>NW_026988769.1:0-600000 GCF_030222135.1 Aotus nancymaae
TTGGTTTTAGAAGCAGATATTTCTCTGTACAGCCTATGGTCCCATTCACTCGGGAATATCCCAACGCAGCTCCTAGAAGAAACGTGTTTCTGACTCGCTGAATCTCAACATAGATTCAACTCTCTTAGGTGAACGAACGCACAGCAGAGCAGTTTCAAGGAAACGTTTCTCCTGAGTTTTAGACGAAGTTTCCTGCTGTTTAGTACGTATGCCGGCATTGGGCTGGAAATACCGGTTTTGGGATTCTGCACAGAAAGTGTTTGCAAACCGCTGAATCCACACGTGAGTTTAACTCTGTCAGTTGAATGCACACATTGACAACCATTCAGTTAGATAGCTCCGTTTTGGTTTTAGAAGCAGATATTTCTCTGTACAGCCTATGGTCCCATTCACTCGGGAATATCCCAACGCAGCTCCTAGAAGAAACGTGGTTTCTGACTCGCTGAATCTCAACATAGATTCAACTCTCTTAGGTGAACGAACTCACAGCAGAGCAGTTTCAAGGAAACGTTTCTCCTGAGTCTTAGACGAAGTTTCCTGCTGTTTAGTACGTATGCCGGCATTGGGCTGGAAATACCGGTTTTGGGATTCTGCACAGAAAGGGGTTGCAAACCGCTGAATCCACACGTGAGTTTAACTCTGTCAGTTGAATGCACACATTGACAACCATTCAGTTAGATAGCTCCGTTTTGGTTTTAGAAGCAGATATTTCTCTGTACAGCCTATGGTCCCATTCACTCGGGAATATCCCAACGCAGCTCCTAGAAGAAACGTGTTTCTGACTCGCTGAATCTCAACATAGATTCAACTCTCTTAGGTGAACGAACTCACAGCAGAGCAGTTTCAAGGAAACGTTTCTCCTGAGTTTTAGACGAAGTTTCCTGCTGTTTAGTACGGATGCCGGCATTGGGCTGGAAATACCGGTTTTGGGATTCTGCACAGAAAGGGTTTGCAAACCGCTGAATCCACACGTGAGTTTAACTCTGTCAGTTGAATGCACACATTGACAACCATTCAGTTGGATAGCACCCTTTTGGTTTTAGAAGCAGATATTTCTCTGTACAGCCTATGGTCCCATTCACTCGGGAATATCCCAACGCAGCTCCTAGAAGAAACGTGTTTCTGACTCGCTGAATCTCAACATAGATTCAACTCTCTTAGGTGAACGAACGCACAGCAGAGCAGTTTCAAGGAAACGTTTCTCCTGAGTCTTAGACGAAGTTTCCTGCTGTTTAGTACGTATGCCGGCATTGGGCTGGAAATACCGGTTTTGGGATTCTGCACAGAAAGGGTTTGCAAACCGCTGAATCCACACGTGAGTTTAACTCTGTCAGTTGAATGCACACATTGACAACCATTCAGTTAGATAGCTCCGTTTTGGTTTTAGAAGCAGATATTTCTCTGTACAGCCTATGGTCCTATTCACTCGGGAATATCCCAACGCAGCTCCTAGAAGAAACGTGTTTCTGACTCGCTGAATCTCAACATACATTCAACTCTCTTAGGTGAACGAACGCACAGCAGAGCAGTTTCAAGGAAACGTTTCTCCTGAATTTTAGACGAAGTTTCCTGCTGTTTAGTACGTATGCCGGCATTGGGCTGGAAATACCGGTTTTGGATTCTGCACAGAAAGGGTTTGCAAACCGCTGAATCCACACGTGAGTTTAACTCTGTCAGTTGAATGCACACATTGACAACCATTCAGTTTGATGGCACACTTTTGGTTTTAGAAGCAGATATTTCTCTGTACAGCCTATGGTCCCATTCACTCGGGAATATCCCAACGCAGCTCCTAGAAGAAACGTGTTTTCTAACTCGCTGAATCTCAACATAGATTCAACTCTCTTAGGTGAACGAACGCACAGCAGAGCAGTTTCAAGGAAACGTTTCTCCTGAATTTTAGACGAAGTTTCCTGCTGTTTAGTACGGATGCCGGCATTGGCCTGGACATACCGGTTTTGGGATTCTGCACAGAAAGGGTTTGCAAACCGCTGAATCCACACGTGAGTTTAACTCTGTCAGTTGAATGCACACATTGACAACCATTCAGTTTGATAGCACACTTTTGGTTTTAGAAGCAGATATTTCTCTGTACAGCCTATGGTCCCATTCACTCGGGAATATCCCAACGCAGCTCCTAGAAGAAACGTGTTTCTGACTCGCTGAATCTCAACATAGATTCAACTCTCTTAGGTGAACGAACGCACAGCAGAGCAGTTTCAAGGAAACGTTTCTCCTGAGTCTTAGACGAAGTTTCCTGCTGTTTAGTACGTATGCTGGCATTGGGCTGGAAATACCGGTTTTGGGATTCTGCACAGAAAGGGTTTGCAAACCGCTGAATCCACACGTGAGTTTAACTCTGTCAGTTGAATGCACACATTGACAACCATTCAGTTAGATAGCTCCGTTTTGGTTTTAGAAGCAGATATTTCTCTGTACAGCCTATGGTCCCATTCACTCGGGAATATCCCAACGCAGCTCCTAGAAGAAACGTGTTTCTGACTCGCTGAATCTCAACATAGATTCAACTCTCTTAGGTGAACGAACGCACAGCAGAGCAGTTTCAAGGAAACGTTTCTCCTGAGTTTTAGACGAAGTTTCCTGCTGTTTAGTACGGATGCCGGCATTGGGCTGGACATACCGGTTTTGGGATTCTGCACAGAAATGGTTTGCAAACCGCTGAATCCACACGTGAGTTTAACTCTGTCAGTTGAATGCACACATTGACAACCATTCAGTTAGATAGCTCCGTTTTGGATTTAGAAGCAGATATTTCTCTGTACAGCCTATGGTCCCATTCACTCGGGAATATCCCAACGCAGCTCCTAGAAGAAACGTGTTTCTGACTCGCTGAATCTCAACATAGATTCAACTCTCTTAGGTGAACGAACGCACAGCAGAGCAGTTTCAAGGAAACGTTTCTCCTGAGTTTTAGACGAAGTTTCCTGCTGTTTAGTACGGATGCCGGCATTGGGCTGGAAATACCGGTTTTGGGATTCTGCACAGAAAGGGTTTGCAAACTGCTGAATCCACACGTGAGTTTATCTCTGTCAGTTGAATGCACACATTGACAACCATTCAGTTAGATAGCTCCGTTTTGGTTTTAGAAGCAGATATTTCTCTGTACAGCCTATGGTCCCATTCACTCGGGAATATCCCAACGCAGCTCCTAGAAGAAACGTGTTTCTGACTCGCTGAATCTCAACATAGATTCAACTCTCTTAGGTGAACGAACGCACAGCAGAGCAGTTTCAAGGAAACGTTTCTCCTGAGTTTTAGACGAAGTTTCCTGCTGTTTAGTACGGATGCCGGCATTGGGCTGGAAATACCGGTTTTGGGATTCTGCACAGAAAGGGTTTGCAAACCGCTGAATCCACACGTGAGTTTAACTCTGTCAGTTGAATGCACACATTGACAACCATTCAGTTTGATAGCACACTTTTGGTTTTAGAAGCAGATATTTCTCTGTACAGCCTATGGTCCCATTCACTGGGGAATATCCCAACGCAGCTCCTAGAAGAAACGTGTTTCTGACTCGCTGAATCTCAACATAGATTCAACTCTCTTAGGTGAACGAACGCACAGCAGAGCAGTTTCAAGGAAACGTTTCTCCTGAGTTTTAGACGAAGTTTCCTGCTGTTTAGTACGGATGCCGGCATTGGGCTGGAAATACCGGTTTTGGGATTCTGCACAGAAAGGGTTTGCAAACCGCTGAATCCACACGTGAGTTTAACTCTGTCAGTTGAATGCACACATTGACAACCATTCAGTTTGATAGCACACTTTTGGTTTTAGAAGCAGATATTTCTCTGTACAGCCTATGGTCCCATTCACTCGGGAATATCCCAACGCAGCTCCTAGAAGAAACGTGTTTCTGACTCGCTGAATCTCAACATAGATTCAACTCTCTTAGGTGAACGAACGCACAGCAGAGCAGTTTCAAGGAAACGTTTCTCCTGAGTTTTAGACGAAGTTTCCTGCTGTTTAGTACGTATGCCGGCATTGGGCTGGAAATACCGGTTTTGGGATTCTGCACAGAAAGGGTTTGCAAACCGCTGAATCCACACGTGAGTTTAACTCTGTCAGTTGAATGCACACATTGACAACCATTCAGTTAGATAGCTCCGTTTTGGTTTTAGAAGCAGATATTTCTCTGTACAGCCTATGGTCCCATTCACTCGGGAATATCCCAACGCAGCTCCTAGAAGAAACGTGTTTCTGACTCGCTGAATCTCAACATAGATTCAACTCTCTTAGGTGAACGAACTCACAGCAGAGCAGTTTCAAGGAAACGTTTCTCCTGAGTCTTAGACGAAGTTTCCTGCTGTTTAGTACGGATGCCGGCATTGGGCTGGAAATACCGGTTTTGGGATTCTGCACAGAAAGGGTTTGCAAACCGCTGAATCCACACGTGAGTTTAACTCTGTCAGTTGAATGCACACATTGACAACCATTCAGTTTGATAGCACACTTTTGGTTTTAGAAGCAGATATTTCTCTGTACAGCCTATGGTCCCATTCACTCGGGAATATCCCAACGCAGCTCCTAGAAGAAACGTGTTTCTGACTCGCTGAATCTCAACATAGATTCAACTCTCTTAGGTGAACGAACGCACAGCAGAGCAGTTTCAAGGAAACGTTTCTCCTGAGTTTTAGACGAAGTTTCCTGCTGTTTAGTACGTATGCCGGCATTGGGCTGGAAATACCGGTTTTGGGATTCTGCACAGAAAGGGTTTGCAAACCGCTGAATCCACACGTGAGTTTAACTCTGTCAGTTGAATGCACACATTGACAACCATTCAGTTAGATAGCTCCGTTTTGGTTTTAGAAGCAGATATTTCTCTGTACAGCCTATGGTCCCATTCACTCGGGAATATCCCAACGCAGCTCCTAGAAGAAACGTGTTTCTGACTCGCTGAATCTCAACATAGATTCAACTCTCTTAGGTGAACGAACTCACAGCAGAGCAGTTTCAAGGAAACGTTTCTCCTGAGTCTTAGACGAAGTTTCCTGCTGTTTAGTACGTATGCCGGCATTGGGCTGGAAATACCGGTTTTGGGATTCTGCACAGAAAGGGGTTGCAAACCGCTGAATCCACACGTGAGTTTAACTCTGTCAGTTGAATGCACACATTGACAACCATTCAGTTAGATAGCTCCGTTTTGGTTTTAGAAGCAGATATTTCTCTGTACAGCCTATGGTCCCATTCACTCGGGAATATCCCAACGCAGCTCCTAGAAGAAACGTGTTTCTGACTCGCTGAATCTCAACATAGATTCAACTCTCTTAGGTGAACGAACGCACAGCAGAGCAGTTTCAAGGAAACGTTTCTCCTGAGTTTTAGACGAAGTTTCCTGCTGTTTAGTACGGATGCCGGCATTGGGCTGGAAATACCGGTTTTGGGATTCTGCACAGAAAGGGTTTGCAAACCGCTGAATCCACACGTGAGTTTAACTCTGTCAGTTGAATGCACACATTGACAACCATTCAGTTGGATAGCACCCTTTTGGTTTTAGAAGCAGATATTTCTCTGTACAGCCTATGGTCCCATTCACTCGGGAATATCCCAACGCAGCTCCTAGAAGAAACGTGTTTCTGACTCGCTGAATCTCAACATAGATTCAACTCTCTTAGGTGAACGAACGCACAGCAGAGCAGTTTCAAGGAAACGTTTCTCCTGAGTCTTAGACGAAGTTTCCTGCTGTTTAGTACGTATGCCGGCATTGGGCTGGAAATACCGGTTTTGGGATTCTGCACAGAAAGGGTTTGCAAACCGCTGAATCCACACGTGAGTTTAACTCTGTCAGTTGAATGCACACATTGACAACCATTCAGTTAGATAGCTCCGTTTTGGTTTTAGAAGCAGATATTTCTCTGTACAGCCTATGGTCCTATTCACTCGGGAATATCCCAACGCAGCTCCTAGAAGAAACGTGTTTCTGACTCGCTGAATCTCAACATACATTCAACTCTCTTAGGTGAACGAACGCACAGCAGAGCAGTTTCAAGGAAACGTTTCTCCTGAATTTTAGACGAAGTTTCCTGCTGTTTAGTATGTATGCCGGCATTGGGCTGGAAATACCGGTTTTGGGATTCTGCACAGAAAGGGTTTGCAAACCGCTGAATCCACACGTGAGTTTAACTCTGTCAGTTGAATGCACACATTGACAACCATTCAGTTTGATGGCACACTTTTGGTTTTAGAAGCAGATATTTCTCTGTACAGCCTATGGTCCCATTCACTCGGGAATATCCCAACGCAGCTCCTAGAAGAAACGTGTTTCTGACTCGCTGAATCTCAACATAGATTCAACTCTCTTAGGTGAACGAACGCACAGCAGAGCAGTTTCAAGGAAACGTTTCTCCTGAATTTTAGACGAAGTTTCCTGCTGTTTAGTACGGATGCCGGCATTGGCCTGGACATACCGGTTTTGGGATTCTGCACAGAAAGGGTTTGCAAACCGCTGAATCCACACGTGAGTTTAACTCTGTCAGTTGAATGCACACATTGACAACCATTCAGTTTGATAGCACACTTTTGGTTTTAGAAGCAGATATTTCTCTGTACAGCCTATGGTCCCATTCACTCGGGAATATCCCAACGCAGCTCCTAGAAGAAACGTGTTTCTGACTCGCTGAATCTCAACATAGATTCAACTCTCTTAGGTGAACGAACGCACAGCAGAGCAGTTTCAAGGAAACGTTTCTCCTGAGTCTTAGACGAAGTTTCCTGCTGTTTAGTACGTATGCTGGCATTGGGCTGGAAATACCGGTTTTGGGATTCTGCACAGAAAGGGTTTGCAAACCGCTGAATCCACACGTGAGTTTAACTCTGTCAGTTGAATGCACACATTGACAACCATTCAGTTAGATAGCACACTTTTGGTTTTAGAAGCAGATATTTCTCTGTACAGCCTATGGTCCCATTCACTCGGGAATATCCCAACGCAGCTCCTAGAAGAAACGTGTTTCTGACTCGCTGAATCTCAACATAGATTCAACTCTCTTAGGTGAACGAACGCACAGCAGAGCAGTTTCAAGGAAACGTTTCTCCTGAGTTTTAGACGAAGTTTCCTGCTGTTTAGTACGGATGCCGGCATTGGGCTGGACATACCGGTTTTGGGATTCTGCACAGAAATGGTTTGCAAACCGCTGAATCCACACGTGAGTTTAACTCTGTCAGTTGAATGCACACATTGACAACCATTCAGTTAGATAGCTCCGTTTTGGATTTAGAAGCAGATATTTCTCTGTACAGCCTATGGTCCCATTCACTCGGGAATATCCCAACGCAGCTCCTAGAAGAAACGTGTTTCTGACTCGCTGAATCTCAACATAGATTCAACTCTCTTAGGTGAACGAACGCACAGCAGAGCAGTTTCAAGGAAACGTTTCTCCTGAGTTTTAGACGAAGTTTCCTGCTGTTTAGTACGGATGCCGGCATTGGGCTGGAAATACCGGTTTTGGGATTCTGCACAGAAAGGGTTTGCAAACTGCTGAATCCACACGTGAGTTTATCTCTGTCAGTTGAATGCACACATTGACAACCATTCAGTTAGATAGCTCCGTTTTGGTTTTAGAAGCAGATATTTCTCTGTACAGCCTATGGTCCCATTCACTCGGGAATATCCCAACGCAGCTCCTAGAAGAAACGTGTTTCTGACTCGCTGAATCTCAACATAGATTCAACTCTCTTAGGTGAACGAACGCACAGCAGAGCAGTTTCAAGGAAACGTTTCTCCTGAGTTTTAGACGAAGTTTCCTGCTGTTTAGTACGGATGCCGGCATTGGGCTGGAAATACCGGTTTTGGGATTCTGCACAGAAAGGGTTTGCAAACCGCTGAATCCACACGTGAGTTTAACTCTGTCAGTTGAATGCACACATTGACAACCATTCAGTTTGATAGCACACTTTTGGTTTTAGAAGCAGATATTTCTCTGTACAGCCTATGGTCCCATTCACTGGGGAATATCCCAACGCAGCTCCTAGAAGAAACGTGTTTCTGACTCGCTGAATCTCAACATAGATTCAACTCTCTTAGGTGAACGAACGCACAGCAGAGCAGTTTCAAGGAAACGTTTCTCCTGAGTTTTAGACGAAGTTTCCTGCTGTTTAGTACGGATGCCGGCATTGGGCTGGAAATACCGGTTTTGGGATTCTGCACAGAAAGGGTTTGCAAACCGCTGAATCCACACGTGAGTTTAACTCTGTCAGTTGAATGCACACATTGACAACCATTCAGTTTGATAGCACACTTTTGGTTTTAGAAGCAGATATTTCTCTGTACAGCCTATGGTCCCATTCACTCGGGAATATCCCAACGCAGCTCCTAGAAGAAACGTGTTTCTGACTCGCTGAATCTCAACATAGATTCAACTCTCTTAGGTGAACGAACGCACAGCAGAGCAGTTTCAAGGAAACGTTTCTCCTGAGTTTTAGACGAAGTTTCCTGCTGTTTAGTACGTATGCCGGCATTGGGCTGGAAATACCGGTTTTGGGATTCTGCACAGAAAGGGTTTGCAAACCGCTGAATCCACACGTGAGTTTAACTCTGTCAGTTGAATGCACACATTGACAACCATTCAGTTAGATAGCTCCGTTTTGGTTTTAGAAGCAGATATTTCTCTGTACAGCCTATGGTCCCATTCACTCGGGAATATCCCAACGCAGCTCCTAGAAGAAACGTGTTTCTGACTCGCTGAATCTCAACATAGATTCAACTCTCTTAGGTGAACGAACTCACAGCAGAGCAGTTTCAAGGAAACGTTTCTCCTGAGTCTTAGACGAAGTTTCCTGCTGTTTAGTACGGATGCCGGCATTGGGCTGGAAATACCGGTTTTGGGATTCTGCACAGAAAGGGTTTGCAAACCGCTGAATCCACACGTGAGTTTAACTCTGTCAGTTGAATGCACACATTGACAACCATTCAGTTTGATAGCACACTTTTTGTTTTAGAAGCAGATATTTCTCTGTACAGCCTATGGTCCCATTCACTCGGGAATATCCCAACGCAGCTCCTAGAAGAAACGTGTTTCTGACTCGCTGAATCTCAACATAGATTCAACTCTCTTAGGTGAACGAACGCACAGCAGAGCAGTTTCAAGGAAACGTTTCTCCTGAATTTTAGACGAAGTTTCCTGCTGTTTAGTACGTATGCCGGCATTGGGCTGGAAATACCGGTTTTGGGATTCTGCACAGAAAGGGTTTGCAAACCGCTGAATCCACACGTGAGTTTAACTCTGTCAGTTGAATGCACACATTGACAACCATTCAGTTTGATAGCACACTTTTGGTTTTAGAAGCAGATATTTCTCTGTACAGCCTATGGTCCCATTCACTCGGGAATATCCCAACGCAGCTCCTAGCATAAACGTGTTTCTGACTCGCTGAATCTCAACATAGATTCAACTCTCTTAGGTGAACGAACGCACAGCAGAGCAGTTTCAAGGAAACGTTTCTCCTGAGTCTTAGACGAAGTTTCCTGCTGTTTAGTACGTATGCTGGCATTGGGCTGGAAATACCCGTTTTGGGATTCTGCACAGAAAGGGTTTGCAAACCGCTGAATCCACACGTGAGTTTAACTCTGTCAGTTGAATGCACACATTGACAACCATTCAGTTAGATAGCTCCGTTTTGGTTTTAGAAGCAGATATTTCTCTGTACAGCCTATGGTCCCATTCACTCGGGAATATCCCAACGCAGCTCCTAGAAGAAACGTGTTTCTGACTCGCTGAATCTCAACATAGATTCAACTCTCTTAGGTGAACGAACGCACAGCAGAGCAGTTTCAAGGAAACGTTTCTCCTGAGTTTTAGACGAAGTTTCCTGCTGTTTAGTACGGATGCCGGCATTGGGCTGGACATACCGGTTTTGGGATTCTGCACAGAAATGGTTTGCAAACCGCTGAATCCACACGTGAGTTTAACTCTGTCAGTTGAATGCACACATTGACAACCATTCAGTTAGATAGCTCCGTTTTGGATTTAGAAGCAGATATTTCTCTGTACAGCCTATGGTCCCATTCACTCGGGAATATCCCAACGCAGCTCCTAGAAGAAACGTGTTTCTGACTCGCTGAATCTCAACATAGATTCAACTCTCTTAGGTGAACGAACGCACAGCAGAGCAGTTTCAAGGAAACGTTTCTCCTGAGTTTTAGACGAAGTTTCCTGCTGTTTAGTACGGATGCCGGCATTGGGCTGGAAATACCGGTTTTGGGATTCTGCACAGAAAGGGTTTGCAAACCGCTGAATCCACACGTGAGTTTAACTCTGTCAGTTGAATGCACACATTGACAACCATTCAGTTTGATAGCACCCCTTTGGTTTTAGAAGCAGATATTTCTCTGTACAGCCTATGGTCCCATTCACTCGGGAATATCCCAACGCAGCTCCTAGAAGAAACGTGTTTCTGACTCGCTGAATCTCAACATAGATTCAACTCTCTTAGGTGAACGAACGCACAGCAGAGCAGTTTCAAGGAAACGTTTCTCCTGAGTTTTAGACGAAGTTTCCTGCTGTTTAGTACGTATGCCGGCATTGGGCTGGAAATACCGGTTTTGGGATTCTGCACAGAAAGGGTTTGCAAACCGCTGAATCCACACGTGAGTTTAACTCTGTCAGTTGAATGCACACATTGACAGCCATTCAGTTAGATAGCTCCGTTTTGGTTTTAGAAGCAGATATTTCTCTGTACAGCCTATGGTCCCATTCACTCGGGAATATCCCAACGCAGCTCCTAGAAGAAACGTGTTTCTGACTCGCTGAATCTCAACATAGATTCAACTCTCTTAGGTGAACGAACGCACAGCAGAGCAGTTTCAAGGAAACGTTTCTCCTGAGTTTTAGACGAAGTTTCCTGCTGTTTAGTACGGATGCCGGCATTGGGCTGGAAATACCGGTTTTGGGATTCTGCACAGAAATGGTTTGCAAACCGCTGAATCCACACGTGAGTTTAACTCTGTCAGTTGAATGCACACATTGACAACCATTCAGTTAGATAGCTCCGTTTTGGTTTTAGAAGCAGATATTTCTCTGTACAGCCTATGGTCCCATTCACTCGGGAATATCCCAACGCAGCTCCTAGAAGAAACGTGTTTCTGACTCGCTGAATCTCAACATAGATTCAACTCTCTTAGGTGAACGAACGCACAGCAGAGCAGTTTCAAGGAAACGTTTCTCCTGAGTTTTAGACGAAGTTTCCTGCTGTTTAGTACGTATGCCGGCATTGGGCTGGAAATACCGGTTTTGGGATTCTGCACAGAAAGGGTTTGCAAACCGCTGAATCCACACGTGAGTTTAACTCTGTCAGTTGAATGCACACATTGACAACCATTCAGTTAGATAGCTCCGTTTTGGTTTTAGAAGCAGATATTTCTCTGTACAGCCTATGGTCCCATTCACTCGGGAATATCCCAACGCAGCTCCTAGAAGAAACGTGTTTCTGACTCGCTGAATCTCAACATAGATTCAACTCTCTTAGGTGAACGAACGCACAGCAGAGCAGTTTCAAGGAAACGTTTCTCCTGAGTTTTAGACGAAGTTTCCTGCTGTTTAGTACGTATGCCGGCATTGGGCTGGAAATACCGGTTTTGGGATTCTGCACAGAAAGGGGTTGCAAACCGCTGAATCCACACGTGAGTTTAACTCTGTCAGTTGAATGCACACATTGACAACCATTCAGTTTGATAGCACACTTTTGGTTTTAGAAGCAGATATTTCTCTGTACAGCCTATGGTCCCATTCTCTCGGGAATATCCCAACGCAGCTCCTAGAAGAAACGTGTTTCTGACTCGCTGAATCTCAACATAGATTCAACTCTCTTAGGTGAACGAACTCACAGCAGAGCAGTTTCAAGGAAACGTTTCTCCTGAGTCTTAGACGAAGTTTCCTGCTGTTTAGTACGTATGCCGGCATTGGGCTGGAAATACCGGTTTTGGGATTCTGCACAGAAAGGGGTTGCAAACCGCTGAATCCACACGTGAGTTTAACTCTGTCAGTTGAATGCACACATTGACAACCATTCAGTTAGATAGCTCCGTTTTGGTTTTAGAAGCAGATATTTCTCTGTACAGCCTATGGTCCCATTCACTCGGGAATATCCCAACGCAGCTCCTAGAAGAAACGTGTTTCTGACTCGCTGAATCTCAACATAGATTCAACTCTCTTAGGTGAACGAACGCACAGCAGAGCAGTTTCAAGGAAACGTTTCTCCTGAGTTTTAGACGAAGTTTCCTGCTGTTTAGTACGTATGCCGGCATTGGGCTGGAAATACCGGTTTTGGGATTCTGCACAGAAAGGGTTTGCAAACCGCTGAATCCACACGTGAGTTTAACTCTGTCAGTTGAATGCACACATTGACAACCATTCAGTTTGATGGCACACTTTTGGTTTTAGAAGCAGATATTTCTCTGTACAGCCTATGGTCCCATTCACTCGGGAATATCCCAACGCAGCTCCTAGAAGAAACGTGTTTCTGACTCGCGGAATCTCAACATAGATTCAACTCTCTTAGGTGAACGAACGCACAGCAGAGCAGTTTCAAGGAAACGTTTCTCCTGAGTCTTAGACGAAGTTTCCTGCTGTTTAGTACGTATGCCGGCATTGGACTGGAAATACCGGTTTTGGGATTCTGCACAGAAAGGGTTTGCAAACCGCTGAATCCACACGTGAGTTTAACTCTGTCAGTTGAATGCACACATTGACAACCATTCAGTTAGATAGCTCCGTTTTGGTTTTAGAAGCAGATATTTCTCTGTACAGCCTATGGTCCCATTCACTCGGGAATATCCCAACGCAGCTCCTAGAAGAAACGTGTTTCTGACTCGCTGAATCTCAACATAGATTCAACTCTCTTAGGTGAACGAACGCACAGCAAAGCAGTTTCAAGGAAACGTTTCTCCTGAGTTTTAGACGAAGTTTCCTGCTGTTTAGTACGGATGCCGGCATTGGGCTGGACATACCGGTTTTGGGATTCTGCACAGAAATGGTTTGCAAACCGCTGAATCCACACGTGAGTTTAACTCTGTCAGTTGAATGCACACATTGACAACCATTCAGTTAGATAGCTCCGTTTTGGATTTAGAAGCAGATATTTCTCTGTACAGCCTATGGTCCCATTCACTCGGGAATATCCCAACGCAGCTCCTAGAAGAAACGTGTTTCTGACTCGCTGAATCTCAACATAGATTCAACTCTCTTAGGTGAACGAACGCACAGCAGAGCAGTTTCAAGGAAACGTTTCTCTTGAGTTTTAGACGAAGTTTCCTGATGTTTAGTACGGATGCCGGCATTGGGCTGGAAATACCGGTTTTGGGATTCTGCACAGAAATGGTTTGCAAACTGCTGAATCCACACGTGAGTTTATCTCTGTCAGTTGAATGCACACATTGACAACCATTCAGTTAGATAGCTCCGTTTTGGTTTTAGAAGCAGATATTTCTCTGTACAGCCTATGGTCCCATTCACTCGGGAATATCCCAACGCAGCTCCTAGAAGAAACGTGTTTCTGACTCGCTGAATCTCAACATAGATTCAACTCTCTTAGGTGAACGAACGCACAGCAGAGCAGTTTCAAGGAAACGTTTCTCCTGAGTTTTAGACGAAGTTTCCTGCTGTTTAGTACGGATGCCGGCATTGGGCTGGAAATACCGGTTTTGGGATTCTGCACAGAAAGGGTTTGCAAACCGCTGAATCCACACGTGAGTTTAACTCTGTCAGTTGAATGCACACATTGACAACCATTCAGTTTGATAGCACACTTTTGGTTTTAGAAGCAGATATTTCTCTGTACAGCCTATGGTCCCATTCACTGGGGAATATCCCAACGCAGCTCCTAGAAGAAACGTGTTTCTGACTCGCTGAATCTCAACATAGATTCAACTCTCTTAGGTGAACGAACGCACAGCAGAGCAGTTTCAAGGAAACGTTTCTCCTGAGTTTTAGACGAAGTTTCCTGCTGTTTAGTACGGATGCCGGCATTGGGCTGGAAATACCGGTTTTGGGATTCTGCACAGAAAGGGTTTGCAAACCGCTGAATCCACACGTGAGTTTAACTCTGTCAGTTGAATGCACACATTGACAACCATTCAGTTTGATAGCACACTTTTGGTTTTAGAAGCAGATATTTCTCTGTACAGCCTATGGTCCCATTCACTCGGGAATATCCCAACGCAGCTCCTAGAAGAAACGTGTTTCTGACTCGCTGAATCTCAACATAGATTCAACTCTCTTAGGTGAACGAACGCACAGCAGAGCAGTTTCAAGGAAACGTTTCTCCTGAGTTTTAGACGAAGTTTCCTGCTGTTTAGTACGGATGCCGGCATTGGGCTGGAAATACCGGTTTTGGGATTCTGCACAGAAAGGGTTTGCAAACCGCTGAATCCACACGTGAGTTTAACTCTGTCAGTTGAATGCACACATTGACAACCATTCAGTTTGATAGCACACTTTTGGTTTTAGAAGCAGATATTTCTCTGTACAGCCTATGGTCCCATTCACTCGGGAATATCCCAACGCAGCTCCTAGAAGAAACGTGTTTCTGACTCGCTGAATCTCAACATAGATTCAACTCTCTTAGGTGAACGAACGCACAGCAGAGCAGTTTCAAGGAAACGTTTCTCCTGAGTTTTAGACGAAGTTTCCTGCTGTTTAGTACGTATGCCGGCATTGGGCTGGAAATACCGGTTTTGGGATTCTGCACAGAAAGGGTTTGCAAACCGCTGAATCCACACGTGAGTTTAACTCTGTCAGTTGAATGCACACATTGACAACCATTCAGTTTGATAGCACACTTTTGGTTTTAGAAGCAGATATTTCTCTGTACAGCCTATGGTCCCATTCACTCGGGAATATCCCAACGCAGCTCCTAGAAGAAACGTGTTTCTGACTCGCTGAATCTCAACATAGATTCAAGTCTCTTAGGTGAACGAACTCACAGCAGAGCAGTTTCAAGGAAACGTTTCTCCTGAGTCTTAGACGAAGTTTCCTGCTGTTTAGTACGTATGCCGGCATTGGGCTGGAAATACCGGTTTTGGGATTCTGCACAGAAAGGGGTTGCAAACCGCTGAATCCACACGTGAGTTTAACTCTGTCAGTTGAATGCACACATTGACAACCATTCAGTTAGATAGCTCCGTTTTGGTTTTAGAAGCAGATATTTCTCTGTACAGCCTATGGTCCCATTCACTCGGGAATATCCCAACGCAGCTCCTAGAAGAAACGTGTTTCTGACTCGCTGAATCTCAACATAGATTCAACTCTCTTAGGTGAACGAACACACAGCAGAGCAGTTTCAAGGAAACGTTTCTCCTGAGTTTTAGACGAAGTTTCCTGCTGTTTAGTACGGATGCCGGCATTGGGCTGGAAATACCGGTTTTGGGATTCTGCACAGAAAGGGTTTGCAAACCGCTGAATCCACACGTGAGTTTAACTCTGTCAGTTGAATGCACACATTGACAACCATTCAGTTGGATAGCACCCTTTTGGTTTTAGAAGCAGATATTTCTCTGTACAGCCTATGGTCCCATTCACTCGGGAATATACCAACGCAGCTCCTAGAAGAAACGTGTTTCTGACTCGCTGAATCTCAACATAGATTCAACTCTCTTAGGTGAACGAACGCACAGCAGAGCAGTTTCAAGGAAACGTTTCTCCTGAGTCTTAGACGAAGTTTCCTGCTGTTTAGTACGTATGCCGGCATTGGGCTGGAAATACCGGTTTTGGGATTCTGCACAGAAAGGGTTTGCAAACCGCTGAATCCACACGTGAGTTTAACTCTGTCAGTTGAATGCACACATTGACAACCATTCAGTTAGATAGCTCCGTTTTGGTTTTAGAAGCAGATATTTCTCTGTACAGCCTATGGTCCTATTCACTCGGGAATATCCCAACGCAGCTCCTAGAAGAAACGTGTTTCTGACTCGCTGAATCTCAACATAGATTCAACTCTCTTAGGTGAACGAACGCACAGCAGAGCAGTTTCAAGGAAACGTTTCTCCTGAATTTTAGACGAAGTTTCCTGCTGTTTAGTACGTATGCCGGCATTGGGCTGGAAATACCGGTTTTGGGATTCTGCACAGAAAGGGTTTGCAAACCGCTGAATCCACACGTGAGTTTAACTCTGTCAGTTGAATGCACACATTGACAACCATTCAGTTTGATGGCACACTTTTGGTTTTAGAAGCAGATATTTCTCTGTACAGCCTATGGTCCCATTCACTCGGGAATATCCCAACGCAGCTCCTAGAAGAAACGTGTTTCTGACTCGCTGAATCTCAACATAGATTCAACTCTCTTAGGTGAACGAACGCACAGCAGAGCAGTTTCAAGGAAACGTTTCTCCTGAGTCTTAGACGAAGTTTCCTGCTGTTTAGTACGTATGCTGGCATTGGGCTGGAAATACCGGTTTTGGGATTCTGCACAGAAAGGGTTTGCAAACCGCTGAATCCACACGTGAGTTTAACTCTGTCAGTTGAATGCACACATTGACAACCATTCAGTTAGATAGCTCCGTTTTGGTTTTAGAAGCAGATATTTCTCTGTACAGCCTATGGTCCCATTCACTCGGGAATATCCCAACGCAGCTCCTAGAAGAAACGTGTTTCTGACTCGCTGAATCTCAACATAGATTCAACTCTCTTAGGTGAACGAACGCACAGCAGAGCAGTTTCAAGGAAACGTTTCTCCTGAGTTTTAGACGAAGTTTCCTGCTGTTTAGTACGGATGCCGGCATTGGGCTGGACATACCGGTTTTGGGATTCTGCACAGAAATGGTTTGCAAACCGCTGAATCCACACGTGAGTTTAACTCTGTCAGTTGAATGCACACATTGACAACCATTCAGTTAGATAGCTCCGTTTTGGATTTAGAAGCAGATATTTCTCTGTACAGCCTATGGTCCCATTCACTCGGGAATATCCCAACGCAGCTCCTAGAAGAAACGTGTTTCTGACTCGCTGAATCTCAACATAGATTCAACTCTCTTAGGTGAACGAACGCACAGCAGAGCAGTTTCAAGGAAACGTTTCTCCTG
Organism: Aotus nancymaae; assembly: GCF_030222135.1. Lineage (NCBI taxonomy): Eukaryota > Metazoa > Chordata > Mammalia > Primates > Aotidae > Aotus > Aotus nancymaae. The sequence continues at coordinate 17,032 of NW_026988769.1, forward strand.
AGTTTTAGACGAAGTTTCCTGCTGTTTAGTACGGATGCCGGCATTGGGCTGGAAATACCGGTTTTGGGATTCTGCACAGAAAGGGTTTGCAAACCGCTGAATCCACACGTGAGTTTAACTCTGTCAGTTGAATGCACACATTGACAACCATTCAGTTTGATAGCACCCTTTTGGTTTTAGAAGCAGATATTTCTCTGTACAGCCTATGGTCCCATTCACTCGGGAATATCCCAACGCAGCTCCTAGAAGAAACGTGTTTCTGACTCGCTGAATCTCAACATAGATTCAACTCTCTTAGGTGAACGAACGCACAGCAGAGCAGTTTCAAGGAAACGTTTCTCCTGAGTTTTAGACGAAGTTTCCTGCTGTTTAGTACGTATGCCGGCATTGGGCTGGAAATACCGGTTTTGGGATTCTGCACAGAAAGGGTTTGCAAACCGCTGAATCCACACGTGAGTTTAACTCTGTCAGTTGAATGCACACATTGACAGCCATTCAGTTAGATAGCTCCGTTTTGGTTTTAGAAGCAGATATTTCTCTGTACAGCCTATGGTCCCATTCACTCGGGAATATCCCAACGCAGCTCCTAGAAGAAACGTGTTTCTGACTCGCTGAATCTCAACATAGATTCAACTCTTTTAGGTGAACGAACGCACAGCAGAGCAGTTTCAAGGAAACGTTTCTCCTGAGTTTTAGACGAAGTTTCCTGCTGTTTAGTACGGATGCCGGCATTGGGCTGGACATACCGGTTTTGGGATTCTGCACAGAAATGGTTTGCAAACCGCTGAATCCACACGTGAGTTTAACTCTGTCAGTTGAATGCACACATTGACAACCATTCAGTTAGATAGCTCCGTTTTGGATTTAGAAGCAGATATTTCTCTGTACAGCCTATGGTCCCATTCACTCGGGAATATCCCAACGCAGCTCCTAGAAGAAACGTGTTTCTGACTCGCTGAATCTCAACATAGATTCAACTCTCTTAGGTGAACGAACGCACAGCAGAGCAGTTTCAAGGAAACGTTTCTCCTGAGTTTTAGACGAAGTTTCCTGCTGTTTAGTACGGATGCCGGCATTGGGCTGGAAATACCGGTTTTGGGATTCTGCACAGAAAGGGTTTGCAAACCGCTGAATCCACACGTGAGTTTAACTCTGTCAGTTGAATGCACACATTGACAACCATTCAGTTTGATAGCACCCTTTTGGTTTTAGAAGCAGATATTTCTCTGTACAGCCTATGGTCCCATTCACTCGGGAATATCCCAACGCAGCTCCTAGAAGAAACGTGTTTCTGACTCGCTGAATCTCAACATAGATTCAACTCTCTTAGGTGAACGAACGCACAGCAGAGCAGTTTCAAGGAAACGTTTCTCCTGAGTTTTAGACGAAGTTTCCTGCTGTTTAGTACGTATGCCGGCATTGGGCTGGAAATACCGGTTTTGGGATTCTGCACAGAAAGGGTTTGCAAACCGCTGAATCCACACGTGAGTTTAACTCTGTCAGTTGAATGCACACATTGACAGCCATTCAGTTAGATAGCTCCGTTTTGGTTTTAGAAGCAGATATTTCTCTGTACAGCCTATGGTCCCATTCACTCGGGAATATCCCAACGCAGCTCCTAGAAGAAACGTGTTTCTGACTCGCTGAATCTCAACATAGATTCAACTCTCTTAGGTGAACGAACGCACAGCAGAGCAGTTTCAAGGAAACGTTTCTCCTGAGTTTTAGACGAAGTTTCCTGCTGTTTAGTACGGATGCCGGCATTGGGCTGGACATACCGGTTTTGGGATTCTGCACAGAAATGGTTTGCAAACCGCTGAATCCACACGTGAGTTTAACTCTGTCAGTTGAATGCACACATTGACAACCATTCAGTTAGATAGCTCCGTTTTGGTTTTAGAAGCAGATATTTCTCTGTACAGCCTATGGTCCCATTCACTCGGGAATATCCCAACGCAGCTCCTAGAAGAAACGTGTTTCTGACTCGCTGAATCTCAACATAGATTCAACTCTCTTAGGTGAACGAACGCACAGCAGAGCAGTTTCAAGGAAACGTTTCTCCTGAGTTTTAGACGAAGTTTCCTGCTGTTTAGTACGTATGCCGGCATTGGACTGGAAATACCGGTTTTGGGATTCTGCACAGAAAGGGTTTGCAAACCGCTGAATCCACACGTGAGTTTAACTCTGTCAGTTGAATGCACACATTGACAACCATTCAGTTAGATAGCTCCGTTTTGGTTTTAGAAGCAGATATTTCTCTGTACAGCCTATGGTCCCATTCACTCGGGAATATCCCAACGCAGCTCCTAGAAGAAACGTGTTTCTGACTCGCTGAATCTCAACATAGATTCAACTCTCTTAGGTGAACGAACGCACAGCAGAGCAGTTTCAAGGAAACGTTTCTCCTGAGTTTTAGACGAAGTTTCCTGCTGTTTAGTACGTATGCCGGCATTGGGCTGGAAATACCGGTTTTGGGATTCTGCACAGAAAGGGTTTGCAAACCGCTGAATCCACACGTGAGTTTAACTCTGTCAGTTGAATGCACACATTGACAACCATTCAGTTTGATAGCACACTTTTGGTTTTAGAAGCAGATATTTCTCTGTACAGCCTATGGTCCCATTCACTCGGGAATATCCCAACGCAGCTCCTAGAAGAAACGTGTTTCTGACTCGCTGAATCTCAACATAGATTCAACTCTCTTAGGTGAACGAACTCACAGCAGAGCAGTTTCAAGGAAACGTTTCTCCTGAGTCTTAGACGAAGTTTCCTGCTGTTTAGTACGTATGCCGGCATTGGGCTGGAAATACCGGTTTTGGGATTCTGCACAGAAAGGGGTTGCAAACCGCTGAATCCACACGTGAGTTTAACTCTGTCAGTTGAATGCACACATTGACAACCATTCAGTTAGATAGCTCCGTTTTGGTTTTAGAAGCAGATATTTCTCTGTACAGCCTATGGTCCCATTCACTCGGGAATATCCCAACGCAGCTCCTAGAAGAAACGTGTTTCTGACTCGCTGAATCTCAACATAGATTCAACTCTCTTAGGTGAACGAACACACAGCAGAGCAGTTTCAAGGAAACGTTTCTCCTGAGTTTTAGACGAAGTTTCCTGCTGTTTAGTACGGATGCCGGCATTGGGCTGGAAATACCGGTTTTGGGATTCTGCACAGAAAGGGTTTGCAAACCGCTGAATCCACACGTGAGTTTAACTCTGTCAGTTGAATGCACACATTGACGACCATTCAGTTGGATAGCACCCTTTTGGTTTTAGAAGCAGATATTTCTCTGTACAGCCTATGGTCCCATTCACTCGGGAATATCCCAACGCAGCTCCTAGAAGAAACGTGTTTCTGACTCGCTGAATCTCAACATAGATTCAACTCTCTTAGGTGAACGAACGCACAGCAGAGCAGTTTCAAGGAAACGTTTCTCCTGAGTCTTAGACGAAGTTTCCTGCTGTTTAGTACGTATGCCGGCATTGGGCTGGAAATACCGGTTTTGGGATTCTGCACAGAAAGGGTTTGCAAACCGCTGAATCCACACGTGAGTTTAACTCTGTCAGTTGAATGCACACATTGACAACCATTCAGTTAGATAGCTCCGTTTTGGTTTTAGAAGCAGATATTTCTCTGTACAGCCTATGGTCCTATTCACTCGGGAATATCCCAACGCAGCTCCTAGAAGAAACGTGTTTCTGACTCGCTGAATCTCAACATAGATTCAACTCTCTTAGGTGAACGAACTCACAGCAGAGCAGTTTCAAGGAAACGTTTCTCCTGAGTCTTAGACGAAGTTTCCTGCTGTTTAGTACGTATGCCGGCATTGGGCTGGAAATACCGGTTTTGGGATTCTGCACAGAAAGGGGTTGCAAACCGCTGAATCCACACGTGAGTTTAACTCTGTCAGTTGAATGCACACATTGACAACCATTCAGTTAGATAGCTCCGTTTTGGTTTTAGAAGCAGATATTTCTCTGTACAGCCTATGGTCCCATTCACTCGGGAATATCCCAACGCAGCTCCTAGAAGAAACGTGTTTCTGACTCGCTGAATCTCAACATAGATTCAACTCTCTTAGGTGAACGAACACACAGCAGAGCAGTTTCAAGGAAACGTTTCTCCTGAGTTTTAGACGAAGTTTCCTGCTGTTTAGTACGGATGCCGGCATTGGGCTGGAAATACCGGTTTTGGGATTCTGCACAGAAAGGGTTTGCAAACCGCTGAATCCACACGTGAGTTTAACTCTGTCAGTTGAATGCACACATTGACAACCATTCAGTTGGATAGCACCCTTTTGGTTTTAGAAGCAGATATTTCTCTGTACAGCCTATGGTCCCATTCACTCGGGAATATCCCAACGCAGCTCCTAGAAGAAACGTGTTTCTGACTCGCTGAATCTCAACATAGATTCAACTCTCTTAGGTGAACGAACGCACAGCAGAGCAGTTTCAAGGAAACGTTTCTCCTGAGTCTTAGACGAAGTTTCCTGCTGTTTAGTACGTATGCCGGCATTGGGCTGGAAATACCGGTTTTGGGATTCTGCACAGAAAGGGTTTGCAAACCGCTGAATCCACACGTGAGTTTAACTCTGTCAGTTGAATGCACACATTGACAACCATTCAGTTAGATAGCTCCGTTTTGGTTTTAGAAGCAGATATTTCTCTGTACAGCCTATGGTCCTATTCACTCGGGAATATCCCAACGCAGCTCCTAGAAGAAACGTGTTTCTGACTCGCTGAATCTCAACATAGATTCAACTCTCTTAGGTGAACGAACGCACAGCAGAGCAGTTTCAAGGAAACGTTTCTCCTGAATTTTAGACGAAGTTTCCTGCTGTTTAGTACGTATGCCGGCATTGGGCTGGAAATACCGGTTTTGGGATTCTGCACAGAAAGGGTTTGCAAACCGCTGAATCCACACGTGAGTTTAACTCTGTCAGTTGAATGCACACATTGACAACCATTCAGTTAGATAGCTCCGTTTTGGTTTTAGAAGCAGATATTTCTCTGTACAGCCTATGGTCCCATTCACTCGGGAATATCCCAACGCAGCTCCTAGAAGAAACGTGTTTCTGACTCGCGGAATCTCAACATAGATTCAACTCTCTTAGGTGAACGAACGCACAGCAGAGCAGTTTCAAGGAAACGTTTCTCCTGAGTCTTAGACGAAGTTTCCTGCTGTTTAGTACGTATGCCGGCATTGGGCTGGAAATACCGGTTTTGGGATTCTGCACAGAAAGGGTTTGCAAACCGCTGAATCCACACGTGAGTTTAACTCTGTCAGTTGAATGCACACATTGACAACCATTCAGTTAGATAGCTCCGTTTTGGTTTTAGAAGCAGATATTTCTCTGTACAGCCTATGGTCCCATTCACTCGGGAATATCCCAACGCAGCTCCTAGAAGAAACGTGTTTCTGACTCGCTGAATCTCAACATAGATTCAACTCTCTTAGGTGAACGAACGCACAGCAGAGCAGTTTCAAGGAAACGTTTCTCCTGAGTTTTAGACGAAGTTTCCTGCTGTTTAGTACGGATGCCGGCATTGGGCTGGACATACCGGTTTTCGGATTCTGCACAGAAATGGTTTGCAAACCGCTGAATCCACACGTGAGTTTAACTCTGTCAGTTGAATGCACACATTGACAACCATTCAGTTAGATAGCTCCGTTTTGGATTTAGAAGCAGATATTTCTCTGTACAGCCTATGGTCCCATTCACTCGGGAATATCCCAACGCAGCTCCTAGAAGAAACGTGTTTCTGACTCGCTGAATCTCAACATAGATTCAACTCTCTTAGGTGAACGAACGCACAGCAGAGCAGTTTCAAGGAAACGTTTCTCCTGAGTTTTAGACGAAGTTTCCTGCTGTTTAGTACGGATGCCGGCATTGGGCTGGAAATACCGGTTTTGGGATTCTGCACAGAAATGGTTTGCAAACTGCTGAATCCACACGTGAGTTTATCTCTGTCAGTTGAATGCACACATTGACAACCATTCAGTTAGATAGCTCCGTTTTGGTTTTAGAAGCAGATATTTCTCTGTACAGCCTATGGTCCCATTCACTCGGGAATATCCCAACGCAGCTCCTAGAAGAAACGTGTTTCTGACTCGCTGAATCTCAACATAGATTCAACTCTCTTAGGTGAACGAACGCACAGCAGAGCAGTTTCAAGGAAACGTTTCTCCTGAGTTTTAGACGAAGTTTCCTGCTGTTTAGTACGGATGCCGGCATTGGGCTGGAAATACCGGTTTTGGGATTCTGCACAGAAAGGGTTTGCAAACCGCTGAATCCACACGTGAGTTTAACTCTGTCAGTTGAATGCACACATTGACAACCATTCAGTTTGATAGCACACTTTTGGTTTTAGAAGCAGATATTTCTCTGTACAGCCTATGGTCCCATTCACTGGGGAATATCCCAACGCAGCTCCTAGAAGAAACGTGTTTCTGACTCGCTGAATCTCAACATAGATTCAACTCTCTTAGGTGAACGAACGCACAGCAGAGCAGTTTCAAGGAAACGTTTCTCCTGAGTTTTAGACGAAGTTTCCTGCTGTTTAGTACGGATGCCGGCATTGGGCTGGAAATACCGGTTTTGGGATTCTGCACAGAAAGGGTTTGCAAACCGCTGAATCCACACGTGAGTTTAACTCTGTCAGTTGAATGCACACATTGACAACCATTCAGTTTGATAGCACACTTTTGGTTTTAGAAGCAGATATTTCTCTGTACAGCCTATGGTCCCATTCACTGGGGAATATCCCAACGCAGCTCCTAGAAGAAACGTGTTTCTGACTCGCTGAATCTCAACATAGATTCAACTCTCTTAGGTGAACGAACACACAGCAGAGCAGTTTCAAGGAAACGTTTCTCCTGAGTTTTAGACGAAGTTTCCTGCTGTTTAGTACGGATGCCGGCATTGGGCTGGAAATACCGGTTTTGGGATTCTGCACAGAAAGGGGTTGCAAACCGCTGAATCCACACGTGAGTTTAACTCTGTCAGTTGAATGCTCACATTGACAACCATTCAGTTGGATAGCACCCTTTTGGTTTTAGAAGCAGATATTTCTCTGTACAGCCTATGGTCCCATTCACTCGGGAATATCCCAACGCAGCTCCTAGAAGAAACGTGTTTCTGACTCGCTGAATCTCAACATAGATTCAACTCTCTTAGGTGAACGAACGCACAGCAGAGCAGTTTCAAGGAAACGTTTCTCCTGAGTCTTAGACGAAGTTTCCTGCTGTTTAGTACGTATGCCGGCATTGGGCTGGAAATACCGGTTTTGGGATTCTGCACAGAAAGGGTTTGCAAACCGCTGAATCCACACGTGAGTTTAACTCTGTCAGTTGAATGCACACATTGACAACCATTCAGTTAGATAGCTCCGTTTTGGTTTTAGAAGCAGATATTTCTCTGTACAGCCTATGGTCCTATTCACTCGGGAATATCCCAACGCAGCTCCTAGAAGAAACGTGTTTCTGACTCGCTGAATCTCAACATAGATTCAACTCTCTTAGGTGAACGAACGCACAGCAGAGCAGTTTCAAGGAAACGTTTCTCCTGAATTTTAGACGAAGTTTCCTGCTGTTTAGTACGTATGCCGGCATTGGGCTGGAAATACCGGTTTTGGGATTCTGCACAGAAAGGGTTTGCAAACCGCTGAATCCACACGTGAGTTTAACTCTGTCAGTTGAATGCACACATTGACAACCATTCAGTTAGATAGCTCCGTTTTGGTTTTAGAAGCAGATATTTCTCTGTACAGCCTATGGTCCCATTCACTCGGGAATATCCCAACGCAGCTCCTAGAAGAAACGTGTTTCTGACTCGCTGAATCTCAACATAGATTCAACTCTCTTAGGTGAACGAACGCACAGCAGAGCAGTTTCAAGGAAACGTTTCTCCTGAGTTTTAGACGAAGTTTCCTGCTGTTTAGTACGGATGCCGGCATTGGGCTGGACATACCGGTTTTCGGATTCTGCACAGAAATGGTTTGCAAACCGCTGAATCCACACGTGAGTTTAACTCTGTCAGTTGAATGCACACATTGACAACCATTCAGTTAGATAGCTCCGTTTTGGATTTAGAAGCAGATATTTCTCTGTACAGCCTATGGTCCCATTCACTCGGGAATATCCCAACGCAGCTCCTAGAAGAAACGTGTTTCTGACTCGCTGAATCTCAACATAGATTCAACTCTCTTAGGTGAACGAACGCACAGCAGAGCAGTTTCAAGGAAACGTTTCTCCTGAGTTTTAGACGAAGTTTCCTGCTGTTTAGTACGGATGCCGGCATTGGGCTGGAAATACCGGTTTTGGGATTCTGCACAGAAATGGTTTGCAAACTGCTGAATCCACACGTGAGTTTATCTCTGTCATTTGAATGCACACATTGACAACCATTCAGTTAGATAGCTCCGTTTTGGTTTTAGAAGCAGATATTTCTCTGTACAGCCTATGGTCCCATTCACTCGGGAATATCCCAACGCAGCTCCTAGAAGAAACGTGTTTCTGACTCGCTGAATCTCAACATAGATTCAACTCTCTTAGGTGAACGAACGCACAGCAGAGCAGTTTCAAGGAAACGTTTCTCCTGAGTTTTAGACGAAGTTTCCTGCTGTTTAGTACGGATGCCGGCATTGGGCTGGAAATACCGGTTTTGGGATTCTGCACAGAAAGGGTTTGCAAACCGCTGAATCCACACGTGAGTTTAACTCTGTCAGTTGAATGCACACATTGACAACCATTCAGTTTGATAGCACACTTTTGGTTTTAGAAGCAGATATTTCTCTGTACAGCCTATGGTCCCATTCACTGGGGAATATCCCAACGCAGCTCCTAGAAGAAACGTGTTTCTGACTCGCTGAATCTCAACATAGATTCAACTCTCTTAGGTGAACGAACGCACAGCAGAGCAGTTTCAAGGAAACGTTTCTCCTGAGTTTTAGACGAAGTTTCCTGCTGTTTAGTACGGATGCCGGCATTGGGCTGGAAATACCGGTTTTGGGATTCTGCACAGAAAGGGTTTGCAAACCGCTGAATCCACACGTGAGTTTAACTCTGTCAGTTGAATGCACACATTGACAACCATTCAGTTTGATAGCACACTTTTGGTTTTAGAAGCAGATATTTCTCTGTACAGCCTATGGTCCCATTCACTGGGGAATATCCCAACGCAGCTCCTAGAAGAAACGTGTTTCTGACTCGCTGAATCTCAACATAGATTCAACTCTCTTAGGTGAACGAACACACAGCAGAGCAGTTTCAAGGAAACGTTTCTCCTGAGTTTTAGACGAAGTTTCCTGTTGTTTAGTACGGATGCCGGCATTGGGCTGGAAATACCGGTTTTGGGATTCTGCACAGAAAGGGTTTGCAAACCGCTGAATCCACACGTGAGTTTAACTCTGTCAGTTGAATGCACACATTGACAACCATTCAGTTTGATAGCACCCTTTTGGTTTTAGAAGCAGATATTTCTCTGTACAGCCTATGGTCCCATTCACTCGGGAATATCCCAACGCAGCTCCTAGAAGAAACGTGTTTCTGACTCGCTGAATCTCAACATAGATTCAACTCTCTTAGGTGAACGAACGCACAGCAGAGCAGTTTCAAGGAAACGTTTCTCCTGAGTCTTAGACGAAGTTTCCTGCTGTTTAGTACGTATGCCGGCATTGGGCTGGAAATACCGGTTTTGGGATTCTGCACAGAAAGGGTTTGCAAACCGCTGAATCCACACGTGAGTTTAACTCTGTCAGTTGAATGCACACATTGACAGCCATTCAGTTAGATAGCTCCGTTTTGGTTTTAGAAGCAGATATTTCTCTGTACAGCCTATGGTCCCATTCACTCGGGAATATCCCAACGCAGCTCCTAGAAGAAACGTGTTTCTGACTCGCTGAATCTCAACATAGATTCAACTCTCTTAGGTGAACGAACGCACAGCAGAGCAGTTTCAAGGAAACGTTTCTCCTGAGTTTTAGACGAAGTTTCCTGCTGTTTAGTACGGATGCCGGCATTGGGCTGGACATACCGGTTTTGGGATTCTGCACAGAAATGGTTTGCAAACCGCTGAATCCACACGTGAGTTTAACTCTGTCAGTTGAATGCACACATTGACAACCATTCAGTTAGATAGCTCCGTTTTGGTTTTAGAAGCAGATATTTCTCTGTACAGCCTATGGTCCCATTCACTCGGGAATATCCCAACGCAGCTCCTAGAAGAAACGTGTTTCTGACTCGCTGAATCTCAACATAGATTCAACTCTCTTAGGTGAACGAACGCACAGCAGAGCAGTTTCAAGGAAACGTTTCTCCTGAGTTTTAGACGAAGTTTCCTGCTGTTTAGTACGTATGCCGGCATTGGGCTGGAAATACCGGTTTTGGGATTCTGCACAGAAAGGGTTTGCAAACCGCTGAATCCACACGTGAGTTTAACTCTGTCAGTTGAATGCACACATTGACAACCATTCAGTTAGATAGCTCCGTTTTGGTTTTAGAAGCAGATATTTCTCTGTACAGCCTATGGTCCCATTCACTCGGGAATATCCCAACGCAGCTCCTAGAAGAAACGTGTTTCTGACTCGCTGAATCTCAACATAGATTCAACTCTCTTAGGTGAACGAACGCACAGCAGAGCAGTTTCAAGGAAACGTTTCTCCTGAGTTTTAGACGAAGTTTCCTGCTGTTTAGTACGTATGCCGGCATTGGGCTGGAAATACCGGTTTTGGGATTCTGCACAGAAAGGGTTTGCAAACCGCTGAATCCACACGTGAGTTTAACTCTATCAGTTGAATGCACACATTGACAACCATTCAGTTAGATAGCTCCGTTTTGGTTTTAGAAGCAGATATTTCTCTGTACAGCCTATGGTCCCATTCACTCGGGAATATCCCAACGCAGCTCCTAGAAGAAACGTGTTTCTGACTCGCTGAATCTCAACATAGATTCAACTCTCTTAGGTGAACGAACTCACAGCAGAGCAGTTTCAAGGAAACGTTTCTCCTGAGTCTTAGACGAAGTTTCCTGCTGTTTAGTACGTATGCCGGCATTGGGCTGGAAATACCGGTTTTGGGAATCTGCACAGAAAGGGTTTGCAAACCGCTGAATCCACACGTGAGTTTAACTCTGTCAGTTGAATGCACACATTGACAACCATTCAGTTAGATAGCTCCGTTTTGGTTTTAGAAGCAGATATTTCTCTGTACAGCCTATGGTCCTATTCACTCGGGAATATCCCAACGCAGCTCCTAGAAGAAACGTGTTTCTGACTCGCTGAATCTCAACATAGATTCAACTCTCTTAGGTGAACGAACGCACAGCAGAGCAGTTTCAAGGAAACGTTTCTCCTGAATTTTAGGCGAAGTTTCCTGCTGTTTAGTACGTATGCCGGCATTGGGCTGGAAATACCGGTTTTGGGATTCTGCACAGAAAGGGTTTGCAAACCGCTGAATCCACACGTGAGTTTAACTCTGTCAGTTGAATGCACACATTGACAACCATTCAGTTTGATGGCACACTTTTGGTTTTAGAAGCAGATATTTCTCTGTACAGCCTATGGTCCCATTCACTCGGGAATATCCCAACGCAGCTCCTAGAAGAAACGTGTTTCTGACTCGCTGAATCTCAACATAGATTCAACTCTCTTAGGTGAACGAACGCACAGCAGAGCAGTTTCAAGGAAACGTTTCTCCTGAGTTTTAGACGAAGTTTCCTGCTGTTTAGTACGGATGCCGGCATTGGGCTGGAAATACCGGTTTTGGGATTCTGCACAGAAATGGTTTGCAAACTGCTGAATCCACACGTGAGTTTATCTCTGTCAGTTGAATGCACACATTGACAACCATTCAGTTAGATAGCTCCGTTTTGGTTTTAGAAGCAGATATTTCTCTGTACAGCCTATGGTCCCATTCACTCGGGAATATCCCAACGCAGCTCCTAGAAGAAACGTGTTTCTGACTCGCTGAATCTCAACATAGATTCAACTCTCTTAGGTGAACGAACGCACAGCAGAGCAGTTTCAAGGAAACGTTTCTCCTGAGTTTTAGACGAAGTTTCCTGCTGTTTAGTACGGATGCCGGCATTGGGCTGGAAATACCGGTTTTGGGATTCTGCACAGAAAGGGTTTGCAAACCGCTGAATCCACACGTGAGTTTAACTCTGTCAGTTGAATGCACACATTGACAACCATTCAGTTTGATAGCACCCTTTTGGTTTTAGAAGCAGATATTTCTCTGTACAGCCTATGGTCCCATTCACTCGAGAATATCCCAACGCAGCTCCTAGAAGAAACGTGTTTCTGACTCGCTGAATCTCAACATAGATTCAACTCTCTTAGGTGAACGAACGCACAGCAGAGCAGTTTCAAGGAAACGTTTCTCCTGAGTCTTAGACGAAGTTTCCTGCTGTTTAGTACGTATGCCGGCATTGGGCTGGAAATACCGGTTTTGGGATTCTGCACAGAAAGGGTTTGCAAACCGCTGAATCCACACGTGAGTTTAACTCTGTCAGTTGAATGCACACATTGACAACCATTCAGTTAGATAGCTCCGTTTTGGTTTTAGAAGCAGATATTTCTCTGTACAGCCTATGGTCCTATTCACTCGGGAATATCCCAACGCAGCTCCTAGAAGAAACGTGTTTCTGACTCGCTGAATCTCAACATAGATTCAACTCTCTTAGGTGAACGAACGCACAGCAGAGCAGTTTCAAGGAAACGTTTCTCCTGAATTTTAGACGAAGTTTCCTGCTGTTTAGTACGTATGCCGGCATTGGGCTGGAAATACCGGTTTTGGGATTCTGCACAGAAAGGGTTTGCAAACCGCTGAATCCACACGTGAGTTTAACTCTGTCAGTTGAATGCACACATTGACAACCATTCAGTTTGATAGCACACTTTTGGTTTTAGAAGCAGATATTTCTCTGTACAGCCTATGGTCCCATTCACTCGGGAATATCCCAACGCAGCTCCTAGAAGAAACGTGTTTCTGACTCGCTGAATCTCAACATAGATTCAACTCTCTTAGGTGAACGAACGCACAGCAGAGCAGTTTCAAGGAAACGTTTCTCCTGAGTCTTAGACGAAGTTTCCTGCTGTTTAGTACGTATGCCGGCATTGGGCTGGAAATACCGGTTTTGGGATTCTGCACAGAAAGGGTTTGCAAACCGCTGAATCCACACGTGAGTTTAACTCTGTCAGTTGAATGCACACATTGACAACCATTCAGTTAGATAGCTCCGTTTTGGTTTTAGAAGCAGATATTTCTCTGTACAGCCTATGGTCCCATTCACTCGGGAATATCCCAACGCAGCTCCTAGAAGAAACGTGTTTCTGACTCGCTGAATCTCAACATAGATTCAACTCTCTTAGGTGAACGAAAGCACAGCAGAGCAGTTTCAAGGAAACGTTTCTCCTGAGTTTTACACGAAGTTTCCTGCTGTTTAGTACGGATGCCGGCATTGGGCTGGACATACCGGTTTTGGGATTCTGCACAGAAATGGTTTGCAAACCGCTGAATCCACACGTGAGTTTAACTCTGTCAGTTGAATGCACACATTGACAACCATTCAGTTAGATAGCTCCGTTTTGGATTTAGAAGCAGATATTTCTCTGTACAGCCTATGGTCCCATTCACTCGGGAATATCCCAACGCAGCTCCTAGAAGAAACGTGTTTCTGACTCGCTGAATCTCAACATAGATTCAACTCTCTTAGGTGAACGAACGCACAGCAGAGCAGTTTCAAGGAAACGTTTCTCCTGAGTTTTAGACGAAGTTTCCTGCTGTTTAGTACGTATGCCGGCATTGGGCTGGAAATACCGGTTTTGGGATTCTGCACAGAAAGGGTTTGCAAACCGCTGAATCCACACGTGAGTTTAACTCTGTCAGTTGAATGCACACATTGACAACCATTCAGTTAGATAGCTCCGTTTTGGTTTTAGAAGCAGATATTTCTCTGTACAGCCTATGGTCCCATTCACTCGGGAATATCCCAACGCAGCTCCTAGAAGAAACGTGTTTCTGACTCGCTGAATCTCAACATAGATTCAACTCTCTTAGGTGAACGAACGCACAGCAGAGCAGTTTCAAGGAAACGTTTCTCCTGAGTTTTAGACGAAGTTTCCTGCTGTTTAGTACGGATGCCGGCATTGGGCTGGAAATACCGGTTTTGGGATTCTGCACAGAAAGGGTTTGCAAACCGCTGAATCCACACGTGAGTTTAACTCTGTCAGTTGAATGCACACATTGACAACCATTCAGTTTGATAGCACACTTTTGGTTTTAGAAGCAGATATTTCTCTGTACAGCCTATGGTCCCATTCACTCGGGAATATCCCAACGCAGCTCCTAGAAGAAACGTGTTTCTGACTCGCTGAATCTCAACATAGATTCAACTCTCTTAGTTGAACGAACTCACAGCAGAGCAGTTTCAAGGAAACGTTTCTCCTGAGTCTTAGACGAAGTTTCCTGCTGTTTAGTACGGATGCCGGCATTGGGCTGGAAATACCGGTTTTGGGATTCTGCACAGAAAGGGGTTGCAAACCGCTGAATCCACACGTGAGTTTAACTCTGTCAGTTGAATGCACACATTGACAACCATTCAGTTAGATAGCTCCGTTTTGGTTTTAGAAGCAGATATTTCTCTGTACAGCCTATGGTCCCATTCACTCGGGAATATCCCAACGCAGCTCCTAGAAGAAACGTGTTTCTGACTCGCTGAATCTCAACATAGATTCAACTCTCTTAGGTGAACGAACGCACAGCAGAGCAGTTTCAAGGAAACGTTTCTCCTGAGTTTTAGACGAAGTTTCCTGCTGTTTAGTACGTATGCCGGCATTGGGCTGGAAATACCGGTTTTGGGATTCTGCACAGAAAGGGTTTGCAAACCGCTGAATCCACACGTGAGTTTAACTCTGTCAGTTGAATGCACACATTGACAACCATTCAGTTTGATAGCACACTTTTGGTTTTAGAAGCAGATATTTCTCTGTACAGTCTATGGTCCCATTTACTCGGGAATATCCCAACGCAGCTCCTAGAAGAAACGTGTTTCTGACTCGCTGAATCTCAACATAGAATCAACTCTCTTAGGTGAACGAACGCACAGCAGAGCAGTTTCAAGGAAACGTTTCTCCTGAGTTTTAGACGAAGTTTCCTGCTGTTTAGTACGGATGCCGGCATTGGGCTGGAAATACCGGTTTTGGGATTCTGCACAGAGAGGGTGTGCAAGCCGCGAATCCACACGTGAGTTTAACTCCGTCAGTTGAATGCACACATTGACAACCATTCAGTTTGATAGCACACTTTTGGTTTTAGAAGCAGATATTTCTCTGTACACCCTATGGTCCCATTGACTCGGGAATATCCCAACGCAGCTCCTAGAAGAAACGTGTTTCTG
The DNA here is from genome assembly GCF_030222135.1 of Aotus nancymaae. NCBI lineage: Eukaryota > Metazoa > Chordata > Mammalia > Primates > Aotidae > Aotus > Aotus nancymaae. Next base: position 32,429 of record NW_026988769.1, read on the forward strand.
ACTCGCTGAATCTCAACATAGATTCAACTCTCTTAGGTGAACGAACGCACAGCAGAGCAGTTTCAAGGAAACGTTTCTCCTGAGTCTTAGACGAAGTTTCCTGCTGTTTAGTACGTATGCCGGCATTGGGCTGGAAATACCGGTTTTGGGATTCTGCACAGAAAGGGTTTGCAAACCGCTGAATCCACACGTGAGTTTAACTCTGTCAGTTGAATGCACACATTGACAACCATTCAGTTTGATAGCACACTTTTGGTTTTAGAAGCAGATATTTCTCTGTACAGCCTATGGTCCCATTCACTCGGGAATATCCCAACGCAGCTCCTAGAAGAAACGTGTTTCTGACTCGCTGAATCTCAACATAGATTCAACTCTCTTAGGTGAACGAACGCACAGCAGAGCAGTTTCAAGGAAACGTTTCTCCTGAGTCTTAGACGAAGTTTCCTGCTGTTTAGTACGTATGCCGGCATTGGGCTGGAAATACCGGTTTTGGGATTCTGCACAGAAAGGGTTTGCAAACCGCTGAATCCACACGTGAGTTTAACTCTGTCAGTTGAATGCACACATTGACAACCATTCAGTTAGATAGCTCCGTTTTGGTTTTAGAAGCAGATATTTCTCTGTACAGCCTATGGTCCCATTCACTCGGGAATATCCCAACGCAGCTCCTAGAAGAAACGTGTTTCTGACTCGCTGAATCTCAACATAGATTCAACTCTCTTAGGTGAACGAACGCACAGCAGAGCAGTTTCAAGGAAACGTTTCTCCTGAGTCTTAGACGAAGTTTCCTGCTGTTTAGTACGTATGCCGGCATTGGGCTGGAAATACCGGTTTTGGGATTCTGCACAGAAAGGGTTTGCAAACCGCTGAATCCACACGTGAGTTTAACTCTGTCAGTTGAATGCACACATTGACAACCATTCAGTTTGATAGCACACTTTTGGTTTTAGAAGCAGATATTTCTCTGTACAGCCTATGGTCCCATTCACTCGGGAATATCCCAACGCAGCTCCTAGAAGAAACGTGTTTCTGACTCGCTGAATCTCAACATAGATTCAACTCTCTTAGGTGAACGAACGCACAGCAGAGCAGTTTCAAGGAAACGTTTCTCCTGAGTTTTAGACGAAGTTTCCTGCTGTTTAGTACGGATGCCGGCATTGGGCTGGAAATACCGGTTTTGGGATTCTGCACAGAAAGGGTTTGCAAACCGCTGAATCCACACGTGAGTTTAACTCTGTCAGTTGAATGCACACATTGACAACCATTCAGTTTGATAGCACACTTTTGGTTTTAGAAGCAGATATTTCTCTGTACAGCCTATGGTCCCATTCACTCGGGAATATCCCAACGCAGCTCCTAGAAGAAACGTGTTTCTGACTCGCTGAATCTCAACATAGATTCAACTCTCTTAGTTGAACGAACTCACAGCAGAGCAGTTTCAAGGAAACGTTTCTCCTGAGTCTTAGACGAAGTTTCCTGCTGTTTAGTACGGATGCCGGCATTGGGCTGGAAATACCGGTTTTGGGATTCTGCACAGAAAGGGGTTGCAAACCGCTGAATCCACACGTGAGTTTAACTCTGTCAGTTGAATGCACACATTGACAACCATTCAGTTAGATAGCTCCGTTTTGGTTTTAGAAGCAGATATTTCTCTGTACAGCCTATGGTCCCATTCACTCGGGAATATCCCAACGCAGCTCCTAGAAGAAACGTGTTTCTGACTCGCTGAATCTCAACATAGATTCAACTCTCTTAGGTGAACGAACGCACAGCAGAGCAGTTTCAAGGAAACGTTTCTCCTGAGTTTTAGACGAAGTTTCCTGCTGTTTAGTACGTATGCCGGCATTGGGCTGGAAATACCGGTTTTGGGATTCTGCACAGAAAGGGTTTGCAAACCGCTGAATCCACACGTGAGTTTAACTCTGTCAGTTGAATGCACACATTGACAACCATTCAGTTTGATAGCACACTTTTGGTTTTAGAAGCAGATATTTCTCTGTACAGCCTATGGTCCCATTTACTCGGGAATATCCCAACGCAGCTCCTAGAAGAAACGTGTTTCTGACTCGCTGAATCTCAACATAGAATCAACTCTCTTAGGTGAACGAACGCACAGCAGAGCAGTTTCAAGGAAACGTTTCTCCTGAGTTTTAGACGAAGTTTCCTGCTGTTTAGTACGGATGCCGGCATTGGGCTGGAAATACCGGTTTTGGGATTCTGCACAGAGAGGGTGTGCAAGCCGCGAATCCACACGTGAGTTTAACTCCGTCAGTTGAATGCACACATTGACAACCATTCAGTTTGATAGCACACTTTTGGTTTTAGAAGCAGATATTTCTCTGTACACCCTATGGTCCCATTGACTCGGGAATATCCCAACGCAGCTCCTAGAAGAAACGTGTTTCTGACTCGCTGAATCTCAACATAGATTCAACTCTCTTAGGTGAACGAACGCACAGCAGAGCAGTTTCAAGGAAACGTTTCTCCTGAGTCTTAGACGAAGTTTCCTGCTGTTTAGTACGTATGCCGGCATTGGGCTGGAAATACCGGTTTTGGGATTCTGCACAGAAAGGGTTTGCAAACCGCTGAATCCACACGTGAGTTTAACTCTGTCAGTTGAATGCACACATTGACAACCATTCAGTTAGATAGCTCCGTTTTGGTTTTAGAAGCAGATATTTCTCTGTACAGCCTATGGTCCCATTCACTCGGGAATATCCCAACGCAGCTCCTAGAAGAAACGTGTTTCTGACTCGCTGAATCTCAACATAGATTCAACTCTCTTAGGTGAACGAACACACAGCAGAGCAGTTTCAAGGAAACGTTTCTCCTGAGTTTTAGACGAAGTTTCCTGCTGTTTAGTACGGATGCCGGCATTGGGCTGGAAATACCAGTTTTGGGATTCTGCACAGAAAGGGTTTGCAAACCGCTGAATCCACAAGTGAGTTTAACTCTGTCAGTTGAATGCACACATTGACAACCATTCAGTTTGATAGCACCCTTTTGGTTTTAGAAGCAGATATTTCTCTGTACAGCCTATGGTCCCATTCACTCGGGAATATCCCAACGCAGCTCCTAGAAGAAACGTGTTTCTGACTCGCTGAATCTCAACATAGATTCAACTCTCTTAGGTGAACGAACGCACAGCAGAGCAGTTTCAAGGAAACGTTTCTCCTGAGTCTTAGACGAAGTTTCCTGCTGTTTAGTACGGATGCCGGCATTGGGCTGGAAATACCGGTTTTGGGATTCTGCACAGAAAGGGTTTGCAAACCGCTCAATCCACACGTGAGTTTAACTCTGTCAGTTGAATGCACACATTGACAACCATTCAGTTTGATAGCACACTTTTGGTTTTAGAAGCAGATATTTCTCTGTACAGCCTATGGTCCCATTCACTCGGGAATATCCCAACGCAGCTCCTAGAAGAAACGTGTTTCTGACTCGCTGAATCTCAACATAGATTCAACTCTCTTAGGTGAACGAACGCACAGCAGAGCAGTTTCAAGGAAACGTTTCTCCTGAGTCTTAGACGAAGTTTCCTGCTGTTTAGTACGTATGCCGGCATTAGGCTGGAAATACCGGTTTTGGGATTCTGCACAGAAAGGGTTTGCAAACCGCTGAATCCACACGTGAGTTTAACTCTGTCAGTTGAATGCACACATTGACAACCATTCAGTTAGATAGCTCCGTTTTGGTTTTAGAAGCAGATATTTCTCTGTACAGCCTATGGTCCCATTCACTCGGGAATATCCCAACGCAGCTCCTAGAAGAAACGTGTTTCTGACTCGCTGAATCTCAACATAGATTCAACTCTCTTAGGTGAACGAACGCACAGCAGAGCAGTTTCAAGGAAACGTTTCTCCTGAGTTTTAGACGAAGTTTCCTGCTGTTTAGTACGGATGCCGGCATTGGACTGGAAATACCGGTTTTGGGATTCTGCACAGAAATGGTTTGCAAACTGCTGAATCCACACGTGAGTTTAACTCTGTCAGTTGAATGCACACATTGACAACCATTCAGTTAGATAGCTCCGTTTTGGTTTTAGAAGCAGATATTTCTCTGTACAGCCTATGGTCCCATTCACTCGGGAATATCCCAACGCAGCTCCTAGAAGAAACGTGTTTCTGACTCGCTGAATCTCAACATAGATTCAACTCTCTTAGGTGAACGAACGCACAGCAGAGCAGTTTCAAGGAAACGTTTCTCCTGAGTTTTAGACGAAGTTTCCTGCTGTTTAGTACGGATGCCGGCATTGGGCTGGAAATACCGGTTTTGGGATTCTGCACAGAAAGGGTTTGCAAACCGCTGAATCCACACGTGAGTTTAACTCTGTCAGTTGAATGCACACATTGACAACCATTCAGTTTGATAGCACACTTTTGGTTTTAGAAGCAGATATTTCTCTGTACAGCCTATGGTCCCATTCACTCGGGAATATCCCAACGCAGCTCCTAGAAGAAACGTGTTTCTGACTCGCTGAATCTCAACATAGATTCAACTCTCTTAGGTGAACGAAAACACAGCAGAGCAGTTTCAAGGAAACGTTTCTCCTGAGTTTTAGACGAAGTTTCCTGCTGTTTAGTACGGATGCCGGCATTGGTCTGGAAATACCGGATTTGGGATTCTGAACAGAAAGGGTTTGCAAACCGCTGAATCCACACGTGAGTTTAACTCTGTCAGTTGAATGCACACATTGACAACCATTCAGTTGGATAGCACCCTTTTGGTTTTAGAAGCAGATATTTCTCTGTACAGCCTATGGTCCCATTCACTCGGGAATATCCCAACGCAGCTCCTAGAAGAAACGTGTTTCTGACTCGCTGAATCTCAACATAGATTCAACTCTCTTAGGTGAACGAACGCACAGCAGAGCAGTTTCAAGGAAACGTTTCTCCTGAGTCTTAGACGAAGTTTCCTGCTGTTTAGTACGTATGCCGGCATTAGGCTGGAAATACCGGTTTTGGGATTCTGCACAGAAAGGGTTTGCAAACCGCTGAATCCACACGTGAGTTTAACTCTGTCAGTTGAATGCACACATTGACAACCATTCAGTTAGATAGCTCCGTTTTGGTTTTAGAAGCAGATATTTCTCTGTACAGCCTATGGTCCCATTCACTCGGGAATATCCCAACGCAGCTCCTAGAAGAAACGTGTTTCTGACTCGCTGAATCTCAACATAGATTCAACTCTCTTAGGTGAACGAACGCACAGCAGAGCAGTTTCAAGGAAACGTTTCTCCTGAGTTTTAGACGAAGTTTCCTGCTGTTTAGTACGGATGCCGGCATTGGACTGGAAATACCGGTTTTGGGATTCTGCACAGAAATGGTTTGCAAACTGCTGAATCCACACGTGAGTTTAACTCTGTCAGTTGAATGCACACATTGACAACCATTCAGTTAGATAGCTCCGTTTTGGTTTTAGAAGCAGATATTTCTCTGTACAGCCTATGGTCCCATTCACTCGGGAATATCCCAACGCAGCTCCTAGAAGAAACGTGTTTCTGACTCGCTGAATCTCAACATAGATTCAACTCTCTTAGGTGAACGAACGCACAGCAGAGCAGTTTCAAGGAAACGTTTCTCCTGAGTTTTAGACGAAGTTTCCTGCTGTTTAGTACGGATGCCGGCATTGGGCTGGAAATACCGGTTTTGGGATTCTGCACAGAAAGGGTTTGCAAACCGCTGAATCCACACGTGAGTTTAACTCTGTCAGTTGAATGCACACATTGACAACCATTCAGTTTGATAGCACACTTTTGGTTTTAGAAGCAGATATTTCTCTGTACAGCCTATGGTCCCATTCACTCGGGAATATCCCAACGCAGCTCCTAGAAGAAACGTGTTTCTGACTCGCTGAATCTCAACATAGATTCAACTCTCTTAGGTGAACGAACACACAGCAGAGCAGTTTCAAGGAAACGTTTCTCCTGAGTTTTAGACGAAGTTTCCTGCTGTTTAGTACGGATGCCGGCATTGGTCTGGAAATACCGGATTTGGGATTCTGAACAGAAAGGGTTTGCAAACCGCTGAATCCACACGTGAGTTTAACTCTGTCAGTTGAATGCACACATTGACAACCATTCAGTTGGATAGCACCCTTTTGGTTTTAGAAGCAGATATTTCTCTGTACAGCCTATGGTCCCATTCACTCGGGAATATCCCAACGCAGCTCCTAGAAGAAACGTGTTTCTGACTCGCTGAATCTCAACATAGATTCAACTCTCTTAGGTGAACGAACGCACAGCAGAGCAGTTTCAAGGAAACGTTTCTCCTGAGTCTTAGACGAAGTTTCCTGCTGTTTAGTACGTATGCCGGCATTGGGCTGGAAATACCGGTTTTGGGATTCTGCACAGAAAGGGTTTGCAAACCGCTGAATCCACACGTGAGTTTAACTCTGTCAGTTGAATGCACACATTGACAACCATTCAGTTAGATAGCTCCGTTTTGGTTTTAGAAGCAGATATTTCTCTGTACAGCCTATGGTCCTATTCACTCGGGAATATCCCAACGCAGCTCCTAGAAGAAACGTGTTTCTGACTCGCTGAATCTCAACATAGATTCAACTCTCTTAGGTGAACGAACGCACAGCAGAGCAGTTTCAAGGAAACGTTTCTCCTGAATTTTAGACGAAGTTTCCTGCTGTTTAGTACGTATGCCGGCATTGGGCTGGAAATACCGGTTTTGGGATTCTGCACAGAAAGGGTTTGCAAACCGCTGAATCCACACGTGAGTTTAACTCTGTCAGTTGAATGCACACATTGACAACCATTCAGTTTGATAGCACACTTTTGGTTTTAGAAGCAGATATTTCTCTGTACAGCCTATGGTCCCATTCACTCGGGAATATCCCAACGCAGCTCCTAGAAGAAACGTGTTTCTGACTCGCTGAATCTCAACATAGATTCAACTCTCTTAGGTGAACGAACGCACAGCAGAGCAGTTTCAAGGAAACGTTTCTCCTGAGTCTTAGACGAAGTTTCCTGCTGTTTAGTACGTATGCCGGCATTGGGCTGGAAATACCGGTTTTGGGATTCTGCACAGAAAGGGTTTGCAAACCGCTGAATCCACACGTGAGTTTAACTCTGTCAGTTGAATGCACACATTGACAACCATTCAGTTAGATAGCTCCGTTTTGGTTTTAGAAGCAGATATTTCTCTGTACAGCCTATGGTCCCATTCACTCGGGAATATCCCAACGCAGCTCCTAGAAGAAACGTGTTTCTGACTCGCTGAATCTCAACATAGATTCAACTCTCTTAGGTGAACGAACGCACAGCAGAGCAGTTTCAAGGAAACGTTTCTCCTGAGTTTTAGACGAAGTTTCCTGCTGTTTAGTACGGATGCCGGCATTGGGCTGGACATACCGGTTTTGGGATTCTGCACAGAAATGGTTTGCAAACCGCTGAATCCACACGTGAGTTTAACTCTGTCAGTTGAATGCACACATTGACAACCATTCAGTTAGATAGCTCCGTTTTGGTTTTAGAAGCAGATATTTCTCTGTACAGCCTATGGTCCCATTCACTCGGGAATATCCCAACGCAGCTCCTAGAAGAAACGTGTTTCTGACTCGCTGAATCTCAACATAGATTCAACTCTCTTAGGTGAACGAACGCACAGCAGAGCAGTTTCAAGGAAACGTTTCTCCTGAGTTTTAGACGAAGTTTCCTGCTGTTTAGTACGGATGCCGGCATTGGGCTGGAAATACCGGTTTTGGGATTCTGCACAGAAATGGTTTGCAAACTGCTGAATCCACACGTGAGTTTATCTCTGTCAGTTGAATGCACACATTGACAACCATTCAGTTAGATAGCTCCGTTTTGGTTTTAGAAGCAGATATTTCTCTGTACAGCCTATGGTCCCATTCACTCGGGAATATCCCAACGCAGCTCCTAGAAGAAACGTGTTTCTGACTCGCTGAATCTCAACATAGATTCAACTCTCTTAGGTGAACGAACGCACAGCAGAGCAGTTTCAAGGAAACGTTTCTCCTGAGTTTTAGACGAAGTTTCCTGCTGTTTAGTACGGATGCCGGCATTGGGCTGGAAATACCGGTTTTGGGATTCTGCACAGAAAGGGTTTGCAAACCGCTGAATCCACACGTGAGTTTAACTCTGTCAGTTGAATGCACACATTGACAACCATTCAGTTTGATAGCACACTTTTGGTTTTAGAAGCAGATATTTCTCTGTACAGCCTATGGTCCCATTCACTGGGGAATATCCCAACGCAGCTCCTAGAAGAAACGTGTTTCTGACTCGCTGAATCTCAACATAGATTCAACTCTCTTAGGTGAACGAACACACAGCAGAGCAGTTTCAAGGAAACGTTTCTCCTGAGTTTTAGACGAAGTTTCCTGCTGTTTAGTACGGATGCCGGCATTGGGCTGGAAATACCGGTTTTGGGATTCTGCACAGAAAGGGTTTGCAAACCGCTGAATCCACACGTGAGTTTAACTCTGTCAGTTGAATGCACACATTGACAACCATTCAGTTAGATAGCTCCGTTTTGGTTTTAGAAGCAGATATTTCTCTGTACAGCCTATGGTCCCATTCACTCGGGAATATCCCAACGCAGCTCCTAGAAGAAACGTGTTTCTGACTCGCTGAATCTCAACATAGATTCAACTCTCTTAGGTGAACGAACACACAGCAGAGCAGTTTCAAGGAAACGTTTCTCCTGAGTTTTAGACGAAGTTTCCTGCTGTTTAGTACGGATGCCGGCATTGGGCTGGAAATACCGGTTTTGGGATTCTGCACAGAAATGGTTTGCAAACCGCTGAATCCACACGTGAGTTTAACTCTGTCAGTTGAATGCACACATTGACAACCATTCAGTTTGATAGCACCCTTTTGGTTTTAGAAGCAGATATTTCTCTGTACAGCCTATGGTCCCATTCACTCGGGAATATCCCAACGCAGCTCCTAGAAGAAACGTGTTTCTGACTCGCTGAATCTCAACATAGATTCAACTCTCTTAGGTGAACGAACGCACAGCAGAGCAGTTTCAAGGAAACGTTTCTCCTGAGTCTTAGACGAAGTTTCCTGCTGTTTAGTACGTATGCCGGCATTGGGCTGGAAATACCGGTTTTGGGATTCTGCACAGAAAGGGTTTGCAAACCGCTGAATCCACACGTGAGTTTAACTCTGTCAGTTGAATGCACACATTGACAACCATTCAGTTAGATAGCTCCGTTTTGGTTTTAGAAGCAGATATTTCTCTGTACAGCCTATGGTCCCATTCACTCGGGAATATCCCAACGCAGCTCCTAGAAGAAACGTGTTTCTGACTCGCTGAATCTCAACATAGATTCAACTCTCTTAGGTGAACGAACGCACAGCAGAGCAGTTTCAAGGAAACGTTTCTCCTGAGTTTTAGACGAAGTTTCCTGCTGTTTAGTACGGATGCCGGCATTGGGCTGGAAATACCGGTTTTGGGATTCTGCACTGAAAGGGTTTGCAAACCGCTGAATCCACACGTGAGTTTAACTCTGTCAGTTGAATGCACACATTGACAACCATTCAGTTTGATAGCACACTTTTGGTTTTAGAAGCAGATATTTCTCTGTACAGCCTATGGTCCCATTCACTCGGGAATATCCCAACGCAGCTCCTAGAAGAAACGTGTTTGTGACTCGCTGAATCTCAACATAGATTCAACTCTCTTAGGTGAACGAACACACAGCAGAGCAGTTTCAAGGAAACGTTTCTCCTGAGTTTTAGACGAAGTTTCCTGCTGTTTAGTACGGATGCCGGCATTGGTCTGGAAATACCGGATTTGGGATTCTGAACAGAAAGGGTTTGCAAACCGCTGAATCCACACGTGAGTTTAACTCTGTCAGTTGAATGCACACATTGACAACCATTCAGTTGGATAGCACCCTTTTGGTTTTAGAAGCAGATATTTCTCTGTACAGCCTATGGTCCCATTCACTCGGGAATATCCCAACGCAGCTCCTAGAAGAAACGTGTTTCTGACTCGCTGAATCTCAACATAGATTCAACTCTCTTAGGTGAACGAACGCACAGCAGAGCAGTTTCAAGGAAACGTTTCTCCTGAGTCTTAGACGAAGTTTCCTGCTGTTTAGTACGTATGCCGGCATTGGGCTGGAAATACCGGTTTTGGGATTCTGCACAGAAAGGGTTTGCAAACCGCTGAATCCACACGTGAGTTTAACTCTGTCAGTTGAATGCACACATTGACAACCATTCAGTTAGATAGCTCCGTTTTGGTTTTAGAAGCAGATATTTCTCTGTACAGCCTATGGTCCTATTCACTCGGGAATATCCCAACGCAGCTCCTAGAAGAAACGTGTTTCTGACTCGCTGAATCTCAACATAGATTCAACTCTCTTAGGTGAACGAACGCACAGCAGAGCAGTTTCAAGGAAACGTTTCTCCTGAATTTTAGACGAAGTTTCCTGCTGTTTAGTACGTATGCCGGCATTGGGCTGGAAATACCGGTTTTGGGATTCTGCACAGAAAGGGTTTGCAAACCGCTGAATCCACACGTGAGTTTAACTCTGTCAGTTGAATGCACACATTGACAACCATTCAGTTTGATAGCACACTTTTGGTTTTAGAAGCAGATATTTCTCTGTACAGCCTATGGTCCCATTCACTCGGGAATATCCCAACGCAGCTCCTAGAAGAAACGTGTTTCTGACTCGCTGAATCTCAACATAGATTCAACTCTCTTAGGTGAACGAACGCACAGCAGAGCAGTTTCAAGGAAACGTTTCTCCTGAGTCTTAGACGAAGTTTCCTGCTGTTTAGTACGTATGCCGGCATTGGGCTGGAAATACCGGTTTTGGGATTCTGCACAGAAAGGGTTTGCAAACCGCTGAATCCACACGTGAGTTTAACTCTGTCAGTTGAATGCACACATTGACAACCATTCAGTTAGATAGCTCCGTTTTGGTTTTAGAAGCAGATATTTCTCTGTACAGCCTATGGTCCCATTCACTCGGGAATATCCCAACGCAGCTCCTAGAAGAAACGTGTTTCTGACTCGCTGAATCTCAACATAGATTCAACTCTCTTAGGTGAACGAACGCACAGCAGAGCAGTTTCAAGGAAACGTTTCTCCTGAGTTTTAGACGAAGTTTCCTGCTGTTTAGTACGGATGCCGGCATTGGGCTGGACATACCGGATTTGGGATTCTGCACAGAAATGGTTTGCAAACCGCTGAATCCACACGTGAGTTTAACTCTGTCAGTTGAATGCACACATTGACAACCATTCAGTTAGATAGCTCCGTTTTGGTTTTAGAAGCAGATATTTCTCTGTTCAGCCTATGGTCCCATTCACTCGGGAATATCCCAACGCAGCTCCTAGAAGAAACGTGTTTCTGACTCGCTGAATCTCAACATAGATTCAACTCTCTTAGGTGAACGAACGCACAGCAGAGCAGTTTCAAGGAAACGTTTCTCCTGAGTTTTAGACGAAGTTTCCTGCTGTTTAGTACGGATGCCGGCATTGGGCTGGAAATACCGGTTTTGGGATTCTGCACAGAAATGGTTTGCAAACTGCTGAATCCACACGTGAGTTTATCTCTGTCAGTTGAATGCACACATTGACAACCATTCAGTTAGATAGCTCCGTTTTGGTTTTAGAAGCAGATATTTCTCTGTACAGCCTATGGTCCCATTCACTCGGGAATATCTCAACGCAGCTCCTAGAAGAAACGTGTTTCTGACTCGCTGAATCTCAACATAGATTCAACTCTCTTAGGTGAACGAACGCACAGCAGAGCAGTTTCAAGGAAACGTTTCTCCTGAGTTTTAGACGAAGTTTCCTGCTGTTTAGTACGGATGCCGGCATTGGGCTGGAAATACCGGTTTTGGGATTCTGCACAGAAAGGGTTTGCAAACCGCTGAATCCACACGTGAGTTTAACTCTGTCAGTTGAATGCACACATTGACAACCATTCAGTTTGATAGCACACTTTTGGTTTTAGAAGCAGATATTTCTCTGTACAGCCTATGGTCCCATTCACTCGGGAATATCCCAACGCAGCTCCTAGAAGAAACGTGTTTCTGACTCGCTGAATCTCAACATAGATTCAACTCTCTTAGGTGAACGAACACACAGCAGAGCAGTTTCAAGGAAACGTTTCTCCTGAGTTTTAGACGAAGTTTCCTGCTGTTTAGTACGGATGCCGGCATTGGGCTGGAAATACCGGTTTTGGGATTCTGCACAGAAATGGTTTGCAAACCGCTGAATCCACACGTGAGTTTAACTCTGTCAGTTGAATGCACACATTGACAACCATTCAGTTGGATAGCACCCTTTTGGTTTTAGAAGCAGATATTTCTCTGTACAGCCTATGGTCCCATTCACTCGGGAATATCCCAACGCAGCTCCTAGAAGAAACGTGTTTCTGACTCGCTGAATCTCAACATAGATTCAACTCTCTTAGGTGAACGAACGCACAGCAGAGCAGTTTCAAGGAAACGTTTCTCCTGAGTCTTAGACGAAGTTTCCTGCTGTTTAGTACGTATGCCGGCATTGGGCTGGAAATACCGGTTTTGGGATTCTGCACAGAAAGGGTTTGCAAACCGCTGAATCCACACGTGAGTTTAACTCTGTCAGTTGAATGCACACATTGACAACCATTCAGTTAGATAGCTCCGTTTTGGTTTTAGAAGCAGATATTTCTCTGTACAGCCTATGGTCCCATTCACTCGGGAATATCCCAACGCAGCTCCTAGAAGAAACGTGTTTCTGACTCGCTGAATCTCAACATAGATTCAACTCTCTTAGGTGAACGAACGCACAGCAGAGCAGTTTCAAGGAAACGTTTCTCCTGAGTTTTAGACGAAGTTTCCTGCTGTTTAGTACGGATGCCGGCATTGGGCTGGACATACCGGTTTTGGGATTCTGCACAGAAATGGTTTGCAAACCGCTGAATCCACACGTGAGTTTAACTCTGTCAGTTGAATGCACACATTGACAACCATTCAGTTAGATAGCTCCGTTTTGGTTTTAGAAGCAGATATGTCTCTGTACAGCCTATGGTCCCATTCACTCGGGAATATCCCAACGCAGCTCCTAGAAGAAACGTGTTTCTGACTCGCTGAATCTCAACATAGATTCAACTCTCTTAGGTGAACGAACGCACAGCAGAGCAGTTTCAAGGAAACGTTTCTCCTGAGTTTTAGACGAAGTTTCCTGCTGTTTAGTACGGATGCCGGCATTGGGCTGGAAATACTGGTTTTGGGATTCTGCACAGAAATGGTTTGCAAACTGCTGAATCCACACGTGAGTTTAACTCTGTCAGTTGAATGCACACATTGACAACCATTCAGTTAGATAGCTCCGTTTTGGTTTTAGAAGCAGATATTTCTCTGTACAGCCTATGGTCCCATTCACTCGGGAATATCCCAACGCAGCTCCTAGAAGAAACGTGTTTCTGACTCGCTGAATCTCAACATAGATTCAACTCTCTTAGGTGAACGAACGCACAGCAGAGCAGTTTCAAGGAAACGTTTCTCCTGAGTTTTAGACGAAGTTTCCTGCTGTTTAGTACGGATGCCGGCATTGGGCTGGAAATACCGGTTTTGGGATTCTGCACAGAAAGGGTTTGCAAACCGCTGAATCCACACGTGAGTTTAACTCTGTCAGTTGAATGCACACATTGACAACCATTCAGTTTGATAGCACACTTTTGGTTTTAGAAGCAGATATTTCTCTGTACAGCCTATGGTCCCATTCACTCGGGAATATCCCAACGCAGCTCCTAGAAGAAACGTGATTCTGACTCGCTGAATCTCAACATAGATTCAACTCTCTTAGGTGAACGGACACACAGCAGAGCAGTTTCAAGGAAACGTTTCTCCTGAGTTTTAGACGAAGTTTCCTGCTGTTTAGTACGGATGCCGGCATTGGGCTGGAAATACCGGTTTTGGGATTCTGCACAGAAAGGGTTTGCAAACCGCTGAATCCACACGTGAGTTTAACTCTGTCAGTTGAATGCACACATTGACAACCATTCAGTTGGATAGCACCCTTTTGGTTTTAGAAGCAGATATTTCTCTGTACAGCCTATGGTCCCATTCACTCGGGAATATCCCAACGCAGCTCCTAGAAGAAACGTGTTTCTGACTCGCTGAATCTCAACATAGATTCAACTCTCTTAGGTGAACGAACGCACAGCAGAGCAATTTCAAGGAAACGTTTCTCCTGAGTCTTAGACGAAGTTTCCTGCTGTTTAGTACGGATGCCGGCATTGGGCTGGAAATACCGGTTTTGGGATTCTGCACAGAAAGGGTTTGCAAACCGCTGAATCCACACGTGAGTTTAACTCTGTCAGTTGAATGCACACATTGACAACCATTCAGTTAGATAGCTCCGTTTTGGTTTTAGAAGCAGATATTTCTCTGTACAGCCTATGGTCCTATTCACTCGGGAATATCCCAACGCAGCTCCTAGAAGAAACGTGTTTCTGACTCGCTGAATCTCAACATAGATTCAACTCTCTTAGGTGAACGAACGCACAGCAGAGCAGTTTCAAGGAAACGTTTCTCCTGAATTTTAGACGAAGTTTCCTGCTGTTTAGTACGTATGCCGGCATTGGGCTGGAAATACCGGTTTTGGGATTCTGCACAGAAAGGGTTTGCAAACCGCTGAATCCACACGTGAGTTTAACTCTGTCAGTTGAATGCACACATTGACAACCATTCAGTTTGATAGCACACTTTTGGTTTTAGAAGCAGATATTTCTCTGTACAGCCTATGGTCCCATTCACTCGGGAATATCCCAACGCAGCTCCTAGAAGAAACGTGTTTCTGACTCGCTGAATCTCAACATAGATTCAACTCTCTTAGGTGAACGAACGCACAGCAGAGCAGTTTCAAGGAAACGTTTCTCCTGAGTCTTAGACGAAGTTTCCTGCTGTTTAGTACGTATGCCGGCATTGGGCTGGAAATACCGGTTTTGGGATTCTGCACAGAAAGGGTTTGCAAACCGCTGAATCCACACGTGAGTTTAACTCTGTCAGTTGAATGCACACATTGACAACCATTCAGTTAGATAGCTCCGTTTTGGTTTTAGAAGCAGATATTTCTCTGTACAGCCTATGGTCCCATTCACTCGGGAATATCCCAACGCAGCTCCTAGAAGAAACGTGTTTCTGACTCGCTGAATCTCAACATAGATTCAACTCTCTTAGGTGAACGAACGCACAGCAGAGCAGTTTCAAGGAAACGTTTCTCCTGAGTTTTAGACGAAGTTTCCTGCTGTTTAGTACGGATGCCGGCATTGGGCTGGACATACCGGTTTTGGGATTCTGCACAGAAATGGTTTGCAAACCGCTGAATCCACACGTGAGTTTAACTCTGTCAGTTGAATGCACACATTGACAACCATTCAGTTAGATTGCTCCGTTTTGGTTTTAGAAGCAGATATTTCTCTGTACAGCCTATGGTCCCATTCACTCGGGAATATCCCAACGCAGCTCCTAGAAGAAACGTGTTTCTGACTCGCTGAATCTCAACATAGATTCAACTCTCTTAGGTGAACGAACGCACAGCAGAGCAGTTTCAAGGAAACGTTTCTCCTGAGTTTTAGACGAAGTTTCCTGCTGTTTAGTACGGATGCCGGCATTGGGCTGGAAATACCGGTTTTGGGATTCTGCACAGAAATGGTTTGCAAACTGCTGAATCCACACGTGAGTTTATCTCTGTCAGTTGAATGCACACATTGACAACCATTCAGTTAGATAGCTCCGTTTTGGTTTTAGAAGCAGATATTTCTCTGTACAGCCTATGGTCCCATTCACTCGGGAATATCCCAACGCAGCTCCTAGAAGAAACGTGTTTCTGACTCGCTGAATCTCAACATAGATTCAACTCTCTTAGGTGAACGAACGCACAGCAGAGCAGTTTCAAGGAAACGTTTCTCCTGAGTTTTAGACGAAGTTTCCTGCTGTTTAGTACGGATGCCGGCATTGGGCTGGAAATACCGGTTTTGGGATTCTGCACAGAAAGGGTTTGCAAACCGCTGAATCCACACGTGAGTTTAACTCTGTCAGTTGAATGCACACATTGACAACCATTCAGTTTGATAGCACACTTTTGGTTTTAGAAGCAGATATTTCTCTGTACAGCCTATGGTCCCATTCACTGGGGAATATCCCAACGCAGCTCCTAGAAGAAACGTGTTTCTGACTCGCTGAATCTCAACATAGATTCAACTCTCTTAGGTGAACGAACACACAGCAGAGCAGTTTCAAGGAAACGTTTCTCCTGAGTTTTAGACGAAGCTTCCTGCTGTTTAGTACGGATGCCGGCATTGGGCTGGAAATACCGGTTTTGGGATTCTGCACAGAAAGGGTTTGCAAACCGCTGAATCCACACGTGAGTTTAACTCTGTCAGTTGAATGCACACATTGACAACCATTCAGTTTGATAGCACCCTTTTGGTTTTAGAAGCAGATATTTCTCTGTACAGCCTATGGTCCCATTCACTCGGGAATATCCCAACGCAGCTCCTAGAAGAAACGTGTTTCTGACTCGCTGAATCTCAACATAGATTCAACTCTCTTAGGTGAACGAACGCACAGCAGAGCAGTTTCAAGGAAACGTTTCTCCTGAGTCTTAGACGAAGTTTCCTGCTGTTTAGTACGTATGCCGGCATTGGGCTGGAAATACCGGTTTTGGGATTCTGCACAGAAAGGGTTTGCAAACCGCTGAATCCACACGTGAGTTTAACTCTGTCAGTTGAATGCACACATTGGCAACCATTCAGTTAGATAGCTCCGTTTTGGTTTCAGAAGCAGATATTTCTCTGTACAGCCTATGGTCCCATTCACTCGGGAATATCCCAACGCAGCTCCTAGAAGAAACGTGTTTCTGACTCGCTGAATCTCAACATAGATTCAACTCTCTTAGGTGAACGAACGCACAGCAGAGCAGTTTCAAGGAAACGTTTCTCCTGAGTTTTAGACGAAGTTTCCTGCTGTTTAGTACGGATGCCGGCATTGGGCTGGACATACCGGTTTTGGGATTCTGCACAGAAATGGTTTGCAAACCGCTGAATCCACACGTGAGTTTAACTCTGTCAGTTGAATGCACACATTGACAACCATTCAGTTTGATAGCACACTTTTGGTTTTAGAAGCAGATATTTCTCTGTACAGCCTATGGTCCCATTCACTCGGGAATATCCCAACGCAGCTCCTAGAAGAAACGTGTTTCTGACTCGCTGAATCTCAACATAGATTCAACTCTCTTAGGTGAACGAACGCACAGCAGAGCAGTTTCAAGGAAACGTTTCTCCTGAGTCTTAGACGAAGTTTCCTGCTGTTTAGTACGTATGCCGGCATTGGGCTGGAAATACCGGTTTTGGGATTCTGCACAGAAAGGGTTTGCAAACCGCTGAATCCACACGTGAGTTTAACTCTGTCAGTTGAATGCACACATTGACAACCATTCAGTTAGATAGCTCCGTTTTGGTTTTAGAAGCAGATATTTCTCTGTACAGCCTATGGTCCCATTCACTCGGGAATATCCCAACGCAGCTCCTAGAAGAAACGTGTTTCTGACTCGCTGAATCTCAACATAGATTCAACTCTCTTAGGTGAACGAACGCACAGCAGAGCAGTTTCAAGGAAACGTTTCTCCTGAGTTTTAGACGAAGTTTCCTGCTGTTTAGTACGGATGCCGGCATTGGGCTGGACATACCGGTTTTGGGATTCTGCACAGAAATGGTTTGCAAACCGCTGAATCCACACGTGAGTTTAACTCTGTCAGTTGAATGCACACATTGACAACCATTCAGTTAGATTGCTCCGTTTTGGTTTTAGAAGCAGATATTTCTCTGTACAGCCTATGGTCCCATTCACTCGGGAATATCCCAACGCAGCTCCTAGAAGAAACGTGTTTCTGACTCGCTGAATCTCAACATAGATTCAACTCTCTTAGGTGAACGAACGCACAGCAGAGCAGTTTCAAGGAAACGTTTCTCCTGAGTTTTAGACGAAGTTTCCTGCTGTTTAGTACGGATGCCGGCATTGGGCTGGAAATACCGGTTTTGGGATTCTGCACAGAAATGGTTTGCAAACTGCTGAATCCACACGTGAGTTTATCTCTGTCAGTTGAATGCACACATTGACAACCATTCAGTTAGATAGCTCCGTTTTGGTTTTAGAAGCAGATATTTCTCTGTACAGCCTATGGTCCCATTCACTCGGGAATATCCCAACGCAGCTCCTAGAAGAAACGTGTTTCTGACTCGCTGAATCTCAACATAGATTCAACTCTCTTAGGTGAACGAACGCACAGCAGAGCAGTTTCAAGGAAACGTTTCTCCTGAGTTTTAGACGAAGTTTCCTGCTGTTTAGTACGGATGCCGGCATTGGGCTGGAAATACCGGTTTTGGGATTCTGCACAGAAAGGGTTTGCAAACCGCTGAATCCACACGTGAGTTTAACTCTGTCAGTTGAATGCACACATTGACAACCATTCAGTTTGATAGCACACTTTTGGTTTTAGAAGCAGATATTTCTCTGTACAGCCTATGGTCCCATTCACTGGGGAATATCCCAACGCAGCTCCTAGAAGAAACGTGTTTCTGACTCGCTGAATCTCAACATAGATTCAACTCTCTTAGGTGAACGAACACACAGCAGAGCAGTTTCAAGGAAACGTTTCTCCTGAGTTTTAGACGAAGTTTCCTGCTGTTTACTACGGATGCCGGCATTGGGCTGGAAATACCGGTTTTGGGATTCTGCACAGAAAGGGTTTGCAAACCGCTGAATCCACACGTGAGTTTAACTCTGTCAGTTGAATGCACACATTGACAACCATTCAGTTTGATAGCACCCTTTTGGTTTTAGAAGCAGATATTTCTCTGTACAGCCTATGGTCCCATTCACTCGGGAATATCCCAACGCAGCTCCTAGAAGAAACGTGTTTCTGACTCGCTGAATCTCAACATAGATTCAACTCTCTTAGGTGAACGAACGCACAGCAGAGCAGTTTCAAGGAAACGTTTCTCCTGAGTCTTAGACGAAGTTTCCTGCTGTTTAGTACGTATGCCGGCATTGGGCTGGAAATACCGGTTTTGGGATTCTGCACAGAAAGGGTTTGCAAACCGCTGAATCCACACGTGAGTTTAACTCTGTCAGTTGAATGCACACATTGGCAACCATTCAGTTAGATAGCTCCGTTTTGGTTTCAGAAGCAGATATTTCTCTGTACAGCCTATGGTCCCATTCACTCGGGAATATCCCAACGCAGCTCCTAGAAGAAACGTGTTTCTGACTCGCTGAATCTCAACATAGATTCAACTCTCTTAGGTGAACGAACGCACAGCAGAGCAGTTTCAAGGAAACGTTTCTCCTGAGTTTTAGACGAAGTTTCCTGCTGTTTAGTACGGATGCCGGCATTGGGCTGGACATACCGGTTTTGGGATTCTGCACAGAAATGGTTTGCAAACCGCTGAATCCACACGTGAGTTTAACTCTGTCAGTTGAATGCACACATTGACAACCATTCAGTTAGATAGCTCCGTTTTGGTTTTAGAAGCAGATATTTCTCTGTACAGCCTATGGTCCCATTCACTCGGGAATATCCCAACGCAGCTCCTAGAAGAAACGTGTTTCTGACTCGCTGAATCTCAACATAGATTCAACTCTCTTAGGTGAACGAACGCACAGCAGAGCAGTTTCAAGGAAACGTTTCTCCTGAGTTTTAGACGAAGTTTCCTGCTGTTTAGTACGGATGCCGGCATTGGGCTGGAAATACCGGTTTTGGGATTCTGCACAGAAAGGGTTTGCAAACCGCTGAATCCACACGTGAGTTTAACTCTGTCAGTTGAATGCACACATTGACAACCATTCAGTTGGATAGCACCCTTTTGGTTTTAGAAGCAGATATTTCTCTGTACAGCCTATGGTCCCATTCACTCGGGAATATCCCAACGCAGCTCCTAGAAGAAACGTGTTTCTGACTCGCTGAATCTCAACATAGATTCAACTCTCTTAGGTGAACGAACGCACAGCAGAGCAGTTTCAAGGAAACGTTTCTCCTGAGTCTTAGACGAAGTTTCCTGCTGTTTAGTACGGATGCCGGCATTGGGCTGGAAATACCGGTTTTGGGATTCTGCACAGAAAGGGTTTGCAAACCGCTGAATCCACACGTGAGTTTAACTCTGTCAGTTGAATGCACACATTGACAACCATTCAGTTAGATAGCTCCGTTTTGGTTTTAGAAGCAGATATTTCTCTGTACAGCCTATGGTCCCATTCACTCGGGAATATCCCAACGCAGCTCCTAGAAGAAACGTGTTTCTGACTCGCTGAATCTCAACATAGATTCAACTCTCTTAGGTGAACGAACGCACAGCAGAGCAGTTTCAAGGAAACGTTTCTCCTGAGTTTTAGACGAAGTTTCCTGCTGTTTAGTACGTATGCCGGCATTGGGCTGGAAATACCGGTTTTGGGATTCTGCACAGAAAGGGTTTGCAAACCGCTGAATCCACACGTGAGTTTAACTCTGTCAGTTGAATGCACACATTGACAACCATTCAGTTAGATAGCTCCGTTTTGGTTTTAGAAGCAGATATTTCTCTGTACAGCCTATGGTCCCATTCACTCGGGAATATCCCAACGCAGCTCCTAGAAGAAACGTGTTTCTGACTCGCTGAATCTCAACATAGATTCAACTCTCTTAGGTGAACGAACGCACAGCAGAGCAGTTTCAAGGAAACGTTTCTCCTGAATTTTAGACGAAGTTTCCTGCTGTTTAGTACGTATGCCGGCATTGGGCTGGAAATACCGGTTTTGGGATTCTGCACAGAAAGGGTTTGCAAACCGCTGAATCCACACGTGAGTTTAACTCTGTCAGTTGAATGCACACATTGACAACCATTCAGTTTGATAGCACACTTTTGGTTTTAGAAGCAGATATTTCTCTGTACAGCCTATGGTCCTATTCACTCGGGAATATCCCAACGCAGCTCCTAGAAGAAACGTGTTTCTGACTCGCTGAATCTCAACATAGATTCAACTCTCTTAGGTGAACGAACGCACAGCAGAGCAGTTTCAAGGAAACGTTTCTCCTGAGTCTTAGACGAAGTTTCCTGCTGTTTAGTACGTATGCCGGCATTGGGCTGGAAATACCGGTTTTGGGATTCTGCACAGAAAGGGTTTGCAAACCGCTGAATCCACACGTGAGTTTAACTCTGTCAGTTGAATGCACACATTGACAACCATTCAGTTAGATAGCTCCCTTTTGGTTTTAGAAGCAGATATTTCTCTGTACAGCCTATATTCCCATTCACTCGGGAATATCCCAACGCAGCTCCTAGAAGAAACGTGTTTCTGACTCGCTGAATCTCAACATAGATTCAACTCTCTTAGGTGAACGAACGCACAGCAGAGCAGTTTCAAGGAAACGTTTCTCCTGAGTTTTAGACGAAGTTTCCTGCTGTTTAGTACGGATGCCGGCATTGGGCTGGACATACCGGTTTTGGGATTCTGCACAGAAATGGTTTGCAAACCGCTGAATCCACACGTGAGTTTAACTCTGTCAGTTGAATGCACACATTGACAACCATTCAGTTAGATAGCTCCGTTTTGGTTTTAGAAGCAGATATTTCTCTGTACAGCCTATGGTCCCATTCACTCGGGAATATCCCAACGCAGCTCCTAGAAGAAACGTGTTTCTGACTCGCTGAATCTCAACATAGATTCAACTCTCTTAGGTGAACGAACGCACAGCAGAGCAGTTTCAAGGAAACGTTTCTCCTGAGTTTTAGACGAAGTTTCCTGCTGTTTAGTACGGATACCGGCATTGGGCTGGAAATACCGGTTTTGGGATTCTGCACAGAAATGGTTTGCAAACTGCTGAATCCACACGTGAGTTTATCTCTGTCAGTTGAATGCACACATTGACAACCATTCAGTTAGATAGCTCCGTTTTGGTTTTAGAAGCAGATATTTCTCTGTACAGCCTATGGTCCCATTCACTCGGGAATATCCCAACGCAGCTCCTAGAAGAAACGTGTTTCTGACTCGCTGAATCTCAACATAGATTCAACTCTCTTAGGTGAACGAACGCACAGCAGAGCAGTTTCAAGGAAACGTTTCTCCTGAGTTTTAGACGAAGTTTCCTGCTGTTTAGTACGGATGCCGGCATTGGGCTGGAAATACCGGTTTTGGGATTCTGCACAGAAAGGGTTTGCAAACCGCTGAATCCACACGTGAGTTTAACTCTGTCAGTTGAATGCACACATTGACAACCATTCAGTTTGATAGCACACTTTTGGTTTTAGAAGCAGATATTTCTCTGTACAGCCTATGGTCCCATTCACTGGGGAATATCCCAACGCAGCTCCTAGAAGAAACGTGTTTCTGACTCGCTGAATCTCAACATAGATTCAACTCTCTTAGGTGAACGAACACACAGCAGAGCAGTTTCAAGGAAACGTTTCTCCTGAGTTTTAGACGAAGTTTCCTGCTCTTTAGTACGGATGCCGGCATTGGGCTGGAAATACCGGTTTTGGGATTCTGCACAGAAAGGGTTTGCAAACCGCTGAATCCACACGTGAGTTTAACTCTGTCAGTTGAATGCACACATTGACAACCATTCAGTTTGATAGCACCCTTTTGGTTTTAGAAGCAGATATTTCTCTGTACAGAGTATGGTCCCATTCACTCGGGAATATCCCAACGCAGCTCCTAGAAGAAACGTGTTTCTGACTCGCTGAATCTCAACATAGATTCAACTCTCTTAGGTGAACGAACGCACAGCAGAGCAGTTTCAAGGAAACGTTTCTCCTGAATTTTAGACGAAGTTTCCTGCTGTTTAGTACGTATGCCGGCATTGGGCTGGAAATACCGGTTTTGGGATTCTGCACAGAAAGGGTTTGCAAACCGCTGAATCCACACGTGAGTTTAACTCTGTCAGTTGAATGCACACATTGACAACCATTCAGTTTGATAGCACACTTTTGGTTTTAGAAGCAGATATTTCTCTGTACAGCCTATGGTCCTATTCACTCGGGAATATCCCAACGCAGCTCCTAGAAGAAACGTGTTTCTGACTCGCTGAATCTCAACATAGATTCAACTCTCTTAGGTGAACGAACGCACAGCAGAGCAGTTTCAAGGAAACGTTTCTCCTGAGTCTTAGACGAAGTTTCCTGCTGTTTAGTACGTATGCCGGCATTGGGCTGGAAATACCGGTTTTGGGATTCTGCACAGAAAGGGTTTGCAAACCGCTGAATCCACACGTGAGTTTAACTCTGTCAGTTGAATGCACACATTGACAACCATTCAGTTAGATAGCTCCGTTTTGGTTTTAGAAGCAGATATTTCTCTGTACAGCCTATATTCCCATTCACTCGGGAATATCCCAACGCAGCTCCTAGAAGAAACGTGTTTCTGACTCGCTGAATCTCAACATAGATTCAACTCTCTTAGGTGAACGAACGCACAGCAGAGCAGTTTCAAGGAAACGTTTCTCCTGAGTTTTAGACGAAGTTTCCTGCTGTTTAGTACGGATGCCGGCATTGGGCTGGACATACCGGTTTTGGGATTCTGCACAGAAATGGTTTGCAAACCGCTGAATCCACACGTGAGTTTAACTCTGTCAGTTGAATGCACACATTGACAACCATTCAGTTAGATAGCTCCGTTTTGGTTTTAGAAGCAGATATTTCTCTGTACAGCCTATGGTCCCATTCACTCGGGAATATCCCAACGCAGCTCCTAGAAGAAACGTGTTTCTGACTCGCTGAATCTCAACATAGATTCAACTCTCTTAGGTGAACGAACGCACAGCAGAGCAGTTTCAAGGAAACGTTTCTCCTGAGTTTTAGACGAAGTTTCCTGCTGTTTAGTACGGATGCCGGCATTGGGCTGGAAATACCGGTTTTGGGATTCTGCACAGAAATGGTTTGCAAACTGCTGAATCCACACGTGAGTTTATCTCTGTCAGTTGAATGCACACATTGACAACCATTCAGTTAGATAGCTCCGTTTTGGTTTTAGAAGCAGATATTTCTCCGTACAGCCTATGGTCCCATTCACTCGGGAATATCCCAACGCAGCTCCTAGAAGAAACGTGTTTCTGACTCGCTGAATCTCAACATAGATTCAACTCTCTTAGGTGAACGAACGCACAGCAGAGCAGTTTCAAGGAAACGTTTCTCCTGAGTTTTAGACGAAGTTTCCTGCTGTTTAGTACGGATGCCGGCATTGGGCTGGAAATACCGGTTTTGGGATTCTGCACAGAAATGGTTTGCAAACCGCTGAATCCACACGTGAGTTTAACTCTGTCAGTTGAATGCACACATTGACAACCATTCAGTTAGATAGCTCCGTTTTGGTTTTAGAAGCAGATATTTCTCTGTACAGCCTATGGTCCCATTCACTCGGGAATATCCCAACGCAGCTCCTAGAAGAAACGTGTTTCTGACTCGCTGAATCTCAACATAGATTCAACTCTCTTAGGTGAACGAACGCACAGCAGAGCAGTTTCAAGGAAACGTTTCTCCTGAGTCTTAGACGAAGTTTCCTGCTGTTTAGTACGTATGCCGGCATTGGGCTGGAAATACCGGTTTTGGGATTCTGCACAGAAAGGGTTTGCAAACCGCTGAATCCACACGTGAGTTTAACTCTGTCAGTTGAATGCACACATTGACAACCATTCAGTTTGATAGCACACTTTTGGTTTTAGAAGCAGATATTTCTCTGTACAGCCTATGGTCCCATTCACTCGGGAATATCCCAACGCAGCTCCTAGAAGAAACGTGTTTCTGACTCGCTGAATCTCAACATAGATTCAACTCTCTTAGGTGAACGAACGCACAGCAGAGCAGTTTCAAGGGAACGTTTCTCCTGAGTTTTGGACGAAGTTTCCTGCTGTTTAGTACGGATGCCGGCATTGGGCTGGAAATACCGGTTTTGGGATTCTGCACAGAAAGGGTTTGCAAACCGCTGAATCCACACGTGAGTTTAACTCTGTCAGTTGAATGCACACATTGACAACCATTCAGTTTGATAGCACACTTTTGGTTTTAGAAGCAGATATTTCTCTGTACAGCCTATGGTCCTATTCACTCGGGAATATCCCAACGCAGCTCCTAGAAGAAACGTGTTTCTGACTCGCTGAATCTCAACATAGATTCAACTCTCTTAGGTGAACGAACGCACAGCAGAGCAGTTTCAAGGAAACGTTTCTCCTGAGTCTTAGACGAAGTTTCCTGCTGTTTAGTACGTATGCCGGCATTGGGCTGGAAATACCGGTTTTGGGATTCTGCACAGAAAGGGTTTGCAAACCGCTGAATCCACACGTGAGTTTAACTCTGTCAGTTGAATGCACACATTGACAACCATTCAGTTAGATAGCTCCGTTTTGGTTTTAGAAGCAGATATTTCTCTGTACAGCCTATATTCCCATTCACTCGGGAATATCCCAACGCAGCTCCTAGAAGAAACGTGTTTCTGACTCGCTGAATCTCAACATAGATTCAACTCTCTTAGGTGAACGAACGCACAGCAGAGCAGTTTCAAGGAAACGTTTCTCCTGAGTTTTAGACGAAGTTTCCTGCTGTTTAGTACGGATGCCGGCATTGGGCTGGACATACCGGTTTTGGGATTCTGCACAGAAATGGTTTGCAAACCGCTGAATCCACACGTGAGTTTAACTCTGTCAGTTGAATGCACACATTGACAACCATTCAGTTAGATAGCTCCGTTTTGGTTTTAGAAGCAGATATTTCTCTGTACAGCCTATGGTCCCATTCACTCGGGAATATCCCAACGCAGCTCCTAGAAGAAACGTGTTTCTGACTCGCTGAATCTCAACATAGATTCAACTCTCTTAGGTGAACGAACGCACAGCAGAGCAGTTTCAAGGAAACGTTTCTCCTGAGTTTTAGACGAAGTTTCCTGCTGTTTAGTACGGATGCCGGCATTGGGCTGGAAATACCGGTTTTGGGATTCTGCACAGAAATGGTTTGCAAACTGCTGAATCCACACGTGAGTTTATCTTTGTCAGTTGAATGCACACATTGACAACCATTCAGTTAGATAGCTCCGTTTTGGTTTTAGAAGCAGATATTTCTCTGTACAGCCTATGGTCCCATTCACTCGGGAATATCCCAACGCAGCTCCTAGAAGAAACGTGTTTCTGACTCGCTGAATCTCAACATAGATTCAACTCTCTTAGGTGAACGAACGCACAGCAGAGCAGTTTCAAGGAAACGTTTCTCCTGAGTTTTAGACGAAGTTTCCTGCTGTTTAGTACGGATGCCGGCATTGGGCTGGAAATACCGGTTTTGGGATTCTGCACAGAAATGGTTTGCAAACCGCTGAATCCACACGTGAGTTTAACTCTGTCAGTTGAATGCACACATTGACAACCATTCAGTTAGATAGCTCCGTTTTGGTTTTAGAAGCAGATATTTCTCTGTACAGCCTATGGTCCCATTCACTCGGGAATATCCCAACGCAGCTCCTAGAAGAAACGTGTTTCTGACTCGCTGAATCTCAACATAGATTCAACTCTCTTAGGTGAACGAACGCACAGCAGAGCAGTTTCAAGGAAACGTTTCTCCTGAGTTTTAGACGAAGTTTCCTGCTGTTTAGTACGTATGCCGGCATTGGGCTGGAAATACCGGTTTTGGGATTCTGCACAGAAAGGGTTTGCAAACCGCTGAATCCACACGTGAGTTTAACTCTGTCAGTTGAATGCACACATTGACAACCATTCAGTTTGATAGCACACTTTTGGTTTTAGAAGCAGATATTTCTCTGTACAGCCTATGGTCCCATTCACTCGGGAATATCCCAACGCAGCTCCTAGAAGAAACGTGTTTCTGACTCGCTGAATCTCAACATAGATTCAACTCTCTTAGGTGAACGAACGCACAGCAGAGCAGTTTCAAGGAAACGTTTCTCCTGAGTTTTGGACGAAGTTTCCTGCTGTTTAGTACGGATGCCGGCATTGGGCTGGAAATACCGGTTTTGGGATTCTGCACAGAAAGGGTTTGCAAACCGCTGAATCCACACGTGAGTTTAACTCTGTCAGTTGAATGCACACATTGACAACCATTCAGTTTGATAGCACACTTTTGGTTTTAGAAGCAGATATTTCTCTGTACAGCCTATGGTCCCATTCACTCGGGAATATCCCAACACAGCTCCTAGAAGAAGCGTGTTTCTGACTCGCTGAATCTCAACATAGATTCAACTCTCTTAGGTGAACGAACTCACAGCAGAGCAGTTTCAAGGAAACGTTTCTCCTGAGTCCTAGACGAAGTTTCCTGCTGTTTAGTACGTATGCCGGCATTGGGCTGGAAATACCGCTTTTGGGATTCTGCACAGAAAGGGTTTGCAAACCGCTGAATCCACACGTGAGTTTAACTCTGTCAGTTGAATGCACACATTGACAACCATTCAGTTAGATAGCTCCGTTTTGGTTTTAGAAGCAGATATTTCTCTGTACAGTCTATGGTCCCATTCACTCGGGAATATCCCAACGCAGCTCCTAGAAGAACCGTGTTTCTGACTCGCTGAATCTCAACATAGATTCAACTCTCTTAGGTGAACGAACGCACAGCAGAGCAGTTTCAAGGAAACGTTTCTCCTGAGTTTTAGACGAAGTTTCCTACTGTTTCGTACGGATGCCGGCATTGGGCTGGACATACCGGTTTGGGATTCTGCACAGAAATGGTTTGCAAAGCGCTGAATACACACGTGAGTTTAACTCTGTCAGTTGAATGCACACATTCACAACCATTCAGTTAGATAGCTCCGTTTTGGTATTAGAAGCAGATATTTCTCCGTACAGCCTATGGTCCCATTCACTTGGGAATATCCCAACGCAGCTCCTAGCATAAACGTGTTTCTGACTCGCTGAATCTCAGCATAGTTTCAACTCTCTTAGGTGAACGAACGCGCAGCAGAGTAGTTTCAAGGAAACATTTCTCCTGAGTTTTAGACGAAGTTTCCTGCTGTTTAGTACGGATGCCGGCATTGAGCTGGAATTACCGGTTTTGGCATTCTGCACAGAAAGGGTTTGCAAACCGCTGAATCCAAACGTGAGTTTAACTCTGTCAGTTGAATGCACACATTGACAACCATTCAGTTAGATACCACCCTTTTGGTTGTAGGAGCAGATATTCCTCTGTACAGCCTATGGTCCCATTCACTCGGGAATATCCCAACGCAGCTCCTAGAAGAAACGTGTTTCTGACTCGCTGAATCTCAACATAGATTCAACTCTCTTAGGTGAACGAACGCACAGCAGAGCAGTTTCAAGGAAACGTTTCTCCTGAGTTTTAGACGAAGTTTCCTGATGTTTACTACGGATGCCGGCATTGGACTGGAAATACCGGTTTTGGGATTCTGCACAGAAAGGGTTTGCAAACCGCTGAATCCACACATGAGTTTAACTCTGTCAGTTGAATGCACACATTGACAACCATTCAGTTTGATAGCACACTTTTGGTTTTAGAAGCAGATATTTCTCTGTACAGCCTATGGTCCCATTCACTCGGGAATATCCCAACGCAGCTCCTAGAAGAAACGTGTTTCTGACTCGCTGAATCTCAACATAGATTCAACTCTCTTAGGTGAACGAACGCACAGCAGAGCAGTTTCAAGGAAACGTTTCTCCTGAGTTTTAGACGAAGTTTCCTGCTGTTTAGTACGTATGCCGGCATTGGGCTGGAAATACCGGTTTTGGGATTCTGCACAGAAAGGGTTTGCAAACCGCTGAATCCACACGTGAGTTTAACTCTGTCAGTTGAATGCACACATTGACAACCATTCAGTTTGATAGCACACTTTTGGTTTTAGAAGCAGATATTTCTCTGTACAGCCTATGGTCCCATTTACTCGGGAATATCCCAACGCAGCTCCTAGAAGAAACGTGTTTCTGACTCGCTGAATCTCAACATAGAATCAACTCTCTTAGGTGAACGAACGCACAGCAGAGCAGTTTCAAGGAAACGTTTCTCCTGAGTTTTAGACGAAGTTTCCTGCTGTTTAGTACGGATGCCGGCATTGGGCTGGAAATACCGGTTTTGGGATTCTGCACAGAGAGGGTGTGCAAACCGCGAATCCACACGTGAGTTTAACTCTGTCAGTTGAATGCACACATTGACAACCATTCAGTTTGATAGCACACTTTTGGTTTTAGAAGCAGATATTTCTCTGTACAGCCTATGGTCCCATTCACTCGGGAATATCCCAACGCAGCTCCTAGAAGAAACGTGTTTCTGACTCGCTGAATCTCAACATAGATTCAACTCTCTTAGGTGAACGAACGCACAGCAGAGCAGTTTCAAGGAAACGTTTCTCCTGAGTCTTAGACGAAGTTTCCTGCTGTTTAGTACGTATGCCGGCATTGGGCTGGAAATACCGGTTTTGGGATTCTGCACAGAAAGGGTTTGCAAACCGCTGAATCCACACGTGAGTTTAAATCTGTCAGTTGAATGAACACATTGACAACCATTCAGTTAGATAGCTCCGTTTTGGTTTTAGAAGCAGATATTTCTCTGTACAGCCTATGGTCCCATTCACTCGGGAATATCCCAACGCAGCTCCTAGAAGAAACGTGTTTCTGACTCGCTGAATCTCAACATAGATTCAACTCTCTTAGGTGAACGAACACACAGCAGAGCAGTTTCAAGGAAACGTTTCTCCTGAGTTTTAGACGAAGTTTCCTGCTGTTTAGTACGGATGCCGGCATTGGGCTGGAAATACCAGTTTTGGGATTCTGCACAGAAAGGGTTTGCAAACCGCTGAATCCACAAGTGAGTTTAACTCTGTCAGTTGAATGCACACATTGACAACCATTCAGTTTGATAGCACCCTTTTGGTTTTAGAAGCAGATATTTCTCTGTACAGCCTATGGTCCCATTCACTCGGGAATATCCCAACGCAGCTCCTAGAAGAAACGTGTTTCTGACTCGCTGAATCTCAACATAGATTCAACTCTCTTTGGTGAACGAACGCACAGCAGAGCAGTTTCAAGGAAACGTTTCTCCTGAGTCTTAGACGAAGTTTCCTGCTGTTTAGTACGGATGCCGGCATTGGGCTGGAAATACCGGTTTTGGGATTCTGCACAGAAAGGGTTTGCAAACCGCTCAATCCACACGTGAGTTTAACTCTGTCAGTTGAATGCACACATTGACAACCATTCAGTTTGATAGCACACTTTTGGTTTTAGAAGCAGATATTTCTCTGTACAGCCTATGGTCCCATTCACTCGGGAATATCCCAACGCAGCTCGTAGAAGAAACGTGTTTCTGACTCGCTGAATCTCAACATAGATTCAACTCTCTTAGGTGAACGAACTCACAGCAGAGCAGTTTCAAGGAAACGTTTCTCCTGAGTCTTAGACGAAGTTTCCTGCTGTTTAGTACGTATGCCGGCATTGGGCTGGAAATACCGGTTTTGGGATTCTGCACAGAAAGGGTTTGCAAACCGCTGAATCCACACGTGTGTTTAACTCTGTCAGTTGAATGCACACATTGACAACCATTCAGTTAGATAGCTCCGTTTTGGTTTTAGAAGCAGATATTTCTCTGTACAGCCTATGATCCCATTCACTCGAGAATATCCCAACGCAGCTCCTAGAAGAAACGTGTTTCTGACTCGCTGAATCTCAACATAGATTCAACTCTCTTACCAGAACGAACGCACAGCAGAGCAGTTTCAAGGAAACGTTTCTCCTGAGTTTTAGACGAAGTTTCCTGCTGTTTAGTACGGATGCCGGCATTGGGCTGGAAATACCGGTTTTGGGATTCTGCACAGAAAGGGTTTGCAAACCGCTGAATCCACACGTGAGTTTAACTCTGTCAGTTGAATGCACACATTGACAACCATTCAGTTTGATAGCACCCTTTTGGTTTTAGAAGCAGATATTTCTCTGTACAGCCTATGGTCCCATTCACTCGGGAATATCCCAACGCAGCTCCTAGAAGAAACGTGTTTCTGACTCGCTGAATCTCAACATAGATTCAACTCTCTTAGGTGAACGAACGCACAGCAGAGCAGTTTCAAGGAAACGTTTCTCCTGGGTTTTAGACGAAGTTTCCTGCTGTTTAGTACGTATGCCGGCATTGGGCTGGAAATACCAGTTTTGGGATTCTGCACAGAAAGGGTTTGCAAACCGCTGAATCCACACGTGAGTTTAACTCTGTCAGTTGAATGCACACATTGACAACTATTCAGTTTGATAGCACCCTTTTGGTTTTAGAAGCAGATATTTCTCTGTACAGCCTATGGTCCCATTCACTCGGGAATATCCCAACGCAGCTCCTAGAAGAAACGTGTTTCTGACTCGCTGAATCTCAACATAGATTCAACTCTCTTAGGTGAACGAACGCACAGCAGAGCAGTTTCAAGGAAACGTTTCTCCTGAGTTTTAGACGAAGTTTCCTGCTGTTTAGTACGTATGCCGGCATTGGGCTGGAAATACCGGTTTTCGGATTCTGCACAGAAAGGGTTTGCAAACCGCTGAATCCACACGTGAGTTTAACTCTGTCAGTTGAATGCACACATTGACAACCATTCAGTTTGATAGCACACTTTTGGTTTTAGAAGCAGATATTTCTCTGTACAGCCTATGGTCCCATTCACTCGGGAATATCCCAATGCAGCTCCTAGAAGAAACGTGTTTCTGACTCGCTGAATCTCAACATAGATTCAACTCTCTTAGGTGAACGAATGCACAGCAGAGTAGTTTCAAGGAAACGTTTCTCCTGAGTCTTAGACGAAGTTTCCTGCTGTTTAGTACGTATGCCGGCATTGGGCTGGAAATGCCGGGTTTGGGATTCTTCACAGAAAGGGTTTGCAAACCGCTGAATCCACACGTGAGTTTAACTCTGTCAGTTGAATGCACACATTGACAACCATTCAGTTAGATAGCTCCGTTTTGGTTTTAGAAGCAGATATTTCTCTGTACAGCCTATGGTCCCATTCACTCGGGAATATCCCAACGCAGCTCCTAGAAGAAACGTGTTTCTGACTCGCTGAATCTCAGCATAGTTTCAACTCTCTTAGGTGAACGAACGCGCAGCAGAGCAGTTTCAAGGAAACGTTTCTCCTGAGTTTTAGACGAAGTTTCCTGCTGTTTAGTACGGATGCCGGCATTGAGCTGGAATTACCGGTTTTGGCATTCTGCACAGAAAGGGTTTGTAAACCGCTGAATCCAAACGTGAGTTTAACTCTGTCAGTTGAATGCACACATTGACAACCATTCAGTTAGATACCACCCTTTTGGTTGTAGGAGCAGATATTCCTCTGTACAGCCTATGGTCCCATTCACTCGGGAATATCCCAACGCAGCTCCTAGAAGAAACGTGTTTCTGACTCGCTGAATCTCAACATAGATTCAACTCTCTTAGGGGAACGAACGCACAGCAGAGCAGTTTCAAGGAAACGTTTCTCCTGACTTTTGGACGAAGTTTCCTGCTGTTTACTACGGATGCCGGCATTGGACTGGAAATACCGGTTTTGGGATTCTGCACAGAAAGGGTTTGCAAACCGCTGAATCCACACGTGAGTTTAACTCTGTCAGTTGAATGCACACATTGACAACCATTCAGTTAGATAGCTCCGTTTTGGTTTTAGAAGCAGATATTTCTCTGTACAGCCTATGGTCCCATTCACTCGGGAATATCCCAACGCAGCTCCTAGAAGAAACGTGTTTCTGACTCGCTGAATCTCAACATAGATTCAACTCTCTTAGGTGAACGAACTCACAGCAGAGCAGTTTCAAGGAAACGTTTCTCCTGAGTCTTAGACGAAGTTTCCTGCTGTTTAGTACGTATGCCGGCATTGGGCTGGAAATACCGGTTTTGGGATTCTGCACAGAAAGGGTTTGCAAACCGCTGAATCCACACGTGAGTTTAACTCTGTCAGTTGAATGCACACATTGACAACCATTCAGTTAGATAGCTCCGTTTTGGTTTTAGAAGCAGATATTTCTCTGTACAGCCTATGGTCCCATTCACTCGGGAATATCCCAACGCAGCTCCTAGAAGAAACGTGTTTCTGACTCGCTGAATCTCAACATAGATTCAACTCTCTTAGGTGAACGAACGCACAGCAGAGCAGTTTCAAGGAAACGTTTCTCCTGAGTTTTAGACGAAGTTTCCTGCTGTTTAGTACGTATGCAGGCATTGGGCTGGAAATACCGGTTTTGGGATTCTGCACAGAAAGGGTTTGCAAACCGCTGAATCCACACGTGAGTTTAACTCTGTCAGTTGAATGCACACATTGACAACCATTCAGTTTGATAGCACACTTTTGGTTTTAGAAGCAGATACTTCTCTGTACAGCCTATGGTCCCATTCACTCGGGAATATCCCAACGCAGCTCCTAGAAGAAACGTGTTTCTGACTCGCTGAATCTCAACATAGATTCAACTCTCTTAGGTGAACGAACGCACAGCAGAGCAGTTTCAAGGAAACGTTTCTCCTGAGTTTTAGACGAAGTTTCCTGCTGTTTAGTACGGATGCCGGCATTGGGCTGGAAATACCGGTTTTGGGATTCTGCACAGAAATGGTTTGCAAACCGCTGAATCCACACGTGAGTTTAACTCTGTAAGTGGAATGCACACATTGACAACCATTCAGTTTGATAGCACACTTTTGGTTTTAGAAGCAGATATTTCTCTGTACAGCCTATGGTCCCATTCACTCGGGAATATCCCAACGCAGCTCCTAGAAGAAACGTGTTTCTGACTCGCTGAATCTCAACATAGATTCAACTCTCTTAGGTGAACGAACTCACAGCAGAGCAGTTTCAAGGAAACGTTTCTCCTGAGTCTTAGACGAAGTTTCCTGCTGTTTAGTACGTATGCCGGCATTGGGCTGGAAATACCGGTTTTGGGATTCTGCACAGAAAGGGTTTGCAAACCGCTGAATCCACACGTGAGTTTAACTCTGTCAGTTGAATGCACACATTGACAACCATTCAGTTAGATAGCTCCGTTTTGGTTTTAGAAGCAGATATTTCTCTGTACAGCCTATGGTCCCATTCACTCGGGAATATCCCAACGCAGCTCCTAGAAGAACCGTGTTTCTGACTCGCTGAATCTCAACATAGATTCAACTCTCTTAGGTGAACGAACGCACAGCAGAGCAGTTTCAAGGAAACGTTTCTCCTGAGTTTTAGACGAAGTTTCCTACTGTTTCGTACGGATGCCGGCATTGGGCTGGACATACCGGTTTGGGATTCTGCACAGAAATGGTTTGCAAAGCGCTGAATACACACGTGAGTTTAACTCTGTCAGTTGAATGCACACATTCACAACCATTCAGTTAGATAGCTCCGTTTTGGTATTAGAAGCAGATATTTCTCTGTACAGCCTATGGTCCCATTCACTTGGGAATATCCCAACGCAGCTCCTAGCATAAACGTGTTTCTGACTCGCTGATTCTCAGCATAGTTTCAACTCTCTTAGGTGAACGAACGCGCAGCAGTGGAGTTTCAAGGAAACATTTCTCCTGAGTTTTAGACGAAGTTTCCTGCTGTTTAGTACGGATGCCGGCATTGAGCTGGAATTACCGGTTTTGGCATTCTGCACTGAAAGGGTTTGTAAACCGCTGAATCCAAACGTGAGTTTAACTCTGTCAGTTGAATGCACACATTGACAACCATTCAGTTAGATACCACCCTTTTGGTTGTAGGAGCAGATATTCCTCTGTACAGCCTATGGTCCCATTCACTCGGGAGTATCCCAACGCAGCTCCTAGAAGAAACGTGTTTCTGACTCGCTGAATCTCAACATAGATTCAACTCTCTTAGGTGAACGAACGCACAGCAGAGCAGTTTCAAGGAAACGTTTCTCCTGAGTTTTAGACGAAGTTTCCTGCTGTTTACTACGGATGCCGGCATTGGACTGGAAATACCGGTTTTGGGATTCTGCACAGAAAGGGTTTGCAAACCGCTGAATCCACACGTGAGTTTAACTCTGTCAGTTGAATGCACACATTGACAACCATTCAGTTAGATAGCTCCGTTTTGGTTTTAGAAGCAGATATTTCTCTGTACAGCCTATGGTCCCATTCACTCGGGAATATCCCAACGCAGCTCCTAGAAGAAACGTGTTTCTGACTCGCTGAATCTCAACATAGATTCAACTCTCTTAGGTGAACGAACGCACAGCAGAGCAGTTTCAAGGAAACGTTTCTCCCGAGTTTTAGACGAAGTTTCCTGCTGTTTAGTACGTATGCCGGCATTGGGCTGGAAATACCGGTTTTCGGATTCTGCACAGAAAGGGTTTGCAAACCGCTGAATCCACACGTAAATTTAACTCTGTCAGTTGAATGCACACATTGACAACCATTCAGTTAGATACCACCCTTTTGGTTGTAGGAGCAGATATTTCTCTGTACAGCCTATGGTCCCATTCACTCGGGAATATCCCAACGCAGCTCCTAGAAGAAACGTGTTTCTGACTCGCTGAATCTCAACATAGATTCAACTCTCTTAGGTGAACGAATGCACAGCAGAGCAGTTTCAAGGAAACGTTTCTCCTGAGTTTTAGACGAAGTTTCCTGCTGTTTACTACGGATGCCGGCATTGGGCTGGAAATACCGGTTTTGGGATTCTGCACAGAAAGGGTTTGCAAACCGCTGAATCCACACGTGAGTTTAACTCTGTCAGTTGAATGCACACATTGACAACCATTCAGTTAGATAGCTCCGTTTTGGTTTTAGAAGCAGATATTTCTCTGTACAGCCTATGGTCCCATTCACTCGGGAATATCCCAACGCAGCTCCTAGAAGAAACGTGTTTCTGACTCGCTGAATCTCAACATAGATTCAACTCTCTTAGGTGAACGAACGCACAGCAGAGCAGTTTCAAGGAAACGTTTCTCCTGAGTTTTAGACGAAGTTTTCTGCTGTTTAGTACGTATGTCGGCATTGGGCTGGAAATACCGGTTTTGGGATTCTGCACAGAAAGGGTTTGCAAACCGCTGAATCCACACGTGACTTTAACTCTGTCAGTTGAATGCACACATTGACAACCATTCAGTTAGATAGCTCCGTTTTGGTTTTAGAAGCAGATATTTCTCTGTACAGCCTATGGTCCCATTCACTCGGGAATATCCCAACGCAGCTCCTAGAAGAAACGTGTTTCTGACTCGCTGAATCTCAACATAAATTCAACTCTCTTAGGTGAACGAACGCACAGCAGAGCAGTTTCAAAGAAACGTTTCTCCTGAATTTTAGACGAAGTTTCCTGCTGTTTAGTACGGATGCCGGCATTGAGCTGGAATTACCGGTTTTGGCATTCTGCACAGAAAGGGTTTGTAAACCGCTGAATCCAAACGTGAGTTTAACTCTGTCAGTTGAATGCACACATTGACAACCATTCAGTTTGATAGCACACTTTTGGTTTTAGAAGCAGATATTTCTCTGTACAGCCTATGGTCCCATTCACTCGGGAATATCCCAACGCAGCTCCTAGAAGAAACGTGTTTCTGACTCGCTGAATCTCAACATAGATTCAACTCTCTTAGGTGAACGAACGCACAGCAGAGCAGTTTCAAGGAAACGTTTCTCCTGAGTTTTAGACGAAGTTTCCTGCTGTTTAGTACGGATGCCGGCATTGGGCTGGAAATACCGGTTTTGGGATTCTGCACAGAAAGGGTTTGCAAACCGCTGAATCCACACGTGAGTTTAACTCTGTCAGTTGAATGCACACATTGGCAACCATTCAGTTTGATAGCACACTTTTGGTTTTAGAAGCAGATATTTCTCTGTACAGCCTATGGTCCCATTCACTCGGGAATATCCCAACGCAGCTCCTAGAAGAAACGTGTTTCTGACTCGTTGAATCTCAACATAGATTCAACTCTCTTAGGTGAACGAACGCACAGCAGAGCAGTTTCAAGGAAACGTTTCTCCTGAGTCTTAGACGAAGTTTCCTGCTGTTTAGTACGTATGCCGGCATTGGGCTGGAAATACCGGTTTTGGGATTCTGCACAGAAAGGGTTTGCAAACCGCTGAATCCACAGGTGAGTTTAACTCTGTCAGTTGAATGCACACATTGACAACCATTCAGTTAGATGCCACCCTTTTGGTTTTAGAAGCAGATATTTCTCTGTACAGCCTATGGTCCCATTCACTCGGGAATATTCCAACGCAGCTCCTAGAAGAAACGTGTTTCTGACTCGCTGAATCTCAACATAGATTCAACTCTCTTAGGTGAACGAACGCACAGCAGAGCAGTTTCAAGGAAACGTTTCTCCTGAGTTTTAGACGAAGTTTCCTGCTCTTTAGTACGTATGCCGGCATTGGGCTGGAAATACCGGTTTTGGGATTCTGCACAGAAAGGGTTTGCAAACCGCTGAATCCACACGTGAGTTTAACTCTGTCAGTTGAATGCACACATTGACAACCATTCAGTTAGATAGCTCCGTTTTGGTTTTAGAAGCAGATATTTCTCTGTACAGCCTATGGTCCC
Organism: Aotus nancymaae; assembly: GCF_030222135.1. Classification (NCBI taxonomy): domain Eukaryota; kingdom Metazoa; phylum Chordata; class Mammalia; order Primates; family Aotidae; genus Aotus; species Aotus nancymaae. The sequence goes on from NW_026988769.1 coordinate 69,872, forward strand.
ATTCACTCGGGAATATCCCAACGCAGCTCCTAGAAGAAACGTGTTTCTGACTCGCTGAATCTCAACATAGATTCAAGTCTCTTAGGTGAACGAACGCACAGCAGAGCAGTTTCAAGGAAACGTTTCTCCTGAGTTTTAGACGAAGTTTCCTGCTGTTTAGTACGTATGCCGGCATTGGGCTGGAAATACCGGTTTTGGGATTCTGCACAGAAAGGGTTTGCAAACTGCTGAATCCACACGTGAGTTTAACTCTGTCAGCTGAATGCACACATTGACAACCATTCAGTTTGATAGCACCCTTTTGGTTTTAGAAGCAGATATTTCTCTAACAGCCTATGGTCCCATTCACTCGGGAATATCCCAACGCAGCTCCTAGAAGAAACGTGTTTCTGACTCGCTGAGTCTCAACATAGATTCAACTCTCTTAGGTGAACGAACGCACAGCAGAGCAGTTTCAAGGAAACGTTTCTCCTGAGTTTTAGACGAAGTTTCCTGCTGTTTAGTACGGATGCCGGCATTGGGCTGGAAATACCGGTTTTGGGATTCTGCACAGAAAGGGTTTGCAAACCGCTGAATCCACACGTGAGTTTAACTCTGTCAGTTGAATGCACACATTGACAACCATTCAGTTAGATAGCTCCGTTTTGGTTTTAGAAGCAGATATTTCTCTGTACAGCCTATGGTCCCATTCACTCGGGAATATCCCAACGCACCTCCTAGAAGAAACGTGTTTCTGACTCGCTGAATCTCAACATAGATTCAAGTCTCTTAGGTGGACGAACGCACAGCAGAGCAGTTTCAAGGAAACGTTTCTCCTGAGTTTTAGACAAAGTTTCCTGCTGTTTAGTACGTATGCCGGCATTGGGCTGGAAATACCGGTTTTGGGATTCTGCACAGAAAGGGTTTGCAAACCGCTGAATCCACACGTGAGTTTAACTCTGTCAGTTGAATGCACACATTGACAACCATTCAGTTTGATAGCACCCTTTTCGTTTTAGAAGCAGATATTTCTCTAACAGCCTATGGTCCCATTCACTCGGGAATATCCCACCGCAGCTCCTAGAAGAAACGTGTTTCTGACTCGCTGAGTCTCAACATAGATTCAACTCTCTTAGGTGAACGAACGCACAGCAGAGCAGTTTCAAGGAAACGTTTCTCCTGAGTTTTAGACGAAGTTTCCTGCTGTTTAGTACGTATGCCGGCATTGGGCTGGAAATACTGGTATTGGGATTCTGTACAGAAAGGGTTTGCAAACCGCTGAATCCACACGTGAGTTTAACTCTGTCAGTTGAATGCACACATTGACAACCATTCAGTTAGATAGCTCCGTTTTGGTTTTAGAAGCAGATATTTCTCTGTACAGCCTATGGTCCCATTCACTCGGGAATATCCCAACGCAGCTCCTAGAAGAAACGTGTTTCTGACTCGCTGAATCTCAACATAGATTCAACTCTCTTAGGTGAACGAACGCACAGCAGAGCAGTTTCAAAGAAACGTTTCTCCTGAATTTTAGACGAAGTTTCCTGCTGTTTAGTACGGATGCCGGCATTGAGCTGGAATTACCGGTTTTGGCATTCTGCACAGAAAGGGTTTGTAAACCGCTGAATCCAAACGTGAGTTTAACTCTGTCAGTTGAATGCACACATTGACAACCATTCAGTTTGATAGCACACTTTTGGTTTTAGAAGCAGATATTTCTCTGTACAGCCTATGGTCCCATTCACTCGGGAATATCCCAACGCAGCTCCTAGAAGAAACGTGTTTCTGACTCGCTGAATCTCAACATAGATTCAACTCTCTTAGGTGAACGAACGCACAGCAGAGCAGTTTCAAGGAAACGTTTCTCCTGAGTTTTAGACGAAGTTTCCTGCTGTTTAGTACGGATGCCGGCATTGGGCTGGAAATACCGGTTTTGGGATTCTGCACAGAAAGGGTTTGCAAACCGCTGAATCCACACGTGAGTTTAACTCTGTCAGTTGAATGCACACATTGGCAACCATTCAGTTTGATAGCACACTTTTGGTTTTAGAAGCAGATATTTCTCTGTACAGCCTATGGTCCCATTCACTCGGGAATATCCCAACGCAGCTCCTAGAAGAAACGTGTTTCTGACTCGTTGAATCTCAACATAGATTCAACTCTCTTAGGTGAACGAACGCACAGCAGAGCAGTTTCAAGGAAACGTTTCTCCTGAGTCTTAGACGAAGTTTCCTGCTGTTTAGTACGTATGCCGGCATTGGGCTGGAAATACCGGTTTTGGGATTCTGCACAGAAAGGGTTTGCAAACCGCTGAATCCACAGGTGAGTTTAACTCTGTCAGTTGAATGCACACATTGACAACCATTCAGTTAGATGCCACCCTTTTGGTTTTAGAAGCAGATATTTCTCTGTACAGCCTATGGTCCCATTCACTCGGGAATATTCCAACGCAGCTCCTAGAAGAAACGTGTTTCTGACTCGCTGAATCTCAACATAGATTCAACTCTCTTAGGTGAACGAACGCACAGCAGAGCAGTTTCAAGGAAACGTTTCTCCTGAGTTTTAGACGAAGTTTCCTACTGTTTCGTACGGATGCCGGCATTGGGCTGGACATACCGGTTTGGGATTCTGCACAGAAATGGTTTGCAAAGCGCTGAATACACACGTGAGTTTAACTCTGTCAGTTGAATGCACACATTCACAACCATTCAGTTAGATAGCTCCGTTTTGGTATTAGAAGCAGATATTTCTCTGTACAGCCTATGGTCCCATTCACTTGGGAATATCCCAACGCAGCTCCTAGCATAAACGTGTTTCTGACTCGCTGATTCTCAGCATAGTTTCAACTCTCTTAGGTGAACGAACGCGCAGCAGAGGAGTTTCAAGGAAACATTTCTCCTGAGTTTTAGACGAAGTTTCCTGCTGTTTAGTACGGATGCCGGCATTGAGCTGAAATTACCGGTTTTGGCATTCTGCACAGAAAGGGTTTGTAAACCGCTGAATCCACACGTGAGTTTAACTCTGTCAGTTGAATGCACACATTGACAACCATTCAGTTAGATACCACCCTTTTGGTTGTAGGAGCAGATATTCCTCTGTACAGCCTATGGTCCCATTCACTCGGGAATATCCCAACGCAGCTCCTAGAAGAAACGTGTTTCTGACTCGCTGAATCTCAACATAGATTCAACTCTCTTAGGTGAACGAACGCACAGCAGAGCAGTTTCAAGGAAACGTTTCTCCTGAGTTTTAGACGAAGTTTCCTGCTGTTTACTACGGATGCCGGCATTGGACTGGAAATACCGGTTTTGGGATTCTGCACAGAAAGGGTTTGCAAACCGCTGAATCCACACGTGAGTTTAACTCTGTCAGTTGAATGCACACATTGACAACCATTCAGTTAGATAGCTCCGTTTTGGTTTTAGAAGCAGATATTTCTCTGTACAGCCTATGGTCCCATTCACTCGGGAATATCCCAACGCAGCTCCTAGAAGAAACGTGTTTCTGACTCGCTGAATCTCAACATAGATTCAACTCTCTTAGGTGAACGAACGCACAGCAGAGCAGTTTCAAGGAAACGTTTCTCCTGAGTTTTAGACGAAGTTTCCTGCTGTTTAGTACGTATGCCGGCATTGGGCTGGAAATACCGGTTTTGGGATTCTGCACAGAAAGGGTTTGCAAACCGCTGAATCCACACGTGAGTTTAACTCTGTCAGTTGAATGCACACATTGACAACCATTCAGTTAGATACCACCCTTTTGGTTGTAGGAGCAGATATTTCTCTGTACAGCCTATGGTCCCATTCACTCGGGAATATCCCAGCGCAGCTCCTAGAAGAAACGTGTTTCTGACTCGCTGAATCTCAACATAGATTCAACTCTCTTAGGTGAACGAACACACAGCAGAGCAGTTTCAAGGAAACGTTTCTCCTGTGTTTTAGACGAAGTTTCCTGCTGTTTAGTACGTATGCCGGCATTGGGCTGGAAATACCGGTTTTGGGATTCTGCACAGAAAGGGTTTGCAAACCGCTGAATCCACACGTGAGTTTAACTCTGTCAGTTGAATGCACACATTGACAACCATTCAGTTTGATAGCACCCTTTTGGTTTTAGAAGCAGATATTTCTCTGTACAGCCTATGGTCCCATTCACTCGGGAATATCCCAACGCAGCTCCTAGAAGAAACGTGTTTCTGACTCGCTGAATCTCAACATAGATTCAACTCTCTTAGGTGAACGAACGCACAGCAGAGCAGTTTCAAGGAAACGTTTCTCCCGAGTTTTAGACGAAGTTTCCTGCTGTTTAGTACGTATGCCGGCATTGGGCTGGAAATACCGGTTTTCGGATTCTGCACAGAAAGGGTTTGCAAACCGCTGAATCCACACGTAAATTTAACTCTGTCAGTTGAATGCACACATTGACAACCATTCAGTTAGATACCACCCTTTTGGTTGTAGGAGCAGATATTTCTCTGTACAGCCTATGGTCCCATTCACTCGGGAATATCCCAACGCAGCTCCTAGAAGAAACGTGTTTCTGACTCGCTGAATCTTAACATAGATTCAACTCTCTTAGGTGAACGAATGCACAGCAGAGCAGTTTCAAGGAAACGTTTCTCCTGAGTTTTAGACGAAGTTTCCTGCTGTTTACTACGGATGCCGGCATTGGGCTGGAAATACCGGTTTTGGGATTCTGCACAGAAAGGGTTTGCAAACCGCTGAATCCACACGTGAGTTTAACTCTGTCAGTTGAATGCACACATTGACAACCATTCAGTTAGATAGCTCCGTTTTGGTTTTAGAAGCAGATATTTCTCTGTACAGCCTATGGTCCCATTCACTCGGGAATATCCCAACGCAGCTCCTAGAAGAAACGTGTTTCTGACTCGCTGAATCTCAACATAGATTCAACTCTCTTAGGTGAACGAACGCACAGCAGAGCAGTTTCAAGGAAACGTTTCTCCTGAGTTTTAGACGAAGTTTCCTGCTGTTTAGTACGTATGTCGGCATTGGGCTGGAAATACCGGTTTTGGGATTCTGCACAGAAAGGGTTTGCAAACCGCTGAATCCACACGTGACTTTAACTCTGTCAGTTGAATGCACACATTGACAACCATTCAGTTAGATAGCTCCGTTTTGGTTTTAGAAGCAGATATTTCTCTGTACAGCCTATGGTCCCATTCACTCGGGAATATCCCAACGCAGCTCCTAGAAGAAACGTGTTTCTGACTCGCTGAATCTCAACATAGATTCAACTCTCTTAGGTGAACGAACGCACAGCAGAGCAGTTTCAAAGAAACGTTTCTCCTGAATTTTAGACGAAGTTTCCTGCTGTTTAGTACGGATGCCGGCATTGAGCTGGAATTACCGGTTTTGGCATTCTGCACAGAAAGGGTTTGTAAACCGCTGAATCCAAACGTGAGTTTAACTCTGTCAGTTGAATGCACACATTGACAACCATTCAGTTTGATAGCACACTTTTGGTTTTAGAAGCAGATATTTCTCTGTACAGCCTATGGTCCCATTAACTCGGGAATATCCCAACGCAGCTCCTAGAAGAAACGTGTTTCTGACTCGCTGAATCTCAACATAGATTCAACTCTCTTAGGTGAACGAACGCACAGCAGAGCAGTTTCAAGGAAACGTTTCTCCTGAGTTTTAGACGAAGTTTCCTGCTGTTTAGTACGGATGCCGGCATTGGGCTGGAAATACCGGTTTTGGGATTCTGCACAGAAAGGGTTTGCAAACCGCTGAATCCACACGTGAGTTTAACTCTGTCAGTTGAATGCACACATTGGCAACCATTCAGTTTGATAGCACACTTTTGGTTTTAGAAGCAGATATTTCTCTGTACAGCCTATGGTCCCATTCACTCGGGAATATCCCAACGCAGCTCCTAGAAGAAACGTGTTTCTGACTCGCTGAATCTCAACATAGATTCAACTCTCTTAGGTGAACGAACACACAGCAGAGCAGTTTCAAGGAAACGTTTCTCCTGAGTTTTAGACGAAGTTTCCTGCTGTTTAGTACGGATGCCGGCATTGGGCTGGAAATACCGGTTTTGGGATTCTGCACAGAAAGGGTTTGCAAACCGCTGAATCCACACGTGAGTTTAACTCTGTCAGTTGAATGCACACATTGGCAACCATTCAGTTTGATAGCACACTTTTGGTTTTAGAAGCAGATATTTCTCTGTACAGCCTATGGTCCCATTCACTCGGGAATATCCCAACGCAGCTCCTAGAAGAAACGTGTTTCTGACTCGTTGAATCTCAACATAGATTCAACTCTCTTAGGTGAACGAACGCACAGCAGAGCAGTTTCAAGGAAACGTTTCTCCTGAGTCTTAGACGAAGTTTCCTGCTGTTTAGTACGTATGCCGGCATTGGGCTGGAAATACCGGTTTTGGGATTCTGCACAGAAAGGGTTTGCAAACCGCTGAATCCACAGGTGAGTTTAACTCTGTCAGTTGAATGCACACATTGACAACCATTCAGTTAGATGCCACCCTTTTGGTTTTAGAAGCAGATATTTCTCTGTACAGCCTATGGTCCCATTCACTCGGGAATATTCCAACGCAGCTCCTAGAAGAAACGTGTTTCTGACTCGCTGAATCTCAACATAGATTCAACTCTCTTAGGTGAACGAACGCACAGCAGAGCAGTTTCAAGGAAACGTTTCTCCTGAGTTTTAGACGAAGTTTCCTGCTGTTTAGTACGTATGCCGGCATTGGGCTGGAAATACCGGTTTTGGGATTCTGCACAGAAAGGGTTTGCAAACCGCTGAATCCACACGTGAGTTTAACTCTGTCAGTTGAATGCACACATTGACAACCATTCAGTTAGATAGCTCCGTTTTGGTTTTAGAAGCAGATATTTCTCTGTACAGCCTATGGTCCCATTCACTCGGGAATATCCCAACGCAGCTCCTAGAAGAAACGTGTTTCTGACTCGCTGAATCTCAACATAGATTCAACTCTCTTAGGTGAACGAACGCACAGCAGAGCAGTTTCAAGGAAACGTTTCTCCTGAGTTTTAGACGAAGTTTCCTGCTGTTTAGTACGTATGCCGGCATTGGGCTGGAAATACCGGTTTTGGGATTCTGCACAGAAAGGGTTTGCAAACTGCTGAATCCACACGTGAGTTTAACTCTGTCAGTTGAATGCACACATTGACAACCATTCAGTTTGATAGCACCCTTTTGGTTTTAGAAGCAGATATTTCTCTGTACAGCCTATGGTCCCATTCACTCGGGAATATCCCACCGCAGCTCCTAGAAGAAACGTGTTTCTGACTCGCTGAGTCTCAACATAGATTCAACTCTCTTAGGTGAACGAACGCACAGCAGAGCAGTTTCAAGGAAACGTTTCTCCTGAGTTTTACACGAAGTTTCCTGCTGTTTAGTACGGATGCCGGCATTGGGCTGGAAATACCGGTTTTGGGATTCTGCACAGAAAGGGTTTGCAAACCGCTGAATCCACACGTGAGTTTAACTCTGTCAGTTGAATGCACACATTGACAACCTTTCAGTTAGATAGCTCCGTTTTGGTTTTAGAAGCAGATATTTCTCTGTACAGCCTATGGTCCCATTCACTCGGGAATATCCCAACGCACCTCCTAGAAGAAACGTGTTTCTGACTCGCTGAATCTCAACATAGATTCAACTCTCTTACGTGAACGAACGCACAGCAGAGCAGGTTCAAGGAAACGTTTCTCCTGAGTTTTAGACGAAGTTTCCTGCTGTTTAGTACGTATGCCGGCATTGGGCTGGAAATACCGGTTTTGGGATTCTGCACAGAAAGGGTTTGCAAACCGCTGAATCCACACGTGAGTTTAACTCTGTCAGTTGAATGCACACATTGACAACCATTCAGTTTGATAGCACACTTTTGGTTTTAGAAGCAGATATTTCTCTGTACAGCCTATGGTCCCATTCACTCGGGAATATCCCAACGCAGCTCCTAGAAGAAACGTGTTTCTGACTCGCTGAATCTCAACATAGATTCAACTCTCTTAGGTGAACGAAGGCACAGCAGAGCAGTTTCAAGGAAACGTTTCTCCTGAGTCTTAGACGAAGTTTCCTGCTGTTTAGTACGTATGCCGGCATTGGACTGGAAATACCGGTTTTGGGATTCTGCACAGAAAGGGTTTGCAAACCGCTGAATCCACACGTGAGTTTAACTCTGTCAGTTGAATGCACACATTGACAACCATTCAGTTAGATAGCTCCGTTTTGGTTTTAGAAGCAGATATTTCTCTGTACAGCCTATGGTCCCATTCACTCGGGAATATCCCAACGCAGCTCCTAGAAGAAACGTGTTTCTGACTCGCTGAATCTCAACATAGATTCAACTCTCTTAGGTGAACGAACGCACAGCAGAGCGGTTTCGAAGAAACGTTTCTCCTGAGTTTTAGACGAAGTTTCCTGCTGTTTAGTACGGATGCTGGCATTGGGCTGGATATACCGGTTTTGGGATTCTGCACAGAAACGGTTTGCAAACCGCTGAATCCACACGTGAGTTTAACTCTGTCAGTTGAATGCACACATTGACAACCATTCAGTTAGCTTGCTCCGTTTTGGTTTTAGAAGCAGATATTTCTCTGTACAGCCTATGGTCCCATTCACTCGGGAATATCCCAACGCAGCTCCTAGAAGAAACGTGTTTCTGACTCGCTGAATCTCAACATAGATTCAACTCTCTTAGGTGAACGAACGCACAGCAGAGCAGTTTCAAGGAAACGTTTCTCCTGAGTTTTAGACGAAGTTTCCTACTGTTTTGTACGGATGCCGGCATTGGGCTGGACATACCGGTTTTGGGATTCTGCACAGAAATGGTTTGCAAACCGCTGAATCCACACGTGAGTTTAACTCTGTCAGTTGAATGCACACGTTGACAACCATTCAGTTAGATAGCTCCGTTTTGGTTTTAGAAGCAGATATTTCTCTGTACAGCCTATGGTCCCATTCACTCGGGAATATCCCAACGCAGCTCCTAGAAGAAACGTGTTTCTGACTCGCTGAATCTCAACATAGATTCAACTCTCTTAGGTGAACGGACACACAGCAGAGCAGTTTCAAGGAAACGTTTCTCCTGAATTTTAGACGAAGTTTCCTGCTGTTTAGTACGGATGCCGACATTGAGCTGGAATTACCGGTTTTGGCATTCTGCACAGAAAGGGTTTGTAAACCGCTGAATCCAAACGTGAGTTTAACTCTGTCAGTTGAATGCACACGTTGACAACCATTCAGTTTGATAGCACACTTTTGGTTTTAGAAGCAGATATTTCTCTGTACAGCCTATGGTCCCATTCACTCGGGAATATCCCAACGCAGCTCCTAGAAGAAACGTGTTTCTGACTCGCTGAATCTCAACATAGATTCAACTCTCTTAGGTGAACGAACGCACAGCAGAGCAGTTTCAAGGAAACGTTTCTCCTGAGTTTTAGACGAAGTTTCCTGCTGTTTAGTACGGATGCCGGCATTGGGCTGGAAATACCGGTTTTGGGATTCTGCACAGAAAGGGTTTGCAAACCGCTGAATCCACACGTGAGTTTAACTCTGTCAGTTGAATGCACACATTGACAACCATTCGGTTTGACAGCACACTTTTGGTTTTAGAAGCAGATATTTCTCTGTACAGCCTATGGTCCCATTCACTCGGGAATATCCCAACGCAGCTCCTAGAAGAAACGTGTTTCTGACTCGCTGAATCTCAACATAGATTCAACTCTCTTAGGTGAACGAATGCACAGCAGAGCAGTTTCAAGGAAACGTTTCTCCTGAGTCTTAGACGAAGTTTCCTGCTTTTTAGTACGTATGCCGTCATTGGACTGGAAATACCGGTTTTGGGATTCTGCACAGAAAGGGTTTGCAAACCGCTGAATCCACACGTGAGTTTAACTCTGTCAGTTGAATGCACACATTGACAACCATTCAGTTAGATAGCTCCGTTTTGGTTTTAGAAGCAGATATTTCTCTGTACAGCCTATGGTCCCATTCACTCGGGAATATCCCAACGCATCTCCTAGAAGAAACGTGTTTCTGACTCGCTGAATCTCAACATAGATTCAACTCTCTTAGGTGAACGAACGCACAGCAGAGCAGTTTCAAGGAAACGTTTCTCCTGAGTTTTAGACGAAGTTTCCTACTGTTTTGTACGGATGCCGGCATTGGGCTGGACATACCGGTTTTGGGATTCTGCACAGAAATGGTTTGCAAACCGCTGAATACACACGTGAGTTTAACTCTGTCAGTTGAATGCACACATTGACAACCATTCAGTTAGATAGGTCCGTTTTGGTATTAGAAGCAGATATTTCTCTGTACAGCCTATGGTCCCATTCACTCGGGAATATCCCAACGCAGCTCCTAGAAGAAACGTGTTTCTGACTCGCTGAATCTCAGCATATTTTCAACTCTCTTAGGTGAACGAACGCACAGCAGAGCAGTTTCAAGGAAACGTTTCTCCTGAGTTTTAGACGAAGTTTCCTGCTGTTTAGTACGTATGCCGGCATTGGGCTGGAAATACCGGTTTTGGGATTCTGCACAGAAAGGGTTTGCAAACCGCTGAATCCACACGTGAGTTTAACTCTGTCAGTTGAATGCACACATTGACAACCATTCAGTTAGATAGCTCCGTTTTGGTTTTAGAAGCAGATATTTCTCTGTACAGCCTATGGTCCCATTCACTCGGGAATATCCCAACGCAGCTCCTAGAAGAAACGTGTTTCTGACTCGCTGAATCTCAACATAGATTCAACTCTCTTAGGTGAACGAACGCACAGCAGAGCAGTTTCAAGGAAACGTTTCTCCTGAGTTTTAGACGAAGTTTCCTGCTGTTTAGTACGGATGCCGGCATTGGGCTGGAAATACCGGTTTTGGGATTCTGCACAGAAAGGGTTTGCAAACCGCTGAATCCACACGTGAGTTTAACTCTGTCAGTTGAATGCACACATTGACAACCATTCAGTTTGATAGCACACTTTTGGTTTTAGAAGCAGATATTTCTCTGTACAGCCTATGGTCCCATTCACTCGGGAATATCCCAACGCAGCTCCTAGAAGAAACGTGTTTCTGACTCGCTGAGTCTCAACATAGATTCAACTCTCTTAGGTGAACGAAGGCACAGCAGAGCAGTTTCAAGGAAACGTTTCTCCTGAGTTTTAGACGAAGTTTCCTGCTGTTTAGTACGTATGCCGGCATTGGGCTGGAAATACCGGTTTTGGGATTCTGCACAGAAAGGGTTTGCAAACCGCTGAATCCACACGTGAGTTTAACTCTGTCAGTTGAATGCACACATTGACAACCATTCAGTTAGATAGCTCCGTTTTGGTTTTAGAAGCAGATATTTCTCTGTACAGCCTATGGTCCCATTCACTCGGGAATATCCCAACGCAGCTCCTAGAAGAAACGTGTTTCTGACTCGCTGAATCTCAACATAGATTCAACTCTCTTAGGTGAACGAACGCACAGCAGAGCGGTTTCGAAGAAACGTTTCTCCTGAGTTTTAGACGAAGTTTCCTGCTGTTTAGTACGGATGCTGGCATTGGGCTGGATATACCGGTTTTGGGATTCTGCACAGAAACGGTTTGCAAACCGCTGAATCCACACGTGAGTTTAACTCTGTCAGTTGAATGCACACATTGACAACCATTCAGTTAGCTTGCTCCGTTTTGGTTTTAGAAGCAGATATTTCTCTGTACAGCCTATGGTCCCATTCACTCGGGAATATCCCAACGCAGCTCCTAGAAGAAACGTGTTTCTGACTCGCTGAATCTCAACATAGATTCAACTCTCTTAGGTGAACGAACGCACAGCAGAGCAGTTTCAAGGAAACGTTTCTCCTGAGTTTTAGACGAAGTTTCCTACTGTTTTGTACGGATGCCGGCATTGGGCTGGACATACCGGTTTTGGGATTCTGCACAGAAATGGTTTGCAAACCGCTGAATCCACACGTGAGTTTAACTCTGTCAGTTGAATGCACACGTTGACAACCATTCAGTTAGATAGCTCCGTTTTGGTTTTAGAAGCAGATATTTCTCTGTACAGCCTATGGTCCCATTCACTCGGGAATATCCCAACGCAGCTCCTAGAAGAAACGTGTTTCTGACTCGCTGAATCTCAACATAGATTCAACTCTCTTAGGTGAACGGACACACAGCAGAGCAGTTTCAAGGAAACGTTTCTCCTGAATTTTAGACGAAGTTTCCTGCTGTTTAGTACGGATGCCGACATTGAGCTGGAATTACCGGTTTTGGCATTCTGCACAGAAAGGGTTTGTAAACCGCTGAATCCAAACGTGAGTTTAACTCTGTCAGTTGAATGCACACGTTGACAACCATTCAGTTTGATAGCACACTTTTGGTTTTAGAAGCAGATATTTCTCTGTACAGCCTATGGTCCCATTCACTCGGGAATATCCCAACGCAGCTCCTAGAAGAAACGTGTTTCTGACTCGCTGAATCTCAACATAGATTCAACTCTCTTAGGTGAACGAACGCACAGCAGAGCAGTTTCAAGGAAACGTTTCTCCTGAGTTTTAGACGAAGTTTCCTGCTGTTTAGTACGGATGCCGGCATTGGGCTGGAAATACCGGTTTTGGGATTCTGCACAGAAAGGGTTTGCAAACCGCTGAATCCACACGTGAGTTTAACTCTGTCAGTTGAATGCACACATTGACAACCATTCGGTTTGACAGCACACTTTTGGTTTTAGAAGCAGATATTTCTCTGTACAGCCTATGGTCCCATTCACTCGGGAATATCCCAACGCAGCTCCTAGAAGAAACGTGTTTCTGACTCGCTGAATCTCAACATAGATTCAACTCTCTTAGGTGAACGAATGCACAGCAGAGCAGTTTCAAGGAAACGTTTCTCCTGAGTCTTAGACGAAGTTTCCTGCTTTTTAGTACGTATGCCGTCATTGGACTGGAAATACCGGTTTTGGGATTCTGCACAGAAAGGGTTTGCAAACCGCTGAATCCACACGTGAGTTTAACTCTGTCAGTTGAATGCACACATTGACAACCATTCAGTTAGATAGCTCCGTTTTGGTTTTAGAAGCAGATATTTCTCTGTACAGCCTATGGTCCCATTCACTCGGGAATATCCCAACGCATCTCCTAGAAGAAACGTGTTTCTGACTCGCTGAATCTCAACATAGATTCAACTCTCTTAGGTGAACGAACGCACAGCAGAGCAGTTTCAAGGAAACGTTTCTCCTGAGTTTTAGACGAAGTTTCCTACTGTTTTGTACGGATGCCGGCATTGGGCTGGACATACCGGTTTTGGGATTCTGCACAGAAATGGTTTGCAAACCGCTGAATACACACGTGAGTTTAACTCTGTCAGTTGAATGCACACATTGACAACCATTCAGTTAGATAGGTCCGTTTTGGTATTAGAAGCAGATATTTCTCTGTACAGCCTATGGTCCCATTCACTCGGGAATATCCCAACGCAGCTCCTAGAAGAAACGTGTTTCTGACTCGCTGAATCTCAGCATATTTTCAACTCTCTTAGGTGAACGAACGCACAGCAGAGCAGTTTCAAGGAAACGTTTCTCCTGAGTTTTAGACGAAGTTTCCTGCTGTTTAGTACGTATGCCGGCATTGGGCTGGAAATACCGGTTTTGGGATTCTGCACAGAAAGGGTTTGCAAACCGCTGAATCCACACGTGAGTTTAACTCTGTCAGTTGAATGCACACATTGACAACCATTCAGTTAGATAGCTCCGTTTTGGTTTTAGAAGCAGATATTTCTCTGTACAGCCTATGGTCCCATTCACTCGGGAATATCCCAACGCAGCTCCTAGAAGAAACGTGTTTCTGACTCGCTGAATCTCAACATAGATTCAACTCTCTTAGGTGAACGAACGCACAGCAGAGCAGTTTCAAGGAAACGTTTCTCCTGAGTTTTAGACGAAGTTTCCTGCTGTTTAGTACGGATGCCGGCATTGGGCTGGAAATACCGGTTTTGGGATTCTGCACAGAAAGGGTTTGCAAACCGCTGAATCCACACGTGAGTTTAACTCTGTCAGTTGAATGCACACATTGACAACCATTCAGTTTGATAGCACACTTTTGGTTTTAGAAGCAGATATTTCTCTGTACAGCCTATGGTCCCATTCACTCGGGAATATCCCAACGCAGCTCCTAGAAGAAACGTGTTTCTGACTCGCTGAGTCTCAACATAGATTCAACTCTCTTAGGTGAACGAAGGCACAGCAGAGCAGTTTCAAGGAAACGTTTCTCCTGAGTTTTAGACGAAGTTTCCTGCTGTTTAGTACGTATGCCGGCATTGGGCTGGAAATACCGGTTTTGGGATTCTGCACAGAAAGGGTTTGCAAACCGCTGAATCCACACGTAAATTTAACTCTGTCAGTTGAATGCACACATTGACAACCATTCAGTTAGATAGCTCCGTTTTGGTTTTAGAAACAGATATTTCTCTGTACAGCCTATGGTCCCATTCACTCGGGAATATCCCAACGCAGCTCCTAGAAGAAACGTGTTTCTGACTCGCTGAATCTCAACATAGATTCAACTCTCTTAGGTGAACGAATGCACAGCAGAGCAGTTTCAAGGAAACGTTCCTCCTGAGTCTTAGACGAAGTTTCCTGCTGTTTAGTACGTATGCCGGCATTGGACTGGAAATACCGGTTTTGGGATTCTGCACAGAAAGGGTTTGCAAACCGCTGAATCCACACGTGAGTTTAACTCTGTCAGTTGAATGCACACATTGACAACCATTCAGTTAGATAGCTCCGTTTTGGTTTTAGAAGCAGATATTTCTCTGTACAGCCTATGGTCCCATTCACTCGGGAATATCCCAACGCAGCTCCTAGAAGAAACGTGTTTCTGACTCGCTGAATCTCAACATAGATTCAACTCTCTTAGGTGAACGAACGCACAGCAGAGCGGTTTCAAAGAAACGTTTCTCCTGAGTTTTAGACGAAGTTTCCTGCTGTTTAGTACGGATGCCGGCATTGGCCTGGACATACCGGTTTTGGGATTCTGCACAGAAATGGTTTGCAAACCGCTGAATCCACACGTGAGTTTAACTCTGTCAGTTGAATGCACACATTGACAACCATTCAGTTAGATTGCTCCGTTTTGGTTTTAGAAGCAGATATTTCTCTGTACAGCCTATGGTCCCATTCACTCGGGAATATCCCAACGCAGCTCCTAGAAGAAACGTGTTTCTGACTCGCTGAATCTCAACATAGATTCAACTCTCTTAGGTGAACGAACGCACAGCAGAGCAGTTTCAAGGAAACGTTTCTCCTGAGTTTTAGACGAAGTTTCCTGCTGTTTAGTACGGATGCCGGCATTGGGCTGGAAATACCGGTTTTGGGATTCTGCACAGAAAGGGTTTGCAAACCGCTGAATCCACACGTGAGTTTAACTCTGTCAGTTGAATGCACACATTGACAACCATTCAGTTAGATAGCTCCGTTTTGGTTTTAGAAGCAGATATTTCTCTGTACAGCCTGTGGTCCCATTCACTCGGGAATATCCCAACGCAGCTCCTAGAAGAAACGTGTTTCTGACTCGCTGAATCTCAACATAGATTCAACTCTCTTAGGTGAACGAACGCACAGCAGAGCAGTTTCAAGGAAACGTTTCTCCTGAGTTTTAGACGCAGTTTCCTGCTGTTTAGTACGGATGCCGGCATTGGGCTGGTAATACCGGTTTTGGGATTCTGCACAGAAAGGGTTTGCAAACCGCTGAATCCACACGTGAGTTTAACTCTGTCAGTTGAATGCACACATTGACAACCATTCAGTTTGATAGCACACTTTTGGTTTTAGAAGCAGATATTTCTCTGTACAGCCTATGGTCCCATTCACTCGGGAATATCCCAACGCAGCTCCTAGAAGAAACGTGTTTCTGACTCGCTGAATCTCAACATAGATTCAACTCTCTTAGGTGAACGAACGCACAGCAGAGCAGATTCAAGGAAACGTTTCTCCTGAGTTTTAGACGAAGTTTCCTGCTGTTTAGTACGTATGCCGGCATTGGGCTGGAAATACCGGTTTTGGGATTCTGCACAGAAAGGGTTTGCAAACCGCTGAATCCACACGTGAGTTTAACTCTGTCAGTTGAATGCACACATTGACAACCATTCAGTTAGATACCACCCTTTTGGTTGAAGGAGCAGATATTTCTCTGTACAGCCTATGGTCCCATTCACTGGGGAATATCCCAACGCAGCTCCTAGAAGAAACGTGTTTCTGACTCGCTGAATCTCAACATAGATTCAACTCTCTTAGGTGAACGAACGCACAGCAGAGCAGTTTCAAGGAAACGTTTCTCCTGAGTTTTAGACGAAGTTTCCTGCTGTTTAGTACGGATGCCGGCATTGGGCTGGAAATACCGGTTTTGGGATTCTGCACAGAAAGGGTTTGCAAACCGCTGAATCCACACGTGAGTTTAACTCTGTCAGTTGAATGCACACATTGACAACCATTCAGTTAGATAGCTCCGTTTTGGTTTTAGAAGCAGATATTTCTCTGTACAGCCTATGGTCCCATTCACTCGGGAATATCCCAACGCAGCTCCTAGAAGAAACGTGTTTCTGACTCGCTGAATCTCAACATAGATTCAACTCTCTTAGGTGAACGAACGCACAGCAGAGCAGTTTCAAGGAAACGTTTCTCCTGAGTTTTAGACGAAGTTTCCTGCTGTTTAGTACGTATGCCGGCATTGGGCTGGAAATACCGGTTTTGGGATTCTGCACAGAAAGGGTTTGCAAACCGCTGAATCCACACGTGAGTTTAACTCTGTCAGTTGAATGCACACATTGACAACCATTCAGTTAGATAGCTCCGTTTTGGTTTTAGAAGCAGATATTTCTCTGTACAGCCTATGGTCCCATTCACTCGGGAATATCCCAACGCAGCTCCTAGAAGAAACGTGTTTCTGACTCGCTGAATCTCAACATAGATTCAAGTCTCTTAGGTGAACGAACGCACAGCAGAGCAGTTTCAAGGAAACGTTTCTCCTGAGTTTTAGACGAAGTTTCCTGCTGTTTAGTACGTATGCCGGCATTGGGCTGGAAATACCGGTTTTGGGATTCTGCACAGAAAGGGTTTGCAAACTGCTGAATCCACACGTGAGTTTAACTCTGTCAGCTGAATGCACACATTGACAACCATTCAGTTTGATAGCACCCTTTTGGTTTTAGAAGCAGATATTTCTCTAACAGCCTATGGTCCCATTCACTCGGGAATATCCCACCGCAGCTCCTAGAAGAAACGTGTTTCTGACTCGCTGAGCCTCAACATAGATTCAACTCTCTTAGGTGAACGAACGCACAGCAGAGCAGTTTCAAGGAAACGTTTCTCCTGAGTTTTAGACGAAGTTTCCTGCTGTTTAGTACGGATGCCGGCATTGGGCTGGAAATACCGGTTTTGGGATTCTGCACAGAAAGGGTTTGCAAACCGCTGAATCCACACGTGAGTTTAACTCTGTCAGTTGAATGCACACATTGACAACCATTCAGTTAGATAGCTCCGTTTTGGTTTTAGAAGCAGATATTTCTCTGTACAGCCTATGGTCCCATTCACTCGGGAATATCCCAACGCACCTCCTAGAAGAAACGTGTTTCTGACTCGCTGAATCTCAACATAGATTCAAGTCTCTTAGGTGGACGAACGCACAGCAGAGCAGTTTCAAGGAAACGTTTCTCCTGAGTTTTAGACAAAGTTTCCTGCTGTTTAGTACGTATGCCGGCATTGGGCTGGAAATACCGGTTTTGGGATTCTGCACAGAAAGGGTTTGCAAACTGCTGAATCCACACGTGAGTTTAACTCTGTCAGTTGAATGCACACATTGACAACCATTCAGTGTGATAGCACCCTTTTGGTTTTAGAAGCAGATATTTCTCTAACAGCCTATGGTCCCATTCACTCGGGAATATCCCACCGCAGCTCCTAGAAGAAACGTGTTTCTGACTCGCTGAGTCTCAACATAGATTCAACTCTCTTAGGTGAACGAACGCACAGCAGAGCAGTTTCAAAGAAACGTTTCTCCTGAGTTTTAGACGAAGTTTCCTGCTGTTTAGTACGTATGCCGGCATTGGGCTGGAAATACCGGTTTTGGGATTCTGTACAGAAAGGGTTTGCAAACCGCTGAATCCACACGTGAGTTTAACTCTGTCAGTTGAATGCACACATTGACAACCATTCAGTTAGATAGCTCCGTTTTGGTTTTAGAAGCAGATATTTCTCTGTACAGCCTATGGTCCCATTCACTCGGGAATATCCCAACGCAGCTCCTAGAAGAAACGTGTTTCTGACTCGCTGAATCTCAACATAGATTCAACTCTCTTAGGTGAACGAACGCACAGCAGAGCAGTTTCAAGGAAACGTTTCTCCTGAGTTTTAGACGAAGTTTCCTGCTGTTTAGTACGTATGCCGGCATTGGGCTGGAAATACCGGTTTTGGGATTCTGCACAGAAAGGGTTTGCAAACCGCTGAATCCACACGTGAGTTTAACTCTGTCAGTTGAATGCACACATTGACAACCATTCAGTTAGATAGCTCCGTTTTTGTTTTAGAAGCAGATATTTCTCTGTACAGCCTATGGTCCCATTCACTCGGGAATATCCCAACGCAGCTCCTAGAAGAAACGTGTTTCTGACTCGCTGAATCTCAACATAGATTCAAGTCTCTTAGGTGAACGAACGCACAGCAGAGCAGTTTCAAGGAAACGTTTCTCCTGAGTTTTAGACGAAGTTTCCTGCTGTTTAGTACGTATGCCGGCATTGGGCTGGAAATACCGGTTTTGGGATTCTGCACAGAAAGGGTTTGCACACTGCTGAATCCACACGTGAGTTTAACTCTGTCAGTTGAATGCACACATTGACAACCATTCAGTTTGATAGCACCCTTTTGGTTTTAGAAGCAGATATTTCTCTGTACAGCCTATGGTCCCATTCACTCGGGAATATCCCACCGCAGCTCCTAGAAGAAACGTGTTTCTGACTCGCTGAGTCTCAACATAGATTCAACTCTCTTAGGTGAACGAACGCACAGCAGAGCAGTTTCAAAGAAACGTTTCTCCTGAATTTTAGACGAAGTTTCCTGCTGTTTAGTACGGATGCCGGCATTGAGCTGGAATTACCGGTTTTGGCATTCTGCACAGAAAGGGTTTGTAAACCGCTGAATCCAAACGTGAGTTTAACTCTGTCAGTTGAATGCACACGTTGACAACCATTCAGTTTGATAGCACACTTTTGGTTTTAGAAGCAGATATTTCACTGTACAGCCTATGGTCCCATTCACCCGGGAATATCCCAACGCAGCTCCTAGAAGAAACGTGGTTTCTGACTCGCTGAATCTCAACATAGATTCAACTCTCTTAGGTGAACGAACGCACAGCAGAGCAGTTTCAAGGAAACGTTTCTCCTGAGTTTTAGACGAAGTTTCCTGCTGTTTAGTACGGATGCCGGCATTGGGCTGGAAATACCGGTTTTGGGATTCTGCACAGAAAGGGTTTGCAAACCGCTGAATCCACACGTGAGTTTAACTCTGTCAGTTGAATGCACACAATGACAACCATTCAGTTTGATAGCACACTTTTGGTTTTAGAAGCAGATATTTCTCTGTACAGCCTATGGTCCCATTCACTCGGGAATATCCCAACGCAGCTCCTAGAAGAAACGTGTTTCTGACTCGCTGAATCTCAACGTAGATTCAACTCTCTTAGGTGAACGAACGCACAGCAGAGCAGTTTCAAGGAAACGTTTCTCCTGAGTCTTAGACGAAGTTTCCTGCTGTTTAGTACGTATGCCGGCATTGGGCTGGAAATACCGGTTTTGGGATTCTGCACAGAAAGGGTTTGCAAACCGCTGAATCCACACGTGAGTTTAACTCTGTCAGTTGAATGCACACATTGACAACCATTCAGTTAGATAGCTCCGTTTTGGTTTTAGAAGCAGATATTTCTCTGTACAGCCTATGGTCCCATTCACTCGGGAATATCCCAACGCACCTCCTAGAAGAAACGTGTTTCTGACTTGCTGAATCTCAACATAGATTCAAGTCTCTTAGGTGGACGAACGCACAGCAGAGCAGTTTCAAGGAAACGTTTCTCCTGAGTTTTAGACAAAGTTTCCTGCTGTTTAGTACGTATGCCGGCATTGGGCTGGAAATACCGGTTTTGGGATTCTGCACAGAAAGGGTTTGCAAACTGCTGAATCCACACGTGAGTTTAACTCTGTCAGTTGAATGCACACATTGACAACCATTCAGTTTGATAGCACCCTTTTGGTTTTAGAAGCAGATATTTCTCTAACAGCCTATGGTCCCATTCACTCGGGAATATCCCACCGCAGCTCCTAGAAGAAACGTGTTTCTGACTCGCTGAGTCTCAACATAGATTCAACTCTCTTAGGTGAACGAACGCACAGCAGAGCAGTTTCAAAGAAACGTTTCTCCTGAGTTTTAGACGAAGTTTCCTGCTGTTTAGTACGTATGCCGGCATTGGGCTGGAAATACCGGTTTTGGGATTCTGTACAGAAAGGGTTTGCAAACCGCTGAATCCACACGTGAGTTTAACTCTGTCAGTTGAATGCACACATTGACAACCATTCAGTTAGATAGCTCCGTTTTGGTTTTAGAAGCAGATATTTCTCTGTACAGCCTATGGTCCCATTCACTCGGGAATATCCCAACGCAGCTCCTAGAAGAAACGTGTTTCTGACTCGCTGAATCTCAACATAGATTCAACTCTCTTAGGTGAACGAACGCACAGCAGAGCAGTTTCAAAGAAACGTTTCTCCTGAATTTTAGACGAAGTTTCCTGCTGTTTAGTACGGATGCCGGCATTGAGCTGGAATTACCGGTTTTTGCATTCTGCACAGAAAGGGTTTGTAAACCGCTGAATCCAAACGTGAGTTTAACTCTGTCAGTTGAATGCACACATTGACAACCATTCAGTTTGATAGCACACTTTTGGTTTTAGAAGCAGATATTTCTCTGTACAGCCTATGGTCCCATTCACTCGGGAATATCCCAACGCAGCTCCTAGAAGAAACGTGTTTCTGACTCGCTGAATCTCAACATAGATTCAACTCTCTTAGGTGAACGAACGCACAGCAGAGCAGTTTCAAGGAAACGTTTCTCCTGAGTTTTAGACGAAGTTTCCTGCTGTTTAGTACGGATGCCGGCATTGGGCTGGAAATACCGGTTTTGGGATTCTGCACAGAAAGGGTTTGCAAACCGCTGAATCCACACGTGAGTTTAACTCTGTCAGTTGAATGCACACATTGGCAACCATTCAGTTTGATAGCACACTTTTGGTTTTAGAAGCAGATATTTCTCTGTACAGCCTATGGTCCCATTCACTCGGGAATATCCCAACGCAGCTCCTAGAAGAAACGTGTTTCTGACTCGTTGAATCTCAACATAGATTCAACTCTCTTAGGTGAACGAACGCACAGCAGAGCAGTTTCAAGGAAACGTTTCTCCTGAGTCTTAGACGAAGTTTCCTGCTGTTTAGTACGTATGCCGGCATTGGGCTGGAAATACCGGTTTTGGGATTCTGCACAGAAAGGGTTTGCAAACCGCTGAATCCACAGGTGAGTTTAACTCTGTCAGTTGAATGCACACATTGACAACCATTCAGTTAGATGCCACCCTTTTGGTTTTAGAAGCAGATATTTCTCTGTACAGCCTATGGTCCCATTCACTCGGGAATATTCCAACGCAGCTCCTAGAAGAAACGTGTTTCTGACTCGCTGAATCTCAACATAGATTCAACTCTCTTAGGTGAACGAACGCACAGCAGAGCAGTTTCAAGGAAACGTTTCTCCTGAGTTTTAGACGAAGTTTCCTGCTGTTTAGTACGTATGCCGGCATTGGGCTGGAAATACCGGTTTTGGGATTCTGCACAGAAAGGGTTTGCAAACCGCTGAATCCACACGTGAGTTTAACTCTGTCAGTTGAATGCACACATTGACAACCATTCAGTTAGATAGCTCCGTTTTTGTTTTAGAAGCAGATATTTCTCTGTACAGCCTATGGTCCCATTCACTCGGGAATATCCCAACGCAGCTCCTAGAAGAAACGTGTTTCTGACTCGCTGAATCTCAACATAGATTCAAGTCTCTTAGGTGAACGAACGCACAGCAGAGCAGTTTCAAGGAAACGTTTCTCCTGAGTTTTAGACGAAGTTTCCTGCTGTTTAGTACGTATGCCGGCATTGGGCTGGAAATACCGGTTTTGGGATTCTGCACAGAAAGGGTTTGCACACTGCTGAATCCACACGTGAGTTTAACTCTGTCAGTTGAATGCACACATTGACAACCATTCAGTTTGATAGCACCCTTTTGGTTTTAGAAGCAGATATTTCTCTGTACAGCCTATGGTCCCATTCACTCGGGAATATCCCACCGCAGCTCCTAGAAGAAACGTGTTTCTGACTCGCTGAGTCTCAACATAGATTCAACTCTCTTAGGTGAACGAACGCACAGCAGAGCAGTTTCAAAGAAACGTTTCTCCTGAATTTTAGACGAAGTTTCCTGCTGTTTAGTACGGATGCCGGCATTGAGCTGGAATTACCGGTTTTGGCATTCTGCACAGAAAGGGTTTGTAAACCGCTGAATCCAAACGTGAGTTTAACTCTGTCAGTTGAATGCACACGTTGACAACCATTCAGTTTGATAGCACACTTTTGGTTTTAGAAGCAGATATTTCACTGTACAGCCTATGGTCCCATTCACTCGGGAATATCCCAACGCAGCTCCTAGAAGAAACGTGGTTTCTGACTCGCTGAATCTCAACATAGATTCAACTCTCTTAGGTGAACGAACGCACAGCAGAGCAGTTTCAAGGAAACGTTTCTCCTGAGTTTTAGACGAAGTTTCCTGCTGTTTAGTACGGATGCCGGCATTGGGCTGGAAATACCGGTTTTGGGATTCTGCACAGAAAGGGTTTGCAAACCGCTGAATCCACACGTGAGTTTAACTCTGTCAGTTGAATGCACACAATGACAACCATTCAGTTTGATAGCACACTTTTGGTTTTAGAAGCAGATATTTCTCTGTACAGCCTATGGTCCCATTCACTCGGGAATATCCCAACGCAGCTCCTAGAAGAAACGTGTTTCTGACTCGCTGAATCTCAACGTAGATTCAACTCTCTTAGGTGAACGAACGCACAGCAGAGCAGTTTCAAGGAAACGTTTCTCCTGAGTCTTAGACGAAGTTTCCTGCTGTTTAGTACGTATGCCGGCATTGGGCTGGAAATACCGGTTTTGGGATTCTGCACAGAAAGGGTTTGCAAACCGCTGAATCCACAGGTGAGTTTAACTCTGTCAGTTGAATGCACACATTGACAACCATTCAGTTAGATGCCACCCTTTTGGTTGTAGGAGCAGATAATTCTCTGTACAGCCTATGGTCCCATTCAATCGGGAATATCCCAACGCACCTCCTAGAAGAAACGTGTTTCTGACTCGCTGAATCTCAACATAGATTCAACTCTCTTACGTGAACGAACGCACAGCAGAGCAGGTTCAAGGAAACGTTTCTCCTGAGTTTTAGACGAAGTTTCCTGCTGTTTAGTACGTATGCCGGCATTGGGCTGGAAATACCGGTTTTGGGATTCTGCACAGAAAGGGTTTGCAAACCGCTGAATCCACACGTGAGTTTAACTCTGTCAGTTGAATGCACACATTGACAACCATTCAGTTTGATAGCACACTTTTGGTTTTAGAAGCAGATATTTCTCTGTACAGTCTATGGTCCCATTCACTCGGGAATATCCCAACGCAGCTCCTAGAAGAAACGTGTTTCTGACTCGCTGAATCTCAACATAGATTCAACTCTCTTAGGTGAACGAATGCACAGCAGAGCAGTTTCAAGGAAACGTTTCTCCTGAGTCTTAGACGAAGTTTCCTGCTGTTTAGTACGTATGCCGGCATTGGACTGGAAATACCGGTTTTGGGATTCTGCACAGAAAGGGTTTGCAAACCGCTGAATCCACACGTGAGTTTAACTCTGTCAGTTGAATGCACACATTGACAACCATTCAGTTAGATAGCTCCGTTTTGGTTTTAGAAGCAGATATTTCTCTGTACAGCCTATGGTCCCATTCACTCGGGAATATCCCAACGCAGCTCCTAGAAGAAACGTGTTTCTGACTCGCTGAATCTCAACATAGATTCAACTCTCTTAGGTGAACGAACGCACAGCAGAGCGGTTTCAAAGAAACGTTTCTCCTGAGTTTTAGACGAAGTTTCCTGCTGTTTAGTACGGATGCTGGCATTGGGCTGGATATACCGGTTTTGGGATTCTGCACAGAAACGGTTTGCAAACCGCTGAATCCACACGTGAGTTTAACTCTGTCAGTTGAATGCACACATTGACAACCATTCAGTTAGCTTGCTCCGTTTTGGTTTTAGAAGCAGATATTTCTCTGTACAGCCTATGGTCCCATTCACTCGGGAATATCCCAACGCAGCTCCTAGAAGAAACGTGTTTCTGACTCGCTGAATCTCAACATAGATTCAACTCTCTTAGGTGAACGAACGCACAGCAGAGCAGTTTCAAGGAAACGTTTCTCCTGAGTTTTAGACGAAGTTTCCTACTGTTTTGTACGGATGCCGGCATTGGGCTGGACATACCGGTTTTGGGATTCTGCACAGAAATGGTTTGCAAACCGCTGAATCCACACGTGAGTTTAACTCTGTCAGTTGAATGCACACATTGACAACCATTCAGTTAGATAGCTCCGTTTTGGTTTTAGAAGCAGATATTTCTCTGTACAGCCTATGGTCCCATTCACTCGGGAATATCCCAACGCAGCTCCTAGAAGAAACGTGTTTCTGACTCGCTGAATCTCAACATAGATTCAACTCTCTTAGGTGAACGAACGCACAGCAGAGCAGTTTCAAAGAAACGTTTCTCCTGAATTTTAGACGAAGTTTCCTGCTGTTTAGTACGGATGCCGTCATTGAGCTGGAATTACCGGTTTTGGCATTCTGCACAGAAAGGGTTTGTAAACCGCTGAATCCAAACGTGAGTTTAACTCTGTCAGTTGAATGCACACGTTGACAACCATTCAGTTTGATAGCACACTTTTGGTTTTAGAAGCAGATATTTCTCTGTACAGCCTATGGTCCCATTCACTCGGGAATATCCCAACGCAGCTCCTAGAAGAAACGTGTTTCTGACTCGCTGAATCTCAACATAGATTCAACTCTCTTAGGTGAACGAACGCACAGCAGAGCAGTTTCAAGGAAACGTTTCTCCTGAGTTTTAGACGAAGTTTCCTGCTGTTTAGTACGGATGCCGGCATTGGGCTGGAAATACCGGTTTTGGGATTCTGCACAGAAAGGGTTTGCAAACCGCTGAATCCACACGTGAGTTTAACTCTGTCAGTTGAATGCACACATTGACAACCATTCGGTTTGACAGCACACTTTTGGTTTTAGAAGCAGATATTTCTCTGTACAGCCTATGGTCCCATTCACTCGGGAATATCCCAACGCAGCTCCTAGAAGAAACGTGTTTCTGACTCGCTGAATCTCAACATAGATTCAACTCTCTTAGGTGAACGAACGCACAGCAGAGCGGTTTCAAAGAAACGTTTCTCCTGAGTTTTAGACGAAGTTTCCTGCTGTTTAGTACGGATGCTGGCATTGGGCTGGATATACCGGTTTTGGGATTCTGCACAGAAACGGTTTGCAAACCGCTGAATCCACACGTGAGTTTAACTCTGTCAGTTGAATGCACACATTGACAACCATTCAGTTAGCTTGCTCCGTTTTGGTTTTAGAAGCAGATATTTCTCTGTACAGCCTATGGTCCCATTCACTCGGGAATATCCCAACGCAGCTCCTAGAAGAAACGTGTTTCTGACTCGCTGAATCTCAACATAGATTCAACTCTCTTAGGTGAACGAACGCACAGCAGAGCAGTTTCAAGGAAACGTTTCTCCTGAGTTTTAGACGAAGTTTCCTGCTGTTTAGTACGGATGCCGGCATTGGGCTGGAAATACCGGTTTTGGGATTCTGCACAGAAAGGGTTTGCAAACCGCTGAATCCACACGTGAGTTTAACTCTGTCAGTTGAATGCACACATTGACAACCATTCGGTTTGACAGCACACTTTTGGTTTTAGAAGCAGATATTTCTCTGTACAGCCTATGGTCCCATTCAGTCGGGAATATCCCAACGCAGCTCCTAGAAGAAACGTGTTTCTGACTCGCTGAATCTCAACATAGATTCAACTCTCTTAGGTGAACGAACGCACAGCAGAGCAGTTTCAAGGAAACGTTTCTCCTGAGTCTTAGACGAAGTTTCCTGCTGTTTAGTACGTATGCCGGCATTGGGCTGGAAATACCGGTTTTGGGATTCTGCACAGAAAGGGTTTGCAAACCGCTGAATCCACAGGTGAGTTTAACTCTGTCAGTTGAATGCACACATTGACAACCATTCAGTTAGATGCCACCCTTTTGGTTGTAGGAGCAGATATTTCTCTGTACAGCCTATGGTCCCATTCAATCGGGAATATCCCAACGCACCTCCTAGAAGAAACGTGTTTCTGACTCGCTGAATCTCAACATAGATTCAACTCTCTTACGTGAACGAACGCACAGCAGAGCAGGTTCAAGGAAACGTTTCTCCTGAGTTTTAGACGAAGTTTCCTGCTGTTTAGTACGTATGCCGGCATTGGGCTGGAAATACCGGTTTTGGGATTCTGCACAGAAAGGGTTTGCAAACCGCTGAATCCACACGTGAGTTTAACTCTGTCAGTTGAATGCAGACATTGACAACCATTCAGTTTGATAGCACACTTTTGGTTTTAGAAGCAGATATTTCTCTGTACAGCCTATGGTCCCATTCACTCGGGAATATCCCAACGCAGCTCCTAGAAGAAACGTGTTTCTGACTCGCTGAATCTCAACATAGATTCAACTCTCTTAGGTGAACGAATGAACAGCAGAGCAGTTTCAAGGAAACGTTTCTCCTGAGTCTTAGACGAAGTTTCCTGCTTTTTAGTACGTATGCCGGCATTGGGCTGGAAATACCGGTTTTGGGATTCTGCACAGAAAGGGTTTGCAAACCGCTGAATCCACACGTGAGTTTAACTCTGTCAGTTGAATGCACACATTGACAACCATTCAGTTAGATAGCTCCGTTTTGGTTTTAGAAGCAGATATTTCTCTCTACAGCCTATGGTCCCATTCACTCGGGAATATCCCAACGCAGCTCCTAGAAGAAACGTGTTTCTGACTCGCTGAATCTCAACATAGATTCAACTCTCTTAGGTGAACGAACGCACAGCAGAGCAGTTTCAAGGAAACGTTTCTCCTGAGTTTTAGACGAAGTTTCCTACTGTTTTGTACGGATGCCGGCATTGGGCTGGACATACCGGTTTTGGGATTCTGCACAGAAATGGTTTGCAAACCGCTGAATACACACGTGAGTTTAACTCTGTCAGTTGAATGCACACATTGACAACCATTCAGTTAGATAGGTCCGTTTTGGTATTAGAAGCAGATATTTCTCTGTACAGCCTATGGTCCCATTCACTCGGGAATATCCCAACGCAGCTCCTAGCATAAACGTGTTTCTGACTCGCTGAATCTCAGCATATTTTCAACTCTCTTAGGTGAACGAACGCACAGCAGAGCAGTTTCAAGGAAACGTTTCTCCTGAGTTTTAGACGAAGTTTCCTGCTGTTTAGTACGTATGCCGGCATTGGGCTGGAAATACCGGTTTTGGGATTCTGCACAGAAAGGGTTTGCAAACCGCTGAATCCACACGTGAGTTTAACTCTGTCAGTTGAATGCACACATTGACAACCATTCAGTTAGATAGCTCCGTTTTGGTTTTAGAAGCAGATATTTCTCTGTACAGCCTATGGTCCCATTCACTCGGGAATATCCCAACGCAGCTCCTAGAAGAAACGTGTTTCTGACTCGCTGAATCTCAACATAGATTCAACTCTCTTAGGTGAACGAACGCACAGCAGAGCAGTTTCAAGGAAACGTTTCTCCTGAGTTTTAGACGAAGTTTCCTGCTGTTTAGTACGGATGCCGGCATTGGGCTGGAAATACCGGTTTTGGGATTCTGCACAGAAAGGGTTTGCAAACCGCTGAATCCACACGTGAGTTTAACTCTGTCAGTTGAATGCACACATTGACAACCATTCAGTTTGATAGCACACTTTTGGTTTTAGAAGCAGATATTTCTCTGTACAGCCTATGGTCCCATTCACTCGGGAATATCCCAACGCAGCTCCTAGAAGAAACGTGTTTCTGACTCGCTGAGTCTCAACATAGATTCAACTCTCTTAGGTGAACGAAGGCACAGCAGAGCAGTTTCAAGGAAACGTTTCTCCTGAGTTTTAGACGAAGTTTCCTGCTGTTTAGTACGTATGCCGGCATTGGTCTGGAAATACCGGTTTTGGGATTCTGCACAGAAAGGGTTTGCAAACCGCTGAATCCACACGTAAATTTAACTCTGTCAGTTGAATGCACACATTGACAACTATTCAGTTAGATAGCTCCGTTTTGGTTTTAGAAACAGATATTTCTCTGTACAGCCTATGGTCCCATTCACTCGGGAATATCCCAACGCAGCTCCTAGAAGAAACGTGTTTCTGACTCGCTGAATCTCAACATAGATTCAACTCTCTTAGGTGAACGAATGCACAGCAGAGCAGTTTCAAGGAAACGTTCCTCCTGAGTCTTAGACGAAGTTTCCTGCTGTTTAGTACGTATGCCGGCATTGGACTGGAAATACCGGTTTTGGGATTCTGCACAGAAAGGGTTTGCAAACCGCTGAATCCACACGTGAGTTTAACTCTGTCAGTTGAATGCACACATTGACAACCATTCAGTTAGATAGCTCCGTTTTGGTTTTAGAAGCAGATATTTCTCTGTACAGCCTATGGTCCCATTCACTCGGGAATATCCCAACGCAGCTCCTAGAAGAAACGTGTTTCTGACTCGCTGAATCTCAACATAGATTCAACTCTCTTAGGTGAACGAACGCACAGCAGAGCGGTTTCAAAGAAACGTTTCTCCTGAGTTTTAGACGAAGTTTCCTGCTGTTTAGTACGTATGCCGGCATTGGCCTGGACATACCGGTTTTGGGATTCTGCACAGAAATGGTTTGCAAACCGCTGAATCCACACGTGAGTTTAACTCTGTCAGTTGAATGCACACATTGACAACCATTCAGTTAGATTGCTCCGTTTTGGTTTTAGAAGCAGATATTTCTCTGTACAGCCTATGGTCCCATTCACTCGGGAATATCCCAACGCAGCTCCTAGAAGAAACGTGTTTCTGACTCGCTGAATCTCAACATAGATTCAACTCTCTTAGGTGAACGAACGCACAGCAGAGCAGTTTCAAGGAAACGTTTCTCCTGAGTTTTAGACGAAGTTTCCTGCTGTTTAGTACGGATGCCGGCATTGGGCTGGAAATACCGGTTTTGGGATTCTGCACAGAAAGGGTTTGCAAACCGCTGAATCCACACGTGAGTTTAACTCTGTCAGTTGAATGCACACATTGACAACCATTCAGTTAGATAGCTCCGTTTTGGTTTTAGAAGCAGATATTTCTCTGTACAGCCTATGGTCCCATTCACTCGGGAATATCCCAACGCAGCTCCTAGAAGAAACGTGTTTCTGACTCGCTGAATCTCAACATAGATTCAACTCTCTTAGGTGAACGAACGCACAGCAGAGCAGTTTCAAGGAAACGTTTCTCCTGAGTTTTAGACGCAGTTTCCTGCTGTTTAGTACGGATGCCGGCATTGGGCTGGTAATACCGGTTTTGGGATTCTGCACAGAAAGGGTTTGCAAACCGCTGAATCCACACGTGAGTTTAACTCTGTCAGTTGAATGCACACATTGACAACCATTCAGTTTGATAGCACACTTTTGGTTTTAGAAGCAGATATTTCTCTGTACAGCCTATGGTCCCATTCACTCGGGAATATCCCAACGCAGCTCCTAGAAGAAACGTGTTTCTGACTCGCTGAATCTCAACATAGATTCAACTCTCTTAGGTGAACGAACGCACAGCAGAGCAGTTTCAAGGAAACGTTTCTCCTGAGTCTTAGACGAAGTTTCCTGCTGTTTAGTACGTATGCGGGCATTGGGCTGGAAATACCGGTTTTGGGATTCTGCACAGAAAGGGTTTGCAAACCGCTGAATCCACACGTGAGTTTAACTCTGTCAGTTGAATGCACACATTGACAACCATTCAGTTAGATAGCTCCGTTTTGGTTTTAGAAGCAGATATTTCTCTGTACAGCCTATGGTCCCATTCACTCGGGAATATCCCAACGCAGCTCCTAGAAGAAACGTGTTTCTGACTCACTGAATCTCAACATAGATTCAACTCTCTTAGGTGAACGAACGCACAGCAGAGCAGATTCAAGGAAACGTTTCTCCTGAGTTTTAGACGAAGTTTCCTGCTGTTTAGTACGTATGCCGGCATTGGGCTGGAAATACCGGTTTTGGGATTCTGCACAGAAAGGGTTTGCAAACCGCTGAATCCACACGTGAGTTTAACTCTGTCAGTTGAATGCACACATTGACAACCATTCAGTTAGATACCACCCTTTTGGTTGAAGGAGCAGATATTTCTCTGTACAGCCTATGGTCCCATTCACTCGGGAATATCCCAACGCAGCTCCTAGAAGAAACGTGTTTCTGACTCGCTGAATCTCAACATAGATTCAACTCTCTTAGGTGAACGAACGCACAGCAGAGCAGTTTCAAGGAAACGTTTCTCCTGAGTTTTAGACGCAGTTTCCTGCTGTTTAGTACGGATGCCGGCATTGGGCTGGTAATACCGGTTTTGGGATTCTGCACAGAAAGGGTTTGCAAACCGCTGAATCCACACGTGAGTTTAACTCTGTCAGTTGAATGCACACATTGACAACCATTCAGTTTGATAGCACACTTTTGGTTTTAGAAGCAGATATTTCTCTGTACAGCCTATGGTCCCATTCACTCGGGAATATCCCAACGCAGCTCCTAGAAGAAACGTGTTTCTGACTCGCTGAATCTCAACATAGATTCAACTCTCTTAGGTGAACGAACGCACAGCAGAGCAGTTTCAAGGAAACGTTTCTCCTGAGTCTTAGACGAAGTTTCCTGCTGTTTAGTACGTATGCGGGCATTGGGCTGGAAATACCGGTTTTGGGATTCTGCACAGAAAGGGTTTGCAAACCGCTGAATCCACACGTGAGTTTAACTCTGTCAGTTGAATGCACACATTGACAACCATTCAGTTAGATAGCTCCGTTTTGGTTTTAGAAGCAGATATTTCTCTGTACAGCCTATGGTCCCATTCACTCGGGAATATCCCAACGCAGCTCCTAGAAGAAACGTGTTTCTGACTCACTGAATCTCAACATAGATTCAACTCTCTTAGGTGAACGAACGCACAGCAGAGCAGATTCAAGGAAACGTTTCTCCTGAGTTTTAGACGAAGTTTCCTGCTGTTTAGTACGTATGCCGGCATTGGGCTGGAAATACCGGTTTTGGGATTCTGCACAGAAAGGGTTTGCAAACCGCTGAATCCACACGTGAGTTTAACTCTGTCAGTTGAATGCACACATTGACAACCATTCAGTTAGATACCACCCTTTTGGTTGAAGGAGCAGATATTTCTCTGTACAGCCTATGGTCCCATTCACTCGGGAATATCCCAACGCAGCTCCTAGAAGAAACGTGTTTCTGACTCGCTGAATCTCAACATAGATTCAACTCTCTTAGGTGAACGAACGCACAGCAGAGCAGTTTCAAGGAAACGTTTCTCCTGAGTTTTAGACGAAGTTTCCTGCTGTTTAGTACGTATGCCGGCATTGGGCTGGAAATACCGGTTTTGGGATTCTGCACAGAAAGGGTTTGCAAACCGCTGAATCCACACGTGAGTTTAACTCTGTCAGTTGAATGCACACATTGACAACCATTCAGTTAGATACCACCCTTTTGGTTGAAGGAGCAGATATTTCTCTGTACAGCCTATGGTCCCATTCACTCGGGAATATCCCAACGCAGCTCCTAGAAGAAACGTGTTTCTGACTCGCTGAATCTCAACATAGATTCAACTCTCTTAGGTGAACGAACGCACAGCAGAGCAGTTTCAAGGAAACGTTTCTCCTGAGTTTTAGACGCAGTTTCCTGCTGTTTAGTACGGATGCCGGCATTGGGCTGGTAATACCGGTTTTGGGATTCTGCACAGAAAGGGTTTGCAAACCGCTGAATCCACACGTGAGTTTAACTCTGTCAGTTGAATGCACACATTGACAACCATTCAGTTTGATAGCACACTTTTGGTTTTAGAAGCAGATATTTCTCTGTACAGCCTATGGTCCCATTCACTCGGGAATATCCCAACGCAGCTCCTAGAAGAAACGTGTTTCTGACTCGCTGAATCTCAACATAGATTCAACTCTCTTAGGTGAACGAACGCACAGCAGAGCAGTTTCAAGGAAACGTTTCTCCTGAGTCTTAGACGAAGTTTCCTGCTGTTTAGTACGTATGCGGGCATTGGGCTGGAAATACCGGTTTTGGGATTCTGCACAGAAAGGGTTTGCAAACCGCTGAATCCACACGTGAGTTTAACTCTGTCAGTTGAATGCACACATTGACAACCATTCAGTTAGATAGCTCCGTTTTGGTTTTAGAAGCAGATATTTCTCTGTACAGCCTATGGTCCCATTCACTTGGGAATATCCCAACGCAGCTCCTAGAAGAAACGTGTTTCTGACTCACTGAATCTCAACATAGATTCAACTCTCTTAGGTGAACGAACGCACAGCAGAGCAGATTCAAGGAAACGTTTCTCCTGAGTTTTAGACGAAGTTTCCTGCTGTTTAGTACGTATGCCGGCATTGGGCTGGAAATACCGGTTTTGGGATTCTGCACAGAAAGGGTTTGCAAACCGCTGAATCCACACGTGAGTTTAACTCTGTCAGTTGAATGCACACATTGACAACCATTCAGTTAGATACCACCCTTTTGGTTGAAGGAGCAGATATTTCTCTGTACAGCCTATGGTCCCATTCACTCGGGAATATCCCAACGCAGCTCCTAGAAGAAACGTGTTTCTGACTCGCTGAATCTCAACATAGATTCAACTCTCTTAGGTGAACGAACGCACAGCAGAGCAGTTTCAAGGAAACGTTTCTCCTGAGTTTTAGACGAAGTTTCCTGCTGTTTAGTACGGATGCCGGCATTGGGCTGGAAATACCGGTTTTGGGATTCTGCACAGAAAGGGTTTGCAAACCGCTGAATCCACACGTGAGTTTAACTCTGTCAGTTGAATGCACACATTGACAACCATTCAGTTAGATAGCTCCGTTTTGGTTTTAGAAGCAGATATTTCTCTGTACAGCCTATGGTCCCATTCACTCGGGAATATCCCAACGCAGCTCCTAGAAGAAACGTGTTTCTGACTCGCTGAATCTCAACATAGATTCAACTCTCTTAGGTGAACGAACGCACAGCAGAGCAGTTTCAAGGAAACGTTTCTCCTGAGTTTTAGACGAAGTTTCCTGCTGTTTAGTACGTATGCCGGCATTGGGCTGGAAATACCGGTTTTGGGATTCTGCACAGAAAGGGTTTGCAAACCGCTGAATCCACACGTGAGTTTAACTCAGTCAGTTGAATGCACACATTGACAACCATTCAGTTTGATAGCACACTTTTGGTTTTAGAAGCAGATACTTCTCTGTACAGCCTATGGTCCCATTCCCTCGGGAATATCCCAACGCAGCTCCTAGAAGAAACGTGTTTCTGACTCGCTGAATCTCAACATAGATTCAACTCTCTTAGGTGAACGAACGCACAGCAGAGCAGTTTCAAGGAAACGTTTCTCCTGAGTTTTAGACGAAGTTTCCTGCTGTTTAGTACGGATGCCGGCATTGGGCTGGAAATACCGGTTTTGGGATTCTGCACAGAAAGGGTTTGCAAACCGCTGAATCCACACGTGAGTTTAACTCTGTCAGTTGAATGCACACATTGACAACCATTCAGTTTGATAGCACACTTTTGGTTTTAGAAGCAGATATTTCTCTGTACAGTCTATGGTCCCATTCACTCGG
Source organism: Aotus nancymaae (assembly GCF_030222135.1). Lineage (NCBI taxonomy): Eukaryota > Metazoa > Chordata > Mammalia > Primates > Aotidae > Aotus > Aotus nancymaae. The sequence continues at coordinate 103,934 of NW_026988769.1, forward strand.
GAATATCCCAACGCAGCTCCTAGAAGAAACGTGTTTCTGACTCGCTGAATCTCAACATAGATTCAACTCTCTTAGGTGAACGAACGCACAGCAGAGCAGTTTCAAGGAAACGTTTCTCCTGAGTTTTAGACGAAGTTTCCTGCTGTTTAGTACGTATGCCGGCATTGGGCTGAAAATACCGGTTTTGGGATTTTGCACAGAAAGGGTTTGCAAACCGCTGAATCCACACGTGAGTTTAACTCAGTCAGTTGAATGAACACATTGACAACGATTCAGTTTGATAGCACACTTTTGGTTTTAGAAGCAGATACTTCTCTGTACAGCCTATGGTCCCATTCACTCGGGAATATCCCAACGCAGCTCCTAGAAGAAACGTGTTTCTGACTCGCTGAATCTCAATATAGATTCAACTCTCTTAGGTGAACGAACGCACAGCAGAGCAGTTTCAAGGAAACGTTTCTCCTGAGTTTTAGACGAAGTTTCCTGCTGTTTAGTACGGATGCCGGCATTGGGCTGGAAATACCGGTTTTGGCATTCTGCACAGAAAGGGTTTGCAAACCGCTGAATCCACACGTGAGTTTAACTCTGTCAGTTGAATGCACACATTGACAACCATTCAGTTAGATAGCTCCGTTTTGGTTTTAGAAGCAGATATTTCTCTGTACAGCCTATGGTCCCATTCACTCGGGAATATCCCAACGCAGCTCCTAGAAGAAACGTGTTTCTGACTCGCTGAATCTCAACATAGATTCAACTCTCTTAGGTGAACGAACGCACAGCAGAGCAGTTTCAAGGAAACGTTTCTCCTGAGTTTTAGACGAAGTTTCCTGCTGTTTAGTACGGATGCAGGCATTGGGCTGGAAATACCGGTTTTGGGATTCTGCACAGAAAGGGTTTGCAAACCGCTGAATCCACACGTGAGTTTAACTCTGTCAGTTGAATGCACACATTGACAACCATTCAGTTTGATAGCACACTTTTGGTTTTAGAAGCAGATATTTCTCTGTACAGCCTATGGTCCCATTCACTCGGGAATATCCCAACGCAGCTCCTAGAAGAAACGTGTTTCTGACTCGCTGAATCTCAACATAGATTCAACTCTCTTAGGTGAACGAACGCACAGCAGAGCAGTTTCAAGGAAACGTTTCTCCTGAGTTTTAGACGAAGTTTCCTGCTGTTTAGTACGGATGCCGGCATTGGGCTGGAAATACCGGTTTTGGGATTCTGCACAGAAAGGGTTTGCAAACCGCTGAATCCACACGTGAGTTTAACTCTGTCAGTTGAATGCACACATTGACAACCATTCAGTTAGATAGCTCCGTTTTGGTTTTAGAAGCAGATATTTCTCTGTACAGCCTATGGTCCCATTCACTCGGGAATATCCCAACGCAGCTCCTAGAAGAAACGTGTTTCTGACTCGCTGAATCTCAACATAGATTCAACTCTCTTAGGTGAACGAACGCACAGCAGAGCAGTTTCAAGGAAACGTTTCTCCTGAGTTTTAGACGAAGTTTCCTGCTGTTTAGTACGTATGCCGGCATTGGGCTGGAAATACCGGTTTTGGGATTCTGCACAGAAAGGGTTTGCAAACCGCTGAATCCACACGTGAGTTTAACTCAGTCAGTTGAATGCACACATTGACAACCATTCAGTTTGATAGCACACTTTTGGTTTTAGAAGCAGATACTTCTCTGTACAGCCTATGGTCCCATTCCCTCGGGAATATCCCAACGCAGCTCCTAGAAGAAACGTGTTTCTGACTCGCTGAATCTCAACATAGATTCAACTCTCTTAGGTGAACGAACGCACAGCAGAGCAGTTTCAAGGAAACGTTTCTCCTGAGTTTTAGACGAAGTTTCCTGCTGTTTAGTACGGATGCCGGCATTGGGCTGGAAATACCGGTTTTGGGATTCTGCACAGAAAGGGTTTGCAAACCGCTGAATCCACACGTGAGTTTAACTCTGTCAGTTGAATGCACACATTGACAACCATTCAGTTTGATAGCACACTTTTGGTTTTAGAAGCAGATATTTCTCTGTACAGTCTATGGTCCCATTCACTCGGGAATATCCCAACGCAGCTCCTAGAAGAAACGTGTTTCTGACTCGCTGAATCTCAACATAGATTCAACTCTCTTAGGTGAACGAACGCACAGCAGAGCAGTTTCAAGGAAACGTTTCTCCTGAGTTTTAGACGAAGTTTCCTGCTGTTTAGTACGTATGCCGGCATTGGGCTGAAAATACCGGTTTTGGGATTTTGCACAGAAAGGGTTTGCAAACCGCTGAATCCACACGTGAGTTTAACTCAGTCAGTTGAATGAACACATTGACAACGATTCAGTTTGATAGCACACTTTTGGTTTTAGAAGCAGATACTTCTCTGTACAGCCTATGGTCCCATTCACTCGGGAATATCCCAACGCAGCTCCTAGAAGAAACGTGTTTCTGACTCGCTGAATCTCAATATAGATTCAACTCTCTTAGGTGAACGAACGCACAGCAGAGCAGTTTCAAGGAAACGTTTCTCCTGAGTTTTAGACGAAGTTTCCTGCTGTTTAGTACGGATGCCGGCATTGGGCTGGAAATACCGGTTTTGGGATTCTGCACAGAAAGGGTTTGCAAACCGCTGAATCCACACGTGAGTTTAACTCTGTCAGTTGAATGCACACATTGACAACCATTCAGTTAGATAGCTCCGTTTTGGTTTTAGAAGCAGATATTTCTCTGTACAGCCTATGGTCCCATTCACTCGGGAATATCCCAACGCAGCTCCTAGAAGAAACGTGTTTCTGACTCGCTGAATCTCAACATAGATTCAACTCTCTTAGGTGAACGAACGCACAGCAGAGCAGTTTCAAGGAAACGTTTCTCCTGAGTTTTAGACGAAGTTTCCTGCTGTTTAGTACGGATGCAGGCATTGGGCTGGAAATACCGGTTTTGGGATTCTGCACAGAAAGGGTTTGCAAACCGCTGAATCCACACGTGAGTTTAACTCTGTCAGTTGAATGCACACATTGACAACCATTCAGTTTGATAGCACACTTTTGGTTTTAGAAGCAGATATTTCTCTGTACAGCCTATGGTCCCATTCACTCGGGAATATCCCAACGCAGCTCCTAGAAGAAACGTGTTTCTGACTCGCTGAATCTCAACATAGATTCAACTCTCTTAGGTGAACGAACGCACAGCAGAGCAGTTTCAAGGAAACGTTTCTCCTGAGTTTTAGACGAAGTTTCCTGCTGTTTAGTACGGATGCCGGCATTGGGCTGGAAATACCGGTTTTGGGATTCTGCACAGAAAGGGTTTGCAAACCGCTGAATCCACACGTGAGTTTAACTCTGTCAGTTGAATGCACACATTGACAACCATTCAGTTAGATAGCTCCGTTTTGGTTTTAGAAGCAGATATTTCTCTGTACAGCCTATGGTCCCATTCACTCGGGAATATCCCAACGCAGCTCCTAGAAGAAACGTGTTTCTGACTCGCTGAATCTCAACATAGATTCAACTCTCTTAGGTGAACGAACGCACAGCAGAGCAGTTTCAAGGAAACGTTTCTCCTGAGTTTTAGACGAAGTTTCCTGCTGTTTAGTACGCATGCCGGCATTGGGCTGGAAATACCGGTTTTGGGATTCTGCACAGAAAGGGTTTGCAAACCGCTGAATCCACACGTGAGTTTAACTCAGTCAGTTGAATGCACACATTGACAACCATTCAGTTTGATAGCACACTTTTGGTTTTAGAAGCAGATACTTCTCTGTACAGCCTATGGTCCCATTCACTCGGGAATATCCCAACGCAGCTCCTAGAAGAAACGTGTTTCTGACTCGCTGAATCTCAACATTGATTCAACTCTCTTAGGTGAACGAACGCACAGCAGAGCTGTTTCAAGGAAACGTTTCTCCTGAGTTTTAGACGAAGTTTCCTGCTGTTTAGTACGGATGCCGGCATTGGGCTGGAAATACCGGTTTTGGGATTCTGCACAGAAAGGGTTTGAAAACCGCTGAATCCACACGTGAGTTTAACTCTGTCAGTTGAATGCACACATTGACAACCATTCAGTTTGATAGCACCCTTTTGGTTTTAGAAGCAGATATTTCTCTGTACAGCCTATCGTCCCATTCACTCGGGAATATCCCAAGGCAGCTCCTAGCATAAACGTGTTTCTGACTCGCTGAATCTCAGCATATTTTCAACTCTCTTAGGTGAACGAACGCACAGCAGAGCAGTTTCAAGGAAACGTTTCTCCTGAGTTTTAGACGAAGTTTCCTGCTGTTTAGTACGGATGCCGGCATTGGGCTGGAAATACCGGTTTTGGGATTCTGCACAGAAAGGGTTTGCAAACCGCTGAATCCACACGTGAGTTTAACTCTGTCAGTTGAATGCACACATTGACAACCATTCAGTTTGATAGCACCCTTTTGGTTTTAGAAGCAGATATTTCTCTGTACAGCCTATGGTCCCATTCACTCGGGAATATCCCAACGCAGCTCCTAGCATAAACGTGTTTCTGACTCGCTGAATCTCAACATAGATTCAACTCTCTTAGGTGAACGAACGCACAGCAGAGCGGTTTCAAAGAAACGTTTCTCCTGAGTTTTAGGCGAAGTTTCCTGCTGTTTAGTACGGATGCCGGCATTGGCCTGGACATACCGGTTTTGGGATTCTGCACAGAAATGGTTTGCAAACCGCTGAATCCACACGTGAGTTTAACTCTGTCAGTTGAATGCACACATTGACAACCATTCAGTTAGATTGCTCCGTTTTGGTTTTAGAAGCAGATATTTCTCTGTACAGCCTATGGTCCCATTCACTCGGGAATATCCCAACGCAGCTCCTAGAAGAAACGTGTTTCTGACTCGCTGAATCTCAACATAGATTCAACTCTCTTAGGTGAACGAACGCACAGCAGAGCAGTTTCAAGGAAACGTTTCTCCTGAGTTTTAGACGAAGTTTCCTGCTGTTTAGTACGGATGCCGGCATTGGGCTGGAAATACCGGTTTTGGGATTCTGCACAGAAAGGGTTTGCAAACCGCTGAATCCACACGTGAGTTTAACTCTGTCAGTTGAATGCACACATTGACAACCATTCAGTTAGATAGCTCCGTTTTGGTTTTAGAAGCAGATATTTCTCTGTACAGCCTGTGGTCCCATTCACTCGGGAATATCCCAACGCAGCTCCTAGAAGAAACGTGTTTCTGACTCGCTGAATCTCAACATAGATTCAACTCTCTTAGGTGAACGAACGCACAGCAGAGCAGTTTCAAGGAAACGTTTCTCCTGAGTTTTAGACGCAGTTTCCTGCTGTTTAGTACGGATGCCGGCATTGGGCTGGAAATACCGGTTTTGGGATTCTGCACAGAAAGGGTTTGCAAACCGCTGAATCCACACGTGAGTTTAACTCTGTCAGTTGAATGCACACATTGACAACCATTCAGTTAGATAGCTCCGTTTTGGTTTTAGAAGCAGATATTTCTCTGTACAGCCTATGGTCCCATTCACTCGGGAATATCCCAACGCAGCTCCTAGAAGAAACGTGTTTCTGACTCGCTGAATCTCAACATAGATTCAACTCTCTTAGGTGAACGAACGCACAGCAGAGCAGTTTCAAGGAAACGTTTCTCCTGAGTTTTAGACGAAGTTTCCTGCTGTTTAGTACGTATGCAGGCATTGGGCTGGAAATACCGGTTTTGGGATTCTGCACAGAAAGGGTTTGCAAACCGCTGAATCCACACGTGAGTTTAACTCTGTCAGTTGAATGCACACATTGACAACCATTCAGTTTGATAGCACACTTTTGGTTTTAGAAGCAGATATTTCTCTGTACAGCCTATGGTCCCATTCACTCGGGAATATCCCAACGCAGCTCCTAGAAGAAACGTGTTTCTGACTCGCTGAATCTCAACATAGATTCAACTCTCTTAGGTGAACGAACGCACAGCAGAGCAGTTTCAAGGAAACGTTTCTCCTGAGTTTTAGACGCAGTTTCCTGCTGTTTAGTACGGATGCCGGCATTGGGCTGGAAATACCGGTTTTGGGATTCTGCACAGAAAGGGTTTGCAAACCGCTGAATCCACACGTGAGTTTAACTCTGTCAGTTGAATGCACACATTGACAACCATTCAGTTTGATAGCACACTTTTGGTTTTAGAAGCAGATATTTCTCTGTACAGCCTATGGTCCCATTCACTCGGGAATATCCCAAGGCAGCTCCTAGCATAAACGTGTTTCTGACTCGCTGAATCTCAGCATATTTTCAACTCTCTTAGGTGAACGAACGCACAGCAGAGCAGTTTCAAGGAAACGTTTCTCCTGAGTTTTAGACGAAGTTTCCTGCTGTTTAGTACGGATGCCGGCATTGGGCTGGAAATACCGGTTTTGGGATTCTGCACAGAAAGGGTTTGCAAACCGCTGAATCCACACGTGAGTTTAACTCTGTCAGTTGAATGCACACATTGACAACCATTCAGTTTGATAGCACCCTTTTGGTTTTAGAAGCAGATATTTCTCTGTACAGCCTATGGTCCCATTCACTCGGGAATATCCCAACGCAGCTCCTAGCATAAACGTGTTTCTGACTCGCTGAATCTCAACATAGATTCAACTCTCTTAGGTGAACGAACGCACAGCAGAGCGGTTTCAAAGAAACGTTTCTCCTGAGTTTTAGGCGAAGTTTCCTGCTGTTTAGTACGGATGCCGGCATTGGCCTGGACATACCGGTTTTGGGATTCTGCACAGAAATGGTTTGCAAACCGCTGAATCCACACGTGAGTTTAACTCTGTCAGTTGAATGCACACATTGACAACCATTCAGTTAGATTGCTCCGTTTTGGTTTTAGAAGCAGATATTTCTCTGTACAGCCTATGGTCCCATTCACTCGGGAATATCCCAACGCAGCTCCTAGAAGAAACGTGTTTCTGACTCGCTGAATCTCAACATAGATTCAACTCTCTTAGGTGAACGAACGCACAGCAGAGCAGTTTCAAGGAAACGTTTCTCCTGAGTTTTAGACGAAGTTTCCTGCTGTTTAGTACGGATGCCGGCATTGGGCTGGAAATACCGGTTTTGGGATTCTGCACAGAAAGGGTTTGCAAACCGCTGAATCCACACGTGAGTTTAACTCTGTCAGTTGAATGCACACATTGACAACCATTCAGTTAGATAGCTCCGTTTTGGTTTTAGAAGCAGATATTTCTCTGTACAGCCTGTGGTCCCATTCACTCGGGAATATCCCAACGCAGCTCCTAGAAGAAACGTGTTTCTGACTCGCTGAATCTCAACATAGATTCAACTCTCTTAGGTGAACGAACGCACAGCAGAGCAGTTTCAAGGAAACGTTTCTCCTGAGTTTTAGACGCAGTTTCCTGCTGTTTAGTACGGATGCCGGCATTGGGCTGGTAATACCGGTTTTGGGATTCTGCACAGAAAGGGTTTGCAAACCGCTGAATCCACACGTGAGTTTAACTCTGTCAGTTGAATGCACACATTGACAACCATTCAGTTTGATAGCACACTTTTGGTTTTAGAAGCAGATATTTCTCTGTACAGCCTATGGTCCCATTCACTCGGGAATATCCCAACGCAGCTCCTAGAAGAAACGTGTTTCTGACTCGCTGAATCTCAACATAGATTCAACTCTCTTAGGTGAACGAACGCACAGCAGAGCAGTTTCAAGGAAACGTTTCTCCTGAGTCTTAGACGAAGTTTCCTGCTGTTTAGTACGTATGCGGGCATTGGGCTGGAAATACCGGTTTTGGGATTCTGCACAGAAAGGGTTTGCAAACCGCTGAATCCACACGTGAGTTTAACTCTGTCAGTTGAATGCACACATTGACAACCATTCAGTTAGATAGCTCCGTTTTGGTTTTAGAAGCAGATATTTCTCTGTACAGCCTATGGTCCCATTCACTCGGGAATATCCCAACGCAGCTCCTAGAAGAAACGTGTTTCTGACTCACTGAATCTCAACATAGATTCAACTCTCTTAGGTGAACGAACGCACAGCAGAGCAGATTCAAGGAAACGTTTCTCCTGAGTTTTAGACGAAGTTTCCTGCTGTTTAGTACGTATGCCGGCATTGGGCTGGAAATACCGGTTTTGGGATTCTGCACAGAAAGGGTTTGCAAACCGCTGAATCCACACGTGAGTTTAACTCTGTCAGTTGAATGCACACATTGACAACCATTCAGTTAGATACCACCCTTTTGGTTGAAGGAGCAGATATTTCTCTGTACAGCCTATGGTCCCATTCACTCGGGAATATCCCAACGCAGCTCCTAGAAGAAACGTGTTTCTGACTCGCTGAATCTCAACATAGATTCAACTCTCTTAGGTGATCGAACGCACAGCAGAGCAGTTTCAAGGAAACGTTTCTCCTGAGTTTTAGACGAAGTTTCCTGCTGTTTAGTACGGATGCCGGCATTGGGCTGGAAATACCGGTTTTGGGATTCTGCACAGAAAGGGTTTGCAAACCGCTGAATCCACACGTGAGTTTAACTCTGTCAGTTGAATGCACACTTTGACAACCATTCAGTTAGATAGCTCCGTTTTGGTTTTAGAAGCAGATATTTCTCTGTACAGCCTATGGTCCCATTCACTCGGGAATATCCCAACGCAGCTCCTAGAAGAAACGTGTTTCTGACTCGCTGAATCTCAACATAGATTCAACTCTCTTAGGTGAACGAACGCACAGCAGAGCAGTTTCAAGGAAACGTTTCTCCTGAGTTTTAGACGAAGTTTCCTGCTGTTTAGTACGCATGCCGGCATTGGGCTGGAAATACCGGTTTTGGGATTCTGCACAGAAAGGGTTTGCAAACCGCTGAATCCACACGTGAGTTTAACTCAGTCAGTTGAATGCACACATTGACAACCATTCAGTTTGATAGCACACTTTTGGTTTTAGAAGCAGATACTTCTCTGTACAGCCTATGGTCCCATTCACTCGGGAATATCCCAATGCAGCTCCTAGAAGAAACGTGTTTCTGACTCGCTGAATCTCAACATTGATTCAACTCTCTTAGGTGAACGAACGCACAGCAGAGCTGTTTCAAGGAAACGTTTCTCCTGAGTTTTAGACGAAGTTTCCTGCTGTTTAGTACGGATGCCGGCATTGGGCTGGAAATACCGGTTTTGGGATTCTGCACAGAAAGGGTTTGCAAACCGCTGAATCCACACGTGAGTTTAACTCTGTCAGTTGAATGCACACATTGACAACCATTCAGTTTGATAGCACCCTTTTGGTTTTAGAAGCAGATATTTCTCTGTACAGCCTATGGTCCCATTCACTCGGGAATATCCCAACGCAGCTCCTAGCATAAACGTGTTTCTGACTCGCTGAATCTCAGCATATTTTCAACTCTCTTAGGTGAACGAACGCACAGCAGAGCAGTTTCAAGGAAACGTTTCTCCTGAGTTTTAGACGAAGTTTCCTGCTGTTTAGTACAGATGCCGGCATTGGGCTGGAAATACCGGTTTTGGGATTCTGCACAGAAAGGGTTTGCAAACCGCTGAATCCACACGTGAGTTTAACTCTGTCAGTTGAATGCACACATTGACAACCATTCAGTTTGATAGCACACTTTTGGTTTTAGAAGCAGATATTTCTCTGTACAGCCTATGGTCCTATTCACTCGGGAATATCCCAACGCAGCTCCTAGCATAAACGTGTTTCTGACTCGCTGAATCTCAGCATATTTTCAACTCTCTTAGGTGAACGAACGCACAGCAGAGCAGTTTCAAGGAAACGTTTCTCCTGAGTTTTAGACGAAGTTTCCTGCTGTTTAGTACGGATGCCGGCATTGGGCTGGAAATACCGGTTTGGGGATTCTGCACAGAAAGGGTTTGCAAACCGCTGAATCCACACGTGAGTTTAACTCTGTCAGTTGAATGCACACATTGACAACCATTCAGTTAGATAGCTCCGTTTTGGTTTTAGAAGCAGATATTTCTCTGTACAGCCTATGGTCCCATTCACTCGGGAATGTCCCAACGCAGCTCCTAGAAGAAACGTGTTTCTGACTCGCTGAATCTCAACATAGATTCAACTCTCTTAGGTGAACGAACGCACAGCAGAGCAGTTTCAAGGAAACGTTTCCCCTGAGTTTTAGACGAAGTTTCCTGCTGTTTAGTACGGATGCCGGCATTGGGCTGGAAATACCGGTTTTGGGATTCTGCACAGAAAGGGTTTGCAAACCGCTGAATCCACACGTGAGTTTAACTCTGTCAGTTGAATGCACACATTGACAACCATTCAGTTTGATAGCACACTTTTGGTTTTAGAAGCAGATATTTCTCTGTACAGCCTATGGTCCCATTCACTCGGGAATATCCCAACGCAGCTCCTAGAAGAAACGTGTTTCTGACTCGCTGAGTCTCAACATAGATTCAACTCTCTTAGGTGAACGAAGGCACAGCAGAGCAGTTTCAAGGAAACGTTTCTCCTGAGTTTTAGACGAAGTTTCCTGCTGTTTAGTACGTATGCCGGCATTGGGCTGGAAATACCGGTTTTGGGATTCTGCACAGAAAGGGTTTGCAAACCGCTGAATCCACACGTAAATTTAACTCTGTCAGTTGAATGCACACATTGACAACCATTCAGTTAGATAGCTCCGTTTTGGTTTTAGAAACAGATATTTCTCTGTACAGCCTATGGTCCCATTCACTCGGGAATATCCCAACGCAGCTCCTAGAAGAAACGTGTTTCTGACTCGCTGAATCTCAACATAGATTCAACTCTCTTAGGTGAACGAATGCACAGCAGAGCAGTTTCAAGGAAACGTTCCTCCTGAGTCTTAGACGAAGTTTCCTGCTGTTTAGTACGTATGCCGGCATTGGACTGGAAATACCGGTTTTGGGATTCTGCACAGAAAGGGTTTGCAAACCGCTGAATCCACATGTGAGTTTAACTCTGTCAGTTGAATGCACACATTGACAACCATTCAGTTAGATAGCTCCGTTTTGGTTTTAGAAACAGATATTTCTCTGTACAGCCTATGGTCCCATTCACTCGGGAATATCCCAACGCAGCTCCTAGAAGAAACGTGTTTCTGACTCGCTGAATCTCAACATAGATTCAACTCTCTTAGGTGAACGAACGCACAGCAGAGCGGTTTCAAAGAAACGTTTCTCCTGAGTTTTAGACGAAGTTTCCTGCTGTTTAGTACGGATGCCGGCATTGGCCTGGACATACCGGTTTTGGGATTCTGCACAGAAATGGTTTGCAAACCGCTGAATCCACACGTGAGTTTAACTCTGTCAGTTGAATGCACACATTGACAACCATTCAGTTAGATAGCTCCGTTTTGGTTTTAGAAGCAGATATTTCTCTGTACAGCCTATGGTCCCATTCACTCGGGAATATCCCAACGCAGCTCCTAGAAGAAACGTGTTTCTGACTCGCTGAATCTCAACATAGATTCAACTCTCTTAGGTGAACGAACGCACAGCAGAGCAGTTTCAAGGAAACGTTTCTCCTGAGTTTTAGACGAAGTTTCCTGCTGTTTAGTACGGATGCCGGCATTGGGCTGGAAATACCGGTTTTGGGATTCTGCACAGAAAGGGTTTGCAAACCGCTGAATCCACACGTGAGTTTAACTCTGTCAGTTGAATGCACACATTGACAACCATTCAGTTAGATAGCTCCGTTTTGGTTTTAGAAGCAGATATTTCTCTGTACAGCCTGTGGTCCCATTCACTCGGGAATATCCCAACGCAGCTCCTAGAAGAAACGTGTTTCTGACTCGCTGAATCTCAACATAGATTCAACTCTCTTAGGTGAACGAACGCACAGCAGAGCAGTTTCAAGGAAACGTTTCTCCTGAGTTTTAGACGCAGTTTCCTGCTGTTTAGTACGGATGCCGGCATTGGGCTGGTAATACCGGTTTTGGGATTCTGCACAGAAAGGGTTTGCAAACCGCTGAATCCACACGTGAGTTTAACTCTGTCAGTTGAATGCACACATTGACAACCATTCAGTTTGATAGCACACTTTTGGTTTTAGAAGCAGATATTTCTCTGTACAGCCTATGGTCCCATTCACTCGGGAATATCCCAACGCAGCTCCTAGAAGAAACGTGTTTCTGACTCGCTGAATCTCAACATAGATTCAACTCTCTTAGGTGAACGAACGCACAGCAGAGCAGTTTCAAGGAAACGTTTCTCCTGAGTCTTAGACGAAGTTTCCTGCTGTTTAGTACGTATGCGGGCATTGGGCTGGAAATACCGGTTTTGGGATTCTGCACAGAAAGGGTTTGCAAACCGCTGAATCCACACGTGAGTTTAACTCTGTCAGTTGAATGCACACATTGACAACCATTCAGTTAGATACCACCCTTTTGGTTGAAGGAGCAGATATTTCTCTGTACAGCCTATGGTCCCATTCACTCGGGAATATCCCAACGCAGCTCCTAGAAGAAACGTGTTTCTGACTCGCTGAATCTCAACATAGATTCAACTCTCTTAGGTGAACGAACGCACAGCAGAGCAGTTTCAAGGAAACGTTTCTCCTGAGTTTTAGACGAAGTTTCCTGCTGTTTAGTACGGATGCCGGCATTGGGCTGGAAATACCGGTTTTGGGATTCTGCACAGAAAGGGTTTGCAAACCGCTGAATCCACACGTGAGTTTAACTCTGTCAGTTGAATGCACACATTGACAACCATTCAGTTAGATAGCTCCGTTTTGGTTTTAGAAGCAGATATTTCTCTGTACAGCCTATGGTCCCATTCACTCGGGAATATCCCAACGCAGCTCCTAGAAGAAACGTGTTTCTGACTCGCTGAATCTCAACATAGATTCAACTCTCTTAGGTGAACGAACGCACAGCAGAGCAGTTTCAAGGAAACGTTTCTCCTGAGTCTTAGACGAAGTTTCCTGCTGTTTAGTACGTATGCGGGCATTGGGCTGGAAATACCGGTTTTGGGATTCTGCACAGAAAGGGTTTGCAAACCGCTGAATCCACACTTGAGTTTAACTCTGTCAGTTGAATGCACACATTGACAACCATTCAGTTAGATAGCTCCGTTTTGGTTTTAGAAGCAGATATTTCTCTGTACAGCCTATGGTCCCATTCACTCGGGAATATCCCAACGCAGCTCCTAGAAGAAACGTGTTTCTGACTCACTGAATCTCAACATAGATTCAACTCTCTTAGGTGAACGAACGCACAGCAGAGCAGATTCAAGGAAACGTTTCTCCTGAGTTTTAGACGAAGTTTCCTGCTGTTTAGTACGTATGCCGGCATTGGGCTGGAAATACCGGTTTTGGGATTCTGCACAGAAAGGGTTTGCAAACCGCTGAATCCACACGTGAGTTTAACTCTGTCAGTTGAATGCACACATTGACAACCATTCAGTTAGATACCACCCTTTTGGTTGAAGGAGCAGATATTTCTCTGTACAGCCTATGGTCCCATTCACTCGGGAATATCCCAACGCAGCTCCTAGAAGAAACGTGTTTCTGACTCGCTGAATCTCAACATAGATTCAACTCTCTTAGGTGAACGAACGCACAGCAGAGCAGTTTCAAGGAAACGTTTCTCCTGAGTTTTAGACGAAGTTTCCTGCTGTTTAGTACGGATGCCGGCATTGGGCTGGAAATACCGGTTTTGGGATTCTGCACAGAAAGGGTTTGCAAACCGCTGAATCCACACGTGAGTTTAACTCTGTCAGTTGAATGCACACATTGACAACCATTCAGTTTGATAGCACACTTTTGGTTTTAGAAGCAGATATTTCTCTGTACAGCCTATGGTCCCATTCACTCGGGAATATCCCAACGCAGCTCCTAGAAGAAACGTGTTTCTGACTCGCTGAATCTCAACATAGATTCAACTCTCTTAGGTGAACGAACGCACAGCAGAGCAGTTTCAAGGAAACGTTTCTCCTGAGTCTTAGACGAAGTTTCCTGCTGTTTAGTACGTATGCGGGCATTGGGCTGGAAATACCGGTTTTGGGATTCTGCACAGAAAGGGTTTGCAAACCGCTGAATCCACACGTGAGTTTAACTCTGTCAGTTGAATGCACACATTGACAACCATTCAGTTAGATAGCTCCGTTTTGGTTTTAGAAGCAGATATTTCTCTGTACAGCCTATGGTCCCATTCACTCGGGAATATCCCAACGCAGCTCCTAGAAGAAACGTGTTTCTGACTCACTGAATCTCAACATAGATTCAACTCTCTTAGGTGAACGAACGCACAGCCGAGCAGATTCAAGGAAACGTTTCTCCTGAGTTTTAGACGAAGTTTCCTGCTGTTTAGTACGTATGCCGGCATTGGGCTGGAAATACCGGTTTTGGGATTCTGCACAGAAAGGGTTTGCAAACCGCTGAATCCACACGTGAGTTTAACTCTGTCAGTTGAATGCACACATTGACAACCATTCAGTTAGATACCACCCTTTTGGTTGAAGGAGCAGATATTTCTCTGTACAGCCTATGGTCCCATTCACTCGGGAATATCCCAACGCAGCTCCTAGAAGAAACGTGTTTCTGACTCGCTGAATCTCAACATAGATTCAACTCTCTTAGGTGAACGAACGCACAGCAGAGCAGTTTCAAGGAAACGTTTCTCCTGAGTTTTAGACGAAGTTTCCTGCTGTTTAGTACGGATGCCGGCATTGGGCTGGAAATACCGGTTTTGGGATTCTGCACAGAAAGGGTTTGCAAACCGCTGAATCCACACGTGAGTTTAACTCTGTCAGTTGAATGCACACATTGACAACCATTCAGTTAGATAGCTCCGTTTTGGTTTTAGAAGCAGATATTTCTCTGTACAGCCTATGGTCCCATTCACTCGGGAATATCCCAACGCAGCTCCTAGAAGAAACGTGTTTCTGACTCGCTGAATCTCAACATAGATTCAACTCTCTTAGGTGAACGAACGCACAGCAGAGCAGTTTCAAGGAAACGTTTCTCCTGAGTTTTAGACGAAGTTTCCTGCTGTTTAGTACGTATGCCGGCATTGGGCTGGAAATACCGGATTTGGGATTCTGCACAGAAAGGGTTTGCAAACCGCTGAATCCACACGTGAGTTTAACTCAGTCAGTTGAATGCACACATTGACAACCATTCAGTTTGATAGCACACTTTTGGTTTTAGAAGCAGATACTTCTCTGTACAGCCTATGGTCCCATTCACTCGGGAATATCCCAACGCAGCTCCTAGAAGAAACGTGTTTCTGACTCGCTGAATCTCAACATAGATTCAACTCTCTTAGGTGAACGAACGCACAGCAGAGTAGTTTCAAGGAAACGTTTCTCCTGAGTTTTAGACGAAGTTTCCTGCTGTTTAGTACGGATGCCGGCATTGGGCTGGAAATACCGGTTTTGGGATTCTGCACAGAAAGGGTTTGCAAACCGCTGAATCCACACGTGAGTTTAACTCTGTCAGTTGAATGCACACATTGACAACCATTCAGTTTGATAGCACACTTTTGGTTTTAGAAGCAGATATTTCTCTGTACAGTCTATGGTCCCATTCACTCGGGAATATCCCAACGCAGCTCCTAGAAGAAACGTGTTTCTGACTCGCTGAATCTCAACATAGATTCAACTCTCTTAGGTGAACGAACGCACAGCAGAGCAGTTTCAAGGAAACGTTTCTCCTGAGTTTTAGACGAAGTTTCCTGCTGTTTAGTACGGATGCCGGCATTGGGCTGGACATACCGGTTTTGGGATTCTGCACAGAAAGGGTTTGCAAACCGCTGAATCCACACGTGAGTTTAACTCAGTCAGTTGAATGAACACATTGACAACGATTCAGTTTGATAGCACACTTTTGGTTTTAGAAGCAGATACTTCTCTGTACAGCCTATGGTCCCATTCACTCGGGAATATCCCAACGCAGCTCCTAGAAGAAACGTGTTTCTGACTCGCTGAATCTCAACATAGATTCAACTCTCTTAGGTGAACGAACGCACAGCAGAGCAGTTTCAAGGAAACGTTTCTCCTGAGTTTTAGACGAAGTTTCCTGCTGTTTAGTACGGATGCCGGCATTGGGCTGGAAATACCGGTTTTGGGATTCTGCACAGAAAGGGTTTGCAAACCGCTGAATCCACAGGTGAGTTTAACTCTGTCAGTTGAATGCACACATTGACAACCATTCAGTTAGATAGCTCCGTTTTGGTTTTAGAAGCAGATATTTCTCTGTACAGCCTATGGTCCCATTCACTCGGGAATATCCCAACGCAGCTCCTAGAAGAAACGTGTTTCTGACTCGCTGAATCTCAACATAGATTCAACTCTCTTAGGTGAACGAACGCACAGCAGAGTAGTTTCAAGGAAACGTTTCTCCTGAGTTTTAGACGAAGTTTCCTGCTGTTTAGTACGTATGCAGGCATTGGGCTGGAAATACCGGTTTTGGGATTCTGCACAGAAAGGGTTTGCAAACCGCTGAATCCACAGGTGAGTTTAACTCTGTCAGTTGAATGCACACATTGACAACCATTCAGTTTGATAGCACACTTTTGGTTTTAGAAGCAGATATTTCTCTGTACAGCCTATGGTCCCATTCACTCGGGAATATCCCAACGCAGCTCCTAGAAGAAACGTGTTTCTGACTCGCTGAATCTCAACATAGATTCAACTCTCTTAGGTGAACGAACGCACAGCAGAGCAGTTTCAAGGAAACGTTTCTCCTGAGTTTTAGACGAAGTTTCCTGCTGTTTAGTACGGATGCCGGCATTGGGCTGGACATACCGGTTTTGGGATTCTGCACAGAAAGGGTTTGCAAACCGCTGAATCCACACGTGAGTTTAACTCTGTCAGTTGAATGCACACATTGACAACCATTCAGTTAGATAGCTCCGTTTTGGTTTTAGAAGCAGATATTTCTCTGTACAGCCTATGGTCCCATTCACTCGGGAATATCCCAACGCAGCTCCTAGAAGAAACGTGTTTCTGACTCGCTGAATCTCAACATAGATTCAACTCTATTAGGTGAACGAACGCACAGCAGAGCAGTTTCAAGGAAACGTTTCTCCTGAGTTTTAGGTGAAGTTTCCTGCTGTTTAGTACGGATGCCGGCATTGGGCTGGAAATACCGGTTTTGGGATTCTGCACAGAAAGGGTTTGCAAACCGCTGAATCCACACGTGAGTTTAACTCTGTCAGTTGAATGCACACATTGACAACCATTCAGTTTGATAGCACACTTTTGGTTTTAGAAGCAGATATTTCTCTGTACAGCCTATGGTCCCATTCACTCGGGAATATCCCAACGCAGCTCCTAGAAGAAACGTGTTTCTGACTCGCTGAATCTCAACATAGATTCAACTCTCTTAGGTGAACGAACCCACAGCAGAGCAGTTTCAAGGAAACGTTTCTCCTGAGTCTTAGACGAAGTTTCCTGCTGTTTAGTACGTATGCCGGCATTGGGCTGGACATACCGGATTTGGGATTCTGCACAGAAAGGGTTTGCAAACCGCTGAATCCACACGTGAGTTTAACTCTGTCAGTTGAATGCACACATTGACAACCATTCAGTTAGATAGCTCCGTTTTGGTTTTAGAAGCAGATATTTCTCTGTACAGCCTATGGTCCCATTCACTCGGGAATATCCCAACGCAGCTCCTAGAAGAAACGTGTTTCTGACTCGCTGAATCTCAACATAGATTCAACTCTCTTAGGTGAACGAACGCACAGCAGAGCAGTTTCAAGGAAACGTTTCTCCTGAGTTTTAGACGAAGTTTCCTGCTGTTTAGTACGGATGCCGGCATTGGGCTGGACATACCGGTTTTGGGATTCTGCACAGAAAGGGTTTGCAAACCGCTGAATCCACACGTGAGTTTAACTCTGTCAGTTGAATGCACACATTGACAACCATTCAGTTAGATAGCTCCGTTTTGGTTTTAGAAGCAGATATTTCTCTGTACAGCCTATGGTCCCATTCACTCGGGAATATCCCAACGCAGCTCCTAGAAGAAACGTGTTTCTGACTCGCTGAATCTCAACATAGATTCAACTCTATTAGGTGAACGAACGCACAGCAGAGCAGTTTCAAGGAAACGTTTCTCCTGAGTTTTAGGTGAAGTTTCCTGCTGTTTAGTACGGATGCCGGCATTGGGCTGGAAATACCGGTTTTGGGATTCTGCACAGAAAGGGTTTGCAAACCGCTGAATCCACACGTGAGTTTAACTCTGTCAGTTGAATGCACACATTGACAACCATTCAGTTTGATAGCACACTTTTGGTTTTAGAAGCAGATATTTCTCTGTACAGCCTATGGTCCCATTCACTCGGGAATATCCCAACGCAGCTCCTAGAAGAAACGTGTTTCTGACTCGCTGAATCTCAACATAGATTCAACTCTCTTAGGTGAACGAACCCACAGCAGAGCAGTTTCAAGGAAACGTTTCTCCTGAGTCTTAGACGAAGTTTCCTGCTGTTTAGTACGTATGCCGGCATTGGGCTGGACATACCGGATTTGGGATTCTGCACAGAAAGGGTTTGCAAACCGCTGAATCCACACGTGAGTTTAACTCTGTCAGTTGAATGCACACATTGACAACCATTCAGTTAGATAGCTCCGTTTTGGTTTTAGAAGCAGATATTTCTATGTACAGCCTATGGTCCCATTCACTCGGGAATATCCCAACGCAGCTCCTAGAAGAAACGTGTTTCTGACTCGCTGAATCTCAACATAGATTCAACTCTCTTAGGTGAACGAACGCACAGCAGAGCAGTTTCAAGGAAACGTTTCTCCTGAGTTTTAGACGAAGTTTCCTGCTGTTTAGTACGGATGCCGGCATTGGGCTGGACATACCGGTTTTGGGATTCTGCACAGAAAGGGTTTGCAAACCGCTGAATCCACACGTGAGTTTAACTCTGTCAGTTGAATGCACACATTGACAACCATTCAGTTAGATAGCTCCGTTTTGGTTTTAGAAGCAGATATTTCTCTGTACAGCCTATGGTCCCATTCACTCGGGAATATCCCAACGCAGCTCCTAGAAGAAACGTGTTTCTGACTCGCTGAATCTCAACATAGATTCAACTCTATTAGGTGAACGAACGCACAGCAGAGCAGTTTCAAGGAAACGTTTCTCCTGAGTTTTAGGTGAAGTTTCCTGCTGTTTAGTACGGATGCCGGCATTGGGCTGGAAATACCGGTTTTGGGATTCTGCACAGAAAGGGTTTGCAAACCGCTGAATCCACACGTGAGTTTAACTCTGTCAGTTGAATGCACACATTGACAACCATTCAGTTTGATAGCACACTTTTGGTTTTAGAAGCAGATATTTCTCTGTACAGCCTATGGTCCCATTCACTCGGGAATATCCCAACGCAGCTCCTAGAAGAAACGTGTTTCTGACTCGCTGAATCTCAACATAGATTCAACTCTCTTAGGTGAACGAACCCACAGCAGAGCAGTTTCAAGGAAACGTTTCTCCTGAGTCTTAGACGAAGTTTCCTGCTGTTTAGTACGTATGCCGGCATTGGGCTGGACATACCGGATTTGGGATTCTGCACAGAAAGGGTTTGCAAACCGCTGAATCCACACGTGAGTTTAACTCTGTCAGTTGAATGCACACATTGACAACCATTCAGTTAGATAGCTCCGTTTTGGTTTTAGAAGCAGATATTTCTCTGTACAGCCTATGGTCCCATTCACTCGGGAATATCCCAACGCAGCTCCTAGAAGAAACGTGTTTCTGACTCGCTGAATCTCAACATAGATTCAACTCTCTTAGGTGAACGAACGCACAGCAGAGCAGTTTCAAGGAAACGTTTCTCCTGAGTTTTAGACGAAGTTTCCTGCTGTTTAGTACGGATGCCGGCATTGGGCTGGAAATACCGGTTTTGGGATTCTGCACAGAAAGGGTTTGCAAACCGCTGAATCCACACGTGAGTTTAACTCTGTCAGTTGAATGCACACATTGACAACCATTCAGTTTGATAGCACACTTTTGGTTTTAGAAGCAGATATTTCTCTGTACAGCCTATGGTCCCATTCACTCGGGAATATCCCAACGCAGCTCCTAGAAGAAACGTGTTTCTGACTCGCTGAATCTCAACATAGATTCAACTCTCTTAGGTGAACGAACGCACAGCAGAGCAGTTTCAAGGAAACGTTTCTCCTGAGTTTTAGACGAAGTTTCCTGCTGTTTAGTACGGATGCCGGCATTGGGCTGGACATACTGGTTTTGGGATTCTGCACAGAAATGGTTTGCAAACCGCTCAATCCACACGTGAGTTTAACTCTGTCAGTTGAATGCACACATTGACAACCATTCAGTTAGATAGCTCCGTTTTGGTTTTAGAAGCAGATATTTCTCTGTACAGCCTATGGTCCCATTCACTCGGGAATATCCCAACGCAGCTCCTAGAAGAAACGTGTTTCTGACTCGCTGAATCTCAACATAGATTCAACTCTCTTAGGTGAACGAACGCACAGCAGAGCAGTTTCAAGGAAACGTTTCTCCTGAGTTTTAGACGAAGTTTCCTGCTGTTTAGTACGTATGCCGGCATTGGGCTGGAAATACCGGTTTTGGGATTCTGCACAGAAAGGGTTTGCAAACCGCTGAATCCACACGTGAGTTTAACTCAGTCAGTTGAATGCACACATTGACAACCATTCAGTTTGATAGCACACTTTTGGTTTTAGAAGCAGATACTTCTCTGTACAGCCTATGGTCCCATTCACTCGGGAATATCCCAACGCAGCTCCTAGAAGAAACGTGTTTCTGACTCGCTGAATCTCAACATAGATTCAACTCTCTTAGGTGAACGAACGCACAGCAGAGCAGTTTCAAGGAAACGTTTCTCCTGAGTCTTAGACGAAGTTTCCTGCTGTTTAGTACGTATGCGGGCATTGGGCTGGAAATACCGGTTTTGGGATTCTGCACAGAAAGGGTTTGCAAACCGCTGAATCCACACGTGAGTTTAACTCTGTCAGTTGAATGCACACATTGACAACCATTCAGTTTGATAGCACCCTTTTGGTTTTAGAAGCAGATATTTCTCTGTACAGCCTATGGTCCCATTCACTCGGGAATATCCCAACGCAGCTCCTAGAAGAAACGTGTTTCTGACTCGCTGAATCTCAACATAGATTCAACTCTCTTAGGTGAACGAACGCACAGCAGAGCAGTTTCAAGGAAACGTTTCTCCTGAGTTTTAGACGAAGTTTCCTGCTGTTTAGTACGTATGCAGGCATTGGGCTGGAAATACCGGTTTTGGGATTCTGCACAGAAAGGGTTTGCAAACCGCTGAATCCACACGTGAGTTTAACTCTGTCAGTTGAATGCACACATTGACAACCATTCAGTTAGATACCACCCTTTTGGTTGAAGGAGCAGATATTTCTCTGTACAGCCTATGGTCCCATTCACTCGGGAATATCCCAACGCAGCTCCTAGAAGAAACGTGTTTCTGACTCGCTGAATCTCAACATAGATTCAACTCTCTTAGGTGAACGAACGCACAGCAGAGCAGTTTCAAGGAAACGTTTCTCCTGAGTTTTAGACGAAGTTTCCTGCTGTTTAGTACGGATGCCGGCATTGGGCTGGAAATACCGGTTTTGGGATTCTGCACAGAAAGGGTTTGCAAACCGCTGAATCCACACGTGAGTTTAACTCTGTCAGTTGAATGCACACATTGACAACCATTCAGTTAGATAGCTCCGTTTTGGTTTTAGAAGCAGATATTTCTCTGTACAGCCTATGGTCCCATTCACTCGGGAATATCCCAACGCAGCTCCTAGAAGAAACGTGTTTCTGACTCGCTGAATCTCAACATAGATTCAACTCTCTTAGGTGAACGAACGCACAGCAGAGCAGTTTCAAGGAAACGTTTCTCCTGAGTTTTAGACGAAGTTTCCTGCTGTTTAGTACGTATGCCGGCATTGGGCTGGAAATACCGGTTTTGGGATTCTGCACAGAAAGGGTTTGAAAACCGCTGAATCCACACGTGAGTTTAACTCAGTCAGTTGAATGCACACATTGACAACCATTCAGTTTGATAGCACACTTTTGGTTTTAGAAGCAGATACTTCTCTGTACAGCCTATGGTCCCATTCACTCGGGAATATCCCAACGCAGCTCCTAGAAGAAACGTGTTTCTGACTCGCTGAATCTCAACATAGATTCAACTCTCTTAGGTGAACGAACGCACAGCAGAGCAGTTTCAAGGAAACGTTTCTCCTGAGTCTTAGACGAAGTTTCCTGCTGTTTAGTACGTATGCGGGCATTGGGCTGGAAATACCGGTTTTGGGATTCTGCACAGAAAGGGTTTGCAAACCGCTGAATCCACACGTGAGTTTAACTCTGTCAGTTGAATGCACACATTGACAACCATTCAGTTAGATAGCTCCGTTTTGGTTTTAGAAGCAGATATTTCTCTGTACAGCCTATGGTCCCATTCACTCGGGAATATCCCAACGCAGCTCCTAGAAGAAACGTGTTTCTGACTCGCTGAATCTCAACATAGATTCAACTCTCTTAGGTGAACGAACGCACAGCAGAGCAGTTTCAAGGAAACGTTTCTCCTGAGTCTTAGACGAAGTTTCCTGCTGTTTAGTACGTATGCGGGCATTGGGCTGGAAATACCGGTTTTGGGATTCTGCACAGAAAGGGTTTGCAAACCGCTGAATCCACACGTGAGTTTAACTCTGTCAGTTGAATGCACACATTGACAACCATTCAGTTAGATAGCTCCGTTTTGGTTTTAGAAGCAGATATTTCTCTGTACAGCCTATGGTCCCATTCACTCGGGAATATCCCAACGCAGCTCCTAGAAGAAACGTGTTTCTGACTCACTGAATCTCAACATAGATTCAACTCTCTTAGGTGAACGAACGCACAGCAGAGCAGATTCAAGGAAACGTTTCTCCTGAGTTTTAGACGAAGTTTCCTGCTGTTTAGTACGTATGCCGGCATTGGGCTGGAAATACCGGTTTTGGGATTCTGCACAGAAAGGGTTTGCAAACCGCTGAATCCACACGTGAGTTTAACTCTGTCAGTTGAATGCACACATTGACAACCATTCAGTTAGATACCACCTTTTTGGTTGAAGGAGCAGATATTTCTCTGTACAGCCTATGGTCCCATTCACTCGGGAATATCCCAACGCAGCTCCTAGAAGAAACGTGTTTCTGACTCGCTGAATCTCAACATAGATTCAACTCTCTTAGGTGAACGAACGCACAGCAGAGCAGTTTCAAGGAAACGTTTCTCCTGAGTTTTAGACGAAGTTTCCTGCTGTTTAGTACGGATGCCGGCATTGGGCTGGAAATACCGGTTTTGGGATTCTGCACAGAAAGGGTTTGCAAACCGCTGAATCCACACGTGAGTTTAACTCTGTCAGTTGAATGCACACATTGACAACCATTCAGTTAGATAGCTCCGTTTTGGTTTTAGAAGCAGATATTTCTCTGTACAGCCTGTGGTCCCATTCACTCGGGAATATCCCAATGCAGCTCCTAGAAGAAACGTGTTTCTGACTCGCTGAATCTCAACATAGATTCAACTCTCTTAGGTGAACGAACGCACAGCAGAGCAGTTTCAAGGAAACGTTTCTCCTGAGTTTTAGACGCAGTTTCCTGCTGTTTAGTACGGATGCCGGCATTGGGCTGGTAATACCGGTTTTGGGATTCTGCACAGAAAGGGTTTGCAAACCGCTGAATCCACACGTGAGTTTAACTCTGTCAGTTGAATGCACACATTGACAACCATTCAGTTTGATAGCACACTTTTGGTTTTAGAAGCAGATATTTCTCTGTACAGCCTATGGTCCCATTCACTCGGGAATATCCCAACGCAGCTCCTAGAAGAAACGTGTTTCTGACTCGCTGAATCTCAACATAGATTCAACTCTCTTAGGTGAACGAACGCACAGCAGAGCAGTTTCAAGGAAACGTTTCTCCTGAGTCTTAGACGAAGTTTCCTGCTGTTTAGTACGTATGCGGGCATTGGGCTGGAAATACCGGTTTTGGGATTCTGCACAGAAAGGGTTTGCAAACCGCTGAATCCACACGTGAGTTTAACTCTGTCAGTTGAATGCACACATTGACAACCATTCAGTTAGATAGCTCCGTTTTGGTTTTAGAAGCAGATATTTCTCTGTACAGCCTATGGTCCCATTCACTCGGGAATATCCCAACGCAGCTCCTAGAAGAAACGTGTTTCTGACTCGCTGAATCTCAACATAGATTCAACTCTCTTAGGTGAACGAACGCACAGCAGAGCAGTTTCAAGGAAACGTTTCTCCTGAGTCTTAGACGAAGTTTCCTGCTGTTTAGTACGTATGCGGGCATTGGGCTGGAAATACCGGTTTTGGGATTCTGCACAGAAAGGGTTTGCAAACCGCTGAATCCACACGTGAGTTTAACTCTGTCAGTTGAATGCACACATTGACAACCATTCAGTTAGATAGCTCCGTTTTGGTTTTAGAAGCAGATATTTCTCTGTACAGCCTATGGTCCCATTCACTCGGGAATATCCCAACGCAGCTCCTAGAAGAAACGTGTTTCTGACTCACTGAATCTCAACATAGATTCAACTCTCTTAGGTGAACGAACGCACAGCAGAGCAGATTCAAGGAAACGTTTCTCCTGAGTTTTAGACGAAGTTTCCTGCTGTTTAGTACGTATGCCGGCATTGGGCTGGAAATACCGGTTTTGGGATTCTGCACAGAAAGGGTTTGCAAACCGCTGAATCCACACGTGAGTTTAACTCTGTCAGTTGAATGCACACATTGACAACCATTCAGTTAGATACCACCCTTTTGGTTGAAGGAGCAGATATTTCTCTGTACAGCCTATGGTCCCATTCACTCGGGAATATCCCAACGCAGCTCCTAGAAGAAACGTGTTTCTGACTCGCTGAATCTCAACATAGATTCAACTCTCTTAGGTGAACGAACGCACAGCAGAGCAGTTTCAAGGAAACGTTTCTCCTGAGTTTTAGACGAAGTTTCCTGCTGTTTAGTACGGATGCCGGCATTGGGCTGGAAATACCGGTTTTGGGATTCTGCACAGAAAGGGTTTGCAAACCGCTGAATCCACACGTGAGTTTAACTCTGTCAGTTGAATGCACACATTGACAACCATTCAGTTAGATAGCTCCGTTTTGGTTTTAGAAGCAGATATTTCTCTGTACAGCCTATGGTCCCATTCACTCGGGAATATCCCAACGCAGCTCCTAGAAGAAACGTGTTTCTGACTCGCTGAATCTCAACATAGATTCAACTCTCTTAGGTGAACGAACGCACAGCAGAGCAGTTTCAAGGAAACGTTTCTCCTGAGTTTTAGACGAAGTTTCCTGCTGTTTAGTACGTATGCCGGCATTGGGCTGGAAATACCGGATTTGGGATTCTGCACAGAAAGGGTTTGCAAACCGCTGAATCCACACGTGAGTTTAACTCAGTCAGTTGAATGCACACATTGACAACCATTCAGTTTGATAGCACACTTTTGGTTTTAGAAGCAGATACTTCTCTGTACAGCCTATGGTCCCATTCACTCGGGAATATCCCAACGCAGCTCATAGAAGAAACGTGTTTCTGACTCGCTGAATCTCAACATAGATTCAACTCTCTTAGGTGAACGAACGCACAGCAGAGTAGTTTCAAGGAAACGTTTCTCCTGAGTTTTAGACGAAGTTTCCTGCTGTTTAGTACGGATGCCGGCATTGGGCTGGAAATACCGGTTTTGGGATTCTGCACAGAAAGGGTTTGCAAACCGCTGAATCCACACGTGAGTTTAACTCTGTCAGTTGAATGCACACATTGACAACCATTCAGTTTGATAGCACACTTTTGGTTTTAGAAGCAGATATTTCTCTGTACAGTCTATGGTCCCATTCACTCGGGAATATCCCAACGCAGCTCCTAGAAGAAACGTGTTTCTGACTCGCTGAATCTCAACATAGATTCAACTCTCTTAGGTGAACGAACGCACAGCAGAGCAGTTTCAAGGAAACGTTTCTCCTGAGTTTTAGACGAAGTTTCCTGCTGTTTAGTACGTATGCCGGCATTGGGCTGGAAATACCGGTTTTGGGATTCTGCACAGAAAGGGTTTGCAAACCGCTGAATCCACACGTGAGTTTAACTCAGTCAGTTGAATGAACACATTGACAACGATTCAGTTTGATAGCACACTTTTGGTTTTAGAAGCAGATACTTCTCTGTACAGCCTATGGTCCCATTCACTCGGGAATATCCCAACGCAGCTCCTAGAAGAAACGTGTTTCTGACTCGCTGAATCTCAACATAGATTCAACTCTCTTAGGTGAACGAACGCACAGCAGAGCAGTTTCAAGGAAACGTTTCTCCTGAGTTTTAGACGAAGTTTCCTGCTGTTTAGTACGGATGCCGGCATTGGGCTGGAAATACCGGTTTTGGGATTCTGCACAGAAAGGGTTTGCAAACCGCTGAATCCACAGGTGAGTTTAACTCTGTCAGTTGAATGCACACATTGACAACCATTCAGTTAGATAGCTCCGTTTTGGTTTTAGAAGCAGATATTTCTCTGTACAGCCTATGGTCCCATTCACTCGGGAATATCCCAACGCAGCTCCTAGAAGAAACGTGTTTCTGACTCGCTGAATCTCAACATAGATTCAACTCTCTTAGGTGAACGAACGCACAGCAGAGCAGTTTCAAGGAAACGTTTCTCCTGAGTTTTAGACGAAGTTTCCTGCTGTTTAGTACGTATGCAGGCATTGGGCTGGAAATACCGGTTTTGGGATTCTGCACAGAAAGGGTTTGCAAACCGCTGAATCCACACGTGAGTTTAACTCTGTCAGTTGAATGCACACATTGACAACCATTCAGTTTGATAGCACACTTTTGGTTTTAGAAGCAGATATTTCTCTGTACAGCCTATGGTCCCATTCACTCGGGAATATCCCAACGCAGCTCCTAGAAGAAACGTGTTTCTGACTCGCTGAATCTCAACATAGATTCAACTCTCTTAGGTGAACGAACGCACAGCAGAGCAGTTTCAAGGAAACGTTTCTCCTGAGTTTTAGACGAAGTTTCCTGCTGTTTAGTACGGATGCCGGCATTGGGCTGGACATACCGGTTTTGGGATTCTGCACAGAAAGGGTTTGCAAACCGCTGAATCCACACGTGAGTTTAACTCTGTCAGTTGAATGCACACATTGACAACCATTCAGTTAGATAGCTCCGTTTTGGTTTTAGAAGCAGATATTTCTCTGTACAGCCTATGGTCCCATTCACTCGGGAATATCCCAACGCAGCTCCTAGAAGAAACGTGTTTCTGACTCGCTGAATCTCAACATAGATTCAACTCTATTAGGTGAACGAACGCACAGCAGAGCAGTTTCAAGGAAACGTTTCTCCTGAGTTTTAGATGAAGTTTCCTGCTGTTTAGTACGGATGCCGGCATTGGGCTGGAAATACCGGTTTTGGGATTCTGCACAGAAAGGGTTTGCAAACCGCTGAATCCACACGTGAGTTTAACTCTGTCAGTTGAATGCACACATTGACAACCATTCAGTTTGATAGCACACTTTTGGTTTTAGAAGCAGATATTTCTCTGTACAGCCTATGGTCCCATTCACTCGGGAATATCCCAACGCAGCTCCTAGAAGAAACGTGTTTCTGACTCGCTGAATCTCAACATAGATTCAACTCTCTTAGGTGAACGAACTCACAGCAGAGCAGTTTCAAGGAAACGTTTCTCCTGAGTCTTAGACGAAGTTTCCTGCTGTTTAGTACATATGCCGGCATTGGGCTGGACATACCGGATTTGGGATTCTGCACAGAAAGGGTTTGCAAACCGCTGAATCCACACGTGAGTTTAACTCTGTCAGTTGAATGCACACATTGACAACCATTCAGTTAGATAGCTCCGTTTTGGTCTTAGAAGCAGATATTTCTCTGTACAGCCTATGGTCCCATTCACTCGGGAATATCCCAACGCAGCTCCTAGAAGAAACGTGTTTCTGACTCGCTGAATCTCAACATAGATTCAACTCTCTTAGGTGAACGAACGCACAGCAGAGCAGTTTCAAGGAAACGTTTCTCCTGAGTTTTAGACGAAGTTTCCTGCTGTTTAGTACGGATGCCGGCATTGGGCTGGAAATACCGGTTTTGGGATTCTGCACAGAAAGGGTTTGCAAACCGCTGAATCCACACGTGAGTTTAACTCTGTCAGTTGAATGCACACATTGACAACCATTCAGTTTGATAGCACACTTTTGGTTTTAGAAGCAGATATTTCTCTGTACAGCCTATGGTCCCATTCACTCGGGAATATCCTAACGCAGCTCCTAGAAGAAACGTGTTTCTGACTCGCTGAATCTCAACATAGATTCAACTCTCTTAGGTGAACGAACGCACAGCAGAGCAGTTTCAAGGAAACGTTTCTCCTGAGTTTTAGACGAAGTTTCCTGCTGTTTAGTACGGATGCCGGCATTGGGCTGGACATACTGGTTTTGGGATTCTGCACAGAAATGGTTTGCAAACCGCTCAATCCACACGTGAGTTTAACTCTGTCAGTTGAATGCACACATTGACAACCATTCAGTTAGATAGCTCCGTTTTGGTTTTAGAAGCAGATATTTCTCTGTACAGCCTATGGTCCCATTCACTCGGGAATATCCCAACGCAGCTCCTAGAAGAAACGTGTTTCTGACTCGCTGAATCTCAACATAGATTCAACTCTCTTAGGTGAACGAACGCACAGCAGAGCAGTTTCAAGGAAACGTTTCTCCTGAGTTTTAGACGAAGTTTCCTGCTGTTTAGTACGTATGCCGGCATTGGGCTGGAAATACCGGTTTTGGGATTCTGCACAGAAAGGGTTTGCAAACCGCTGAATCCACACGTGAGTTTAACTCAGTCAGTTGAATGCACACATTGACAACCATTCAGTTTGATAGCACACTTTTGGTTTTAGAAGCAGATACTTCTCTGTACAGCCTATGGTCCCATTCACTCGGGAATATCCCAACGCAGCTCCTAGAAGAAACGTGTTTCTGACTCGCTGAATCTCAACATAGATTCAACTCTCTTAGGTGAACGAACGCACAGCAGAGCAGTTTCAAGGAAACGTTTCTCCTGAGTCTTAGACGAAGTTTCCTGCTGTTTAGTACGTATGCGGGCATTGGGCTGGAAATACCGGTTTTGGGATTCTGCACAGAAAGGGTTTGCAAACCGCTGAATCCACACGTGAGTTTAACTCTGTCAGTTGAATGCACACATTGACAACCATTCAGTTTGATAGCACCCTTTTGGTTTTAGAAGCAGATATTTCTCTGTACAGCCTATGGTCCCATTCACTCGGGAATATCCCAACGCAGCTCCTAGAAGAAACGTGTTTCTGACTCGCTGAATCTCAACATAGATTCAACTCTCTTAGGTGAACGAACGCACAGCAGAGCAGTTTCAAGGAAACGTTTCTCCTCAGTTTTAGACGAAGTTTCCTGCTGTTTAGTACGTATGCAGGCATTGGGCTGGAAATACCGGTTTTGGGATTCTGCACGGAAAGGGTTTGCAAACCGCTGAATCCACACGTGAGTTTAACTCTGTCAGTTGAATGCACACATTGACAACCATTCAGTTAGATACCACCCTTTTGGTTGAAGGAGCAGATATTTCTCTGTACAGCCTATGGTCCCATTCACTCGGGAATATCCCAACGCAGCTCCTAGAAGAAACGTGTTTCTGACTCGCTGAATCTCAACATAGATTCAACTCTCTTAGGTGAACGAACGCACAGCAGAGCAGTTTCAAGGAAACGTTTCTCCTGAGTCTTAGACGAAGTTTCCTGCTGTTTAGTACGTATGCGGGCATAGGGCTGGAAATACCGGTTTTGGGATTCTGCACAGAAAGGGTTTGCAAACCGCTGAATCCACACGTGAGTTTAACTCTGTCAGTTGAATGCACACATTGACAACCATTCAGTTAGATAGCTCCGTTTTGGTTTTAGAAGCAGATATTTCTCTGTACAGCCTATGGTCCCATTCACTCGGGAATATCCCAACGCAGCTCCTAGAAGAAACGTGTTTCTGACTCGCTGAATCTCAACATAGATTCAACTCTCTTAGGTGAACGAACGCACAGCAGAGCAGTTTCAAGGAAACGTTTCTCCTGAGTCTTAGACGAAGTTTCCTGCTGTTTAGTACGTATGCGGGCATTGGGCTGGAAATACCGGTTTTGGGATTCTGCACAGAAAGGGTTTGCAAACCGCTGAATCCACACGTGAGTTTAACTCTGTCAGTTGAATGCACACATTGACAACCATTCAGTTAGATAGCTCCGTTTTGGTTTTAGAAGCAGATATTTCTCTGTACAGCCTATGGTCCCATTCACTCGGGAATATCCCAACGCAGCTCCTAGAAGAAACGTGTTTCTGACTCACTGAATCTCAACATAGATTCAACTCTCTTAGGTGAACGAACGCACAGCAGAGCAGATTCAAGGAAACGTTTCTCCTGAGTTTTAGACGAAGTTTCCTGCTGTTTAGTACGTATGCCGGCATTGGGCTGGAAATACCGGTTTTGGGATTCTGCACAGAAAGGGTTTGCAAACCGCTGAATCCACACGTGAGTTTAACTCTGTCAGTTGAATGCACACATTGACAACCATTCAGTTAGATACCACCCTTTTGGTTGAAGGAGCAGATATTTCTCTGTACAGCCTATGGTCCCATTCACTCGGGAATATCCCAACGCAGCTCCTAGAAGAAACGTGTTTCTGACTCGCTGAATCTCAACATAGATTCAACTCTCTTAGGTGAACGAACGCACAGCAGAGCAGTTTCAAGGAAACGTTTCTCCTGAGTTTTAGACGAAGTTTCCTGCTGTTTAGTACGGATGCCGGCATTGGGCTGGAAATACCGGTTTTGGGATTCTGCACAGAAAGGGTTTGCAAACCGCTGAATCCACACGTGAGTTTAACTCTGTCAGTTGAATGCACACATTGACAACCATTCAGTTAGATAGCTCCGTTTTGGTTTTAGAAGCAGATATTTCTCTGTACAGCCTATGGTCCCATTCACTCGGGAATATCCCAACGCAGCTCCTAGAAGAAACGTGTTTCTGACTCGCTGAATCTCAACATAGATTCAACTCTCTTAGGTGAACGAACGCACAGCAGAGCAGTTTCAAGGAAACGTTTCTCCTGAGTTTTAGACGAAGTTTCCTGCTGTTTAGTACGTATGCCGGCATTGGGCTGGAAATACCGGATTTGGGATTCTGCACAGAAAGGGTTTGCAAACCGCTGAATCCACACGTGAGTTTAACTCAGTCAGTTGAATGCACACATTGACAACCATTCAGTTTGATAGCACACTTTTGGTTTTAGAAGCAGATACTTCTCTGTACAGCCTATGGTCCCATTCACTCGGGAATATCCCAACGCAGCTCCTAGAAGAAACGTGTTTCTGACTCGCTGAATCTCAACATAGATTCAACTCTCTTAGGTGAACGAACGCACAGCAGAGTAGTTTCAAGGAAACGTTTCTCCTGAGTTTTAGACGAAGTTTCCTGCTGTTTAGTACGGATGCCGGCATTGGGCTGGAAATACCGGTTTTGGGATTCTGCACAGAAAGGGTTTGCAAACCGCTGAATCCACACGTGAGTTTAACTCTGTCAGTTGAATGCACACATTGACAACCATTCAGTTTGATAGCACACTTTTGGTTTTAGAAGCAGATATTTCTCTGTACAGTCTATGGTCCCATTCACTCGGGAATATCCCAACGCAGCTCCTAGAAGAAACGTGTTTCTGACTCGCTGAATCTCAACATAGATTCAACTCTCTTAGGTGAACGAACGCACAGCAGAGCAGTTTCAAGGAAACGTTTCTCCTGAGTTTTAGACGAAGTTTCCTGCTGTTTAGTACGTATGCCGGCATTGGGCTGGAAATACCGGTTTTGGGATTCTGCACAGAAAGGGTTTGCAAACCGCTGAATCCACACGTGAGTTTAACTCAGTCAGTTGAATGAACACATTGACAACGATTCAGTTTGATAGCACACTTTTGGTTTTAGAAGCAGATACTTCTCTGTACAGCCTATGGTCCCATTCACTCGGGAATATCCCAACGCAGCTCCTAGAAGAAACGTGTTTCTGACTCGCTGAATCTCAACATAGATTCAACTCTCTTAGGTGAACGAACGCACAGCAGAGCAGTTTCAAGGAAACGTTTCTCCTGAGTTTTAGACGAAGTTTCCTGCTGTTTAGTACGGATGCCGGCATTGGGCTGGAAATACCGGTTTTGGGATTCTGCACAGAAAGGGTTTGCAAACCGCTGAATCCACAGGTGAGTTTAACTCTGTCAGTTGAATGCACACATTGACAACCATTCAGTTAGATAGCTCCGTTTTGGTTTTAGAAGCAGATATTTCTCTGTACAGCCTATGGTCCCATTCACTCGGGAATATCCCAACGCAGCTCCTAGAAGAAACGTGTTTCTGACTCGCTGAATCTCAACATAGATTCAACTCTCTTAGGTGAACGAACGCACAGCAGAGCAGTTTCAAGGAAACGTTTCTCCTGAGTTTTAGACGAAGTTTCCTGCTGTTTAGTACGTATGCAGGCATTGGGCTGGAAATACCGGTTTTGGGATTCTGCACAGAAAGGGTTTGCAAACCGCTGAATCCACACGTGAGTTTAACTCTGTCAGTTGAATGCACACATTGACAACCATTCAGTTTGATAGCACACTTTTGGTTTTAGAAGCAGATATTTCTCTGTACAGCCTATGGTCCCATTCACTCGGGAATATCCCAACGCAGCTCCTAGAAGAAACGTGTTTCTGACTCGCTGAATCTCAACATAGATTCAACTCTCTTAGGTGAACGAACGCACAGCAGAGCAGTTTCAAGGAAACGTTTCTCCTGAGTTTTAGACGAAGTTTCCTGCTGTTTAGTACGGATGCCGGCATTGGGCTGGACATACCGGTTTTGGGATTCTGCACAGAAAGGGTTTGCAAACCGCTGAATCCACACGTGAGTTTAACTCTGTCAGTTGAATGCACACATTGACAACCATTCAGTTAGATAGCTCCGTTTTGGTTTTAGAAGCAGATATTTCTCTGTACAGCCTATGGTCCCATTCACTCGGGAATATCCCAACGCAGCTCCTAGAAGAAACGTGTTTCTGACTCGCTGAATCTCAACATAGATTCAACTCTCTTAGGTGAACGAACGCACAGCAGAGCAGTTTCAAGGAAACGTTTCTCCTGAGTTTTAGATGAAGTTTCCTGCTGTTTAGTACGGATGCCGGCATTGGGCTGGAAATACCGGTTTTGGGATTCTGCACAGAAAGGGTTTGCAAACCGCTGAATCCACACGTGAGTTTAACTCTGTCAGTTGAATGCACACATTGACAACCATTCAGTTTGATAGCACACTTTTGGTTTTAGAAGCAGATATTTCTCTGTACAGCCTATGGTCCCATTCACTCGGGAATATCCCAACGCAGCTCCTAGAAGAAACGTGTTTCTGACTCGCTGAATCTCAACATAGATTCAACTCTCTTAGGTGAACGAACTCACAGCAGAGCAGTTTCAAGGAAACGTTTCTCCTGAGTCTTAGACGAAGTTTCCTGCTGTTTAGTACATATGCCGGCATTGGGCTGGACATACCGGATTTGGGATTCTGCACAGAAAGGGTTTGCAAACCGCTGAATCCACACGTGAGTTTAACTCTGTCAGTTGAATGCACACATTGACAACCATTCAGTTAGATAGCTCCGTTTTGGTTTTAGAAGCAGATATTTCTCTGTACAGCCTATGGTCCCATTCACTCGGGAATATCCCAACGCAGCTCCTAGAAGAAACGTGTTTCTGACTCGCTGAATCTCAACATAGATTCAACTCTCTTAGGTGAACGAACGCACAGCAGAGCAGTTTCAAGGAAACGTTTCTCCTGAGTTTTAGACGAAGTTTCCTGCTGTTTAGTACGGATGCCGGCATTGGGCTGGAAATACCGGTTTTGGGATTCTGCACAGAAAGGGTTTGCAAACCGCTGAATCCACACGTGAGTTTAACTCTGTCAGTTGAATGCACACATTGACAACCATTCAGTTTGATAGCACACTTTTGGTTTTAGAAGCAGATATTTCTCTGTACAGCCTATGGTCCCATTCACTCGGGAATATCCCAACGCAGCTCCTAGAAGAAACGTGTTTCTGACTCGCTGAATCTCAACATAGATTCAACTCTCTTAGGTGAACGAACGCACAGCAGAGCAGTTTCAAGGAAACGTTTCTCCTGAGTTTTAGACGAAGTTTCCTGCTGTTTAGTACGGATGCCGGCATTGGGCTGGACATACTGGTTTTGGGATTCTGCACAGAAATGGTTTGCAAACCGCTCAATCCACACGTGAGTTTAACTCTGTCAGTTGAATGCACACATTGACAACCATTCAGTTAGATAGCTCCGTTTTGGTTTTAGAAGCAGATATTTCTCTGTACAGCCTATGGTCCCATTCACTCGGGAATATCCCAACGCAGCTCCTAGAAGAAACGTGTTTCTGACTCGCTGAATCTCAACATAGATTCAACTCTCTTAGGTGAACGAACGCACAGCAGAGCAGTTTCAAGGAAACGTTTCTCCTGAGTTTTAGACGAAGTTTCCTGCTGTTTAGTACGTATGCCGGCATTGGGCTGGAAATACCGGTTTTGGGATTCTGCACAGAAAGGGTTTGCAAACCGCTGAATCCACACGTGAGTTTAACTCAGTCAGTTGAATGCACACATTGACAACCATTCAGTTTGATAGCACACTTTTGGTTTTAGAAGCAGATACTTCTCTGTACAGCCTATGGTCCCATTCACTCGGGAATATCCCAACGCAGCTCCTAGAAGAAACGTGTTTCTGACTCGCTGAATCTCAACATAGATTCAACTCTCTTAGGTGAACGAACGCACAGCAGAGCAGTTTCAAGGAAACGTTTCTCCTGAGTCTTAGACGAAGTTTCCTGCTGTTTAGTACGTATGCGGGCATTGGGCTGGAAATACCGGTTTTGGGATTCTGCACAGAAAGGGTTTGCAAACCGCTGAATCCACACGTGAGTTTAACTCTGTCAGTTGAATGCACACATTGACAACCATTCAGTTTGATAGCACCCTTTTGGTTTTAGAAGCAGATATTTCTCTGTACAGCCTATGGTCCCATTCACTCGGGAATATCCCAACGCAGCTCCTAGAAGAAACGTGTTTCTGACTCGCTGAATCTCAACATAGATTCAACTCTCTTAGGTGAACGAACGCACAGCAGAGCAGTTTCAAGGAAACGTTTCTCCTCAGTTTTAGACGAAGTTTCCTGCTGTTTAGTACGTATGCAGGCATTGGGCTGGAAATACCGGTTTTGGGATTCTGCACGGAAAGGGTTTGCAAACCGCTGAATCCACACGTGAGTTTAACTCTGTCAGTTGAATGCACACATTGACAACCATTCAGTTAGATACCACCCTTTTGGTTGAAGGAGCAGATATTTCTCTGTACAGCCTATGGTCCCATTCACTCGGGAATATCCCAACGCAGCTCCTAGAAGAAACGTGTTTCTGACTCGCTGAATCTCAACATAGATTCAACTCTCTTAGGTGAACGAACGCACAGCAGAGCAGTTTCAAGGAAACGTTTCTCCTGAGTTTTAGACGAAGTTTCCTGCTGTTTAGTACGGATGCCGGCATTGGGCTGGAAATACCGGTTTTGGGATTCTGCACAGAAAGGGTTTGCAAACCGCTGAATCCACACGTGAGTTTAACTCTGTCAGTTGAATGCACACATTGACAACCATTCAGTTAGATAGCTCCGTTTTGGTTTTAGAAGCAGATATTTCTCTGTACAGCCTATGGTCCCATTCACTCGGGAATATCCCAACGCAGCTCCTAGAAGAAACGTGTTTCTGACTCGCTGAATCTCAACATAGATTCAACTCTCTTAGGTGAACGAACGCACAGCAGAGCAGTTTCAAGGAAACGTTTCTCCTGAGTTTTAGACGAAGTTTCCTGCTGTTTAGTACGTATGCCGGCATTGGGCTGGAAATACCGGTTTTGGGATTCTGCACAGAAAGGGTTTGAAAACCGCTGAATCCACACGTGAGTTTAACTCAGTCAGTTGAATGCACACATTGACAACCATTCAGTTTGATAGCACACTTTTGGTTTTAGAAGCAGATACTTCTCTGTACAGCCTATGGTCCCATTCACTCGGGAATATCCCAACGCAGCTCCTAGAAGAAACGTGTTTCTGACTCGCTGAATCTCAACATAGATTCAACTCTCTTAGGTGAACGAACGCACAGCAGAGCAGTTTCAAGGAAACGTTTCTCCTGAGTCTTAGACGAAGTTTCCTGCTGTTTAGTACGTATGCGGGCATTGGGCTGGAAATACCGGTTTTGGGATTCTGCACAGAAAGGGTTTGCAAACCGCTGAATCCACACGTGAGTTTAACTCTGTCAGTTGAATGCACACATTGACAACCATTCAGTTAGATAGCTCCGTTTTGGTTTTAGAAGCAGATATTTCTCTGTACAGCCTATGGTCCCATTCACTCGGGAATATCCCAACGCAGCTCCTAGAAGAAACGTGTTTCTGACTCGCTGAATCTCAACATAGATTCAACTCTCTTAGGTGAACGAACGCACAGCAGAGCAGTTTCAAGGAAACGTTTCTCCTGAGTCTTAGACGAAGTTTCCTGCTGTTTAGTACGTATGCGGGCATTGGGCTGGAAATACCGGTTTTGGGATTCTGCACAGAAAGGGTTTGCAAACCGCTGAATCCACACGTGAGTTTAACTCTGTCAGTTGAATGCACACATTGACAACCATTCAGTTAGATAGCTCCGTTTTGGTTTTAGAAGCAGATATTTCTCTGTACAGCCTATGGTCCCATTCACTCGGGAATATCCCAACGCAGCTCCTAGAAGAAACGTGTTTCTGACTCGCTGAATCTCAACATAGATTCAACTCTCTTAGGTGAACGAACGCACAGCAGAGCAGATTCAAGGAAACGTTTCTCCTGAGTTTTAGACGAAGTTTCCTGCTGTTTAGTACGTATGCCGGCATTGGGCTGGAAATACCGGTTTTGGGATTCTGCACAGAAAGGGTTTGCAAACCGCTGAATCCACACGTGAGTTTAACTCTGTCAGTTGAATGCACACATTGACAACCATTCAGTTAGATACCACCCTTTTGGTTGAAGGAGCAGATATTTCTCTGTACAGCCTATGGTCCCATTCACTCGGGAATATCCCAACGCAGCTCCTAGAAGAAACGTGTTTCTGACTCGCTGAATCTCAACATAGATTCAACTCTCTTAGGTGAACGAACGCACAGCAGAGCAGTTTCAAGGAAACGTTTCTCCTGAGTTTTAGACGAAGTTTCCTGCTGTTTAGTACGGATGCCGGCATTGGGCTGGAAATACCGGTTTTGGGATTCTGCACAGAAAGGGTTTGCAAACCGCTGAATCCACACGTGAGTTTAACTCTGTCAGTTGAATGCACACATTGACAACCATTCAGTTAGATAGCTCCGTTTTGGTTTTAGAAGCAGATATTTCTCTGTACAGCCTATGGTCCCATTCACTCGGGAATATCCCAACGCAGCTCCTAGAAGAAACGTGTTTCTGACTCGCTGAATCTCAACATAGATTCAACTCTCTTAGGTGAACGAACGCACAGCAGAGCAGTTTCAAGGAAACGTTTCTCCTGAGTTTTAGACGAAGTTTCCTGCTGTTTAGT
The DNA here is from genome assembly GCF_030222135.1 of Aotus nancymaae. Taxonomy (NCBI): domain Eukaryota; kingdom Metazoa; phylum Chordata; class Mammalia; order Primates; family Aotidae; genus Aotus; species Aotus nancymaae. The sequence goes on from NW_026988769.1 coordinate 141,581, forward strand.
ACGTATGCCGGCATTGGGCTGTTAATACCGGATTTGGGATTCTGCACAGAAAGGGTTTGCAAACCGCTGAATCCACACGTGAGTTTAACTCAGTCAGTTGAATGCACACATTGACAACCATTCAGTTTGATAGCACACTTTTGGTTTTAGAAGCAGATACTTCTCTGTACAGCCTATGGTCCCATTCACTCGGGAATATCCCAACGCAGCTCCTAGAAGAAACGTGTTTCTGACTCGCTGAATCTCAACATAGATTCAACTCTCTTAGGTGAACGAACGCACAGCAGAGTAGTTTCAAGGAAACGTTTCTCCTGAGTTTTAGACGAAGTTTCCTGCTGTTTAGTACGGATGCCGGCATTGGGCTGGAAATACCGGTTTTGGGATTCTGCACAGAAAGGGTTTGCAAACCGCTGAATCCACACGTGAGTTTAACTCTGTCAGTTGAATGCACACATTGACAACCATTCAGTTTGATAGCACACTTTTGGTTTTAGAAGCAGATATTTCTCTGTACAGTCTATGGTCCCATTCACTCGGGAATATCCCAACGCAGCTCCTAGAAGAAACGTGTTTCTGACTCGCTGAATCTCAACATAGATTCAACTCTCTTAGGTGAACGAACGCACAGCAGAGCAGTTTCAAGGAAACGTTTCTCCTGAGTTTTAGACGAAGTTTCCTGCTGTTTAGTACGTATGCCGGCATTGGGCTGGAAATACCGGTTTTGGGATTCTGCACAGAAAGGGTTTGCAAACCGCTGAATCCACACGTGAGTTTAACTCAGTCAGTTGAATGAACACATTGACAACGATTCAGTTTGATAGCACACTTTTGGTTTTAGAAGCAGATACTTCTCTGTACAGCCTATGGTCCCATTCACTCGGGAATATCCCAACGCAGCTCCTAGAAGAAACGTGTTTCTGACTCGCTGAATCTCAACATAGATTCAACTCTCTTAGGTGAACGAACGCACAGCAGAGCAGTTTCAAGGAAACGTTTCTCCTGAGTTTTAGACGAAGTTTCCTGCTGTTTAGTACGGATGCCGGCATTGGGCTGGAAATACCGGTTTTGGGATTCTGCACAGAAAGGGTTTGCAAACCGCTGAATCCACAGGTGAGTTTAACTCTGTCAGTTGAATGCACACATTGACAACCATTCAGTTAGATAGCTCCGTTTTGGTTTTAGAAGCAGATATTTCTCTGTACAGCCTATGGTCCCATTCACTCGGGAATATCCCAACGCAGCTCCTAGAAGAAACGTGTTTCTGACTCGCTGAATCTCAACATAGATTCAACTCTCTTAGGTGAACGAACGCACAGCAGAGCAGTTTCAAGGAAACGTTTCTCCTGAGTTTTAGACGAAGTTTCCTGCTGTTTAGTACGTATGCAGGCATTGGGCTGGAAATACCGGTTTTGGGATTCTGCACAGAAAGGGTTTGCAAACCGCTGAATCCACACGTGAGTTTAACTCTGTCAGTTGAATGCACACATTGACAACCATTCAGTTTGATAGCACACTTTTGGTTTTAGAAGCAGATATTTCTCTGTACAGCCTATGGTCCCATTCACTCGGGAATATCCCAACGCAGCTCCTAGAAGAAACGTGTTTCTGACTCGCTGAATCTCAACATAGATTCAACTCTCTTAGGTGAACGAACGCACAGCAGAGCAGTTTCAAGGAAACGTTTCTCCTGAGTTTTAGACGAAGTTTCCTGCTGTTTAGTACGGATGCCGGCATTGGGCTGCAAATACCGGTTTTGGGATTCTGCACAGAAAGGGTTTGCAAACCGCTGAATCCACACGTGAGTTTAACTCTGTCAGTTGAATGCACACATTGACAACCATTCAGTTAGATAGCTCCGTTTTGGTTTTAGAAGCAGATATTTCTCTGTACAGCCTATGGTCCCATTCACTCGGGAATATCCCAACGCAGCTCCTAGAAGAAACGTGTTTCTGACTCGCTGAATCTCAACATAGATTCAACTCTCTTAGGTGAACGAACGCACAGCAGAGCAGTTTCAAGGAAACGTTTCTCCTGAGTTTTAGACGAAGTTTCCTGCTGTTTAGTACGTATGCCGGCATTGGGCTGGAAATACCGGTTTTGGGATTCTGCACAGAAAGGGTTTGCAAACCGCTGAATCCACACGTGAGTTTAACTCAGTCAGTTGAATGCACACATTGACAACCATTCAGTTTGATTGCACACTTTTGGTTTTAGAAGCAGATACTTCTCTGTACAGCCTATGGTCCCATTCACTCGGGAATATCCCAACGCAGCTCCTAGAAGAAACGTGTTTCTGACTCGCTGAATCTCAACATAGATTCAACTCTCTTAGGTCAACGAACGCACAGCAGAGCAGTTTCAAGGAAACGTTTCTCCTGAGTTTTAGACGAAGTTTCCTGCTGTTTAGTACGGATGCCGGCATTGGGCTGGAAATACCGGTTTTGGGATTCTGCACAGAAAGGGTTTGCAAACCGCTGAATCCACACGTGAGTTTAACTCTGTCCGTTGAATGCACACATTGACAACCATTCAGTTAGATAGCTCCGTTTTGGTTTTAGAAGCAGATATTTCTCTGTACAGCCTATGGTCCCATTCACTCGGGAATATCCCAACGCAGCTCCTAGAAGAAACGTGTTTCTGACTCGCTGAATCTCAACATAGATTCAACTCTCTTAGGTGAACGAACGCACAGCAGAGCAGTTTCAAGGAAACGTTTCTCCTGAGTTTTAGACGAAGTTTCCTGCTGTTTAGTACGTATGCCGGCATTGGGCTGTTAATACCGGATTTGGGATTCTGCACAGAAAGGGTTTGCAAACCGCTGAATCCACACGTGAGTTTAACTCAGTCAGTTGAATGCACACATTGACAACCATTCAGTTTGATAGCACACTTTTGGTTTTAGAAGCAGATACTTCTCTGTACAGCCTATGGTCCCATTCACTCGGGAATATCCCAACGCAGCTCCTAGAAGAAACGTGTTTCTGACTCGCTGAATCTCAACATAGATTCAACTCTCTTAGGTGAACGAACGCACAGCAGAGTAGTTTCAAGGAAACGTTTCTCCTGAGTTTTAGACGAAGTTTCCTGCTGTTTAGTACGGATGCCGGCATTGGGCTGGAAATACCGGTTTTGGGATTCTGCACAGAAAGGGTTTGCAAACCGCTGAATCCACACGTGAGTTTAACTCTGTCAGTTGAATGCACACATTGACAACCATTCAGTTTGATAGCACACTTTTGGTTTTAGAAGCAGATATTTCTCTGTACAGTCTATGGTCCCATTCACTCGGGAATATCCCAACGCAGCTCCTAGAAGAAACGTGTTTCTGACTCGCTGAATCTCAACATAGATTCAACTCTCCTAGGTGAACGAACGCACAGCAGAGCAGTTTCAAGGAAACGTTTCTCCTGAGTTTTAGACGAAGTTTCCTGCTGTTTAGTACGTATGCCGGCATTGGGCTGGAAATACCGGTTTTGGGATTCTGCACAGAAAGGGTTTGCAAACCGCTGAATCCACACGTGAGTTTAACTCAGTCAGTTGAATGAACACATTGACAACGATTCAGTTTGATAGCACACTTTTGGTTTTAGAAGCAGATACTTCTCTGTACAGCCTATGGTCCCATTCACTCGGGAATATCCCAACGCAGCTCCTAGAAGAAACGTGTTTCTGACTCGCTGAATCTCAACATAGATTCAACTCTCTTAGGTGAACGAACGCACAGCAGAGCAGTTTCAAGGAAACGTTTCTCCTGAGTTTTAGACGAAGTTTCCTGCTGTTTAGTACGGATGCCGGCATTGGGCTGGAAATACCGGTTTTGGGATTCTGCACAGAAAGGGTTTGCAAACCGCTGAATCCACAGGTGAGTTTAACTCTGTCAGTTGAATGCACACATTGACAACCATTCAGTTAGATAGCTCCGTTTTGGTTTTAGAAGCAGATATTTCTCTGTACAGCCTATGGTCCCATTCACTCGGGAATATCCCAACGCAGCTCCTAGAAGAAACGTGTTTCTGACTCGCTGAATCTCAACATAGATTCAACTCTCTTAGGTGAACGAACGCACAGCAGAGCAGTTTCAAGGAAACGTTTCTCCTGAGTTTTAGACGAAGTTTCCTGCTGTTTAGTACGTATGCAGGCATTGGGCTGGAAATACCGGTTTTGGGATTCTGCACAGAAAGGGTTTGCAAACCGCTGAATCCACACGTGAGTTTAACTCTGTCAGTTGAATGCACACATTGACAACCATTCAGTTTGATAGCACACTTTTGGTTTTAGAAGCAGATATTTCTCTGTACAGCCTATGGTCCCATTCACTCGGGAATATCCCAACGCAGCTCCTAGAAGAAACGTGTTTCTGACTCGCTGAATCTCAACATAGATTCAACTCTCTTAGGTGAACGAACGCACAGCAGAGCAGTTTCAAGGAAACGTTTCTCCTGAGTTTTAGACGAAGTTTCCTGCTGTTTAGTACGGATGCCGGCATTGGGCTGGAAATACCGGTTTTGGGATTCTGCACAGAAAGGGTTTGCAAACCGCTGAATCCACACGTGAGTTTAACTCTGTCAGTTGAATGCACACATTGACAACCATTCAGTTAGATAGCTCCGTTTTGGTTTTAGAAGCAGATATTTCTCTGTACAGCCTATGGTCCCATTCACTCGGGAATATCCCAACGCAGCTCCTAGAAGAAACGTGTTTCTGACTCGCTGAATCTCAACATAGATTCAACTCTCTTAGGTGAACGAACGCACAGCATAGCAGTTTCAAGGAAACGTTTCTCCTGAGTTTTAGACGAAGTTTCCTGCTGTTTAGTACGTATGCCGGCATTGGGCTGGAAATACCGGTTTTGGGATTCTGCACAGAAAGGGTTTGCAAACCGCTGAATCCACACGTGAGTTTAACTCAGTCAGTTGAATGCACACATTGACAACCATTCAGTTTGATAGCACACTTTTGGTTTTAGAAGCAGATACTTCTCTGTACAGCCTATGGTCCCATTCACTCGGGAATATCCCAACGCAGCTCCTAGAAGAAACGTGTTTCTGACTCGCTGAATCTCAACATAGATTCAACTCTCTTAGGTGAACGAACGCACAGCAGAGCAGTTTCAAGGAAACGTTTCTCCTGAGTTTTAGACGAAGTTTCCTGCTGTTTAGTACGTATGCCGGCATTGGGCTGGAAATACCGGTTTTGGGATTCTGCACAGAAAGGGTTTGCAAACCGCTGAATCCACACGTGAGTTTAACTCAGTCAGTTGAATGCACACATTGACAACCATTCAGTTTGATAGCACCCTTTTGGTTTTAGAAGCAGATATTTCTCTGTACAGCCTATGGTCCCTTTCACTCGGGAATATCCCAACGCAGCTCCTAGAAGAAACGTGTTTCTGACTCGCTGAATCTCAACATAGATTCAACTCTCTTAGGTGAACGAACGCACAGCAGAGCAGTTTCAAGGAAACGTTTCTCCTGAGTTTTAGACGAAGTTTCCTGCTGTTTAGTACGGATGCCGGCATTGGGCTGGAAATACTGGTTTTGGGATGCTGCACAGAAATGGTTTGCAAACCGCTCAATCCACACGTGAGTTTAACTCTGTCAGTTGAATGCACACATTGACAACCATTCAGTTAGATAGCTCCGTTTTGGTTTTAGAAGCAGATATTTCTCTGTACAGCCTATGGTCCCATTCACTCGGGAATATCCCAACGCAGCTCCTAGAAGAAACGTGTTTCTGACTCGCTGAATCTCAACATAGATTCAACTCTCTTAGGTGAACGAACGCACAGCAGAGCAGTTTCAAGGAAACGTTTCTCCTGAGTTTTAGACGAAGTTTCCTGCTGTTTAGTACGTATGCCGGCATTGGGCTGGAAATACCGGTTTTGGGATTCTGCACAGAAAGGGTTTGCAAACCGCTGAATCCACACGTGAGTTTAACTCAGTCAGTTGAATGCACACATTGACAACCATTCAGTTTGATAGCACACTTTTGGTTTTAGAAGCAGATACTTCTCTGTACAGCCTATGGTCCCATTCACTCGGGAATATCCCAACGCAGCTCCTAGAAGAAACGTGTTTCTGACTCGCTGAATCTCAACATAGATTCAACTCTCTTAGGTGAACGAACGCACAGCAGAGCAGTTTCAAGGAAACGTTTCTCCTGAGTCTTAGACGAAGTTTCCTGCTGTTTAGTACGTATGCGGGCATTGGGCTGGAAATACCGGTTTTGGGATTCTGCACAGAAAGGGTTTGCAAACCGCTGAATCCACACGTGAGTTTAACTCTGTCAGTTGAATGCACACATTGACAACCATTCAGTTTGATAGCACACTTTTGGTTTTAGAAGCAGATATTTCTCTGTACAGCCTATGGTCCCATTCACTCGGGAATATCCCAACGCAGCTCCTAGAAGAAACGTGTTTCTGACTCGCTGAATCTCAACATAGATTCAACTCTCTTAGGTGAACGAACGCACAGCAGAGCAGTTTCAAGGAAACGTTTCTCCTGAGTTTTAGACGAAGTTTCCTGCTGTTTAGTACGGATGTCGGCATTGGGCTGGAAATACCGGTTTTGGGATTCTGCACAGAAAGGGTTTCCAAACCGCTGAATCCACACGTGAGTTTAACTCTGTCAGTTGAATGCACACATTGACAACCATTCAGTTTGATAGCACACTTTTGGTTTTAGAAGCAGATACTTCTCTGTACAGCCTATGGTCCCATTCACTCGGGAATATCCCAACGCAGCTCCTAGAAGAAACGTGTTTCTGACTCGCTGAATCTCAACATAGATTCAACTCTCTTAGGTGAACGAACGCACAGCAGAGCAGTTTCAAGGAAACGTTTCTCCTGAGTTTTAGACGAAGTTTCCTGCTGTTTAGTACGGATGCCGGCATTGGGCTGGAAATACCGGTTTTGGGATTCTGCACAGAAAGGGTTTGCAAACCGCTGAATCCACACGTGAGTTTAACTCTGTCAGTTGAATGCACACATTGACAACCATTCAGTTAGATAGCACCCTTTTGGTTTTAGAAGCAGATATTTCTCTGTACAGCCTATGGTCCCATTCACTCGGGAATATCCCAACGCAGCTCCTAGAAGAAACGTGTTTCTGACTCGCTGAATCTCAACATAGATTCAACTCTCTTAGGTGAACGAACTCACAGCAGAGCAGTTTCAAGGAAACGTTTCTCCTGAGTCTTAGACGAAGTTTCCTGCTGTTTAGTACGTATGCCGGCATTGGGCTGGACATACCGGTTTTGGGATTCTGCACAGAAAGGGTTTGCAAACCGCTGAATCCACACGTGAGTTTAACTCTGTCAGTTGAATGCACACATTGACAACCATTCAGTTAGATAGCTCCGTTTTGGTTTTAGAAGCAGATATTTCTCTGTACAGCCTATGGTCCCATTCACTCGGGAATATCCCAACGCAGCTCCTAGAAGAAACGTGTTTCTGACTCGCTGAATCTCAACATAGATTCAACTCTCTTAGGTGAACGAACGCACAGCAGAGCAGTTTCAAGGAAACGTTTCTCCTGAGTTTTAGACGAAGTTTCCTGCTGTTTAGTACGGATGCCGGCATTGGGCTGGAAATACCGGTTTTGGGATTCTGCACAGAAAGGGTTTGCAAACCGCTGAATCCACACGTGAGTTTAACTCTGTCAGTTGAATGCACACATTGACAACCATTCAGTTTGATAGCACACTTTTGGTTTTAGAAGCAGATATTTCTCTGTACAGCCTATGGTCCCATTCACTCGGGAATATCCCAACGCAGCTCCTAGAAGAAACGTGTTTCTGACTCGCTGAATCTCAACATAGATTCAACTCTCTTAGGTGAACGAACGCACAGCAGAGCAGTTTCAAGGAAACGTTTCTCCTGAGTTTTAGACGAAGTTTCCTGCTGTTTAGTACGGATGCCGGCATTGGGCTGGAAATACCGGTTTTGGGATTCTGCACAGAAAGGGTTTGCAAACCGCTGAATCCACACGTGAGTTTAACTCTGTCAGTTGAATGCACACATTGACAACCATTCAGTTAGATAGCTCCGTTTTGGTTTTAGAAGCAGATATTTCTCTGTACAGCCTATGGTCCCATTCACTCGGGAATATCCCAACGCAGCTCCTAGAAGAAACGTGTTTCTGACTCGCTGAATCTCAACATAGATTCAACTCTCTTAGGTGAACGAACGCACAGCAGAGCAGTTTCAAGGAAACGTTTCTCCTGAGTTTTAGACGAAGTTTCCTGCTGTTTAGTACGTATGCCGGCATTGGGCTGGAAATACCGGTTTTGGGATTCTGCACAGAAAGGGTTTGCAAACCGCTGAATCCACACGTGAGTTTAACTCCGTCAGTTGAATGCACACATTGACAACCATTCAGTTTGATAGCACACTTTTGGTTTTAGAAGCAGATACTTCTCTGTACAGCCTATGGTCCCATTCACTCGGGAATATCCCAACGCAGCTCCTAGAAGAAACGTGTTTCTGACTCGCTGAATCTCAACATAGATTCAACTCTCTTAGGTGAACGAACGCACAGCAGAGCAGTTTCAAGGAAACGTTTCTCCTGAGTTTTAGACGAAGTTTCCTGCTGTTTAGTACGGATGCCGGCATTGGGCTGGAAATACCGGTTTTGGGATTCTGCACAGAAATGGTTTGCAAACCGCTCAATCCACACGTGAGTTTAACTCTGTCAGTTGAATGCACACATTGACAACCATTCAGTTAGATAGCTCCGTTTTGGTTTTAGAAGCAGATATTTCTCTGTACAGCCTATGGTCCCATTCACTCGGGAATATCCCAACGCAGCTCCTAGAAGAAACGTGTTTCTGACTCGCTGAATCTCAACATAGATTCAACTCTCTTAGGTGAACGAACGCACAGCAGAGCAGTTTCAAGGAAACGTTTCTCCTGAGTTTTAGACGAAGTTTCCTGCTGTTTAGTACGTATGCCGGCATTGGGCTGGAAATACCGGTTTTGGGATTCTGCACAGAAACGGTTTGCAAACCGCTGAATCCACACGTGAGTTTAACTCAGTCAGTTGAATGCACACATTGACAACCATTCAGTTTGATAGCACACTTTTGGTTTTCGAAGCAGATACTTCTCTGTACAGCCTATGGTCCCATTCACTCGGGAATATCCCAACGCAGCTCCTAGAAGAAACGTGTTTCTGACTCGCTGAATCTCAACATAGATTCAACTCTCTTAGGTGAACGAACGCACAGCAGAGCAGTTTCAAGGAAACGTTTCTCCTGAGTTTTAGACGAAGTTTCCTGCTGTTTAGTACGGATGCCGGCATTGGGCTGGAAATACCGGTTTTGGGATTCTGCACAGAAAGGGTTTGCAAACCGCTGAATCCACACGTGAGTTTAACTCTGTCAGTTGAATGCACACATTGACAACCATTCAGTTTGATAGCACCCTTTTGGTTTTAGAAGCAGATATTTCTCTGTACAGCCTATGGTCCCATTCACTCGGGAATATCCCAACGCAGCTCCTAGAAGAAACGTGTTTCTGACTCGCTGAATCTCAACATAGATTCAACTCTCTTAGGTGAACGAACTCACAGCAGAGCAGTTTCAAGGAAACGTTTCTCCTGAGTCTTAGACGAAGTTTCCTGCTGTTTAGTACGTATGCCGGCATTGGGCTGGAAATACCGGTTTTGGGATTCTGCACAGAAAGGGTTTGCAAACCGCTGAATCCACACGTGAGTTTAACTCTGTCAGTTGAATGCACACATTGACAACCATTCAGTTAGATAGCTCCGTTTTGGTTTTAGAAGCAGATATTTCTCTGTACAGCCTATGGTCCCATTCACTCGGGAATATCCCAACGCAGCTCCTAGAAGAAACGTGTTTCTGACTCGCTGAATCTCAACATAGATTCACCTCTCTTAGGTGAACGAACGCACAGCAGAGCAGTTTCAAGGAAACGTTTCTCCTGAATTTTAGACGAAGTTTCCTGCTGTTTAGTACGTATGCCGGCATTGGGCTGGAAATACCGGTTTTGGGATTCTGCACAGAAAGGGTTTGCAAACCGCTGAAACCACACGTGAGTTTAACTCTGTCAGTTGAATGCACACATTGACAACCATTCAGTTTGATAGCACACTTTTGGTTTTAGAAGCAGATATTTCTCTGTACAGCCTATGGTCCCATTCAGTCGGGAATATCCCAACGCAGCTCCTAGAAGAAACGTGTTTCTGACTCGCTGAATCTCAACATAGATTCAACTCTCTTAGGTGAACGAACGCACAGCAGAGCAGTTTCAAGGAAACGTTTCTCCTGAGTCTTAGACGAAGTTTCCTGCTGTTTAGTACGGATGTCGGCATTGGGCTGGAAATACCGGTTTTGGGATTCTGCACAGAAAGGGTTTCCAAACCGCTGAATCCACACGTGAGTTTAACTCTGTCAGTTGAATGCACACATTGACAACCATTCAGTTTGATAGCACACTTTTGGTTTTAGAAGCAGATACTTCTCTGTACAGCCTATGGTCCCATTCACTCGGGAATATCCCAACGCAGCTCCTAGAAGAAACGTGTTTCTGACTCGCTGAATCTCAACATAGATTCAACTCTCTTAGGTGAACGAACGCACAGCAGAGCAGTTTCAAGGAAACGTTTCTCCTGAGTTTTAGACGAAGTTTCCTGCTGTTTAGTACGGATGCCGGCATTGGGCTGGAAATACCGGTTTTGGGATTCTGCACAGAAAGGGTTTGCAAACCGCTGAATCCACACGTGAGTTTAACTCTGTCAGTTGAATGCACACATTGACAACCATTCAGTTAGATAGCACCCTTTTGGTTTTAGAAGCAGATATTTCTCTGTACAGCCTATGGTCCCATTCACTCGGGAATATCCCAACGCAGCTCCTAGAAGAAACGTGTTTCTGACTCGCTGAATCTCAACATAGATTCAACTCTCTTAGGTGAACGAACTCACAGCAGAGCAGTTTCAAGGAAACGTTTCTCCTGAGTCTTAGACGAAGTTTCCTGCTGTTTAGTACGTATGCCGGCATTGGGCTGGACATACCGGTTTTGGGATTCTGCACAGAAAGGGTTTGCAAACCGCTGAATCCACACGTGAGTTTAACTATGTCAGTTGAATGCACACATTGACAACCATTCAGTTAGATAGCTCCGTTTTGGTTTTAGAAGCAGATATTTCTCTGTACAGCCTATGGTCCCATTCAGTCGGGAATATCCCAACGCAGCTCCTAGAAGAAACGTGTTTCTGACTCGCTGAATCTCAACATAGATTCAACTCTCTTAGGTGAACGAACGCACAGCAGAGCAGTTTCAAGGAAACGTTTCTCCTGAGTCTTAGACGAAGTTTCCTGCTGTTTAGTACGGATGTCGGCATTGGGCTGGAAATACCGGTTTTGGGATTCTGCACAGAAAGGGTTTCCAAACCGCTGAATCCACACGTGAGTTTAACTCTGTCAGTTGAATGCACACATTGACAACCATTCAGTTTGATAGCACACTTTTGGTTTTAGAAGCAGATACTTCTCTGTACAGCCTATGGTCCCATTCACTCGGGAATATCCCAACGCAGCTCCTAGAAGAAACGTGTTTCTGACTCGCTGAATCTCAACATAGATTCAACTCTCTTAGGTGAACGAACGCACAGCAGAGCAGTTTCAAGGAAACGTTTCTCCTGAGTTTTAGACGAAGTTTCCTGCTGTTTAGTACGGATGCCGGCATTGGGCTGGAAATACCGGTTTTGGGATTCTGCACAGAAAGGGTTTGCAAACCGCTGAATCCACACGTGAGTTTAACTCTGTCAGTTGAATGCACACATTGACAACCATTCAGTTAGATAGCACCCTTTTGGTTTTAGAAGCAGATATTTCTCTGTACAGCCTATGGTCCCATTCACTCGGGAATATCCCAACGCAGCTCCTAGAAGAAACGTGTTTCTGACTCGCTGAATCTCAACATAGATTCAACTCTCTTAGGTGAACGAACTCACAGCAGAGCAGTTTCAAGGAAACGTTTCTCCTGAGTCTTAGACGAAGTTTCCTGCTGTTTAGTACGTATGCCGGCATTGGGCTGGACATACCGGTTTTGGGATTCTGCACAGAAAGGGTTTGCAAACCGCTGAATCCACACGTGAGTTTAACTATGTCAGTTGAATGCACACATTGACAACCATTCAGTTAGATAGCTCCGTTTTGGTTTTAGAAGCAGATATTTCTCTGTACAGCCTATGGTCCCATTCACTCGGGAATATCCCAACGCAGCTCCTAGAAGAAACGTGTTTCTGACTCGCTGAATCTCAACATAGATTCAACTCTCTTAGGTGAACGAACGCACAGCAGAGCAGTTTCAAGGAAACGTTTCTCCTGAGTTTTAGACGAAGTTTCCTGCTGTTTAGTACGTATGCCGGCATTGGGCTGGAAATACCGGTTTTGGGATTCTGCACAGAAAGGGTTTGCAAACCGCTGAAACCACACGTGAGTTTAACTCTGTCAGTTGAATGCACACATTGACAACCATTCAGTTTGATAGCACACTTTTGGTTTTAGAAGCAGATATTTCTCTGTACAGCCTATGGTCCCATTCAGTCGGGAATATCCCAACGCAGCTCCTAGAAGAAACGTGTTTCTGACTCGCTGAATCTCAACATAGATTCAACTCTCTTAGGTGAACGAACGCACAGCAGAGCAGTTTCAAGGAAACGTTTCTCCTGAGTCTTAGACGAAGTTTCCTGCTGTTTAGTACGGATGTCGGCATTGGGCTGGAAATACCGGTTTTGGGATTCTGCACAGAAAGGGTTTCCAAACCGCTGAATCCACACGTGAGTTTAACTCTGTCAGTTGAATGCACACATTGACAACCATTCAGTTTGATAGCACACTTTTGGTTTTAGAAGCAGATACTTCTCTGTACAGCCTATGGTCCCATTCACTCGGGAATATCCCAACGCAGCTCCTAGAAGAAACGTGTTTCTGACTCGCTGAATCTCAACATAGATTCAACTCTCTTAGGTGAACGAACGCACAGCAGAGCAGTTTCAAGGAAACGTTTCTCCTGAGTTTTAGACGAAGTTTCCTGCTGTTTAGTACGGATGCCGGCATTGGGCTGGAAATACCGGTTTTGGGATTCTGCACAGAAAGGGTTTGCAAACCGCTGAATCCACACGTGAGTTTAACTCTGTCAGTTGAATGCACACATTGACAACCATTCAGTTAGATAGCACCCTTTTGGTTTTAGAAGCAGATATTTCTCTGTACAGCCTATGGTCCCATTCACTCGGGAATATCCCAACGCAGCTCCTAGAAGAAACGTGTTTCTGACTCGCTGAATCTCAACATAGATTCAACTCTCTTAGGTGAACGAACTCACAGCAGAGCAGTTTCAAGGAAACGTTTCTCCTGAGTCTTAGACGAAGTTTCCTGCTGTTTAGTACGTATGCCGGCATTGGGCTGGACATACCGGTTTTGGGATTCTGCACAGAAAGGGTTTGCAAACCGCTGAATCCACACGTGAGTTTAACTATGTCAGTTGAATGCACACATTGACAACCATTCAGTTAGATAGCTCCGTTTTGGTTTTAGAAGCAGATATTTCTCTGTACAGCCTATGGTCCCATTCACTCGGGAATATCCCAACGCAGCTCCTAGAAGAAACGTGTTTCTGACTCGCTGAATCTCAACATAGATTCAACTCTCTTAGGTGAACGAACGCACAGCAGAGCAGTTTCAAGGAAACGTTTCTCCTGAGTTTTAGACGAAGTTTCCTGCTGTTTAGTACGTATGCCGGCATTGGGCTGGAAATACCGGTTTTGGGATTCTGCACAGAAAGGGTTTGCAAACCGCTGAATCCACACGTGAGTTTAACTCTGTCAGTTGAATGCACACATTGACAACCATTCAGTTTGATAGCACACTTTTGGTTTTAGAAGCAGATATTTCTCTGTACAGCCTATGGTCCCATTCACTCGGGAATATCCCAACGCAGCTCCTAGAAGAAACGTGTTTCTGACTCGCTGAATCTCAACATAGATTCAACTCTCTTAGGTGAACGAACGCACAGCAGAGCAGTTTCAAGGAAACGTTTCTCCTGAGTTTTAGACGAAGTTTCCTGCTGTTTAGTACGGATGCCGGCATTGGGCTGGAAATACCGGTTTTGGGATTCTGCACAGAAAGGGTTTGCAAACCGCTGAATCCACACGTGAGTTTAACTCTGTCAGTTGAATGCACACATTGACAACCATTCAGTTAGATAGCTCCGTTTTGGTTTTAGAAGCAGATATTTCTCTGTACAGCCTATGGTCCCATTCACTCGGGAATATCCCAACGCAGCTCCTAGAAGAAACGTGTTTCTGACTCGCTGAATCTCAACATAGATTCAACTCTCTTAGGTGAACGAACGCACAGCAGAGCAGTTTCAAGGAAACGTTTCTCCTGAGTTTTAGACGAAGTTTCCTGCTGTTTAGTACGTATGCCGGCATTGGGCTGGAAATACCGGTTTTGGGATTCTGCACAGAAAGGGTTTGCAAACCGCTGAATCCACACGTGAGTTTAACTCCGTCAGTTGAATGCACACATTGACAACCATTCAGTTTGATAGCACACTTTTGGTTTTAGAAGCAGATACTTCTCTGTACAGCCTATGGTCCCATTCACTCGGGAATATCCCAACGCAGCTCCTAGAAGAAACGTGTTTCTGACTCGCTGAATCTCAACATAGATTCAACTCTCTTAGGTGAACGAACGCACAGCAGAGCAGTTTCAAGGAAACGTTTCTCCTGAGTTTTAGACGAAGTTTCCTGCTGTTTAGTACGGATGCCGGCATTGGGCTGGAAATACCGGTTTTGGGATTCTGCACAGAAATGGTTTGCAAACCGCTCAATCCACACGTGAGTTTAACTCTGTCAGTTGAATGCACACATTGACAACCATTCAGTTAGATAGCTCCGTTTTGGTTTTAGAAGCAGATATTTCTCTGTACAGCCTATGGTCCCATTCACTCGGGAATATCCCAACGCAGCTCCTAGAAGAAACGTGTTTCTGACTCGCTGAATCTCAACATAGATTCAACTCTCTTAGGTGAACGAACGCACAGCAGAGCAGTTTCAAGGAAACGTTTCTCCTGAGTTTTAGACGAAGTTTCCTGCTGTTTAGTACGTATGCCGGCATTGGGCTGGAAATACCGGTTTTGGGATTCTGCACAGAAAGGGTTTGCAAACCGCTGAATCCACACGTGAGTTTAACTCAGTCAGTTGAATGCACACATTGACAACCATTCAGTTTGATAGCACACTTTTGGTTTTCGAAGCAGATACTTCTCTGTACAGCCTATGGTCCCATTCACTCGGGAATATCCCAACGCAGCTCCTAGAAGAAACGTGTTTCTGACTCGCTGAATCTCAACATAGATTCAACTCTCTTAGGTGAACGAACGCACAGCAGAGCAGTTTCAAGGAAACGTTTCTCCTGAGTTTTAGACGAAGTTTCCTGCTGTTTAGTACGGATGCCGGCATTGGGCTGGAAATACCGGTTTTGGGATTCTGCACAGAAAGGGTTTGCAAACCGCTGAATCCACACGTGAGTTTAACTCTGTCAGTTGAATGCACACATTGACAACCATTCAGTTTGATAGCACCCTTTTGGTTTTAGAAGCAGATATTTCTCTGTACAGCCTATGGTCCCATTCACTCGGGAATATCCCAACGCAGCTCCTAGAAGAAACGTGTTTCTGACTCGCTGAATCTCAACATAGATTCAACTCTCTTAGGTGAACGAACTCACAGCAGAGCAGTTTCAAGGAAACGTTTCTCCTGAGTCTTAGACGAAGTTTCCTGCTGTTTAGTACGTATGCCGGCATTGGGCTGGAAATACCGGTTTTGGGATTCTGCACAGAAAGGGTTTGCAAACCGCTGAATTCACACGTGAGTTTAACTCTGTCAGTTGAATGCACACATTGACAACCATTCAGTTAGATAGCTCCGTTTTGGTTTTAGAAGCAGATATTTCTCTGTACAGCCTATGGTCCCATTCACTCGGGAATATCCCAACGCAGCTCCTAGAAGAAACGTGTTTCTGACTCGCTGAATCTCAACATAGATTCACCTCTCTTAGGTGAACGAACGCACAGCAGAGCAGTTTCAAGGAAACGTTTCTCCTGAATTTTAGACGAAGTTTCCTGCTGTTTAGTACGTATGCCGGCATTGGGCTGGAAATACCGGTTTTGGGATTCTGCACAGAAAGGGTTTGCAAACCGCTGAAACCACACGTGAGTTTAACTCTGTCAGTTGAATGCACACATTGACAACCATTCAGTTTGATAGCACACTTTTGGTTTTAGAAGCAGATATTTCTCTGTACAGCCTATGGTCCCATTCACTCGGGAATATCCCAACGCAGCTCCTAGAAGAAACGTGTTTCTGACTCGCTGAATCTCAACATAGATTCAACTCTCTTAGGTGAACGAACGCACAGCAGAGCAGTTTCAAGGAAACGTTTCTCCTGAGTCTTAGACGAAGTTTCCTGCTGTTTAGTACGTATGCCGGCATTAGGCTGGAAATACCGGTTTTGGGATTCTGCACAGAAAGGGTTTGCAAACCGTTGAATCCACACGTGAGTTTAACTCTGTCAGTTGAATGCACACATTGACAACCATTCAGTTAGATAGCTCCGTTTTGGTTTTAGAAGCAGATATTTCTCTGTACAGCCTATGGTCCCATTCACTCGGGAATATCCCAACGCAGCTCCTAGAAGAAACGTGTTTCTGACTCGCTGAATCTCAACATAGATTCAACTCTCTTAGGTGAACGAACGCACAGCAGAGCAGTTTCAAGGAAACGTTTCTCCTGAGTTTTAGACGAAGTTTCCTGCTGTTTAGTACGTATGCCGGCATTGGGCTGGAAATACCGGTTTTGGGATTCTGCACAGAAATGGTTTGCAAACTGCTGAATCCACACATGAGTTTAACTCTGTCAGTTGAATGCACACATTGACAACCATTCAGTTAGATAGCTCCGTTTTGGTTTTAGAAGCAGATATTTCTCTGTACAGCCTATGGTCCCATTCACTCGGGAATATCCCAACGCAGCTCCTAGAAGAAACGTGTTTCTGACTCGCTGAATCTCAACATAGATTCAACTCTCTTAGGTGAACGAACGCACAGCAGAGCAGTTTCAAGGAAACGTTTCTCCTGAGTTTTAGACGAAGTTTCCTGCTGTTTAGTACGGATGCCGGCATTGGGCTGGAAATACCGGTTTTGGGATTCTGCACAGAAAGGGTTTGCAAACCGCTGAATCCACACGTGAGTTTAACTCTGTCAGTTGAATGCACACATTGACAACCATTCAGTTTGATAGCACACTTTTAGTTTTAGAAGCAGATATTTCTCTGTACAGCCTATGGTCCCATTCACTTGGGAATATCCCAACGCAGCTCCTAGAAGAAACGTGTTTCTGACTCGCTGAATCTCAACATAGATTCAACTCTCTTAGGTGAACGAACACACAGCAGAGCAGTTTCAAGGAAACGTTTCTCCTGAGTTTTAGACGAAGTTTCCTGCTGTTTAGTACGGATGCCGGCATTGGGCTGGAAAAACCGGTTTTGGGATTCTGCACAGAAAGGGTTTGCAAACCGCTGAATCCACACGTGAGTTTAACTCTGTCAGTTGAATGCACACATTGACAACCATTCAGTTAGATAGCTCCGTTTTGGTCTTAGAAGCAGATATTTCTCTGTACAGCCTATGGTCCCATTCACTCGGGAATATCCCAACGCAGCTCCTAGAAGAAACGTGTTTCTGACTCGCTGAATCTCAACATAGATTCAACTCTCTTAGGTGAACGAACGCACAGCAGAGCAGTTTCAAGGAAACGTTTCTCCTGAATTTTAGACGAAGTTTCCTGCTGTTTAGTACGTATGCCGGCATTGGGCTGGAAATACCGGTTTTGGGATTCTGCACAGAAAGGGTTTGCAAACCGCTGAAACCACACGTGAGTTTAATTCTGTCAGTTGAATGCACACATTGACAACCATTCAGTTTGATAGCACACTTTTGGTTTTAGAAGCAGATATTTCTCTGTACAGCCTATGGTCCCATTCACTCGGGAATATCCCAACGCAGCTCCTAGAAGAAACGTGTTTCTGACTCGCTGAATCTCAACATAGATTCAACTCTCTTAGGTGAACGAACGCACAGCAGAGCAGTTTCAAGGAAACGTTTCTCCTGAGTCTTAGACGAAGTTTCCTGCTGTTTAGTACGTATGCCGGCATTAGGCTGGAAATACCGGGTTTGGGATTCTGCACAGAAAGGGTTTGCAAACCGCTGAATCCACACGTGAGTTTAACTCTGTCAGTTGAATGCACACATTGACAACCATTCAGTTAGATAGCTCCGTTTTGGTTTTAGAAGCAGATATTTCTCTGTACAGCCTATGGTCCCATTCACTCGGGAATATCCCAACGCAGCTCCTAGAAGAAACGTGTTTCTGACTCGCTGAATCTCAACATAGATTCAACTCTCTTAGGTGAACGAACGCACAGCAGAGCAGTTTCAATGAAACGTTTCTCCTGAGTTTTAGACGAAGTTTCCTGCTGTTTAGTACGGATGACGGCATTGGGCTGGACATACCGGTTTTGGGATTCTGCACAGAAAGGGTTTGCAAACCGCTGAATCCACACGTGAGTTTAACTATGTCAGTTGAATGCACACATTGACAACCATTCAGTTAGATAGCTCCGTTTTGGTTTTAGAAGCAGATATTTCTCTGTACAGCCTATGGTCCCATTCACTCGGGAATATCCCAACGCAGCTCCTAGAAGAAACGTGTTTCTGACTCGCTGAATCTCAACATAGATTCAACTCTCTTAGGTGAACGAACGCACAGCAGAGCAGTTTCAAGGAAACGTTTCTCCTGAGTTTTAGACGAAGTTTCCTGCTGTTTAGTACGTATGCCGGCATTGGGCTGGAAATACCGGTTTTGGGATTCTGCACAGAAAGGGTTTGCAAACCGCTGAATCCACACGTGAGTTTAACTCTGTCAGTTGAATGCACACATTGACAACCATTCAGTTTGATAGCACACTTTTGGTTTTAGAAGCAGATATTTCTCTGTACAGCCTATGGTCCCATTCACTCGGGAATATCCCAACGCAGCTCCTAGAAGAAACGTGTTTCTGACTCGCTGAATCTCAACATAGATTCAACTCTCTTAGGTGAACGAACGCACAGCAGAGCAGTTTCAAGGAAACGTTTCTCCTGAGTTTTAGACGAAGTTTCCTGCTGTTTAGTACGGATGCCGGCATTGGGCTGGAAATACCGGTTTTGGGATTCTGCACAGAAAGGGTTTGCAAACCGCTGAATCCACACGTGAGTTTAACTCTGTCAGTTGAATGCACACATTGACAACCATTCAGTTAGATAGCTCCGTTTTGGTTTTAGAAGCAGATATTTCTCTGTACAGCCTATGGTCCCATTCACTCGGGAATATCCCAACGCAGCTCCTAGAAGAAACGTGTTTCTGACTCGCTGAATCTCAACATAGATTCAACTCTCTTAGGTGAACGAACGCACAGCAGAGCAGTTTCAAGGAAACGTTTCTCCTGAGTTTTAGACGAAGTTTCCTGCTGTTTAGTACGTATGCCGGCATTGGGCTGGAAATACCGGTTTTGGGATTCTGCACAGAAAGGGTTTGCAAACCGCTGAATCCACACGTGAGTTTAACTCCGTCAGTTGAATGCACACATTGACAACCATTCAGTTTGATAGCACACTTTTGGTTTTAGAAGCAGATACTTCTCTGTACAGCCTATGGTCCCATTCACTCGGGAATATCCCAACGCAGCTCCTAGAAGAAACGTGTTTCTGACTCGCTGAATCTCAACATAGATTCAACTCTCTTAGGTGAACGAACGCACAGCAGAGCAGTTTCAAGGAAACGTTTCTCCTGAGTTTTAGACGAAGTTTCCTGCTGTTTAGTACGGATGCCGGCATTGGGCTGGAAATACCGGTTTTGGGATTCTGCACAGAAATGGTTTGCAAACCGCTCAATCCACACGTGAGTTTAACTCTGTCAGTTGAATGCACACATTGACAACCATTCAGTTAGATAGCTCCGTTTTGGTTTTAGAAGCAGATATTTCTCTGTACAGCCTATGGTCCCATTCACTCGGGAATATCCCAACGCAGCTCCTAGAAGAAACGTGTTTCTGACTCGCTGAATCTCAACATAGATTCAACTCTCTTAGGTGAACGAACGCACAGCAGAGCAGTTTCAAGGAAACGTTTCTCCTGAGTTTTAGACGAAGTTTCCTGCTGTTTAGTACGTATGCCGGCATTGGGCTGGAAATACCGGTTTTGGGATTCTGCACAGAAAGGGTTTGCAAACCGCTGAATCCACACGTGAGTTTAACTCAGTCAGTTGAATGCACACATTGACAACCATTCAGTTTGATAGCACACTTTTGGTTTTCGAAGCAGATACTTCTCTGTACAGCCTATGGTCCCATTCACTCGGGAATATCCCAACGCAGCTCCTAGAAGAAACGTGTTTCTGACTCGCTGAATCTCAACATAGATTCAACTCTCTTAGGTGAACGAACGCACAGCAGAGCAGTTTCAAGGAAACGTTTCTCCTGAGTTTTAGACGAAGTTTCCTGCTGTTTAGTACGGATGCCGGCATTGGGCTGGAAATACCGGTTTTGGGATTCTGCACAGAAAGGGTTTGCAAACCGCTGAATCCACACGTGAGTTTAACTCTGTCAGTTGAATGCACACATTGACAACCATTCAGTTTGATAGCACCCTTTTGGTTTTAGAAGCAGATATTTCTCTGTACAGCCTATGGTCCCATTCACTCGGGAATATCCCAACGCAGCTCCTAGAAGAAACGTGTTTCTGACTCGCTGAATCTCAACATAGATTCAACTCTCTTAGGTGAACGAACTCACAGCAGAGCAGTTTCAAGGAAACGTTTCTCCTGAGTCTTAGACGAAGTTTCCTGCTGTTTAGTACGTATGCCGGCATTGGGCTGGAAATACCGGTTTTGGGATTCTGCACAGAAAGGGTTTGCAAACCGCTGAATTCACACGTGAGTTTAACTCTGTCAGTTGAATGCACACATTGACAACCATTCAGTTAGATAGCTCCGTTTTGGTTTTAGAAGCAGATATTTCTCTGTACAGCCTATGGTCCCATTCACTCGGGAATATCCCAACGCAGCTCCTAGAAGAAACGTGTTTCTGACTCGCTGAATCTCAACATAGATTCACCTCTCTTAGGTGAACGAACGCACAGCAGAGCAGTTTCAAGGAAACGTTTCTCCTGAATTTTAGACGAAGTTTCCTGCTGTTTAGTACGTATGCCGGCATTGGGCTGGAAATACCGGTTTTGGGATTCTGCACAGAAAGGGTTTGCAAACCGCTGAAACCACACGTGAGTTTAACTCTGTCAGTTGAATGCACACATTGACAACCATTCAGTTTGATAGCACACTTTTGGTTTTAGAAGCAGATATTTCTCTGTACAGCCTATGGTCCCATTCACTCGGGAATATCCCAACGCAGCTCCTAGAAGAAACGTGTTTCTGACTCGCTGAATCTCAACATAGATTCAACTCTCTTAGGTGAACGAACGCACAGCAGAGCAGTTTCAAGGAAACGTTTCTCCTGAGTCTTAGACGAAGTTTCCTGCTGTTTAGTACGTATGCCGGCATTAGGCTGGAAATACCGGTTTTGGGATTCTGCACAGAAAGGGTTTGCAAACCGTTGAATCCACACGTGAGTTTAACTCTGTCAGTTGAATGCACACATTGACAACCATTCAGTTAGATAGCTCCGTTTTGGTTTTAGAAGCAGATATTTCTCTGTACAGCCTATGGTCCCATTCACTCGGGAATATCCCAACGCAGCTCCTAGAAGAAACGTGTTTCTGACTCGCTGAATCTCAACATAGATTCAACTCTCTTAGGTGAACGAACGCACAGCAGAGCAGTTTCAAGGAAACGTTTCTCCTGAGTTTTAGACGAAGTTTCCTGCTGTTTAGTACGGATGCCGGCATTGGGCTGGAAATACCGGTTTTGGGATTCTGCACAGAAATGGTTTGCAAACTGCTGAATCCACACATGAGTTTAACTCTGTCAGTTGAATGCACACATTGACAACCATTCAGTTAGATAGCTCCGTTTTGGTTTTAGAAGCAGATATTTCTCTGTACAGCCTATGGTCCCATTCACTCGGGAATATCCCAACGCAGCTCCTAGAAGAAACGTGTTTCTGACTCGCTGAATCTCAACATAGATTCAACTCTCTTAGGTGAACGAACGCACAGCAGAGCAGTTTCAAGGAAACGTTTCTCCTGAGTTTTAGACGAAGTTTCCTGCTGTTTAGTACGGATGCCGGCATTGGGCTGGAAATACCGGTTTTGGGATTCTGCACAGAAAGGGTTTGCAAACCGCTGAATCCACACGTGAGTTTAACTCTGTCAGTTGAATGCACACATTGACAACCATTCAGTTTGATAGCACACTTTTAGTTTTAGAAGCAGATATTTCTCTGTACAGCCTATGGTCCCATTCACTTGGGAATATCCCAACGCAGCTCCTAGAAGAAACGTGTTTCTGACTCGCTGAATCTCAACATAGATTCAACTCTCTTAGGTGAACGAACACACAGCAGAGCAGTTTCAAGGAAACGTTTCTCCTGAGTTTTAGACGAAGTTTCCTGCTGTTTAGTACGGATGCCGGCATTGTGCTGGAAAAACCGGTTTTGGGATTCTGCACAGAAAGGGTTTGCAAACCGCTGAATCCACACGTGAGTTTAACTCTGTCAGTTGAATGCACACATTGACAACCATTCAGTTAGATAGCTCCGTTTTGGTCTTAGAAGCAGATATTTCTCTGTACAGCCTATGGTCCCATTCACTCGGGAATATCCCAACGCAGCTCCTAGAAGAAACGTGTTTCTGACTCGCTGAATCTCAACATAGATTCAACTCTCTTAGGTGAACGAACGCACAGCAGAGCAGTTTCAAGGAAACGTTTCTCCTGAATTTTAGACGAAGTTTCCTGCTGTTTAGTACGTATGCCGGCATTGGGCTGGAAATACCGGTTTTGGGATTCTGCACAGAAAGGGTTTGCAAACCGCTGAAACCACACGTGAGTTTAATTCTGTCAGTTGAATGCACACATTGACAACCATTCAGTTTGATAGCACACTTTTGGTTTTAGAAGCAGATATTTCTCTGTACAGCCTATGGTCCCATTCACTCGGGAATATCCCAACGCAGCTCCTAGAAGAAACGTGTTTCTGACTCGCTGAATCTCAACATAGATTCAACTCTCTTAGGTGAACGAACGCACAGCAGAGCAGTTTCAAGGAAACGTTTCTCCTGAGTCTTAGACGAAGTTTCCTGCTGTTTAGTACGTATGCCGGCATTAGGCTGGAAATACCGGGTTTGGGATTCTGCACAGAAAGGGTTTGCAAACCGCTGAATCCACACGTGAGTTTAACTCTGTCAGTTGAATGCACACATTGACAACCATTCAGTTAGATAGCTCCGTTTTGGTTTTAGAAGCAGATATTTCTCTGTACAGCCTATGGTCCCATTCACTCGGGAATATCCCAACGCAGCTCCTAGAAGAAACGTGTTTCTGACTCGCTGAATCTCAACATAGATTCAACTCTCTTAGGTGAACGAACGCACAGCAGAGCAGTTTCAATGAAACGTTTCTCCTGAGTTTTAGACGAAGTTTCCTGCTGTTTAGTACGGATGCTGGCATTGGGCTGGACATACCGGTTTTGGGATTCTGCACAGAAATGGTTTGCAAACTGCTGAATCCACACGTGAGTTTAACTCTGTCAGTTGAATGCACACATTGACAACCATTGAGTTAGATAGCTCCGTTTTGGTTTTAGAAGCAGATATTTCTCTGTACAGCCTATGGTCCCATTCACTCGGGAATATCCCAACGCAGCTCCTAGAAGAAACGTGTTTCTGACTCGCTGAATCTCAACATAGATTCAACTCTCTTAGGTGAACGAACGCACAGCAGAGCAGTTTCAAGGAAACGTTTCTCCTGAGTTTTAGACGAAGTTTCCTGCTGTTTAGTACGGATGCCGGCATTGGGCTGGAAATACCGGTTTTGGGATTCTGCACAGAAAGGGATTGCAAACCGCTGAATCCACACGTGAGTTTAACTCTGTCAGTTGAATGCACACATTGACAACCATTCAGTTTGATAGCACACTTTTGGTTTTAGAAGCAGATATTTCTCTGTACAGCCTATGGTCCCATTCACTCGGGAATATCCCAACGCAGCTCCTAGAAGAAACGTGTTTCTGACTCGCTGAATCTCAACATAGATTCAACTCTCTTAGGTGAACGAACGCACAGCAGAGCAGTTTCAATGAAACGTTTCTCCTGAGTTTTAGACGAAGTTTCCTGCTGTTTAGTACGGATGCCGGCATTGGGCTGGACATACCGGTTTTGGGATTCTGCACAGAAATGGTTTGCAAACTGCTGAATCCACACGTGAGTTTAACTCTGTCAGTTGAATGCACACATTGACAACCATTGAGTTAGATAGCTCCGTTTTGGTTTTAGAAGCAGATATTTCTCTGTACAGCCTATGGTCCCATTCACTCGGGAATATCCCAACGCAGCTCCTAGAAGAAACGTGTTTCTGACTCGCTGAATCTCAACATAGATTCAACTCTCTTAGGTGAACGAACGCACAGCAGAGCAGTTTCAAGGAAACGTTTCTCCTGAGTTTTAGACGAAGTTTCCTGCTGTTTAGTACGGATGCCGGCATTGGGCTGGAAATACCGGTTTTGGGATTCTGCACAGAAAGGGTTTGCAAACCGCTGAATCCACACGTGAGTTTAACTCTGTCAGTTGAATGCACACATTGACAACCATTCAGTTTGATAGCACACTTTTGGTTTTAGAAGCAGATATTTCTCTGTACAGCCTATGGTCCCATTCACTCGGGAATATCCCAACGCAGCTCCTAGAAGAAACGTGTTTCTGACTCGCTGAATCTCAACATAGATTCAACTCTCTTAGGTGAACGAACACACAGCAGAGCAGTTTCAAGGAAACGTTTCTCCTGAGTTTTAGACGAAGTTTCCTGCTGTTTAGTACGGATGCCGGCATTGGGCTGGAAATACCGGTTTTGGGATTCTGCACAGAAATGGTTTGCAAACCGCTGAATCCACACGTGAGTTTAACTCTGTCAGTTGAATGCACACATTGACAACCATTCAGTTGGATAGCACCCTTTTGGTTTTAGAAGCAGATATTTCTCTGTACAGCCTATGGTCCCATTCACTCGGGAATATCCCAACGCAGCTCCTAGAAGAAACGTGTTTCTGACTCGCTGAATCTCAACATAGATTCAACTCTCTTAGGTGAACGAACGCACAGCAGAGCAGTTTCAAGGAAACGTTTCTCCTGAGTCTTAGACGAAGTTTCCTGCTGTTTAGTACGTATGCCGGCATTGGGCTGGAAATACCGGTTTTGGGATTCTGCACAGAAAGGGTTTGCAAACCGCTGAATCCACACGTGAGTTTAACTCTGTCAGTTGAATGCACACATTGACAACCATTCAGTTAGATAGCTCCGTTTTGGTTTTAGAAGCAGATATTTCTCTGTACAGCCTATGGTCCTATTCACTCGGGAATATCCCAACGCAGCTCCTAGAAGAAACGTGTTTCTGACTCGCTGAATCTCAACATAGATTCAACTCTCTTAGGTGAACGAACGCACAGCAGAGCAGTTTGAAGGAAACGTTTCTCCTGAATTTTAGACGAAGTTTCCTGCTGTTTAGTACGTATGCCGGCATTGGGCTGGAAATACCGGTTTTGGGATTCTGCACAGAAAGGGTTTGCAAACCGCTGAATCCACACGTGAGTTTAACTCTGTCAGTTGAATGCACACATTGACAACCATTGAGTTAGATAGCTCCGTTTTGGTTTTAGAAGCAGATATTTCTCTGTACAGCCTATGGTCCCATTCACTCGGGAATATCCCAACGCAGCTCCTAGAAGAAACGTGTTTCTGACTCGCTGAATCTCAACATAGATTCAACTCTCTTAGGTGAACGAACGCACAGCAGAGCAGTTTCAAGGAAACGTTTCTCCTGAGTTTTAGACGAAGTTTCCTGCTGTTTAGTACGGATGCCGGCATTGGGCTGGAAATACCGGTTTTGGGATTCTGCACAGAAAGGGTTTGCAAACCGCTGAATCCACACGTGAGTTTAACTCTGTCAGTTGAATGCACACATTGACAACCATTCAGTTTGATAGCACACTTTTGGTTTTAGAAGCAGATATTTCTCTGTACAGCCTATGGTCCCATTCACTCGGGAATATCCCAACGCAGCTCCTAGAAGAAACGTGTTTCTGACTCGCTGAATCTCAACATAGATTCAACTCTCTTAGGTGAACGAACACACAGCAGAGCAGTTTCAAGGAAACGTTTCTCCTGAGTTTTAGACGAAGTTTCCTGCTGTTTAGTACGGATGCCGGCATTGGGCTGGAAATACCGGTTTTGGGATTCTGCACAGAAATGGTTTGCAAACCGCTGAATCCACACGTGAGTTTAACTCTGTCAGTTGAATGCACACATTGACAACCATTCAGTTGGATAGCACCCTTTTGGTTTTAGAAGCAGATATTTCTCTGTACAGCCTATGGTCCCATTCACTCGGGAATATCCCAACGCAGCTCCTAGAAGAAACGTGTTTCTGACTCGCTGAATCTCAACATAGATTCAACTCTCTTAGGTGAACGAACGCACAGCAGAGCAGTTTCAAGGAAACGTTTCTCCTGAGTCTTAGACGAAGTTTCCTGCTGTTTAGTACGTATGCCGGCATTGGGCTGGAAATACCGGTTTTGGGATTCTGCACAGAAAGGGTTTGCAAACCGCTGAATCCACACGTGAGTTTAACTCTGTCAGTTGAATGCACACATTGACAACCATTCAGTTAGATAGCTCCGTTTTGGTTTTAGAAGCAGATATTTCTCTGTACAGCCTATGGTCCTATTCACTCGGGAATATCCCAACGCAGCTCCTAGAAGAAACGTGTTTCTGACTCGCTGAATCTCAACATAGATTCAACTCTCTTAGGTGAACGAACGCAGAGCAGAGCAGTTTGAAGGAAACGTTTCTCCTGAATTTTAGACGAAGTTTCCTGCTGTTTAGTACGTATGCCGGCATTGGGCTGGAAATACCGGTTTTGGGATTCTGCACAGAAAGGGTTTGCAAACCGCTGAATCCACACGTGAGTTTAACTCTGTCAGTTGAATGCACACATTGACAACCATTCAGTTTGATAGCACACTTTTGGTTTTAGAAGCAGATATTTCTCTGTACAGCCTATGGTCCCATTCACTCGGGAATATCCCAACGCAGCTCCTAGAAGAAACGTGTTTCTGACTCGCTGAATCTCAACATAGATTCAACTCTCTTAGGTGAACGAACGCACAGCAGAGCAGTTTCAAGGAAACGTTTCTCCTGAGTCTTAGACGAAGTTTCCTGCTGTTTAGTACGTGTGCCGGCATTGGGCTGGAAATACCGGTTTTGGGATTCTGCACAGAAAGGGTTTGCAAACCGCTGAATCCACACGTGAGTTTAACTCTGTCAGTTGAATGCACACATTGACAACCATTCAGTTAGATAGCTCCGTTTTGGTTTTAGAAGCAGATATTTCTCTGTACAGCCTATGGTCCCATTCACTCGGGAATATCCCAACGCAGCTCCTAGAAGAAACGTGTTTCTGACTCGCTGAATCTCAACATAGATTCAACTCTCTTAGGTGAACGAACGCACAGCAGAGCAGTTTCAAGGAAACGTTTCTCCTGAGTTTTAGACGAAGTTTCCTGCTGTTTAGTACGGATGCCGGCATTGGGCTGGACATACCGGTTTTGGGATTCTGCACAGAAATGGTTTGCAAACCGCTGAATCCACACGTGAGTTTAACTCTGTCAGTTGAATGCACACATTGACAACCATTCAGTTAGATAGCTCCGTTTTGGTTTTAGAAGCAGATATTTCTCTGTACAGCCTATGGTCCCATTCACTCGGGAATATCCCAACGCAGCTCCTAGAAGAAACGTGTTTCTGACTCGCTGAATCTCAACATAGATTCAACTCTCTTAGGTGAACGAACGCACAGCAGAGCAGTTTCAAGGAAACGTTTCTCCTGAGTTTTAGACGAAGTTTCCTGCTGTTTAGTACGGATGCCGGCATTGGGCTGGAAATACCGGTTTTGGGATTCTGCACAGAAATGGTTTGCAAACTGCTGAATCCACACGTGAGTTTATCTCTGTCAGTTGAATGCACACATTGACAACCATTCAGTTAGATAGCTCCGTTTTGGTTTTAGAAGCAGATATTTCTCTGTACAGCCTATGGTCCCATTCACTCGGGAATATCCCAACGCAGCTCCTAGAAGAAACGTGTTTCTGACTCGCTGAATCTCAACATAGATTCAACTCTCTTAGGTGAACGAACGCACAGCAGAGCAGTTTCAAGGAAACGTTTCTCCTGAGTTATAGACGAAGTTTCCTGCTGTTTAGTACGGATGCCGGCATTGGGCTGGAAATACCGGTTTTGGGATTCTGCACAGAAAGGGTTTGCAAACCGCTGAATCCACACGTGAGTTTAACTCTGTCAGTTGAATGCACACATTGACAACCATTCAGTTAGATAGCTCCGTTTTGGTTTTAGAAGCAGATATTTCTCTGTACAGCCTATGGTCCCATTCACTCGGGAATATCCCAACGCAGCTCCTAGAAGAAACGTGTTTCTGACTCGCTGAATCTCAACATAGATTCAACTCTCTTAGGTGAACGAACGCACAGCAGAGCAGTTTCAAGGAAACGTTTCTCCTGAGTTTTAGACGAAGTTTCCTGCTGTTTAGTACGGATGTCGGCATTGGGCTGGAAATACCGGTTTTGGGATTCTGCACAGAAAGGGTTTCCAAACCGCTGAATCCACACGTGAGTTTAACTCTGTCAGTTGAATGCACACATTGACAACCATTCAGTTTGATAGCACACTTTTGGTTTTAGAAGCAGATACTTCTCTGTACAGCCTATGGTCCCATTCACTCGGGAATATCCCAACGCAGCTCCTAGAAGAAACGTGTTTCTGACTCGCTGAATCTCAACATAGATTCAACTCTCTTAGGTGAACGAACGCACAGCAGAGCAGTTTCAAGGAAACGTTTCTCCTGAGTTTTAGACGAAGTTTCCTGCTGTTTAGTACGGATGCCGGCATTGGGCTGGAAATACCGGTTTTGGGATTCTGCACAGAAAGGGTTTGCAAACCGCTGAATCCACACGTGAGTTTAACTCTGTCAGTTGAATGCACACATTGACAACCATTCAGTTTGATAGCACCCTTTTGGTTTTAGAAGCAGATATTTCTCTGTACAGCCTATGGTCCCATTCACTCGGGAATATCCCAACGCAGCTCCTAGAAGAAACGTGTTTCTGACTCGCTGAATCTCAACATAGATTCAACTCTCTTAGGTGAACGAACTCACAGCAGAGCAGTTTCAAGGAAACGTTTCTCCTGAGTCTTAGACGAAGTTTCCTGCTGTTTAGTACGTATGCCGGCATTGGGCTGGACATACCGGTTTTGGGATTCTGCACAGAAAGGGTTTGCAAACCGCTGAATCCACACGTGAGTTTAACTCTGTCAGTTGAATGCACACATTGACAACCATTCAGTTAGATAGCTCCGTTTTGGTTTTAGAAGCAGATATTTCTCTGTACAGCCTATGGTCCCATTCACTCGGGAATATCCCAACGCAGCTCCTAGAAGAAACGTGTTTCTGACTCGCTGAATCTCAACATAGATTCAACTCTCTTAGGTGAACGAACGCACAGCAGAGCAGTTTCAAGGAAACGTTTCTCCTGAGTTTTAGACGAAGTTTCCTGCTGTTTAGTACGGATGCCGGCATTGGGCTGGAAATACCGGTTTTGGGATTCTGCACAGAAAGGGTTTGCAAACCGCTGAATCCACACGTGAGTTTAACTCTGTCAGTTGAATGCACACATTGACAACCATTCAGTTTGATAGCACACTTTTGGTTTTAGAAGCAGATATTTCTCTGTACAGCCTATGGTCCCATTCACTCGGGAATATCCCAACGCAGCTCCTAGAAGAAACGTGTTTCTGACTCGCTGAATCTCAACATAGAATCAACTCTCTTAGGTGAACGAACGCACAGCAGAGCAGTTTCAAGGAAACGTTTCTCCTGAGTTTTAGACGAAGTTTCCTGCTGTTTAGTACGGATGCCGGCATTGGGCTGGAAATACCGGTTTTGGGATTCTGCACAGAAAGGGTTTGCAAACCGCTGAATCCACACGTGAGTTTAACTCTGTCAGTTGAATGCACACATTGACAACCATTCAGTTAGATAGCTCCGTTTTGGTTTTAGAAGCAGATATTTCTCTGTACAGCCTATGGTCCCATTCACTCGGGAATATCCCAACGCAGCTCCTAGAAGAAACGTGTTTCTGACTCGCTGAATCTCAACATAGATTCAACTCTCTTAGGTGAACGAACGCACAGCAGAGCAGTTTCAAGGAAACGTTTCTCCTGAGTTTTAGACGAAGTTTCCTGCTGTTTAGTACGTATGCCGGCATTGGGCTGGAAATACCGGTTTTGGGATTCTGCACAGAAAGGGTTTGCAAACCGCTGAATCCACACGTGAGTTTAACTCCGTCAGTTGAATCCACACATTGACAACCATTCAGTTTGATAGCACACTTTTGGTTTTAGAAGCAGATACTTCTCTGTACAGCCTATGGTCCCATTCACTCGGGAATATCCCAACGCAGCTCCTAGAAGAAACGTGTTTCTGACTCGCTGAATCTCAACATAGATTCAACTCTCTTAGGTGAACGAACGCACAGCAGAGCAGTTTCAAGGAAACGTTTCTCCTGAGTTTTAGACGAAGTTTCCTGCTGTTTAGTACGGATGCCGGCATTGGGCTGGAAATACCGGTTTTGGGATTCTGCACAGAAAGGGTTTGCAAACCGCTGAATCCACACGTGAGTTTAACTCTGTCAGTTGAATGCACACATTGACAACCATTCAGTTTGATAGCACCCTTTTGGTTTTAGAAGCAGATATTTCTCTGTACAGCCTATGGTCCCATTCACTCGGGAATATCCCAACGCAGCTCCTAGAAGAAACGTGTTTCTGACTCGCTGAATCTCAACATAGATTCAACTCTCTTAGGTGAACGAACTCACAGCAGAGCAGTTTCAAGGAAACGTTTCTCCTGAGTCTTAGACGAAGTTTCCTGCTGTTTAGTACGTATGCCGGCATTGGGCTGGAAATACCGGTTTTGGGATTCTGCACAGAAAGGGTTTGCAAACCGCTGAATCCACACGTGAGTTTAACTCTGTCAGTTGAATGCACACATTGACAACCATTCAGTTAGATAGCTCCGTTTTGGTTTTAGAAGCAGATATTTCTCTGTACAGCCTATGGTCCCATTCACTCGGGAATATCCCAACGCAGCTCCTAGAAGAAACGTGTTTCTGACTCGCTGAATCTCAACATAGATTCACCTCTCTTAGGTGAACGAACGCACAGCAGAGCAGTTTCAAGGAAACGTTTCTCCTGAATTTTAGACGAAGTTTCCTGCTGTTTAGTACGTATGCCGGCATTGGGCTGGAAATACCGGTTTTGGGATTCTGCACAGAAAGGGTTTGCAAACCGCTGAATCCACACGTGAGTTTAACTCAGTCAGTTGAATGCACACATTGACAACCATTCAGTTTGATAGCACACTTTTGGTTTTCGAAGCAGATACTTCTCTGTACAGCCTATGGTCCCATTCACTCGGGAATATCCCAACGCAGCTCCTAGAAGAAACGTGTTTCTGACTCGCTGAATCTCAACATAGATTTAACTCTCTTAGGTGAACGAACGCACAGCAGAGCAGTTTCAAGGAAACGTTTCTCCTGAGTTTTAGACGAAGTTTCCTGCTGTTTAGTACGGATGCCGGCATTGGGCTGGAAATACCGGTTTTGGGATTCTGCACAGAAAGGGTTTGCAAACCGCTGAATCCACACGTGAGTTTAACTCTGTCAGTTGAATGCACACATTGACAACCATTCAGTTTGATAGCACCCTTTTGGTTTTAGAAGCAGATATTTCTCTGTACAGCCTATGGTCCCATTCACTCGGGAATATCCCAACGCAGCTCCTAGAAGAAACGTGTTTCTGACTCGCTGAATCTCAACATAGATTCAACTCTCTTAGGTGAACGAACGCACAGCAGAGCAGTTTCAAGGAAACGTTTCTCCTGAGTCTTAGACGAAGTTTCCTGCTGTTTAGTACGTATGCCGGCATTAGGCTGGAAATACCGGTTTTGGGATTCTGCACAGAAAGGGTTTGCAAACCGTTGAATCCACACGTGAGTTTAACTCTGTCAGTTGAATGCACACATTGACAACCATTCAGTTAGATAGCTCCGTTTTGGTTTTAGAAGCAGATATTTCTCTGTACAGCCTATGGTCCCATTCACTCGGGAATATCCCAACGCAGCTCCTAGAAGAAACGTGTTTCTGACTCGCTGAATCTCAACATAGATTCAACTCTCTTAGGTGAACGAACGCACAGCAGAGCAGTTTCAAGGAAACGTTTCTCCTGAGTTTTAGACGAAGTTTCCTGCTGTTTAGTACGGATGCCGGCATTGGGCTGGAAATACCGGTTTTGGGATTCTGCACAGAAATGGTTGGCAAACTGCTGAATCCACACGTGAGTTTAACTCTGTCAGTTGAATGCACACATTGACAACCATTCAGTTAGATAGCTCCGTTTTGGTTTTAGAAGCAGATATTTCTCTGTACAGCCTATGGTCCCATTCACTCGGGAATATCCCAACGCAGCTCCTAGAAGAAACGTGTTTCTGACTCGCTGAATCTCAACATAGATTCAACTCTCTTAGGTGAACGAACGCACAGCAGAGCAGTTTCAAGGAAACGTTTCTCCTGAGTTTTAGACGAAGTTTCCTGCTGTTTAGTACGGATGCCGGCATTGGGCTGGAAATACCGGTTTTGGGATTCTGCACAGAAAGGGTTTGCAAACCGCTGAATCCACACGTGAGTTTAACTCTGTCAGTTGAATGCACACATTGACAACCATTCAGTTAGATAGCTCCGTTTTGGTTTTAGAAGCAGATATTTCTCTGTACAGCCTATGGTCCCATTCACTCGGGAATATCCCAACGCAGCTCATAGAAGAAACGTGTTTCTGACTCGCTGAATCTCAACATAGATTCAACTCTCTTAGGTGAACGAACGCACAGCAGAGCAGTTTCAAGGAAACGTTTCTCCTGAATTTTAGACGAAGTTTCCTGCTGTTTAGTACGTATGCCGGCATTGGGCTGGAAATACCGGTTTTGGGATTCTGCACAGAAAGGGTTTGCAAACCGCTGAAACCACACGTGAGTTTAACTCTGTCAGTTGAATGCACACATTGACAACCATTCAGTTTGATAGCACACTTTTGGTTTTAGAAGCAGATATTTCTCTGTACAGCCTATGGTCCCATTCACTCGGGAATATCCCAACGCAGCTCCTAGAAGAAACGTGTTTCTGACTCGCTGAATCTCAACATAGATTCAACTCTCTTAGGTGAACGAACGCACAGCAGAGCAGTTTCAAGGAAACGTTTCTCCTGAGTCTTAGACGAAGTTTCCTGCTGTTTAGTACGTATGCCGGCATTAGGCTGGAAATACCGGTTTTGGGATTCTGCACAGAAAGGGTTTGCAAACCGCTGAATCCACACGTGAGTTTAACTCTGTCAGTTGAATGCACACATTGACAACCATTCAGTTAGATAGCTCCGTTTTGGTTTTAGAAGCAGATATTTCTCTGTACAGCCTATGGTCCCATTCACTCGGGAATATCCCAACGCAGCTCCTAGAAGAAACGTGTTTCTGACTCGCTGAATCTCAACATAGATTCAACTCTCTTAGGTGAACGAACGCACAGCAGAGCAGTTTCAAGGAAACGTTTCTCCTGAGTTTTAGACGAAGTTTCCTGCTGTTTAGTACGGATGCCGGCATTGGGCTGGACATACCGGTTTTGGGATTCTGCACAGAAATGGTTTGCAAACTGCTGAATCCACACGTGAGTTTAACTCTGTCAGTTGAATGCACACATTGACAACCATTCAGTTAGAT
This sequence comes from Aotus nancymaae, assembly GCF_030222135.1. Classification (NCBI taxonomy): domain Eukaryota; kingdom Metazoa; phylum Chordata; class Mammalia; order Primates; family Aotidae; genus Aotus; species Aotus nancymaae. The sequence continues at coordinate 175,768 of NW_026988769.1, forward strand.
AGCTCCGTTTTGGTTTTAGAAGCAGATATTTCTCTGTACAGCCTATGGTCCCATTCACTCGGGAATATCCCAACGCAGCTCCTAGAAGAAACGTGTTTCTGACTCGCTGAATCTCAACATAGATTCAACTCTCTTAGGTGAACGAACGCACAGCAGAGCAGTTTCAAGGAAACGTTTCTCCTGAGTTTTAGACGAAGTTTCCTGCTGTTTAGTACGGATGCCGGCATTGGGCTGGAAATACCGGTTTTGGGATTCTGCACAGAAAGGGTTTGCAAACCGCTGAATCCACACGTGAGTTTAACTCTGTCAGTTGAACGCACACATTGACAACCATTCAGTTTGATAGCACACTTTTGGTTTTAGAAGCAGATATTTCTCTGTACAGCCTATGGTCCCATTCACTCGGGAATATCCCAACGCAGCTCCTAGAAGAAACGTGTTTCTGACTCGCTGAATCTCAACATAGATTCAACTCTCTTAGGTGAACGAACACACAGCAGAGCAGTTTCAAGGAAACGTTTCTCCTGAGTTTTAGACGAAGTTTCCTGCTGTTTAGTACGGATGCCGGCATTGGGCTGGACATACCGGTTTTGGGATTCTGCACAGAAATGGTTTGCAAACCGCTGAATCCACACGTGAGTTTAACTCTGTCAGTTGAATGCACACATTGACAACCATTCAGTTGGATAGCACCCTTTTGGTTTTAGAAGCAGATATTTCTCTGTACAGCCTATGGTCCCATTCACTCGGGAATATCCCAACGCAGCTCCTAGAAGAAACGTGTTTCTGACTCGCTGAATCTCAACATAGATTCAACTCTCTTAGGTGAACGAACGCACAGCAGAGCAGTTTCAAGGAAACGTTTCTCCTGAGTCTTAGACGAAGTTTCCTGCTGTTTAGTACGTATGCCGGCATTGGGCTGGAAATACCGGTTTTGGGATTCTGCACAGAAAGGGTTTGCAAACCGCTGAATCCACACGTGAGTTTAACTCTGTCAGTTGAATGCACACATTGACAACCATTCAGTTAGATAGCTCCGTTTTGGTTTTAGAAGCAGATATTTCTCTGTACAGCCTATGGTCCTATTCACTCGGGAATATCCCAACGCAGCTCCTAGAAGAAACGTGTTTCTGACTCGCTGAATCTCAACATAGATTCAACTCTCTTAGGTGAACGAACGCACAGCAGAGCAGTTTGAAGGAAACGTTTCTCCTGAATTTTAGACGAAGTTTCCTGCTGTTTAGTACGTATGCCGGCATTGGGCTGGAAATACCGGTTTTGGGATTCTGCACAGAAAGGGTTTGCAAACCGCTGAATCCACACGTGAGTTTAACTCTGTCAGTTGAATGCACACATTGACAACCATTCAGTTTGATAGCACACTTTTGGTTTTAGAAGCAGATATTTCTCTGTACAGCCTATGGTCCCATTCACTCGGGAATATCCCAACGCAGCTCCTAGAAGAAACGTGTTTCTGACTCGCTGAATGTCAACATAGATTCAACTCTCTTAGGTGAACGAACGCACAGCAGAGCAGTTTCAAGGAAACGTTTCTCCTGAGTCTTAGACGAAGTTTCCTGCTGTTTAGTACGTATGCCGGCATTGGGCTGGAAATACCGGTTTTGGGATTCTGCACAGAAAGGGTTTGCAAACCGCTGAATCCACACGTGAGTTTAACTCTGTCAGTTGAATGCACACATTGACAACCATTCAGTTAGATAGCTCCGTTTTGGTTTTAGAAGCAGATATTTCTCTGTACAGCCTATGGTCCCATTCACTCGGGAATATCCCAACGCAGCTCCTAGAAGAAACGTGTTTCTGACTCGCTGAATCTCAACATAGATTCAACTCTCTTAGGTGAACGAACGCACAGCAGAGCAGTTTCAAGGAAACGTTTCTCCTGAGTTTTAGACGAAGTTTCCTGCTGTTTAGTACGGATGCCGGCATTGGGCTGGACATACCGGTTTTGGGATTCTGCACAGAAATGGTTTGCAAACCGCTGAATCCACACGTGAGTTTAACTCTGTCAGTTGAATGCACACATTGACAACCATTCAGTTAGATAGCTCCGTTTTGGTTTTAGAAGCAGATATTTCTCTGTACAGCCTATGGTCCCATTCACTCGGGAATATCCCAACGCAGCTCCTAGAAGAAACGTGTTTCTGACTCGCTGAATCTCAACATAGATTCAACTCTCTTAGGTGAACGAACGCACAGCAGAGCAGTTTCAAGGAAACGTTTCTCCTGAGTTTTAGACGAAGTTTCCTGCTGTTTAGTACGGATGCCGGCATTGGGCTTGAAATACCGGTTTTGGGATTCTGCACAGAAATGGTTTGCAAACTGCTGAATCCACACGTGAGTTTATCTCTGTCAGTTGAATGCACACATTGACAACCATTCAGTTAGATAGCTCCGTTTTGGTTTTAGAAGCAGATATTTCTCTGTACAGCCTATGGTCCCATTCACTCGGGAATATCCCAACGCAGCTCCTAGAAGAAACGTGTTTCTGACTCGCTGAATCTCAACATAGATTCAACTCTCTTAGGTGAACGAACACACAGCAGAGCAGTTTCAAGGAAACGTTTCTCCTGAGTTTTAGACGAAGTTTCCTGCTGTTTAGTACGGATGCCGGCATTGGGCTGGAAATACCGGTTTTGGGATTCTGCACAGAAAGGGTTTGCAAACCGCTGAATCCACACGTGAGTTTAACGCTGTCAGTTGAATGCACACATTGACAACCATTCAGTTTGATAGCACCCTTTTGGTTTTAGAAGCAGATATTTCTCTGTACAGCCTATGGTCCCATTCACTCGGGAATATCCCAACGCAGCTCCTAGAAGAAACGTGTTTCTGACTCGCTGAATCTCAACATAGATTCAACTCTCTTAGGTGAACGAACGCACAGCAGAGCAGTTTCAAGGAAACGTTTCTCCTGAGTCTTAGACGAAGTTTCCTGCTGTTTAGTACGTATGCCGGCATTGGGCTGGAAATACCGGTTTTGGGATTCTGCACAGAAAGGATTTGCAAACCGCTGAATCCACACGTGAGTTTAACTCTGTCAGTTGAATGCACACATTGACAACCATTCAGTTAGATAGCTCCGTTTTGGTTTTAGAAGCAGATATTTCTCTGTACAGCCTATGGTCCCATTCACTCGGGAATATCCCAACGCAGCTCCTAGAAGAAACGTGTTTCTGACTCGCTGAATCTCAACATAGATTCAACTCTCTTAGGTGAACGAACGCACAGCAGAGCAGTTTCAAGGAAACGTTTCTCCTGAGTTTTAGACGAAGTTTCCTGCTGTTTAGTACGGATGCCGGCATTGGGCTGGACATACCGGTTTTGGGATTCTGCACAGAAATGGTTTGCAAACCGCTGAATCCACACGTGAGTTTAACTCTGTCAGTTGAATGCACACATTGACAACCATTCAGTTAGATAGCTCCGTTTTGGTTTTAGAAGCAGATATTTCTCTGTACAGCCTATGGTCCCATTCACTCGGGAATATCCCAACGCAGCTCCTAGAAGAAACGTGTTTCTGACTCGCTGAATCTCAACATAGATTCAACTCTCTTAGGTGAACGAACGCACAGCAGAGCAGTTTCAAGGAAACGTTTCTCCTGAGTTTTAGACGAAGTTTCCTGCTGTTTAGTACGGATGCCGGCATTGGGCTGGAAATACCGGTTTTGGGATTCTGCACAGAAATGGTTGGCAAACTGCTGAATCCACACGTGAGTTTAACTCTGTCAGTTGAATGCACACATTGACAACCATTCAGTTAGATAGCTCCGTTTTGGTTTTAGAAGCAGATATTTCTCTGTACAGCCTATGGTCCCATTCACTCGGGAATATCCCAACGCAGCTCCTAGAAGAAACGTGTTTCTGACTCGCTGAATCTCAACATAGATTCAACTCTCTTAGGTGAACGAACGCACAGCAGAGCAGTTTCAAGGAAACGTTTCTCCTGAGTCTTAGACGAAGTTTCCTGCTGTTTAGTACGTATGCCGGCATTGGGCTGGAAATACCGGTTTTGGGATTCTGCACAGAAAGGGTTTGCAAACCGCTGAATCCACACGTGAGTTTAACTCTGTCAGTTGAATGCACACATTGACAACCATTCAGTTAGATAGCTCCGTTTTGGTTTTAGAAGCAGATATTTCTCTGTACAGCCTATGGTCCCATTCACTCGGGAATATCCCAATGCAGCTCCTAGAAGAAACGTGTTTCTGACTCGCTGAATCTCAACATAGATTCAACTCTCTTAGGTGAACGAACGCACAGCAGAGCAGTTTCAAGGAAACGTTTCTCCTGAGTTTTAGACGAAGTTTCCTGCTGTTTAGTACGGATGCCGGCATTGGGCTGGACATACCGGTTTTGGGATTCTGCACAGAAATGGTTTGCAAACCGCTGAATCCACACGTGAGTTTAACTCTGTCAGTTGAATGCACACATTGACAACCATTCAGTTAGATAGCTCCGTTTTGGTTTTAGAAGCAGATATTTCTCTGTACAGCCTATGGTCCCATTCACTCGGGAATATCCCAACGCAGCTCCTAGAAGAAACGTGTTTCTGACTCGCTGAATCTCAACATAGATTCAACTCTCTTAGGTGAACGAACGCACAGCAGAGCAGTTTCAAGGAAACGTTTCTCCTGAGTTTTAGACGAAGTTTCCTGCTGTTTAGTACGGATGCCGGCATTGGGCTGGAAATACCGGTTTTGGGATTCTGCACAGAAATGGTTTGCAAACTGCTGAATCCACACGTGAGTTTATCTCTGTCAGTTGAATGCACACATTGACAACCATTCAGTTAGATAGCTCCGTTTTGGTTTTAGAAGCAGATATTTCTCTGTACAGCCTATGGTCCCATTCACTCGGGAATATCCCAACGCAGCTCCTAGAAGAAACGTGTTTCTGACTCGCTGAATCTCAACATAGATTCAACTCTCTTAGGTGAACGAACGCACAGCAGAGCAGTTTCAAGGAAACGTTTCTCCTGAGTTTTAGACGAAGTTTCCTGCTGTTTAGTACGGATGCCGGCATTGGGCTGGAAATACCGGTTTTGGGATTCTGCACAGAAAGGGTTTGCAAACCGCTGAATCCACACGTGAGTTTAACTCTGTCAGTTGAATGCACACATTGACAACCATTCAGTTTGATAGCACACTTTTGGTTTTAGAAGCAGATATTTCTCTGTACAGCCTATGGTCCCATTCACTCGGGAATATCCCAACGCAGCTCCTAGAAGAAACGTGTTTCTGACTCGCTGAATCTCAACATAGATTCAACTCTCTTAGGTGAACGAGCGCACAGCAGAGCAGTTTCAAGGAAACGTTTCTCCTGAGTTTTAGACGACGTTTCCTGCTGTTTAGTACGGATGCCGGCATTGGGCTGGACATACCGGTTTTGGGATTCTGCACAGAAATGGTTTGCAAACCGCTGAATCCACACGTGAGTTTAACTCTGTCAGTTGAATGCACACATTGACAACCATTCAGTTAGATAGCTCCGTTTTGGTTTTAGAAGCAGATATTTCTCTGTACAGCCTATGGTCCCATTCACTCGGGAATATCCCAACGCAGCTCCTAGAAGAAACGTGTTTCTGACTCGCTGAATCTCAACATAGATTCAATTCTCTTAGGTGAACGAACGCACAGCAGAGCAGTTTCAAGGAAACGTTTCTCCTGAGTTTTAGACGAAGTTTCCTGCTGTTTAGTACGGATGCCGACATTGGGCTGGAAATACCGGTTTTGGGATTCTGCACAGAAATGGTTTGCAAACTGCTGAATCCACACGTGAGTTTAACTCTGTCAGTTGAATGCACACATTGACAACCATTCAGTTAGATAGCTCCGTTTTGGTTTTAGAAGCAGATATTTCTCTGTACAGCCTATGGTCCCATTCACTCGGGAATATCCCAACGCAGCTTCTAGAAGAAACGTGTTTCTGACTCGCTGAATCTCAACATAGATTCAACTCTCTTAGGTGAACGAACGCACAGCAGAGCAGTTTCAAGGAAACGTTTCTCCTGAGTTTTAGACGAAGTTTCCTGCTGTTTAGTACGGATGCCGGCATTGGGCTGGACATACCGGTTTTGGGATTCTGCACAGAAATGGTTTGCAAACCGCTGAATCCACACGTGAGTTTAACTCTGTCAGTTGAATGCACACATTGACAACCATTCAGTTAGATAGCTCCGTTTTGGTTTTAGAAGCAGATATTTCTCTGTACAGCCTATGGTCCCATTCACTCGGGAATATCCCAACGCAGCTCCTAGAAGAAACGTGTTTCTGACTCGCTGAATCTCAACATAGATTCAACTCTCTTAGGTGAACGAACGCACAGCAGAGCAGTTTCAAGGAAACGTTTCTCCTGAGTTTTAGACGAAGTTTCCTGCTGTTTAGTACGGATGCCGGCATTGGGCTGGAAATACCGGTTTTGGGATTCTGCACAGAAATGGTTTGCAAACTGCTGAATCCACACGTGAGTTTATCTCTGTCAGTTGAATGCACACATTGACAACCATTCAGTTAGATAGCTCCGTTTTGGTTTTAGAAGCAGATATTTCTCTGTACAGCCTATGGTCCCATTCACTGGGGAATATCCCAACGCAGCTCCTAGAAGAAACGTGTTTCTGACTCGCTGAATCTCAACATAGATTCAACTCTCTTAGGTGAACGAACGCACAGCAGAGCAGTTTCAAGGAAACGTTTCTCCTGAGTTTTAGACGAAGTTTCCTGCTGTTTAGTACGGATGCCGGCATTGGGCTGGAAATACCGGTTTTGGGATTCTGCACAGAAAGGGTTTGCAAACCGCTGAATCCACACGTGAGTTTAACTCTGTCAGTTGAATGCACACATTGACAACCATTCAGTTTGATAGCACACTTTTGGTTTTAGAAGCAGATATTTCTCTGTACAGTCTATGGTCCCATTCACTGGGGAATATCCCAACGCAGCTCCTAGAAGAAACGTGTTTCTGACTCGCTGAATCTCAACATAGATTCAACTCTCTTAGGTGAACGAACACACAGCAGAGCAGTTTCAAGGAAACGTTTCTCCTGAGTTTTAGACGAAGTTTCCTGCTGTTTAGTACGGATGCTGGCATTGGGCTGGAAATACCGGTTTTGGGATTCTGCACAGAAAGGGTTTGCAAACCGCTGAATCCACACGTGAGTTTAACTCTGTCAGTTGAATGCACACATTGACAACCATTCAGTTTGATAGCACCCTTTTGGTTTTAGAAGCAGATATTTCTCTGTACAGCCTATGGTCCCATTCACTCGGGAATATCCCAACGCAGCTCCTAGAAGAAACGTGTTTCTGACTCGCTGAATCTCAACATAGATTCAACTCTCCTAGGTGAACGAACGCACAGCAGAGCAGTTTCAAGGAAACGTTTCTCCTGAGTCTTAGACGAAGTTTCCTGCTGTTTAGTACGTATGCCGGCATTGGGCTGGAAATACCGGTTTTGGGATTCTGCACAGAAAGGGTTTGCAAACCGCTGAATCCACACGTGAGTTTAACTCTGTCAGTTGAATGCACACATTGACAACCATTCAGTTAGATAGCTCCGTTTTGGTTTTAGAAGCAGATATTTCTCTGTACAGCCTATGGTCCCATTCACTCGGGAATATCCCAACGCAGCTCCTAGAAGAAACGTGTTTCTGACTCGCTGAATCTCAACATAGATTCAACTCTCTTAGGTGAACGAACGCACAGCAGAGCAGTTTCAAGGAAACGTTTCTCCTGAGTTTTAGACGAAGTTTCCTGCTGTTTAGTACGGATGCCGGCATTGGGCTGGACATACCGGTTTTGGGATTCTGCACAGAAATGGTTTGCAAACCGCTGAATCCACACGTGAGTTTAACTCTGTCAGTTGAATGCACACATTGACAACCATTCAGTTAGATAGCTCCGTTTTGGTTTTAGAAGCAGATATTTCTCTGTACAGCCTATGGTCCCATTCACTGGGGAATATCCCAACGCAGCTCCTAGAAGAAACGTGTTTCTGACTCGCTGAATCTCAACATAGATTCAACTCTCTTAGGTGAACGAACGCACAGCAGAGCAGTTTCAAGGAAACGTTTCTCCTGAGTTTTAGACGAAGTTTCCTGCTGTTTAGTACGGATGCCGGCATTGGGCTGGAAATACCGGTTTTGGGATTCTGCACAGAAATGGTTTGCAAACTGCTGAATCCACACGTGAGTTTAACTCTGTCAGTTGAATGCACACATTGACAACCATTCAGTTAGATAGCTCCGTTTTGGTTTTAGAAGCAGATATTTCTCTGTACAGCCTATGGTCCCATTCACTCGGGAATATCCCAACGCAGCTTCTAGAAGAAACGTGTTTCTGACTCGCTGAATCTCAACATAGATTCAACTCTCTTAGGTGAACGAACGCACAGCAGAGCAGTTTCAAGGAAACGTTTCTCCTGAGTTTTAGACGAAGTTTCCTGCTGTTTAGTACGGATGCCGGCATTGGGCTGGACATACCGGTTTTGGGATTCTGCACAGAAATGGTTTGCAAACCGCTGAATCCACACGTGAGTTTAACTCTGTCAGTTGAATGCACACATTGACAACCATTCAGTTAGATAGCTCCGTTTTGGTTTTAGAAGCAGATATTTCTCTGTACAGCCTATGGTCCCATTCACTCGGGAATATCCCAACGCAGCTCCTAGAAGAAACGTGTTTCTGACTCGCTGAATCTCAACATAGATTCAACTCTCTTAGGTGAACGAACGCACAGCAGAGCAGTTTCAAGGAAACGTTTCTCCTGAGTTTTAGACGAAGTTTCCTGCTGTTTAGTACGGATGCCGGCATTGGGCTGGAAATACCGGTTTTGGGATTCTGCACAGAAATGGTTTGCAAACTGCTGAATCCACACGTGAGTTTATCTCTGTCAGTTGAATGCACACATTGACAACCATTCAGTTAGATAGCTCCGTTTTGGTTTTAGAAGCAGATATTTCTCTGTACAGCCTATGGTCCCATTCACTGGGGAATATCCCAACGCAGCTCCTAGAAGAAACGTGTTTCTGACTCGCTGAATCTCAACATAGATTCAACTCTCTTAGGTGAACGAACGCACAGCAGAGCAGTTTCAAGGAAACGTTTCTCCTGAGTTTTAGACGAAGTTTCCTGCTGTTTAGTACGGATGCCGGCATTGGGCTGGAAATACCGGTTTTGGGATTCTGCACAGAAAGGGTTTGCAAACCGCTGAATCCACACGTGAGTTTAACTCTGTCAGTTGAATGCACACATTGACAACCATTCAGTTTGATAGCACACTTTTGGTTTTAGAAGCAGATATTTCTCTGTACAGTCTATGGTCCCATTCACTGGGGAATATCCCAACGCAGCTCCTAGAAGAAACGTGTTTCTGACTCGCTGAATCTCAACATAGATTCAACTCTCTTAGGTGAACGAACACACAGCAGAGCAGTTTCAAGGAAACGTTTCTCCTGAGTTTTAGACGAAGTTTCCTGCTGTTTAGTACGGATGCTGGCATTGGGCTGGAAATACCGGTTTTGGGATTCTGCACAGAAAGGGTTTGCAAACCGCTGAATCCACACGTGAGTTTAACTCTGTCAGTTGAATGCACACATTGACAACCATTCAGTTTGATAGCACCCTTTTGGTTTTAGAAGCAGATATTTCTCTGTACAGCCTATGGTCCCATTCACTCGGGAATATCCCAACGCAGCTCCTAGAAGAAACGTGTTTCTGACTCGCTGAATCTCAACATAGATTCAACTCTCCTAGGTGAACGAACGCACAGCAGAGCAGTTTCAAGGAAACGTTTCTCCTGAGTCTTAGACGAAGTTTCCTGCTGTTTAGTACGTATGCCGGCATTGGGCTGGAAATACCGGTTTTGGGATTCTGCACAGAAAGGGTTTGCAAACCGCTGAATCCACACGTGAGTTTAACTCTGTCAGTTGAATGCACACATTGACAACCATTCAGTTAGATAGCTCCGTTTTGGTTTTAGAAGCAGATATTTCTCTGTACAGCCTATGGTCCCATTCACTCGGGAATATCCCAACGCAGCTCCTAGAAGAAACGTGTTTCTGACTCGCTGAATCTCAACATAGATTCAACTCTCTTAGGTGAACGAACGCACAGCAGAGCAGTTTCAAGGAAACGTTTCTCCTGAGTTTTAGACGAAGTTTCCTGCTGTTTAGTACGGATGCCGGCATTGGGCTGGACATACCGGTTTTGGGATTCTGCACAGAAATGGTTTGCAAACCGCTGAATCCACACGTGAGTTTAACTCTGTCAGTTGAATGCACACATTGACAACCATTCAGTTAGATAGCTCCGTTTTGGTTTTAGAAGCAGATATTTCTCTGTACAGCCTATGGTCCCATTCACTCGGGAATATCCCAACGCAGCTCCTAGAAGAAACGTGTTTCTGACTCGCTGAATCTCAACATAGATTCAACTCTCTTAGGTGAACGAACGCACAGCAGAGCAGTTTCAAGGAAACGTTTCTCCTGAGTTTTAGACGAAGTTTCCTGCTGTTTAGTACGGATGCCGGCATTGGGCTGGAAATACCGGTTTTGGGATTCTGCACAGAAATGGTTTGCAAACTGCTGAATCCACACGTGAGTTTAACTCTGTCAGTTGAATGCACACATTGACAACCATTCAGTTAGATAGCTCCGTTTTGGTTTTAGAAGCAGATATTTCTCTGTACAGCCTATGGTCCCATTCACTCGGGAATATCCCAACGCAGCTCCTAGAAGAAACGTGTTTCTGACTCGCTGAATCTCAACATAGATTCAACTCTCTTAGGTGAACGAACGCACAGCAGAGCAGTTTCAAGGAAACGTTTCTCCTGAGTCTTAGACGAAGTTTCCTGCTGTTTAGTACGTATGCCGGCATTGGGCTGGAAATACCGGTTTTGGGATTCTGCACAGAAAGGGTTTGCAAACCGCTGAATCCACACGTGAGTTTAACTCTGTCAGTTGAATGCACACATTGACAACCATTCAGTTAGATAGCTCCGTTTTGGTTTTAGAAGCAGATATTTCTCTGTACAGCCTATGGTCCCATTCACTCGGGAATATCCCAATGCAGCTCCTAGAAGAAACGTGTTTCTGACTCGCTGAATCTCAACATAGATTCAACTCTCTTAGGTGAACGAACGCACAGCAGAGCAGTTTCAAGGAAACGTTTCTCCTGAGTTTTAGACGAAGTTTCCTGCTGTTTAGTACGGATGCCGGCATTGGGCTGGACATACCGGTTTTGGGATTCTGCACAGAAATGGTTTGCAAACCGCTGAATCCACACGTGAGTTTAACTCTGTCAGTTGAATGCACACATTGACAACCATTCAGTTAGATAGCTCCGTTTTGGTTTTAGAAGCAGATATTTCTCTGTACAGCCTATGGTCCCATTCACTCGGGAATATCCCAACGCAGCTCCTAGAAGAAACGTGTTTCTGACTCGCTGAATCTCAACATAGATTCAACTCTCTTAGGTGAACGAACGCACAGCAGAGCAGTTTCAAGGAAACGTTTCTCCTGAGTTTTAGACGAAGTTTACTGCTGTTTAGTACGGATGCCGGCATTGGGCTGGAAATACCGGTTTTGGGATTCTGCACAGAAATGGTTTGCAAACTGCTGAATCCACACGTGAGTTTATCTCTGTCAGTTGAATGCACACATTGACAACCATTCAGTTAGATAGCTCCGTTTTGGTTTTAGAAGCAGATATTTCTCTGTACAGCCTATGGTCCCATTCACTCGGGAATATCCCAACGCAGCTCCTAGAAGAAACGTGTTTCTGACTCGCTGAATCTCAACATAGATTCAACTCTCTTAGGTGAACGAACGCACAGCAGAGCAGTTTCAAGGAAACGTTTCTCCTGAGTTTTAGACGAAGTTTCCTGCTGTTTAGTACGGATGCCGGCATTGGGCTGGAAATACCGGTTTTGGGATTCTGCACAGAAAGGGTTTGCAAACCGCTGAATCCACACGTGAGTTTAACTCTGTCAGTTGAATGCACACATTGACAACCATTCAGTTTGATAGCACACTTTTGGTTTTAGAAGCAGATATTTCTCTGTACAGCCTATGGTCCCATTCACTCGGGAATATCCCAACGCAGCTCCTAGAAGAAACGTGTTTCTGACTCGCTGAATCTCAACATAGATTCAACTCTCTTAGGTGAACGAACGCACAGCAGAGCAGTTTCAAGGAAACGTTTCTCCTGAGTTTTAGACGAAGTTTCCTGCTGTTTAGTACGGATGCCGGCATTGGGCTGGAAATACCGGTTTTGGGATTCTGCACAGAAAGGGTTTGCAAACCGCTGAATCCACACGTGAGTTTAACTCTGTCAGTTGAATGCACACATTGACAACCATTCAGATTGATAGCACACTTTTGGTTTTAGAAGCAGATATTTCTCTGTACAGCCTATGGTCCCATTCACTCGGGAATATCCCAACGCAGCTCCTAGAAGAAACGTGTTTCTGACTCGCTGAATCTCAACATAGATTCAACTCTCTTAGGTGAACGAACACACAGCAGAGCAGTTTCAAGGAAACGTTTCTCCTGAGTTTTAGACGAAGTTTCCTGCTGTTTAGTACAGATGCCGGCATTGGGCTGGAAATACCGGTTTTGGGATTCTGCACAGAAAGGGTTTGCAAACCGCTGAATCCACACGTGAGTTTAACTCTGTCAGTTGAATGCACACATTGACAACCATTCAGTTGGATAGCACCCTTTTGGTTTTAGAAGCAGATATTTCTCTGTACAGCCTATGGTCCCATTCACTCGGGAATATCCCATCGCAGCTCCTAGAAGAAACGTGTTTCTGACTCGCTGAATCTCAACATAGATTCAACTCTCTTAGGTGAACGAACGCACAGCAGAGCAGTTTCAAGGAAACGTTTCTCCTGAGTCTTAGACGAAGTTTCCTGCTGTTTAGTACGTATGCCGGCATTGGGCTGGAAATACCGGTTTTGGGATTCTGCACAGAAAGGGTTTGCAAACCGCTGAATCCACACGTGAGTTTAACTCTGTCAGTTGAATGCACACATTGACAACCATTCAGTTTGATAGCACACTTTTGGTTTTAGAAGCAGATATTTCTCTGTACAGCCTATGGTCCTATTCACTCGGGAATATCCCAACGCAGCTCCTAGAAGAAACGTGTTTCTGACTCGCTGAATCTCAACATAGATTCAACTCTCTTAGGTGAACGAACGCACAGCAGAGCAGTTTCAAGGAAACGTTTCTCCTGAATTTTAGACGAAGTTTCCTGCTGTTTAGTACGTATGCCGGCATTGGGCTGGAAATACCGGTTTTGGGATTCTGCACAGAAAGGGTTTGCAAACCGCTGAATCCACACGTGAGTTTAACTCTGTCAGTTGAATGCACACATTGACAACCATTCAGTTTGATAGCACACTTTTGGTTTTAGAAGCAGATATTTCTCTGTACAGCCTATGGTCCCATTCACTCGGGAATATCCCAACGCAGCTCCTAGAAGAAACGTGTTTCTGACTCGCTGAATCTCAACATAGATTCAACTCTCTTAGGTGAACGAACGCACAGCAGAGCAGTTTCAAGGAAACGTTTCTCCTGAGTCTTAGACGAAGTTTCCTGCTGTTTAGTACGTATGCTGGCATTGGGCTGGAAATACCGGTTTTGGGATTCTGCACAGAAAGGGTTTGCAAACCGCTGAATCCACACGTGAGTTTAACTCTGTCAGTTGAATGCACACATTGACAACCATTCAGTTTGATAGCACACTTTTGGTTTTAGAAGCAGATATTTCTCTGTACAGCCTATGGTCCCATTCACTCGGGAATATCCCAACGCAGCTCCTAGAAGAAACGTGTTTCTGACTCGCTGAATCTCAACATAGATTCAACTCTCTTAGGTGAACGAACGCACAGCAGAGCAGTTTCAAGGAAACGTTTCTCCTGAGTTTTAGACGAAGTTTCCTGCTGTTTAGTACGGATGCCGGCATTGGGCTGGACATACCGGTTTTGGGATTCTGCACAGAAATGGTTTGCAAACCGCTGAATCCACACGTGAGTTTAACTCTGTCAGTTGAATGCACACATTGACAACCATTCAGTTAGATAGCTCCGTTTTGGATTTAGAAGCATATATTTCTCTGTACAGCCTATGGTCCCATTCACTCGGGAATATCCCAACGCAGCTCCTAGAAGAAACGTGTTTCTGACTCGCTGAATCTCAACATAGATTCAACTCTCTTAGGTGAACGAACGCACAGCAGAGCAGTTTCAAGGAAACGTTTCTCCTGAGTTTTAGACGAAGTTTCCTGCTGTTTAGTACGGATGCCGGCATTGGGCTGGAAATACCGGTTTTGGGATTCTGCACAGAAAGGGTTTGCAAACCGCTGAATCCACACGTGAGTTTAACTCTGTCAGTTGAATGCACACATTGACAACCATTCAGTTGGATAGCACCCTTTTGGTTTTAGAAGCAGATATTTCTCTGTACAGCCTATGGTCCCATTCACTCGGGAATATCCCAACGCAGCTCCTAGAAGAAACGTGTTTCTGACTCGCTGAATCTCAACATAGATTCAACTCTCTTAGGTGAACGAACGCACAGCAGAGCAGTTTCAAGGAAACGTTTCTCCTGAGTTTTAGACGAAGTTTCCTGCTGTTTAGTACGTATGCCGGCATTGGGCTGGAAATACCGGTTTTGGGATTCTGCACAGAAAGGGTTTGCAAACCGCTGAATCCACACGTGAGTTTAACTCTGTCAGTTGAATGCACACATTGACAGCCATTCAGTTAGATAGCTCCGTTTTGGTTTTAGAAGCAGATATTTCTCTGTACAGCCTATGGTCCCATTCACTCGGGAATATCCCAACGCAGCTCCTAGAAGAAACGTGTTTCTGACTCGCTGAATCTCAACATAGATTCAACTCTCTTAGGTGAACGAACGCACAGCAGAGCAGTTTCAAGGAAACGTTTCTCCTGAGTTTTAGACGAAGTTTCCTGCTGTTTAGTACGGATGCCGGCATTGGGCTGGACATACCGGTTTTGGGATTCTGCACAGAAATGGTTTGCAAACCGCTGAATCCACACGTGAGTTTAACTCTGTCAGTTGAATGCACACATTGACAACCATTCAGTTAGATAGCTCCGTTTTGGTTTTAGAAGCAGATATTTCTCTGTACAGCCTATGGTCCCATTCACTCGGGAATATCCCAACGCAGCTCCTAGAAGAAACGTGTTTCTGACTCGCTGAATCTCAACATAGATTCAACTCTCTTAGGTGAACGAACGCACAGCAGAGCAGTTTCAAGGAAACGTTTCTCCTGAGTTTTAGACGAAGTTTCCTGCTGTTTAGTACGTATGCCGGCATTGGGCTGGAAATACCCGTTTTGGGATTCTGCACAGAAAGGGTTTGCAAACCGCTGAATCCACACGTGAGTTTAACTCTGTCAGTTGAATGCACACGTTGACAACCATTCAGTTATATAGCTCCGTTTTGGTTTTAGAAGCAGATATTTCTCTGTACAGCCTATGGTCCCATTCACTCGGGAATATCCCAACGCAGCTCCTAGAAGAAACGTGTTTCTGACTCGCTGAATCTCAACATAGATTCAACTCTCTTAGGTGAACGAACGCACAGCAGAGCAGTTTCAAGGAAACGTTTCTCCTGAGTTTTAGACGAAGTTTCCTGCTGTTTAGTACGTATGCCGGCATTGGGCTGGAAATACCGGTTTTGGGATTCTGCACAGAAAGGGTTTGCAAACCGCTGAATCCACACGTGAGTTTAACTCTGTCAGTTGAATGCACACATTGACAACCATTCAGTTAGATAGCTCCGTTTTGGTTTTAGAAGCAGATATTTCTCTGTACAGCCTATGGTCCCATTCACTCGGGAATATCCCAACGCAGCTCCTAGAAGAAACGTGTTTCTGACTCGCTGAATCTCAACATAGATTCAACTCTCTTAGGTGAACGAACTCACAGCAGAGCAGTTTCAAGGAAACGTTTCTCCTGAGTCTTAGACGAAGTTTCCTGCTGTTTAGTACGGATGCCGGCATTGGGCTGGAAATACCGGTTTTGGGATTCTGCACAGAAAGGGGTTGCAAACCGCTGAATCCACACGTGAGTTTAACTCTGTCAGTTGAATGCACACATTGACAACCATTCAGTTAGATAGCTCCGTTTTGGTTTTAGAAGCAGATATTTCTCTGTACAGCCTATGGTCCCATTCACTCGGGAATATCCCAACGCAGCTCCTAGAAGAAACGTGTTTCTGACTCGCTGAATCTCAACATAGATTCAACTCTCTTAGGTGAACGAACACACAGCAGAGCAGTTTCAAGGAAACGTTTCTCCTGAGTTTTAGACGAAGTTTCCTGCTGTTTAGTACGGATGCCGGCATTGGGCTGGAAATACCGGTTTTGGGATTCTGCACAGAAAGGGTTTGCAAACCGCTGAATCCACACGTGAGTTTAACTCTGTCAGTTGAATGCACACATTAACAACCATTCAGTTGGATAGCACCCTTTTGGTTTTAGAAGCAGATATTTCTCTGTACAGCCTATGGTCCCATTCACTCGGGAATATCCCAACGCAGCTCCTAGAAGAAACGTGTTTCTGACTCGCTGAATCTCAACATAGATTCAACTCTCTTAGGTGAACGAACGCACAGCAGAGCAGTTTCAAGGAAACGTTTCTCCTGAGTTTTAGACGAAGTTTCCTGCTGTTTAGTACGGATGCCGGCATTGGGCTGGAAATACCGGTTTTGGGATTCTGCACAGAAAGGGTTTGCAAACCGCTGAATCCACACGTGAGTTTAACTCTGTCAGTTGAATGCACACATTGACAACCATTCAGTTAGATACCACCCTTTTGGTTTTAGGAGCAGATATTCCTCTGTACAGCCTATGGTCCCATTCACTCGGGAATATCCCAACGCAGCTCCTAGAAGAAACGTGTTTCTGACTCGCTGAATCTCAACATAGATTCAACTCTCTTAGGTGAACGAACGCACAGCAGAGCAGTTTCAAGGAAACGTTTCTCCTGAGTTTTAGACGAAGTTTCCTGCTGTTTAGTACGGATGCCGGCATTGGGCTGGAAATACCGGTTTTGGGATTCTGCACAGAAAGGGTTTGCAAACCGCTGAATCCACACGTGAGTTTAACTCTGTCAGTTGAATGCACACATTGACAACCATTCAGTTTGATAGCACACTTTTGGTTTTAGAAGCAGATATTTCTCTGTACAGCCTATGGTCCCATTCACTGGGGAATATCCCAACGCAGATCCTAGAAGAAACGTGTTTCTGACTCGCTGAATCTCAACATAGATTCAACTCTCTTAGGTGAACGAACGCACAGCAGAGCAGTTTCAAGGAAACGTTTCTCCTGAGTTTTAGACGAAGTTTCCTGCTGTTTAGTACGGATGCCGGCATTGGGCTGGAAATACCGGTTTTGGGATTCTGCACAGAAAGGGTTTGCAAACCGCTGAATCCACACGTGAGTTTAACTCTGTCAGTTGAATGCACACATTGACAACCATTCAGTTTGATAGCACACTTTTGGTTTTAGAAGCAGATATTTCTCTGTACAGCCTATGGTCCCATTCACTGGGGAATATCCCAACGCAGCTCCTAGAAGAAACGTGTTTCTGACTCGCTGAATCTCAACATAGATTCAACTCTCTTAGGTGAACGAACACACAGCAGAGCAGTTTCAAGGAAACGTTTCTCCTGAGTTTTAGACGAAGTTTCCTGCTGTTTAGTACGGATGCCGGCATTGGGCTGGAAATACCGGTTTTGGGATTCTGCACAGAAAGGGTTTGCAAACCGCTGAATCCACACGTGAGTTTAACTCTGTCAGTTGAATGCACACATTGACAACCATTCAGTTTGATAGCACCCTTTTGGTTTTAGAAGCAGATATTTCTCTGTACAGCCTATGGTCCCATTCACTCGGGAATATCCCAACGCAGCTCCTAGAAGAAACGTGTTTCTGACTCGCTGAATCTCAACATAGATTCAACTCTCTTAGGTGAACGAACGCACAGCAGAGCAGTTTCAAGGAAACGTTTCTCCTGAGTCTTAGACGAAGTTTCCTGCTGTTTAGTACGTATGCCGGCATTGGGCTGGAAATACCGGTTTTGGGATTCTGCACAGAAAGGGTTTGCAAACCGCTGAATCCACACGTGAGTTTAACTCTGTCAGTTGAATGCACACATTGACAGCCATTCAGTTAGATAGCTCCGTTTTGGTTTTAGAAGCAGATATTTCTCTGTACAGCCTATGGTCCCATTCACTCGGGAATATCCCAACGCAGCTCCTAGAAGAAACGTGTTTCTGACTCGCTGAATCTCAACATAGATTCAACTCTCTTAGGTGAACGAACGCACAGCAGAGCAGTTTCAAGGAAACGTTTCTCCTGAGTTTTAGACGAAGTTTCCTGCTGTTTAGTACGGATGCCGGCATTGGGCTGGACATACCGGTTTTGGGATTCTGCACAGAAATGGTTTGCAAACCGCTGAATCCACACGTGAGTTTAACTCTGTCAGTTGAATGCACACATTGACAACCATTCAGTTAGATAGCTCCGTTTTGGTTTTAGAAGCAGATATTTCTCTGTACAGCCTATGGTCCCATTCACTCGGGAATATCCCAACGCAGCTCCTAGAAGAAACGTGTTTCTGACTCGCTGAATCTCAACATAGATTCAACTCTCTTAGGTGAACGAACGCACAGCAGAGCAGTTTCAAGGAAACGTTTCTCCTGAGTTTTAGACGAAGTTTCCTGCTGTTTAGTACGTATGCCGGCATTGGGCTGGAAATACCGGTTTTGGGATTCTGCACAGAAAGGGTTTGCAAACCGCTGAATCCACACGTGAGTTTAACTCTGTCAGTTGAATGCACACATTGACAACCATTCAGTTAGATAGCTCCGTTTTGGTTTTAGAAGCAGATATTTCTCTGTACAGCCTATGGTCCCATTCACTCGGGAATATCCCAACGCAGCTCCTAGAAGAAACGTGTTTCTGACTCGCTGAATCTCAACATAGATTCAACTCTCTTAGGTGAACGAACGCACAGCAGAGCAGTTTCAAGGAAACGTTTCTCCTGAGTTTTAGACGAAGTTTCCTGCTGTTTAGTACGTATGCCGGCATTGGGCTGGAAATACCGGTTTTGGGATTCTGCACAGAAAGGGTTTGCAAACCGCTGAATCCACACGTGAGTTTAACTCTGTCAGTTGAATGCACACATTGACAACCATTCAGTTAGATAGCTCCGTTTTGGTTTTAGAAGCAGATATTTCTCTGTACAGCCTATGGTCCCATTCACTCGGGAATATCCCAACGCAGCTCCTAGAAGAAACGTGTTTCTGACTCGCTGAATCTCAACATAGATTCAACTCTCTTAGGTGAACGAACTCACAGCAGAGCAGTTTCAAGGAAACGTTTCTCCTGAGTTTTAGACGAAGTTTCCTGCTGTTTAGTACGGATGCCGGCATTGGGCTGGAAATACCGGTTTTGGGATTCTGCACAGAAAGGGGTTGCAAACCGCTGAATCCACACGTGAGTTTAACTCTGTCAGTTGAATGCACACATTGACAACCATTCAGTTAGATAGCTCCGTTTTGGTTTTAGAAGCAGATATTTCTCTGTACAGCCTATGGTCCCATTCACTCGGGAATATCCCAACGCAGCTCCTAGAAGAAACGTGTTTCTGACTCGCTGAATCTCAACATAGATTCAACTCTCTTAGGTGAACGAACGCACAGCAGAGCAGTTTCAAGGAAACGTTTCTCCTGAGTTTTAGACGAAGTTTCCTGCTGTTTAGTACGGATGCCGGCATTGGGCTGGAAATACCGGTTTTGGGATTCTGCACAGAAAGGGTTTGCAAACCGCTGAATCCACACGTGAGTTTAACTCTGTCAGTTGAATGCACACATTGACAACCATTCAGTTAGATAGCTCCGTTTTGGTTTTAGAAGCAGATATTTCTCTGTACAGCCTATGGTCCCATTCACTGGGGAATATCCCAACGCAGCTCCTAGAAGAAACATGTTTCTGACTCGCTGAATCTCAACATAGATTCAACTCTCTTAGGTGAACGAACGCACAGCAGAGCAGTTTCAAGGAAACGTTTCTCCTGAGTTTTAGACGAAGTTTCCTGCTGTTTAGTACGGATGCCGGCATTGGGCTGGAAATACCGGTTTTGGGATTCTGCACAGAAAGGGTTTGCAAACCGCTGAATCCACACGTGAGTTTAACTCTGTCAGTTGAATGCACACATTGACAACCATTCAGTTTGATAGCACACTTTTGGTTATAGAAGCAGATATTTCTCTGTACAGCCTATGGTCCCATTCACTCGGGAATATCCCAACGCAGCTCCTAGAAGAAACGTGTTTCTGACTCGCTGAATCTCAACATAGATTCAACTCTCTTAGGTGAACGAACTCACAGCAGAGCAGTTTCAAGGAAACGTTTCTCCTGAGTCTTAGACGAAGTTTCCTGCTGTTTAGTACGTATGCCGGCATTGGGCTGGAAATACCGGTTTTGGGATTCTGCACAGAAAGGGGTTGCAAACCGCTGAATCCACACGTGAGTTTAACTCTGTCAGTTGAATGCACACATTGACAACCATTCAGTTAGATAGCTCCGTTTTGGTTTTAGAAGCAGATATTTCTCTGTACAGCCTATGGTCCCATTCACTCGGGAATATCCCAACGCAGCTCCTAGAAGAAACGTGTTTCTGACTCGCTGAATCTCAACATAGATTCAACTCTCTTAGGTGAACGAACACACAGCAGAGCAGTTTCAAGGAAACGTTTCTCCTGAGTTTTAGACGAAGTTTCCTGCTGTTTAGTACGGATGCCGGCATTGGGCTGGAAATACCGGTTTTGGGATTCTGCACAGAAAGGGTTTGCAAACCGCTGAATCCACACGTGAGTTTAACTCTGTCAGTTGAATGCACACATTGACAACCATTCAGTTGGATAGCACCCTTTTGGTTTTAGAAGCAGATATTTCTCTGTACAGCCTATGGTCCCATTCACTCGGGAATATCCCAACGCAGCTCCTAGAAGAAACGTGTTTCTGACTCGCTGAATCTCAACATAGATTCAACTCTCTTAGGTGAACGAACGCACAGCAGAGCAGTTTCAAGGAAACGTTTCTCCTGAGTCTTAGACGAAGTTTCCTGCTGTTTAGTACGTATGCCGGCATTGGGCTGGAAATACCGGTTTTGGGATTCTGCACAGAAAGGGTTTGCAAACCGCTGAATCCACACGTGAGTTTAACTCTGTCAGTTGAATGCACACATTGACAACCATTCAGTTAGATAGCTCCGTTTTGGTTTTAGAAGCAGATATTTCTCTGTACAGCCTATGGTCCTATTCACTCGGGAATATCCCAACGCAGCTCCTAGAAGAAACGTGTTTCTGACTCGCTGAATCTCAACATAGATTCAACTCTCTTAGGTGAACGAACGCACAGCAGAGCAGTTTCAAGGAAACGTTTCTCCTGAATTTTAGACGAAGTTTCCTGCTGTTTAGTACGTATGCCGGCATTGGGCTGGAAATACCGGTTTTGGGATTCTGCACAGAAAGGGTTTGCAAACCGCTGAATCCACACGTGAGTTTAACTCTGTCAGTTGAATGCACACATTGACAACCATTCAGTTTGATAGCACACTTTTGGTTTTAGAAGCAGATATTTCTCTGTACAGCCTATGGTCCCATTCACTCGGGAATATCCCAACGCAGCTCCTAGAAGAAACGTGTTTCTGACTCGCTGAATCTCAACATAGATTCAACTCTCTTAGGTGAACGAACGCACAGCAGAGCAGTTTCAAGGAAACGTTTCTCCTGAGTCTTAGACGAAGTTTCCTGCTGTTTAGTACGTATGCCGGCATTGGGCTGGAAATACCGGTTTTGGGATTCTGCACAGAAAGGGTTTGCAAACCGCTGAATCCACACGTGAGTTTAACTCTGTCAGTTGAATGCACACATTGACAACCATTCAGTTAGATAGCTCCGTTTTGGTTTTAGAAGCAGATATTTCTCTGTACAGCCTATGGTCCCATTCACTCGGGAATATCCCAACGCAGCTCCTAGAAGAAACGTGTTTCTGACTCGCTGAATCTCAACATAGATTCAACTCTCTTAGGTGAACGAACGCACAGCAGAGCAGTTTCAAGGAAACGTTTCTCCTGAGTTTTACACGAAGTTTCCTGCTGTTTACTACGGATGCCGGCATTGGGCTGGACATACCGGTTTTGGGATTCTGCACAGAAATGGTTTGCAAACCGCTGAATCCACACGTGAGTTTAACTCTGTCAGTTGAATGCACACATTGACAACCATTCAGTTAGATAGCTCCGTTTTGGATTTAGAAGCAGATATTTCTCTGTACAGCCTATGGTCCCATTCACTCGGGAATATCCCAACGCAGCTCCTAGAAGAAACGTGTTTCTGACTCGCTGAATCTCAACATAGATTCAACTCTCTTAGGTGAACGAACGCACAGCAGAGCAGTTTCAAGGAAACGTTTCTCCTGAGTTTTAGACGAAGTTTCCTGCTGTTTAGTACGTATGCCGGCATTGGGCTGGAAATACCGGTTTTGGGATTCTGCACAGAAAGGGTTTGCAAACCGCTGAATCCACACGTGAGTTTAACTCTGTCAGTTGAATGCACACATTGACAACCGTTCAGTTAGATAGCTCCGTTTTGGTTTTAGAAGCAGATATTTCTCTGTACAGCCTATGGTCCCATTCACTCGGGAATATCCCAACGCAGCTCCTAGAAGAAACGTGTTTCTGACTCGCTGAATCTCAACATAGATTCAACTCTCTTAGGTGAACGAACGCACAGCAGAGCAGTTTCAAGGAAACGTTTCTCCTGAGTTTTAGACGAAGTTTCCTGCTGTTTAGTACGGATGCCGGCATTGGGCTGGAAATACCGGTTTTGGGATTCTGCACAGAAAGGGTTTGCAAACCGCTGAATCCACACGTGAGTTTAACTCTGTCAGTTGAATGCACACATTGACAACCATTCAGTTTGATAGCACACTTTTGGTTTTAGAAGCAGATATTTCTCTGTACAGCCTATGGTCCCATTCACTCGGGAATATCCCAACGCAGCTCCTAGAAGAAACGTGTTTCTGACTCGCTGAATCTCAACATAGATTCAACTCTCTTAGTTGAACGAACTCACAGCAGAGCAGTTTCAAGGAAACGTTTCTCCTGAGTCTTAGACGAAGTTTCCTGCTGTTTAGTACGGATGCCGGCATTGGGCTGGAAATACCGGTTTTGGGATTCTGCACAGAAAGGGGTTGCAAACCGCTGAATCCACACGTGAGTTTAACTCTGTCAGTTGAATGCACACATTGACAACCATTCAGTTAGATAGCTCCGTTTTGGTTTTAGAAGCAGATATTTCTCTGTACAGCCTATGGTCCCATTCACTCGGGAATATCCCAACGCAGCTCCTAGAAGAAACGTGTTTCTGACTCGCTGAATCTCAACATAGATTCAACTCTCTTAGGTGAACGAACGCACAGCAGAGCAGTTTCAAGGAAACGTTTCTCCTGAGTTTTAGACGAAGTTTCCTGCTGTTTAGTACGTATGCCGGCATTGGGCTGGAAATACCGGTTTTGGGATTCTGCACAGAAAGGTTTTGCAAACCGCTGAATCCACACGTGAGTTTAACTCTGTCAGTTGAATGCACACATTGACAACCATTCAGTTTGATAGCACACTTTTGGTTTTAGAAGCAGATATTTCTCTGTACAGCCTATGGTCCCATTCACTCGGGAATATCCCAACGCAGCTCCTAGAAGAAACGTGTTTCTGACTCGCTGAATCTCAACATAGAATCAACTCTCTTAGGTGAACGAACGCACAGCAGAGCAGTTTCAAGGAAACGTTTCTCCTGAGTTTTAGACGAAGTTTCCTGCTGTTTAGTACGGATGCCGGCATTGGGCTGGAAATACCGGTTTTGGGATTCTGCACAGAAAGGGTTTGCAAACCGCTGAATCCACACGTGAGTTTAACTCTGTCAGTTGAATGCACACATTGACAACCATTCAGTTTGATAGCACACTTTTGGTTTTAGAAGCAGATATTTCTCTGTACAGCCTATGGTCCCATTCACTCGGGAATATCCCAACGCAGCTCCTAGAAGAAACGTGTTTCTGACTCGCTGAATCTCAACATAGATTCAACTCTCTTAGGTGAACGAACGCACAGCAGAGCAGTTTCAAGGAAACGTTTCTCCTGAGTTTTAGACGAAGTTTCCTGCTGTTTAGTACGGATGCCGGCATTTGTCTGGAAATACCGGATTTGGGATTCTGAACAGAAAGGGTTTGCAAACCGCTGAATCCACACGTGAGTTTAACTCTGTCAGTTGAATGCACACATTGACAACCATTCAGTTGGATAGCACCCTTTTGGTTTTAGAAGCAGATATTTCTCTGTACAGCCTATGGTCCCATTCACTCGGGAATATCCCAACGCAGCTCCTAGAAGAAACGTGTTTCTGACTCGCTGAATCTCAACATAGATTCAACTCTCTTAGGTGAACGAACGCACAGCAGAGCAGTTTCAAGGAAACGTTTCTCCTGAGTCTTAGACGAAGTTTCCTGCTGTTTAGTACGTATGCCGGCATTAGGCTGGAAATACCGGTTTTGGGATTCTGCACAGAAAGGGTTTGCAAACCGCTGAATCCACACGTGAGTTTAACTCTGTCAGTTGAATGCACACATTGACAACCATTCAGTTAGATAGCTCCGTTTTGGTTTTAGAAGCAGATATTTCTCTGTACAGCCTATGGTCCCATTCACTCGGGAATATCCCAACGCAGCTCCTAGAAGAAACGTGTTTCTGACTCGCTGAATCTCAACATAGATTCAACTCTCTTAGTTGAACGAACGCACAGCAGAGCAGTTTCAAGGAAACGTTTCTACTGAGTTTTAGACGAAGTTTCCTGCTGTTTAGTACGGATGCCGGCATTGGACTGGAAATACCGGTTTTGGGATTCTGCACAGAAATGGTTTGCAAACTGCTGAATCCACACGTGAGTTTAACTCTGTCAGTTGAATGCACACATTGACAACCATTCAGTTAGATAGCTCCGTTTTGGTTTTAGAAGCAGATATTTCTCTGTACAGCCTATGGTCCCATTCACTCGGGAATATCCCAACGCAGCTCCTAGAAGAAACGTGTTTCTGACTCGCTGAATCTCAACATAGATTCAACTCTCTTAGGTGAACGAACGCACAGCAGAGCAGTTTCAAGGAAACGTTTCTCCTGAGTTTTAGACGAAGTTTCCTGCTGTTTAGTACGGATGCCGGCATTGGGCTGGAAATACCGGTTTTGGGATTCTGCACAGAAAGGGTTTGCAAACCGCTGAATCCACACGTGAGTTTAACTCTGTCAGTTGAATGCACACATTGACAACCATTCAGTTTCATAGCACACTTTTGGTTTTAGAAGCAGATATTTCTCTGTACAGCCTATGGTCCCATTCACTCGGGAATATCCCAACGCAGCTCCTAGAAGAAACGTGTTTCTGACTCGCTGAATCTCAACATAGATTCAACTCTCTTAGGTGAACGAACACACAGCAAAGCAGTTTCAAGGAAACGTTTCTCCTGCGTTTTAGACGAAGTTTCCTGCTGTTTAGTACGGATGCCGGCATTGGTCTGGAAATACCGGTTTTGGGATTCTGCACAGAAAGGGTTTGCAAACCGCTGAATCCACACGTGAGTTTAACTCTGTCAGTTGAATGCACACATTGACAACCATTCAGTTGGATAGCACACTTTTGGTTTTAGAAGCAGATATTTCTCTGTACAGCCTATGGTCCCATTCACTCGGGAATATCCCAACGCAGCTCCTAGAAGAAACGTGTTTCTGACTCGCTGAATCTCAACATAGAATCAACTCTCTTAGGTGAACGAACGCACAGCAGAGCAGTTTCAAGGAAACGTTTCTCCTGAGTTTTAGACGAAGTTTCCTGCTGTTTAGTACGGATGCCGGCATTGGGCTGGAAATACCGGTTTTGGGATTCTGCACAGAGAGGGTGTGCAAACCGCGAATCCACACGTGAGTTTAACTCTGTCAGTTGAATGCACACATTGACAACCATTCAGTTAGATAGCTCCGTTTTGGTTTTAGAAGCAGATATTTCTCTGTACACCCTATGGTCCCATTGACTCGGGAATATCCCAACGCAGCTCCTAGAAGAAACGTGTTTCTGACTCGCTGAATCTCAACATAGATTCAACTCTCTTAGGTGAACGAACGCACAGCAGAGCAGTTTCAAGGAAACGTTTCTCCTGAGTCTTAGACGAAGTTTCCTGCTGTTTAGTACGTATGCCGGCATTAGGCTGGAAATACCGGTTTTGGGATTCTGCACAGAAAGGGTTTGCAAACCGCTGAATCCACACGTGAGTTTAACTCTGTCAGTTGAATGCACACATTGACAACCATTCAGTTAGATAGCTCCGTTTTGGTTTTAGAAGCAGATATTTCTCTGTACAGCCTATGGTCCCATTCACTCGGGAATATCCCAACGCAGCTCCTAGAAGAAACGTGTTTCTGACTCGCTGAATCTCAACATAGATTCAACTCTCTTAGGTGAACGAACGCACAGCAGAGCAGTTTCAAGGAAACGTTTCTCCTGAGTTTTAGACGAAGTTTCCTGCTGTTTAGTACGGATGCCGGCATTGGACTGGAAATACCGGTTTTGGGATTCTGCACAGAAATGGTTTGCAAACTGCTGAATCCACACGTGAGTTTAACTCTGTCAGTTGAATGCACACATTGACAACCATTCAGTTAGATAGCTCCGTTTTGGTTTTAGAAGCAGATATTTCTCTGTACAGCCTATGGTCCCATTCACTCGGGAATATCCCAACGCAGCTCCTAGAAGAAACGTGTTTCTGACTCGCTGAATCTCAACATAGATTCAACTCTCTTAGGTGAACGAACGCACAGCAGAGCAGTTTCAAGGAAACGTTTCTCCTGAGTTTTAGACGAAGTTTCCTGCTGTTTAGTACGGATGCCGGCATTGGGCTGGAAATACCGGTTTTGGGATTCTGCACAGAAAGGGTTTGCAAACCGCTGAATCCACACGTGAGTTTAACTCTGTCAGTTGAATGCACACATTGACAACCATTCAGTTTGATAGCACACTTTTGGTTTTAGAAGCAGATATTTCTCTGTACAGCCTATGGTCCCATTCACTCGGGAATATCCCAACGCAGCTCCTAGAAGAAACGTGTTTCTGACTCGCTGAATCTCAACATAGATTCAACTCTCTTAGGTGAACGAACACACAGCAGAGCAGTTTCAAGGAAACGTTTCTCCTGAGTTTTAGACGAAGTTTCCTGCTGTTTAGTACGGATGCCGGCATTTGTCTGGAAATACCGGATTTGGGATTCTGAACAGAAAGGGTTTGCAAACCGCTGAATCCACACGTGAGTTTAACTCTGTCAGTTGAATGCACACATTGACAACCATTCAGTTGGATAGCACCCTTTTGGTTTTAGAAGCAGATATTTCTCTGTACAGCCTATGGTCCCATTCACTCGGGAATATCCCAACGCAGCTCCTAGAAGAAACGTGTTTCTGACTCGCTGAATCTCAACATAGATTCAACTCTCTTAGGTGAACGAACGCACAGCAGAGCAGTTTCAAGGAAACGTTTCTCCTGAGTCTTAGACGAAGTTTCCTGCTGTTTAGTACGTATGCCGGCATTAGGCTGGAAATACCGGTTTTGGGATTCTGCACAGAAAGGGTTTGCAAACCGCTGAATACACACGTGAGTTTAACTCTGTCAGTTGAATGCACACATTGACAACCATTCAGTTAGATAGCTCCGTTTTGGTTTTAGAAGCAGATATTTCTCTGTACAGCCTATGGTCCCATTCACTCGGGAATATCCCAACGCAGCTCCTAGAAGAAACGTGTTTCTGACTCGCTGAATCTCAACATAGATTCAACTCTCTTAGTTGAACGAACGCACAGCAGAGCAGTTTCAAGGAAACGTTTCTCCTGAGTTTTAGACGAAGTTTCCTGCTGTTTAGTACGGATGCCGGCATTGGACTGGAAATACCGGTTTTGGGATTCTGCACAGAAATGGTTTGCAAACTGCTGAATCCACACGTGAGTTTAACTCTGTCAGTTGAATGCACACATTGACAACCATTCAGTTAGATAGCTCCGTTTTGGTTTTAGAAGCAGATATTTCTCTGTACAGCCTATGGTCCCATTCACTCGGGAATATCCCAACGCAGCTCCTAGAAGAAACGTGTTTCTGACTCGCTGAATCTCAACATAGATTCAACTCTCTTAGGTGAACGAACGCACAGCAGAGCAGTTTCAAGGAAACGTTTCTCCTGAGTTTTAGACGAAGTTTCCTGCTGTTTAGTACGGATGCCGGCATTGGGCTGGAAATACCGGTTTTGGGATTCTGCACAGAAAGGGTTTGCAAACCGCTGAATCCACACGTGAGTTTAACTCTGTCAGTTGAATGCACACATTGACAACCATTCAGTTTGATAGCACACTTTTGGTTTTAGAAGCAGATATTTCTCTGTACAGCCTATGGTCCCATTCACTCGGGAATATCCCAACGCAGCTCCTAGAAGAAACGTGTTTCTGACTCGCTGAATCTCAACATAGATTCAACTCTCTTAGGTGAACGAACACACAGCAGAGCAGTTTCAAGGAAACGTTTCTCCTGAGTTTTAGACGAAGTTTCCTGCTGTTTAGTACGGATGCCGGCATTGGTCTGGAAATACCGGATTTGGGATTCTGAACAGAAAGGGTTTGCAAACCGCTGAATCCACACGTGAGTTTAACTCTGTCAGTTGAATGCACACATTGACAACCATTCAGTTGGATAGCACCCTTTTGGTTTTAGAAGCAGATATTTCTCTGTACAGCCTATGGTCCCATTCACTCGGGAATATCCCAACGCAGCTCCTAGAAGAAACGTGTTTCTGACTCGCTGAATCTCAACATAGATTCAACTCTCTTAGGTGAACGAACGCACAGCAGAGCAGTTTCAAGGAAACGTTTCTCCTGAGTCTTAGACGAAGTTTCCTGCTGTTTAGTACGTATGCCGGCATTGGGCTGGAAATACCGGTTTTGGGATTCTGCACAGAAAGGGTTTGGAAACCGCTGAATCCACACGTGAGTTTAACTCTGTCAGTTGAATGCACACATTGACAACCATTCAGTTAGATAGCTCCGTTTTGGTTTTAGAAGCAGATATTTCTCTGTACAGCCTATGGTCCCATTCACTCGGGAATATCCCAACGCAGCTCCTAGAAGAAACGTGTTTCTGACTCGCTGAATCTCAACATAGATTCAACTCTCTTAGGTGAACGAACGCACAGCAGAGCAGTTTCAAGGAAACGTTTCTCCTGAGTTTTAGACGAAGTTTCCTGCTGTTTAGTACGTATGCCGGCATTGGGCTGGAAATACCGGTTTTGGGATTCTGCACAGAAAGGGTTTGCAAACCGCTGAATCCACACGTGAGTTTAACTCTGTCAGTTGAATGCACACATTGACAACCATTCAGTTAGATAGCTCCGTTTTGGTTTTAGAAGCAGATATTTCTCTGTACAGCCTATGGTCCCATTCACTCGGGAATATCCCAACGCAGCTCCTAGAAGAAACGTGTTTCTGACTCGCTGAATCTCAACATAGATTCAACTCTCTTAGGTGAACGAACACACAGCAGAGCAGTTTCAAGGAAACGTTTCTCCTGAGTTTTAGACGAAGTTTCCTGCTGTTTAGTACGTATGCCGGCATTGGGCTGGAAATACCGGTTTTGGGATTCTGCACAGAAAGGGTTTGCTAACCGCTGAATCCACACGTGAGTTTAACTCTGTCAGTTGAATGCACACATTGACAACCATTCAGTTTGATAGCACACTTTTGGTTTTAGAAGCAGATATTTCTCTGTACAGCCTATGGTCCCATTCACTCGGGAATATCCCAACGCAGCTCCTAGAAGAAACGTGTTTCTGACTCGCTGAATCTCAACATAGATTCAACTCTCTTAGGTGAACGAACGCACAGCAGAGCAGTTTCAAGGAAACGTTTCTCCTGAGTCTTAGACGAAGTTTCCTGCTGTTTAGTACGTATGCCGGCATTGGGCTGGAAATACCGGTTTTGGGATTCTGCACAGAAAGGGTTTGCAAACCGCTGAATCCACACGTGAGTTTAACTCTGTCAGTTGAATGCACACATTGACAACCATTCAGTTAGATAGCTCCGTTTTGGTTTTAGAAGCAGATATTTCTCTGTACAGCCTATGGTCCTATTCACTCGGGAATATCCCAACGCAGCTCCTAGAAGAAACGTGTTTCTGACTCGCTGAATCTCAACATAGATTCAACTCTCTTAGGTGAACGAACGCACAGCAGAGCAGTTTCAAGGAAACGTTTCTCCTGAATTTTAGACGAAGTTTCCTGCTGTTTAGTACGTATGCCGGCATTGGGCTGGAAATACCGGTTTTGGGATTCTGCACAGAAAGGGTTTGCAAACCGCTGAATCCACACGTGAGTTTAACTCTGTCAGTTGAATGCACACATTGACAACCATTCAGTTTGATAGCACACTTTTGGTTTTAGAAGCAGATATTTCTCTGTACAGCCTATGGTCCCATTCACTCGGGAATATCCCAACGCAGCTCCTAGAAGAAACGTGTTTCTGACTCGCTGAATCTCAACATAGATTCAACTCTCTTAGGTGAACGAACGCACAGCAGAGCAGTTTCAAGGAAACGTTTCTCCTGAGTCTTAGACGAAGTTTCCTGCTGTTTAGTACGTATGCCGGCATTGGGCTGGAAATACCGGTTTTGGGATTCTGCACAGAAAGGGTTTGCAAACCGCTGAATCCACACGTGAGTTTAACTCTGTCAGTTGAATGCACACATTGACAACCATTCAGTTAGATAGCTCCGTTTTGGTTTTAGAAGCAGATATTTCTCTGTACAGCCTATGGTCCTATTCACTCGGGAATATCCCAACGCAGCTCCTAGAAGAAACGTGTTTCTGACTCGCTGAATCTCAACATAGATTCAACTCTCTTAGGTGAACGAACGCACAGCAGAGCAGTTTCAAGGAAACGTTTCTCCTGAATTTTAGACGAAGTTTCCTGCTGTTTAGTACGTATGCCGGCATTGGGCTGGAAATACCGGTTTTGGGATTCTGCACAGAAAGGGTTTGCAAACCGCTGAATCCACACGTGAGTTTAACTCTGTCAGTTGAATGCACACATTGACAACCATTCAGTTTGATAGCACACTTTTGGTTTTAGAAGCAGATATTTCTCTGTACAGCCTATGGTCCCATTCACTCGGGAATATCCCAACGCAGCTCCTAGAAGAAACGTGTTTCTGACTCGCTGAATCTCAACATAGATTCAACTCTCTTAGGTGAACGAACGCACAGCAGAGCAGTTTCAAGGAAACGTTTCTCCTGAGTCTTAGACGAAGTTTCCTGCTGTTTAGTACGTATGCCGGCATTGGGCTGGAAATACCGGTTTTGGGATTCTGCACAGAAAGGGTTTGCAAACCGCTGAATCCACACGTGAGTTTAACTCTGTCAGTTGAATGCACACATTGACAACCATTCAGTTAGATATCTCCGTTTTGGTTTTAGAAGCAGATATTTCTCTGTACAGCCTATGGTCCCATTCACTCGGGAATATCCCAACGCAGCTCCTAGAAGAAACGTGTTTCTGACTCGCTGAATCTCAACATAGATTCAACTCTCTTAGGTGAACGAACGCACAGCAGAGCAGTTTCAAGGAAACGTTTCTCCTGAGTTTTACACGAAGTTTCCTGCTGTTTAGTACGGATGCCGGCATTGGGCTGGACATACCGGTTTTGGGATTCTGCACAGAAATGGTTTGCAAACCGCTGAATCCACACGTGAGTTTAACTCTGTCAGTTGAATGCACACAGTGACAACCATTCAGTTAGATAGCTCCGTTTTGGATTTAGAAGCAGATATTTCTCTGTACAGCCTATGGTCCCATTCACTCGGGAATATCCCAACGCAGCTCCTAGAAGAAACGTGTTTCTGACTCGCTGAATCTCAACATAGATTCAACTCTCTTAGGTGAACGAACGCACAGCAGAGCAGTTTCAAGGAAACGTTTCTCCTGAGTTTTAGACGAAGTTTCCTGCTGTTTAGTACGTATGCCGGCATTGGGCTGGAAATACCGGTTTTGGGATTCTGCACAGAAAGGGTTTGCAAACCGCTGAATCCACACGTGAGTTTAACTCTGTCAGTTGAATGCACACATTGACAACCATTCAGTTAGATAGCTCCGTTTTGGTTTTAGAAGCAGATATTTCTCTGTACAGCCTATGGTCCCATTCACTCGGGAATATCCCAACGCAGCTCCTAGAAGAAACGTGTTTCTGACTCGCTGAATCTCAACATAGATTCAACTCTCTTAGGTGAACGAACGCACAGCAGAGCAGTTTCAAGGAAACGTTTCTCCTGAGTTTTAGACGAAGTTTCCTGCTGTTTAGTACGGATGCCGGCATTGGGCTGGAAATACCGGTTTTGGGATTCTGCACAGAAAGGGTTTGCAAACCGCTGAATCCACACGTGAGTTTAACTCTGTCAGTTGAATGCACACATTGACAACCATTCAGTTTGATAGCACACTTTTGGTTTTAGAAGCAGATATTTCTCTGTACAGCCTATGGTCCCATTCACTCGGGAATATCCCAACGCAGCTCCTAGAAGAAACGTGTTTCTGACTCGCTGAATCTCAACATAGATTCAACTCTCTTAGTTGAACGAACTCACAGCAGAGCAGTTTCAAGGAAACGTTTCTCCTGAGTCTTAGACGAAGTTTCCTGCTGTTTAGTACGGATGCCGGCATTGGGCTGGAAATACCGGTTTTGGGATTCTGCACAGAAAGGGGTTGCAAACCGCTGAATCCACACGTGAGTTTAACTCTGTCAGTTGAATGCACACATTGACAACCATTCAGTTAGATAGCTCCGTTTTGGTTTTAGAAGCAGATATTTCTCTGTACAGCCTATGGTCCCATTCACTCGGGAATATCCCAACGCAGCTCCTAGAAGAAACGTGTTTCTGACTCGCTGAATCTCAACATAGATTCAACTCTCTTAGGTGAACGAACGCACAGCAGAGCAGTTTCAAGGAAACGTTTCTCCTGAGTTTTAGACGAAGTTTCCTGCTGTTTAGTACGTATGCCGGCATTGGGCTGGAAATACCGGTTTTGGGATTCTGCACAGAAAGGGTTTGCAAACCGCTGAATCCACACGTGAGTTTAACTCTGTCAGTTGAATGCACACATTGACAACCATTCAGTTTGATAGCACACTTTTGGTTTTAGAAGCAGATATTTCTCTGTACAGCCTATGGTCCCATTTACTCGGGAATATCCCAACGCAGCTCCTAGAAGAAACGTGTTTCTGACTCGCTGAATCTCAACATAGAATCAACTCTCTTAGGTGAACGAACGCACAGCAGAGCAGTTTCAAGGAAACGTTTCTCCTGAGTTTTAGACGAAGTTTCCTGCTGTTTAGTACGGATGCCGGCATTGGGCTGGAAATACCGGTTTTGGGATTCTGCACAGAGAGGGTGTGCAAACCGCGAATCCACACGTGAGTTTAACTCTGTCAGTTGAATGCACACATTGACAACCATTCAGTTTGATAGCACACTTTTGGTTTAGAAGCAGATATTTCTCTGTACACCCTATGGTCCCATTGACTCGGGAATATCCCAACGCAGCTCCTAGAAGAAACGTGTTTCTGACTCGCTGAATCTCAACATAGATTCAACTCTCTTAGGTGAACGAACGCACAGCAGAGCAGTTTCAAGGAAACGTTTCTCCTGAGTCTTAGACGAAGTTTCCTGCTGTTTAGTACGTATGCCGGCATTAGGCTGGAAATACCGGTTTTGGGATTCTGCACAGAAAGGGTTTGCAAACCGCTGAATCCACACGTGAGTTTAACTCTGTCAGTTGAATGCACACATTGACAACCATTCAGTTAGATAGCTCCGTTTTTGTTTTAGAAGCAGATATTTCTCTGTACAGCCTATGGTCCCATTCACTCGGGAATATCCCAACGCAGCTCCTAGAAGAAACGTGTTTCTGACTCGCTGAATCTCAACATAGATTCAACTCTCTTAGGTGAACGAACGCACAGCAGAGCAGTTTCAAGGAAACGTTTCTCCTGAGTTTTAGACGAAGTTTCCTGCTGTTTAGTACGGATGCCGGCATTGGACTGGAAATACCGGTTTTGGGATTCTGCACAGAAATGGTTTGCAAACTGCTGAATCCACACGTGAGTTTAACTCTGTCAGTTGAATGCACACATTGACAACCATTCAGTTAGATAGCTCCGTTTTGGTTTTAGAAGCAGATATTTCTCTGTACAGCCTATGGTCCCATTCACTCGGGAATATCCCAACGCAGTTCCTAGAAGAAACGTGTTTCTGACTCGCTGAATCTCAACATAGATTCAACTCTCTTAGGTGAACGAACGCACAGCAGAGCAGTTTCAAGGAAACGTTTCTCCTGAGTTTTAGACGAAGTTTCCTGCTGTTTAGTACGGATGCCGGCATTGGGCTGGAAATACCGGTTTTGGGATTCTGCACAGAAAGGGTTTGCAAACCGCTGAATCCACACGTGAGTTTAACTCTGTCAGTTGAATGCACACATTGACAACCATTCAGTTTGATAGCACACTTTTGGTTTTAGAAGCAGATATTTCTCTGTACAGCCTATGGTCCCATTCACTCGGGAATATCCCAACGCAGCTCCTAGAAGAAACGTGTTTCTGACTCGCTGAATCTCAACATAGATTCAACTCCCTTAGGTGAACGAACACACAGCAGAGCAGTTTCAAGGAAACGTTTCTCCTGAGTTTTAGACGAAGTTTCCTGCTGTTTAGTACGGATGCCGGCATTGGTCTGGAAATACCGGATTTGGGATTCTGAACAGAAAGGGTTTGCAAACCGCTGAATCCACACGTGAGTTTAACTCTGTCAGTTGAATGCACACATTGACAACCATTCAGTTGGATAGCACCCTTTTGGTTTTAGAAGCAGATATTTCTCTGTACAGCCTATGGTCCCATTCACTCGGGAATATCCCAACGCAGCTCCTAGAAGAAACGTGTTTCTGACTCGCTGAATCTCAACATAGATTCAACTCTCTTAGGTGAACGAACGCACAGCAGAGCAGTTTCAAGGAAACGTTTCTCCTGAGTCTTAGACGAAGTTTCCTGCTGTTTAGTACGTATGCCGGCATTGGGCTGGAAATACCGGTTTTGGGATTCTGCACAGAAAGGGTTTGCAAACCGCTGAATCCACACGTGAGTTTAACTCTGTCAGTTGAATGCACACATTGACAACCATTCAGTTAGATAGCTCCGTTTTGGTTTTAGAAGCAGATATTTCTCTGTACAGCCTATGGTCCTATTCACTCGGGAATATCCCAACGCAGCTCCTAGAAGAAACGTGTTTCTGACTCGCTGAATCTCAACATAGATTCAACTCTCTTAGGTGAACGAACGCACAGCAGAGCAGTTTCAAGGAAACGTTTCTCCTGAATTTTAGACGAAGTTTCCTGCTGTTTAGTACGTATGCCGGCATTGGGCTGGAAATACCGGTTTTGGGATTCTGCACAGAAAGGGTTTGCAAACCGCTGAATCCACACGTGAGTTTAACTCTCTCAGTTGAATGCACACATTGACAACCATTCAGTTTGATAGCACACTTTTGGTTTTAGAAGCAGATATTTCTCTGTACAGCCTATGGTCCCATTCACTCGGGAATATCCCAACGCAGCTCCTAGAAGAAACGTGTTTCTGACTCGCTGAATCTCAACATAGATTCAACTCTCTTAGGTGAACGAACGCACAGCAGAGCAGTTTCAAGGAAACGTTTCTCCTGAGTCTTAGACGAAGTTTCCTGCTGTTTAGTACGTATGCCGGCATTGGGCTGGAAATACCGGTTTTGGGATTCTGCACAGAAAGGGTTTGCAAACCGCTGAATCCACACGTGAGTTTAACTCTGTCAGTTGAATGCACACATTGACAACCATTCAGTTAGATAGCTCCGTTTTGGTTTTAGAAGCAGATATTTCTCTGTACAGCCTATGGTCCCATTCACTCGGGAATATCCCAACGCAGCTCCTAGAAGAAACGTGTTTCTGACTCGCTGAATCTCAACATAGATTCAACTCTCTTAGGTGAACGAACGCACAGCAGAGCAGTTTCAAGGAAACGTTTCTCCTGAGTTTTACACGAAGTTTCCTGCTGTTTAGTACGGATGCCGGCATTGGGCTGGACATACCGGTTTTGGGATTCTGCACAGAAATGGTTTGCAAACCGCTGAATCCACACGTGAGTTTAACTCTGTCAGTTGAATGCACACATTGACAACCATTCAGTTAGATAGCTCCGTTTTGGATTTAGAAGCAGATATTTCTCTGTACAGCCTATGGTCCCATTCACTCGGGAATATCCCAACGCAGCTCCTAGAAGAAACGTGTTTCTGACTCGCTGAATCTCAACATAGATTCAACTCTCTTAGGTGAACGAACGCACAGCAGAGCAGTTTCAAGGAAACGTTTCTCCTGAGTTTTAGACGAAGTTTCCTGCTGTTTAGTACGGATGCCGGCATTGGGCTGGAAATACCGGTTTTGGGATTCTGCACAGAAAGGGTTTGCAAACCGCTGAATCCACACGTGAGTTTAACTCTGTCAGTTGAATGCACACATTGACAACCATTCAGTTAGATAGCTCCGTTTTGGTTTTAGAAGCAGATATTTCTCTGTACAGCCTATGGTCCCATTCACTCGGGAATATCCCAACGCAGCTCCTAGAAGAAACGTGTTTCTGACTCGCTGAATCTCAACATAGATTCAACTCTCTTAGGTGAACGAACGCACAGCAGAGCAGTTTCAAGGAAACGTTTCTCCTGAGTTTTAGACGAAGTTTCCTGCTGTTTAGTACGGATGCCGGCATTGGGCTGGAAATACCGGTTTTGGGATTCTGCACAGAAAGGGTTTGCAAACCGCTGAATCCACACGTGAGTTTAACTCTGTCAGTTGAATGCACACATTGACAACCATTCAGTTTGATAGCACACTTTTGGTTTTAGAAGCAGATATTTCTCTGTACAGCCTATGGTCCCATTCACTCGGGAATATCCCAACGCAGCTCCTAGAAGAAACGTGTTTCTGACTCGCTGAATCTCAACATAGATTCAACTCTCTTAGTTGAACGAACTCACAGCAGAGCAGTTTCAAGGAAACGTTTCTCCTGAGTCTTAGACGAAGTTTCCTGCTGTTTAGTACGGATGCCGGCATTGGGCTGGAAATACCGGTTTTGGGATTCTGCACAGAAAGGGGTTGCAAACCGCTGAATCCACACGTGAGTTTAACTCTGTCAGTTGAATGCACACATTGACAACCATTCAGTTAGATAGCTCCGTTTTGGTTTTAGAAGCAGATATTTCTCTGTACAGCCTATGGTCCCACTCACTCGGGAATATCCCAACGCAGCTCCTAGAAGAAACGTGTTTCTGACTCGCTGAATCTCAACATAGATTCAACTCTCTTAGGTGAACGAACGCACAGCAGAGCAGTTTCAAGGAAACGTTTCTCCTGAGTTTTAGACGAAGTTTCCTGCTGTTTAGTACGTATGCCGGCATTGGGCTGGAAATACCGGTTTTGGGATTCTGCACAGAAAGGGTTTGCAAACCGCTGAATCCACACGTGAGTTTAACTCTGTCAGGTGAATGCACACATTGACAACCATTCAGTTTGATAGCACACTTTTGGTTTTAGAAGCAGATATTTCTCTGTACAGCCTATGGTCCCATTTACTCGGGAATATCCCAACGCAGCTCCTAGAAGAAACGTGTTTCTGACTCGCTGAATCTCAACATAGAATCAACTCTCTTAGGTGAACGAACGCACAGCAGAGCAGTTTCAAGGAAACGTTTCTCCTGAGTTTTAGACGAAGTTTCCTGCTGTTTAGTACGGATGCCGGCATTGGGCTGGAAATACCGGTTTTGGGATTCTGCACAGAGAGGGTGTGCAAACCGCGAATCCACACGTGAGTTTAACTCTGTCAGTTGAATGCACACATTGACAACCATTCAGTTTGATAGCACACTTTTGGTTTTAGAAGCAGATATTTCTCTGTACACCCTATGGTCCCATTGACTCGGGAATATCCCAACGCAGCTCCTAGAAGAAACGTGTTTCTGACTCGCTGAATCTCAACATAGATTCAACTCTCTTAGGTGAACGAACGCACAGCAGAGCAGTTTCAAGGAAACGTTTCTCCTGAGTCTTAGACGAAGTTTCCTGCTGTTTAGTACGTATGCCGGCATTAGGCTGGAAATACCGGTTTTGGGATTCTGCACAGAAAGGGTTTGCAAACCGCTGAATCCACACGTGAGTTTAACTCTGTCAGTTGAATGCACACATTGACAACCATTCAGTTAGATAGCTCCGTTTTGGTTTTAGAAGCAGATATTTCTCTGTACAGCCTATGGTCCCATTCACTCGGGAATATCCCAACGCAGCTCCTAGAAGAAACGTGTTTCTGACTCGCTGAATCTCAACATAGATTCAACTCTCTTAGGTGAACGAACGCACAGCAGAGCAGTTTCAAGGAAACGTTTCTCCTGAGTTTTAGACGAAGTTTCCTGCTGTTTAGTACGGATGCCGGCATTGGACTGGAAATACCGGTTTTGGGATTCTGCACAGAAATGGTTTGCAAACTGCTGAATCCACACGTGAGTTTAACTCTGTCAGTTGAATGCACACATTGACAACCATTCAGTTAGATAGCTCCGTTTTGGTTTTAGAAGCAGATATTTCTCTGTATAGCCTATGGTCCCATTCACTCGGGAATATCCCAACGCAGCTCCTAGAAGAAACGTGTTTCTGACTCGCTGAATCTCAACATAGATTCAACTCTCTTAGGTGAACGAACGCACAGCAGAGCAGTTTCAAGGAAACGTTTCTCCTGAGTTTTAGACGAAGTTTCCTGCTGTTTAGTACGGATGCCGGCATTGGGCTGGAAATACCGGTTTTGGGATTCTGCACAGAAAGGGTTTGCAAACCGCTGAATCCACACGTGAGTTTAACTCTGTCAGTTGAATGCACACATTGACAACCATTCAGTTTGATAGCACACTTTTGGTTTTAGAAGCAGATATTTCTCTGTACAGCCTATGGTCCCATTCACTCGGGAATATCCCAACGCAGCTCCTAGAAGAAACGTGTTTCTGACTCGCTGAATCTCAACATAGATTCAACTCCCTTAGGTGAACGAACACACAGCAGAGCAGTTTCAAGGAAACGTTTCTCCTGAGTTTTAGACGAAGTTTCCTGCTGTTTAGTACGGATGCCGGCATTGGTCTGGAAATAACGGATTTGGGATTCTGAACAGAAAGGGTTTGCAAACCGCTGAATCCACACGTGAGTTTAACTCTGTCAGTTGAATGCACACATTGACAACCATTCAGTTGGATAGCACCCTTTTGGTTTTAGAAGCAGATATTTCTCTGTACAGCCTATGGTCCCATTCACTCGGGAATATCCCAACGCAGCTCCTAGAAGAAACGTGTTTCTGACTCGCTGAATCTCAACATAGATTCAACTCTCTTAGGTGAACGAACGCACAGCAGAGCAGTTTCAAGGAAACGTTTCTCCTGAGTCTTAGACGAAGTTTCCTGCTGTTTAGTACGTATGCCGGCATTAGGCTGGAAATACCGGTTTTGGGATTCTGCACAGAAAGGGTTTGCAAACCGCTGAATCCACACGTGAGTTTAACTCTGTCAGTTGAATGCACACATTGACAACCATTCAGTTAGATAGCTCCGTTTTGGTTTTAGAAGCAGATATTTCTCTGTACAGCCTATGGTCCCATTCACTCGGGAATATCCCAACGCAGCTCCTAGAAGAAACGTGTTTCTGACTCGCTGAATCTCAACATAGATTCAACTCTCTTAGTTGAACGAACGCACAGCAGAGCAGTTTCAAGGAAACGTTTCTCCTGAGTTTTAGACGAAGTTTCCTGCTGTTTAGTACGGATGCCGGCATTGGACTGGAAATACCGGTTTTGGGATTCTGCACAGAAATGGTTTGCAAACTGCTGAATCCACACGTGAGTTTAACTCTGTCAGTTGAATGCACACATTGACAACCATTCAGTTAGATAGCTCCGTTTTGGTTTTAGAAGCAGATATTTCTCTGTACAGCCTATGGTCCCATTCACTCGGGAATATCCCAACGCAGCTCCTAGAAGAAACGTGTTTGTGACTCGCTGAATCTCAACATAGATTCAACTCTCTTAGGTGAACGAACGCACAGCAGAGCAGTTTCAAGGAAACGTTTCTCCTGAGTTTTAGACGAAGTTTCCTGCTGTTTAGTACGGATGCCGGCATTGGGCTGGAAATACCGGTTTTGGGATTCTGCACAGAAAGGGTTTGCAAACCGCTGAATCCACACGTGAGTTTAACTCTGTCAGTTGAATGCACACATTGACAACCATTCAGTTTGATAGCACACTTTTGGTTTTAGAAGCAGATATTTCTCTGTACAGCCTATGGTCCCATTCACTCGGGAATATCCCAACGCAGCTCCTAGAAGAAACGTGTTTCTGACTCGCTGAATCTCAACATAGATTCAACTCTCTTAGGTGAACGAACACACAGCAGAGCAGTTTCAAGGAAACGTTTCTCCTGAGTTTTAGACGAAGTTTCCTGCTGTTTAGTACGGATGCCGGCATTAGGCTGGAAATACCGGATTTGGGATTCTGAACAGAAAGGGTTTGCAAACCGCTGAATCCACACGTGAGTTTAACTCTGTCAGTTGAATGCACACATTGACAACCATTCAGTTGGATAGCACCCTTTTGGTTTTAGAAGCAGATATTTCTCTGTACAGCCTATGGTCCCATTCACTCGGGAATATCCCAACGCAGCTCCTAGAAGAAACGTGTTTCTGACTCGCTGAATCTCAACATAGATTCAACTCTCTTAGGTGAACGAACGCACAGCAGAGCAGTTTCAAGGAAACGTTTCTCCTGAGTCTTAGACGAAGTTTCCTGCTGTTTAGTACGTATGCCGGCATTGGGCTGGAAATACCGGTTTTGGGATTCTGCACAGAAAGGGTTTGCAAACCGCTGAATCCACACGTGAGTTTAACTCTGTCAGTTGAATGCACACATTGACAACCATTCAGTTAGATAGCTCCGTTTTGGTTTTAGAAGCAGATATTTCTCTGTACATCCTATGGTCCTATTCACTCGGGAATATCCCAACGCAGCTCCTAGAAGAAACGTGTTTCTGACTCGCTGAATCTCAACATAGATTCAACTCTCTTAGGTGAACGAACGCACAGCAGAGCAGTTTCAAGGAAACGTTTCTCCTGAATTTTAGACGAAGATTCCTGCTGTTTAGTACGTATGCCGGCATTGGGCTGGAAATACCGGTTTTGGGATTCTGCACAGAAAGGGTTTGCAAACCGCTGAATCCACACGTGAGTTTAAC
Organism: Aotus nancymaae; assembly: GCF_030222135.1. Classification (NCBI taxonomy): domain Eukaryota; kingdom Metazoa; phylum Chordata; class Mammalia; order Primates; family Aotidae; genus Aotus; species Aotus nancymaae. The sequence continues at coordinate 217,346 of NW_026988769.1, forward strand.
TCTGTCAGTTGAATGCACACATTGACAACCATTCAGTTTGATAGCACACTTTTGGTTTTAGAAGCAGATATTTCTCTGTACAGCCTATGGTCCCATTCACTCGGGAATATCCCATCGCAGCTCCTAGAAGAAACGTGTTTCTGACTCGCTGAATCTCAACATAGATTCAACTCTCTTAGGTGAACGAACGCACAGCAGAGCAGTTTCAAGGAAACGTTTCTCCTGAGTCTTAGACGAAGTTTCCTGCTGTTTAGTACGTATGCCGGCATTGGGCTGGAAATACCGGTTTTGGGATTCTGCACAGAAAGGGTTTGCAAACCGCTGAATCCACACGTGAGTTTAACTCTGTCAGTTGAATGCACACATTGACAACCATTCAGTTAGATAGCTCCGTTTTGGTTTTAGAAGCAGATATTTCTCTGTACAGCCTATGGTCCCATTCACTCGGGAATATCCCAACGCAGCTCCTAGAAGAAACGTGTTTCTGACTCGCTGAATCTCAACATAGATTCAACTCTCTTAGGTGAACGAACGCACAGCAGAGCAGTTTCAAGGAAACGTTTCTCCTGAGTTTTACACGAAGTTTCCTGCTGTTTAGTACGGATGCCGGCATTGGGCTGGACATACCGGTTTTGGGATTCTGCACAGAAATGGTTTGCAAACCGCTGAATCCACACGTGAGTTTAACTCTGTCAGTTGAATGCACACATTGACAACCATTCAGTTAGATAGCTCCGTTTTGGATTTAGAAGCAGATATTTCTCTGTACAGCCTATGGTCCCATTCACTCGGGAATATCCCAACGCAGCTCCTAGAAGAAACGTGTTTCTGACTCGCTGAATCTCAACATAGATTCAACTCTCTTAGGTGAACGAACGCACAGCAGAGCAGTTTCAAGGAAACGTTTCTCCTGAGTTTTAGACGAAGTTTCCTGCTGTTTAGTACGTATGCCGGCATTGGGCTGGAAATACCGGTTTTGGGATTCTGCACAGAAAGGGTTTGCAAACCGCTGAATCCACACGTGAGTTTAACTCTGTCAGTTGAATGCACACATTGACAACCATTCAGTTAGATAGCTCCGTTTTGGTTTTAGAAGCAGATATTTCTCTGTACAGCCTATGGTCCCATTCACTCGGGAATATCCCAACGCAGCTCCTAGAAGAAACGTGTTTCTGACTCGCTGAATCTCAACATAGATTCAACTCTCTTAGGTGAACGAACGCACAGCAGAGCAGTTTCAAGGAAACGTTTCTCCTGAGTTTTAGACGAAGTTTCCTGCTGTTTAGTACGGATGCCGGCATTGGGCTGGAAATACCGGTTTTGGGATTCTGCACAGAAAGGGTTTGCAAACCGCTGAATCCACACGTGAGTTTAACTCTGTCAGTTGAATGCACACATTGACAACCATTCAGTTAGATAGCTCCGTTTTGGTTTTAGAAGCAGATATTTCTCTGTACAGCCTATGGTCCCATTCACTCGGGAATATCCCAACGCAGCTCCTAGAAGAAACGTGTTTCTGACTCGCTGAATCTCAACATAGATTCAACTCTCTTAGGTGAACGAACGCACAGCAGAGCAGTTTCAAGGAAACGTTTCTCCTGAGTTTTAGACGAAGTTTCCTGCTGTTTAGTACGGATGCCGGCATTGGACTGGAAATACCGGTTTTGGGATTCTGCACAGAAATGGTTTGCAAACTGCTGAATCCACACGTGAGTTTAACTCTGTCAGTTGAATGCACACATTGACAACCATTCAGTTAGATAGCTCCGTTTTGGTTTTAGAAGCAGATATTTCTCTGTATAGCCTATGGTCCCATTCACTCGGGAATATCCCAACGCAGCTCCTAGAAGAAACGTGTTTCTGACTCGCTGAATCTCAACATAGATTCAACTCTCTTAGGTGAACGAACGCACAGCAGAGCAGTTTCAAGGAAACGTTTCTCCTGAGTTTTAGACGAAGTTTCCTGCTGTTTAGTACGGATGCCGGCATTGGGCTGGAAATACCGGTTTTGGGATTCTGCACAGAAAGGGTTTGCAAACCGCTGAATCCACACGTGAGTTTAACTCTGTCAGTTGAATGCACACATTGACAACCATTCAGTTTGATAGCACACTTTTGGTTTTAGAAGCAGATATTTCTCTGTACAGCCTATGGTCCCATTCACTCGGGAATATCCCAACGCAGCTCCTAGAAGAAACGTGTTTCTGACTCGCTGAATCTCAACATAGATTCAACTCCCTTAGGTGAACGAACACACAGCAGAGCAGTTTCAAGGAAACGTTTCTCCTGAGTTTTAGACGAAGTTACCTGCTGTTTAGTACGGATGCCGGCTTTGGTCTGGAAATACCGGATTTGGGATTCTGAACAGAAAGGGTTTGCAAACCGCTGAATCCACACGTGAGTTTAACTCTGTCAGTTGAATGCACACATTGACAACCATTCAGTTGGATAGCACCCTTTTGGTTTTAGAAGCAGATATTTCTCTGTACAGCCTATGGTCCCATTCACTCGGGAATATCCCAACGCAGCTCCTAGAAGAAACGTGTTTCTGACTCGCTGAATCTCAACATAGATTCAACTCTCTTAGGTGAACGAACGCACAGCAGAGCAGTTTCAAGGAAACGTTTCTCCTGAGTCTTAGACGAAGTTTCCTGCTGTTTAGTACGTATGCCGGCATTAGGCTGGAAATACCGGTTTTGGGATTCTGCACAGAAAGGGTTTGCAAACCGCTGAATCCACACGTGAGTTTAACTCTGTCAGTTGAATGCACACATTGACAACCATTCAGTTAGATAGCTCCGTTTTGGTTTTAGAAGCAGATATTTCTCTGTACAGCCTATGGTCCCATTCACTCGGGAATATCCCAACGCAGCTCCTAGAAGAAACGTGTTTCTGACTCGCTGAATCTCAACATAGATTCAACTCTCTTAGTTGAACGAACGCACAGCAGAGCAGTTTCAAGGAAACGTTTCTCCTGAGTTTTAGACGAAGTTTCCTGCTGTTTAGTACGGATGCCGGCATTGGACTGGAAATACCGGTTTTGGGATTCTGCACAGAAATGGTTTGCAAACTGCTGAATCCACACGTGAGTTTAACTCTGTCAGTTGAATGCACACATTGACAACCATTCAGTTAGATAGCTCCGTTTTGGTTTTAGAAGCAGATATTTCTCTGTACAGCCTATGGTCCCATTCACTCGGGAATATCCCAACGCAGCTCCTAGAAGAAACGTGTTTCTGACTCGCTGAATCTCAACATAGATTCAACTCTCTTAGGTGAACGAACGCACAGCAGAGCAGTTTCAAGGAAACGTTTCTCCTGAGTCTTAGACGAAGTTTCCTGCTGTTTAGTACGTATGCCGGCATTAGGCTGGAAATACCGGTTTTGGGATTCTGCACAGAAAGGGTTTGCAAACCGCTGAATCCACACGTGAGTTTAACTCTGTCAGTTGAATGCACACATTGACAACCATTCAGTTAGATAGCTCCGTTTTGGTTTTAGAAGCAGATATTTCTCTGTACAGCCTATGGTCCCATTCACTCGGGAATATCCCAACGCAGCTCCTAGAAGAAACGTGTTTCTGACTCGCTGAATCTCAACATAGATTCAACTCTCTTAGGTGAACGAACGCACAGCAGAGCAGTTTCAAGGAAACGTTTCTCCTGAGTTTTAGACGAAGTTTCCTGCTGTTTAGTACGGATGCCGGCATTGGACTGGAAATACCGGTTTTGGGATTCTGCACAGAAATGGTTTGCAAACTGCTGAATCCACACGTGAGTTTAACTCTGTCAGTTGAATGCACACATTGACAACCATTCAGTTAGATAGCTCCGTTTTGGTTTTAGAAGCAGATATTTCTCTGTATAGCCTATGGTCCCATTCACTCGGGAATATCCCAACGCAGCTCCTAGAAGAAACGTGTTTCTGACTCGCTGAATCTCAACATAGATTCAACTCTCTTAGGTGAACGAACGCACAGCAGAGCAGTTTCAAGGAAACGTTTCTCCTGAGTTTTAGACGAAGTTTCCTGCTGTTTAGTACGGATGCCGGCATTGGTCTGGAAATACCGGATTTGGGATTCTGAACCGAAAGGGTTTGCAAACCGCTGAATCCACACGTGAGTTTAACTCTGTCAGTTGAATGCACACATTGACAACCATTCAGTTGGATAGCACCCTTTTGGTTTTAGAAGCAGATATTTCTCTGTACAGCCTATGGTCCCATTCACTCGGGAATATCCCAACGCAGCTCCTAGAAGAAACGTGTTTCTGACTCGCTGAATCTCAACATAGATTCAACTCTCTTAGGTGAACGAACGCACAGCAGAGCAGTTTCAAGGAAACGTTTCTCCTGAGTCTTAGACGAAGTTTCCTGCTGTTTAGTACGTATGCCGGCATTAGGCTGGAAATACCGGTTTTGGGATTCTGCACAGAAAGGGTTTGCAAACCGCTGAATCCACACGTGAGTTTAACTCTGTCAGTTGAATGCACACATTGACAACCATTCAGTTAGATAGCTCCGTTTTGGTTTTAGAAGCAGATATTTCTCTGTACAGCCTATGGTCCCATTCACTCGGGAATATCCCAACGCAGCTCCTAGAAGAAACGTGTTTCTGACTCGCTGAATCTCAACATAGATTCAACTCTCTTAGGTGAACGAACGCACAGCAGAGCAGTTTCAAGGAAACGTTTCTCCTGAGTTTTAGACGAAGTTTCCTGCTGTTTAGTACGGATGCCGGCATTGGGCTGGAAATACCGGTTTTGGGATTCTGCACAGAAAGGGTTTGCAAACCGCTGAATCCACACGTGAGTTTAACTCTGTCAGTTGAATGCACACATTGACAACCATTCAGTTTGATAGCACACTTTTGGTTTTAGAAGCAGATATTTCTCTGTACAGCCTATGGTCCCATTCACTCGGGAATATCCCAACGCAGCTCCTAGAAGAAACGTGTTTCTGACTCGCTGAATCTCAACATAGATTCAACTCTCTTAGGTGAACGAACACACAGCAGAGCAGTTTCAAGGAAACGTTTCTCCTGAGTTTTAGACGAAGTTTCCTGCTGTTTAGTACGGATGCCGGCATTGGTCTGGAAATACCGGATTTGGGATTCTGAACAGAAAGGGTTTGCAAACCGCTGAATCCACACGTGAGTTTAACTCTGTCAGTTGAATGCACACATTGACAACCATTCAGTTGGATAGCACCCTTTTGGTTTTAGAAGCAGATATTTCTCTGTACAGCCTATGGTCCCATTCACTCGGGAATATCCCAACGCAGCTCCTAGAACAAACGTGTTTCTGACTCGCTGAATCTCAACATAGATTCAACTCTCTTAGGTGAACGAACGCACAGCAGAGCAGTTTCAAGGAAACGTTTCTCCTGAGTCTTAGACGAAGTTTCCTGCTGTTTAGTACGTATGCCGGCATTGGGCTGGAAATACCGGTTTTGGGATTCTGCACAGAAAGGGTTTGCAAACCGCTGAATCCACACGTGAGTTTAACTCTGTCAGTTGAATGCACACATTGACAACCATTCAGTTAGATAGCTCCGTTTTGGTTTTAGAAGCAGATATTTCTCTGTACAGCCTATGGTCCTATTCACTCGGGAATATCCCAACGCAGCTCCTAGAAGAAACGTGTTTCTGACTCGCTGAATCTCAACATAGATTCAACTCTCTTAGGTGAACGAACGCACAGCAGAGCAGTTTCAAGGAAACGTTTCTCCTGAATTTTAGACGAAGTTTCCTGCTGTTTAGTACGTATGCCGGCATTGGGCTGGAAATACCGGTTTTGGGATTCTGCACAGAAAGGGTTTGCAAACCGCTGAATCCACACGTGAGTTTAACTCTGTCAGTTGAATGCACACATTGACAACCATTCAGTTTGATAGCACACTTTTGGTTTTAGAAGCAGATATTTCTCTGTACAGCCTATGGTCCCATTCACTCGGGAATATCCCAACGCAGCTCCTAGAAGAAACGTGTTTCTGACTCGCTGAATCTCAACATAGATTCAACTCTCTTAGCTGAACGAACGCACAGCAGAGCAGTTTCAAGGAAACGTTTCTCCTGAGTCTTAGACGAAGTTTCCTGCTGTTTAGTACGTATGCCGGCATTGGGCTGGAAATACCGGTTTTGGGATTCTGCACAGAAAGGGTTTGCAAACCGCTGAATCCACACGTGAGTTTAACTCTGTCAGTTGAATGCACACATTGACAACCATTCAGTTAGATAGCTCCGTTTTGGTTTTAGAAGCAGATATTTCTCTGTACAGCCTATGGTCCCATTCACTCGGGAATATCCCAACGCAGCTCCTAGAAGAAACGTGTTTCTGACTCGCTGAATCTCAACATAGATTCAACTCTCTTAGGTGAACGAACGCACAGCAGAGCAGTTTCAAGGAAACGTTTCTCCTGAGTTTTACACGAAGTTTCCTGCTGTTTAGTACGGATGCCGGCATTGGGCTGGACATACCGGTTTTGGGATTCTGCACAGAAATGGTTTGCAAACCGCTGAATCCACACGTGAGTTTAACTCTGTCAGTTGAATGCACACATTGACAACCATTCAGTTAGATAGCTCCGTTTTGGATTTAGAAGCAGATATTTCTCTGTACAGCCTATGGTCCCATTCACTCGGGAATATCCCAACGCAGCTCCTAGAAGAAACGTGTTTCTGACTCGCTGAATCTCAACATAGATTCAACTCTCTTAGGTGAACGAACGCACAGCAGAGCAGTTTCAAGGAAACGTTTCTCCTGAGTTTTAGACGAAGTTTCCTGCTGTTTAGTACGTATGCCGGCATTGGGCTGGAAATACCGGTTTTGGGATTCTGCACAGAAAGGGTTTGCAAACCGCTGAATCCACACGTGAGTTTAACTCTGTCAGTTGAATGCACACATTGACAACCATTCAGTTAGATAGCTCCGTTTTGGTTTTAGAAGCAGATATTTCTCTGTACAGCCTATGGTCCCATTCACTCGGGAATATCCCAACGCAGCTCCTAGAAGAAACGTGTTTCTGACTCGCTGAATCTCAACATAGATTCAACTCTCTTAGGTGAACGAACGCACAGCAGAGCAGTTTCAAGGAAACGTTTCTCCTGAGTTTTAGACGAAGTTTCCTGCTGTTTAGTACGGATGCCGGCATTGGGCTGGAAATACCGGTTTTGGGATTCTGCACAGAAAGGGTTTGCAAACCGCTGAATCCACACGTGAGTTTAACTCTGTCAGTTGAATGCACACATTGACAACCATTCAGTTTGATAGCACACTTTTGGTTTTAGAAGCAGATATTTCTCTGTACAGCCTATGGTCCCATTCACTCGGGAATATCCCAACGCAGCTCCTAGAAGAAACGTGTTTCTGACTCGCTGAATCTCAACATAGATTCAACTCTCTTAGTTGAACGAACTCACAGCAGAGCAGTTTCAAGGAAACGTTTCTCCTGAGTCTTAGACGAAGTTTCCTGCTGTTTAGTACGGATGCCGGCATTGGGCTGGAAATACCGGTTTTGGGATTCTGCACAGAAAGGGGTTGCAAACCGCTGAATCCACACGTGAGTTTAACTCTGTCAGTTGAATGCACACATTGACAACCATTCAGTTAGATAGCTCCGTTTTGGTTTTAGAAGCAGATATTTCTCTGTACAGCCTATGGTCCCACTCACTCGGGAATATCCCAACGCAGCTCCTAGAAGAAACGTGTTTCTGACTCGCTGAATCTCAACATAGATTCAACTCTCTTAGGTGAACGAACGCACAGCAGAGCAGTTTCAAGGAAACGTTTCTCCTGAGTTTTAGACGAAGTTTCCTGCTGTTTAGTACGTATGCCGGCATTGGGCTGGAAATACCGGTTTTGGGATTCTGCACAGAAAGGGTTTGCAAACCGCTGAATCCACACGTGAGTTTAACTCTGTCAGGTGAATGCACACATTGACAACCATTCAGTTTGATAGCACACTTTTGGTTTTAGAAGCAGATATTTCTCTGTACAGCCTATGGTCCCATTTACTCGGGAATATCCCAACGCAGCTCCTAGAAGAAACGTGTTTCTGACTCGCTGAATCTCAACATAGAATCAACTCTCTTAGGTGAACGAACGCACAGCAGAGCAGTTTCAAGGAAACGTTTCTCCTGAGTTTTAGACGAAGTTTCCTGCTGTTTAGTACGGATGCCGGCATTGGGCTGGAAATACCGGTTTTGGGATTCTGCACAGAGAGGGTGTGCAAACCGCGAATCCACACGTGAGTTTAACTCTGTCAGTTGAATGCACACATTGACAACCATTCAGTTTGATAGCACACTTTTGGTTTTAGAAGCAGATATTTCTCTGTACAGCCTATGGTCCCATTCACTCGGGAATATCCCAACGCAGCTCCTAGAAGAAACGTGTTTCTGACTCGCTGAATCTCAACATAGATTCAACTCTCTTAGGTGAACGAACGCACAGCAGAGCAGTTTCAAGGAAACGTTTCTCCTGAGTCTTAGACGAAGTTTCCTGCTGTTTAGTACGTATGCCGGCATTAGGCTGGAAATACCGGTTTTGGGATTCTGCACAGAAAGGGTTTGCAAACCGCTGAATCCACACGTGAGTTTAACTCTGTCAGTTGAATGCACACATTGACAACCATTCAGTTAGATAGCTCCGTTTTGGTTTTAGAAGCAGATATTTCTCTGTACAGCCTATGGTCCCATTCACTCGGGAATATCCCAACGCAGCTCCTAGAAGAAACGTGTTTCTGACTCGCTGAATCTCAACATAGATTCAACTCTCTTAGGTGAACGAACGCACAGCAGAGCAGTTTCAAGGAAACGTTTCTCCTGAGTTTTAGACGAAGTTTCCTGCTGTTTAGTACGGATGCCGGCATTGGACTGGAAATACCGGTTTTGGGATTCTGCACAGAAATGGTTTGCAAACTGCTGAATCCACACGTGAGTTTAACTCTGTCAGTTGAATGCACACATTGACAACCATTCAGTTAGATAGCTCCGTTTTGATTTTAGAAGCAGATATTTCTCTGTATAGCCTATGGTCCCATTCACTCGGGAATATCCCAACGCAGCTCCTAGAAGAAACGTGTTTCTGACTCGCTGAATCTCAACATAGATTCAACTCTCTTAGGTGAACGAACGCACAGCAGAGCAGTTTCAAGGAAACGTTTCTCCTGAGTTTTAGACGAAGTTTCCTGCTGTTTAGTACGGATGCCGGCATTGGGCTGGAAATACCGGTTTTGGGATTCTGCACAGAAAGGGTTTGCAAACCGCTGAATCCACACGTGAGTTTAACTCTGTCAGTTGAATGCACACATTGACAACCATTCAGTTTGATAGCACACTTTTGGTTTTAGAAGCAGATATTTCTCTGTACAGCCTATGGTCCCATTCACTCGGGAATATCCCAACGCAGCTCCTAGAAGAAACGTGTTTCTGACTCGCTGAATCTCAACATAGATTCAACTCCCTTAGGTGAACGAACACACAGCAGAGCAGTTTCAAGGAAACGTTTCTCCTGAGTTTTAGACGAAGTTACCTGCTGTTTAGTACGGATGCCGGCATTGGTCTGGAAATACCGGATTTGGGATTCTGAACAGAAAGGGTTTGCAAACCGCTGAATCCACACGTGAGTTTAACTCTGTCAGTTGAATGCACACATTGACAACCATTCAGTTGGATAGCACCCTTTTGGTTTTAGAAGCAGATATTTCTCTGTACAGCCTATGGTCCCATTCACTCGGGAATATCCCAACGCAGCTCCTAGAAGAAACGTGTTTCTGACTCGCTGAATCTCAACATAGATTCAACTCTCTTAGGTGAACGAACGCACAGCAGAGCAGTTTCAAGGAAACGTTTCTCCTGAGTCTTAGACGAAGTTTCCTGCTGTTTAGTACGTATGCCGGCATTAGGCTGGAAATACCGGTTTTGGGATTCTGCACAGAAAGGGTTTGCAAACCGCTGAATCCACACGTGAGTTTAACTCTGTCAGTTGAATGCACACATTGACAACCATTCAGTTAGATAGCTCCGTTTTGGTTTTAGAAGCAGATATTTCTCTGTACAGCCTATGGTCCCATTCACTCGGGAATATCCCAACGCAGCTCCTAGAAGAAACGTGTTTCTGACTCGCTGAATCTCAACATAGATTCAACTCTCTTAGGTGAACGAACGCACAGCAGAGCAGTTTCAAGGAAACGTTTCTCCTGAGTCTTAGACGAAGTTTCCTGCTGTTTAGTACGTATGCCGGCATTGGGCTGGAAATACCGGTTTTGGGATTCTGCACAGAAAGGGTTTGCAAACCGCTGAATCCACACGTGAGTTTAACTCTGTCAGTTGAATGCACACATTGACAACCATTCAGTTAGATAGCTCCGTTTTGGTTTTAGAAGCAGATATTTCTCTGTACAGCCTATGGTCCCATTCACTCGGGAATATCCCAACGCAGCTCCTAGAAGAAACGTGTTTCTGACTCGCTGAATCTCAACATAGATTCAACTCTCTTAGGTGAACGAACGCACAGCAGAGCAGTTTCAAGGAAACGTTTCTCCTGAGTTTTACACGAAGTTTCCTGCTGTTTAGTACGGATGCCGGCATTGGGCTGGACATACCGGTTTTGGGATTCTGCACAGAAATGGTTTGCAAACCGCTGAATCCACACGTGAGTTTAACTCTGTCAGTTGAATGCACACATTGACAACCATTCAGTTAGATAGCTCCGTTTTGGATTTAGAAGCAGATATTTCTCTGTACAGCCTATGGTCCCATTCACTCGGGAATATCCCAACGCAGCTCCTAGAAGAAACGTGTTTCTGACTCGCTGAATCTCAACATAGATTCAACTCTCTTAGGTGAACGAACGCACAGCAGAGCAGTTTCAAGGAAACGTTTCTCCTGAGTTTTAGACGAAGTTTCCTGCTGTTTAGTACGTATGCCGGCATTGGGCTGGAAATACCGGTTTTGGGATTCTGCACAGAAAGGGTTTGCAAACCGCTGAATCCACACGTGAGTTTAACTCTGTCAGTTGAATGCACACATTGACAACCATTCAGTTAGATAGCTCCGTTTTGGTTTTAGAAGCAGATATTTCTCTGTACAGCCTATGGTCCCATTCACTCGGGAATATCCCAACGCAGCTCCTAGAAGAAACGTGTTTCTGACTCGCTGAATCTCAACATAGATTCAACTCTCTTAGGTGAACGAACGCACAGCAGAGTAGTTTCAAGGAAACGTTTCTCCTGAGTTTTAGACGAAGTTTCCTGCTGTTTAGTACGGATGCCGGCATTGGGCTGGAAATACCGGTTTTGGGATTCTGCACAGAAAGGGTTTGCAAACCGCTGAATCCACACGTGAGTTTAACTCTGTCAGTTGAATGCACACATTGACAACCATTCAGTTTGATAGCACACTTTTGGTTTTAGAAGCAGATATTTCTCTGTACAGCCTATGGTCCCATTCACTCGGGAATATCCCAACGCAGCTCCTAGAAGAAACGTGTTTCTGACTCGCTGAATCTCAACATAGATTCAACTCTCTTAGTTGAACGAACTCACAGCAGAGCAGTTTCAAGGAAACGTTTCTCCTGAGTCTTAGACGAAGTTTCCTGCTGTTTAGTACGGATGCCGGCATTGGGCTGGAAATACCGGTTTTGGGATTCTGCACAGAAAGGGGTTGCAAACCGCTGAATCCACACGTGAGTTTAACTCTGTCAGTTGAATGCACACATTGACAACCATTCAGTTAGATAGCTCCGTTTTGGTTTTAGAAGCAGATATTTCTCTGTACAGCCTATGGTCCCACTCACTCGGGAATATCCCAACGCAGCTCCTAGAAGAAACGTGTTTCTGACTCGCTGAATCTCAACATAGATTCAACTCTCTTAGGTGAACGAACGCACAGCAGAGCAGTTTCAAGGAAACGTTTCTCCTGAGTTTTAGACGAAGTTTCCTGCTGTTTAGTACGTATGCCGGCATTGGGCTGGAAATACCGGTTTTGGGATTCTGCACAGAAAGGGTTTGCAAACCGCTGAATCCACACGTGAGTTTAACTCTGTCAGGTGAATGCACACATTGACAACCATTCAGTTTGATAGCACACTTTTGGTTTTAGAAGCAGATATTTCTCTGTACAGCCTATGGTCCCATTTACTCGGGAATATCCCAACGCAGCTCCTAGAAGAAACGTGTTTCTGACTCGCTGAATCTCAACATAGAATCAACTCTCTTAGGTGAACGAACGCACAGCAGAGCAGTTTCAAGGAAACGTTTCTCCTGAGTTTTAGACGAAGTTTCCTGCTGTTTAGTACGGATGCCGGCATTGGGCTGGAAATACCGGTTTTGGGATTCTGCACAGAGAGGGTGTGCAAACCGCGAATCCACACGTGAGTTTAACTCTGTCAGTTGAATGCACACATTGACAACCATTCAGTTTGATAGCACACTTTTGGTTTTAGAAGCAGATATTTCTCTGTACAGCCTATGGTCCCATTCACTCGGGAATATCCCAACGCAGCTCCTAGAAGAAACGTGTTTCTGACTCGCTGAATCTCAACATAGATTCAACTCTCTTAGGTGAACGAACGCACAGCAGAGCAGTTTCAAGGAAACGTTTCTCCTGAGTCTTAGACGAAGTTTCCTGCTGTTTAGTACGTATGCCGGCATTAGGCTGGAAATACCGGTTTTGGGATTCTGCACAGAAAGGGTTTGCAAACCGCTGAATCCACACGTGAGTTTAACTCTGTCAGTTGAATGCACACATTGACAACCATTCAGTTAGATAGCTCCGTTTTGGTTTTAGAAGCAGATATTTCTCTGTACAGCCTATGGTCCCATTCACTCGGGAATATCCCAACGCAGCTCCTAGAAGAAACGTGTTTCTGACTCGCTGAATCTCAACATAGATTCAACTCTCTTAGGTGAACGAACGCACAGCAGAGCAGTTTCAAGGAAACGTTTCTCCTGAGTTTTAGACGAAGTTTCCTGCTGTTTAGTACGGATGCCGGCATTGGACTGGAAATACCGGTTTTGGGATTCTGCACAGAAATGGTTTGCAAACTGCTGAATCCACACGTGAGTTTAACTCTGTCAGTTGAATGCACACATTGACAACCATTCAGTTAGATAGCTCCGTTTTGATTTTAGAAGCAGATATTTCTCTGTATAGCCTATGGTCCCATTCACTCGGGAATATCCCAACGCAGCTCCTAGAAGAAACGTGTTTCTGACTCGCTGAATCTCAACATAGATTCAACTCTCTTAGGTGAACGAACGCACAGCAGAGCAGTTTCAAGGAAACGTTTCTCCTGAGTTTTAGACGAAGTTTCCTGCTGTTTAGTACGGATGCCGGCATTGGGCTGGAAATACCGGTTTTGGGATTCTGCACAGAAAGGGTTTGCAAACCGCTGAATCCACACGTGAGTTTAACTCTGTCAGTTGAATGCACACATTGACAACCATTCAGTTTGATAGCACACTTTTGGTTTTAGAAGCAGATATTTCTCTGTACAGCCTATGGTCCCATTCACTCGGGAATATCCCAACGCAGCTCCTAGAAGAAACGTGTTTCTGACTCGCTGAATCTCAACATAGATTCAACTCCCTTAGGTGAACGAACACACAGCAGAGCAGTTTCAAGGAAACGTTTCTCCTGAGTTTTAGACGAAGTTACCTGCTGTTTAGTACGGATGCCGGCATTGGTCTGGAAATACCGGATTTGGGATTCTGAACAGAAAGGGTTTGCAAACCGCTGAATCCACACGTGAGTTTAACTCTGTCAGTTGAATGCACACATTGACAACCATTCAGTTGGATAGCACCCTTTTGGTTTTAGAAGCAGATATTTCTCTGTACAGCCTATGGTCCCATTCACTCGGGAATATCCCAACGCAGCTCCTAGAAGAAACGTGTTTCTGACTCGCTGAATCTCAACATAGATTCAACTCTCTTAGGTGAACGAACGCACAGCAGAGCAGTTTCAAGGAAACGTTTCTCCTGAGTCTTAGACGAAGTTTCCTGCTGTTTAGTACGTATGCCGGCATTAGGCTGGAAATACCGGTTTTGGGATTCTGCACAGAAAGGGTTTGCAAACCGCTGAATCCACACGTGAGTTTAACTCTGTCAGTTGAATGCACACATTGACAACCATTCAGTTAGATAGCTCCGTTTTGGTTTTAGAAGCAGATATTTCTCTGTACAGCCTATGGTCCCATTCACTCGGGAATATCCCAACGCAGCTCCTAGAAGAAACGTGTTTCTGACTCGCTGAATCTCAACATAGATTCAACTCTCTTAGTTGAACGAACGCACAGCAGAGCAGTTTCAAGGAAACGTTTCTCCTGAGTTTTAGACGAAGTTTCCTGCTGTTTAGTACGGATGCCGGCATTGGACTGGAAATACCGGTTTTGGGATTCTGCACAGAAATGGTTTGCAAACTGCTGAATCCACACGTGAGTTTAACTCTGTCAGTTGAATGCACACATTGACAACCATTCAGTTAGATAGCTCCGTTTTGGTTTTAGAAGCAGATATTTCTCTGTACAGCCTATGGTCCCATTCACTCGGGAATATCCCAACGCAGCTCCTAGAAGAAACGTGTTTCTGACTCGCTGAATCTCAACATAGATTCAACTCTCTTAGGTGAACGAACGCACAGCAGAGCAGTTTCAAGGAAACGTTTCTCCTGAGACTTAGACGAAGTTTCCTGCTGTTTAGTACGTATGCCGGCATTGGGCTGGAAATACCGGTTTTGGGATTCTGCACAGAAAGGGTTTGCAAACCGCTGAATCCACACGTGAGTTTAACTCTGTCAGTTGAATGCACACATTGACAACCATTCAGTTAGATAGCTCCGTTTTGGTTTTAGAAGCAGATATTTCTCTGTACAGCCTATGGTCCCATTCACTCGGGAATATCCCAACGCAGCTCCTAGAAGAAACGTGTTTCTGACTCGCTGAATCTCAACATAGATTCAACTCTCTTAGGTGAACGAACGCACAGCAGAGCAGTTTCAAGGAAACGTTTCTCCTGAGTTTTAGACGAAGTTTCCTGCTGTTTAGTACGGATGCCGGCATTGGACTGGAAATACCGGTTTTGGGATTCTGCACAGAAATGGTTTGCAAACTGCTGAATCCACACGTGAGTTTAACTCTGTCAGTTGAATGCACACATTGACAACCATTCAGTTAGATAGCTCCGTTTTGGTTTTAGAAGCAGATATTTCTCTGTATAGCCTATGGTCCCATTCACTCGGGAATATCCCAACGCAGCTCCTAGAAGAAACGTGTTTCTGACTCGCTGAATCTCAACATAGATTCAACTCTCTTAGGTGAACGAACGCACAGCAGAGCAGTTTCAAGGAAACGTTTCTCCTGAGTTTTAGACGAAGTTTCCTGCTGTTTAGTACGGATGCCGGCATTGGGCTGGAAATACCGGTTTTGGGATTCTGCACAGAAAGGGTTTGCAAACCGCTGAATCCACACGTGAGTTTAACTCTGTCAGTTGAATGCACACATTGACAACCATTCAGTTTGATAGCAAACTTTTGGTTTTAGAAGCAGATATTTCTCTGTACAGCCTATGGTCCCATTCACTCGGGAATATCCCAACGCAGCTCCTAGAAGAAACGTGTTTCTGACTCGCTGAATCTCAACATAGATTCAACTCCCTTAGGTGAACGAACACACAGCAGAGCAGTTTCAAGGAAACGTTTCTCCTGAGTTTTAGACGAAGTTACCTGCTGTTTAGTACGGATGCCGGCATTGGTCTGGAAATACCGGATTTGGGACTCTGAACAGAAAGGGTTTGCAAACCGCTGAATCCACACGTGAGTTTAACTCTGTCAGTTGAATGCACACATTGACAACCATTCAGTTGGATAGCACCCTTTTGGTTTTAGAAGCAGATATTTCTCTGTACAGCCTATGGTCCCATTCACTCGGGAATATCCCAACGCAGCTCCTAGAAGAAACGTGTTTCTGACTCGCTGAATCTCAACATAGATTCAACTCTCTTAGGTGAACGAACGCACAGCAGAGCAGTTTCAAGGAAACGTTTCTCCTGAGTCTTAGACGAAGTTTCCTGCTGTTTAGTACGTATGCCGGCATTAGGCTGGAAATACCGGTTTTGGGATTCTGCACAGAAAGGGTTTGCAAACCGCTGAATCCACACGTGAGTTTAACTCTGTCAGTTGAATGCACACATTGACAACCATTCAGTTAGATAGCTCCGTTTTGGTTTTAGAAGCAGAT
The DNA here is from genome assembly GCF_030222135.1 of Aotus nancymaae. Lineage (NCBI taxonomy): Eukaryota > Metazoa > Chordata > Mammalia > Primates > Aotidae > Aotus > Aotus nancymaae. The sequence continues at coordinate 233,581 of NW_026988769.1, forward strand.
ATTTCTCTGTACAGCCTATGGTCCCATTCACTCGGGAATATCCCAACGCAGCTCCTAGAAGAAACGTGTTTCTGACTCGCTGAATCTCAACATAGATTCAACTCTCTTAGTTGAACGAACGCACAGCAGAGCAGTTTCAAGGAAACGTTTCTCCTGAGTTTTAGACGAAGTTTCCTGCTGTTTAGTACGGATGCCGGCATTGGACTGGAAATACCGGTTTTGGGATTCTGCACAGAAATGGTTTGCAAACTGCTGAATCCACACGTGAGTTTAACTCTGTCAGTTGAATGCACACATTGACAACCATTCAGTTAGATAGCTCCGTTTTGGTTTTAGAAGCAGATATTTCTCTGTACAGCCTATGGTCCCATTCACTCGGGAATATCCCAACGCAGCTCCTAGAAGAAACGTGTTTCTGACTCGCTGAATCTCAACATAGATTCAACTCTCTTAGGTGAACGAACGCACAGCAGAGCAGTTTCAAGGAAACGTTTCTCCTGAGTTTTAGACGAAGTTTCCTGCTGTTTAGTACGGATGCCGGCATTGGGCTGGAAATACCGGTTTTGGGATTCTGCACAGAAAGGGTTTGCAAACCGCTGAATCCACACGTGAGTTTAACTCTGTCAGTTGAATGCACACATTGACAACCATTCAGTTTGATAGCACACTTTTGGTTTTAGAAGCAGATATTTCTCTGTACAGCCTATGGTCCCATTCACTCGGGAATATCCCAACGCAGCTCCTAGAAGAAACGTGTTTCTGACTCGCTGAATCTCAACATAGATTCAACTCTCTTAGGTGAACGAACACACAGCAGAGCAGTTTCAAGGAAACGTTTCTCCTGAGTTTTAGACGAAGTTTCCTGCTGTTTAGTACGGATGCCGGCATTGGTCTGGAAATACCGGATTTGGGATTCTGAACAGAAAGGGTTTGCAAACCGCTGAATCCACACGTGAGTTTAACTCTGTCAGTTGAATGCACACATTGACAACCATTCAGTTGGATAGCACCCTTTTGGTTTTAGAAGCAGATATTTCTCTGTACAGCCTATGGTCCCATTCACTCGGGAATATCCCAACGCAGCTCCTAGAAGAAACGTGTTTCTGACTCGCTGAATCTCAACATAGATTCAACTCTCTTAGGTGAACGAACGCACAGCAGAGCAGTTTCAAGGAAACGTTTCTCCTGAGTCTTAGACGAAGTTTCCTGCTGTTTAGTACGTATGCCGGCATTGGGCTGGAAATACCGGTTTTGGGATTCTGCACAGAAAGGGTTTGCAAACCGCTGAATCCACACGTGAGTTTAACTCAGTCAGTTGAATGCACACATTGACAACCATTCAGTTAGATAGCTCCGTTTTGGTTTTAGAAGCAGATATTTCTCTGTACAGCCTATGGTCCTATTCACTCGGGAATATCCCAACGCAGCTCCTAGAAGAAACGTGTTTCTGACTCGCTGAATCTCAACATAGATTCAACTCTCTTAGGTGAACGAACGCACAGCAGAGCAGTTTCAAGGAAACGTTTCTCCTGAATTTTAGACGAAGTTTCCTGCTGTTTAGTACGTATGCCGGCATTGGGCTGGAAATACCGGTTTTGGGATTCTGCACAGAAAGGGTTTGCAAACCGCTGAATCCACACGTGAGTTTAACTCTGTCAGTTGAATGCACACATTGACAACCATTCAGTTTGATAGCACACTTTTGGTTTTAGAAGCAGATATTTCTCTGTACAGCCTATGGTCCCATTCACTCGGGAATATCCCAACGCAGCTCCTAGAAGAAACGTGTTTCTGACTCGCTGAATCTCAACATAGATTCAACTCTCTTAGGTGAACGAACGCACAGCAGAGCAGTTTCAAGGAAACGTTTCTCCTGAGTCTTAGACGAAGTTTCCTGCTGTTTAGTACGTATGCCGGCATTGGGCTGGAAATACCGGTTTTGGGATTCTGCACAGAAAGGGTTTGCAAACCGCTGAATCCACACGTGAGTTTAACTCTGTCAGTTGAATGCACACATTGACAACCATTCAGTTAGATAGCTCCGTTTTGGTTTTAGAAGCAGATATTTCTCTGTACAGCCTATGGTCCCATTCACTCGGGAATATCCCAACGCAGCTCCTAGAAGAAACGTGTTTCTGACTCGCTGAATCTCAACATAGATTCAACTCTCTTAGGTGAACGAACGCACAGCAGAGCAGTTTCAAGGAAACGTTTCTCCTGAGTTTTAGACGAAGTTTCCTGCTGTTTAGTACGGATGCCGGCATTGGGCTGGACATACCGGTTTTGGGATTCTGCACAGAAATGGTTTGCAAACCGCTGAATCCACACGTGAGTTTAACTCTGTCAGTTGAATGCACACATTGACAACCATTCAGTTAGATAGCTCCGTTTTGGTTTTAGAAGCAGATATTTCTCTGTACAGCCTATGGTCCCATTCACTCGGGAATATCCCAACGCAGCTCCTAGAAGAAACGTGTTTCTGACTCGCTGAATCTCAACATAGATTCAACTCTCTTAGGTGAACGAACGCACAGCAGAGCAGTTTCAAGGAAACGTTTCTCCTGAGTTTTAGACGAAGTTTCCTGCTGTTTAGTACGGATGCCGGCATTGGGCTGGAAATACCGGTTTTGGGATTCTGCACAGAAATGGTTTGCAAACTGCTGAATCCACACGTGAGTTTAACTCTGTCAGTTGAATGCACACATTGACAACCATTCAGTTAGATAGCTCCGTTTTGGTTTTAGAAGCAGATATTTCTCTGTACAGCCTATGGTCCCATTCACTCGGGAATATCCCAACGCAGCTCCTAGAAGAAACGTGTTTCTGACTCGCTGAATCTCAACATAGATTCAACTCTCTTAGGTGAACGAACGCACAGCAGAGCAGTTTCAAGGAAACGTTTCTCCTGAGTTTTAGACGAAGTTTCCTGCTGTTTAGTACGGATGCCGGCATTGGGCTGGAAATACCGGTTTTGGGATTCTGCACAGAAAGGGTTTGCAAACCGCTGAATCCACACGTGAGTTTAACTCTGTCAGTTGAATGCACACAATGACAACCATTCAGTTGGATAGCACCCTTTTGGTTTTAGAAGCAGATATTTCTCTGTACAGCCTATGGTCCCATTCACTCGGGAATATCCCAACGCAGCTCCTAGAAGAAACGTGTTTCTGACTCGCTGAATCTCAACATAGATTCAACTCTCTTAGGTGAACGAACGCACAGCAGAGCAGTTTCAAGGAAACGTTTCTCCTGAGTCTTAGACGAAGTTTCCTGCTGTTTAGTACGGATGCCGGCATTGGGCTGGAAATACCGGTTTTGGGATTCTGCACAGAAAGGGTTTGCAAACCGCTGAATCCACACGTGAGTTTAACTCTGTCAGTTGAATGCACACATTGACAACCATTCAGTTAGATAGCTCCGTTTTGGTTTTAGAAGCAGATATTTCTCTGTACAGCCTATGGTCCTATTCACTCGGGAATATCCCAACGCAGCTCCTAGAAGAAACGTGTTTCTGACTCGCTGAATCTCAACATAGATTCAACTCTCTTAGGTGAACGAACGCACAGCAGAGCAGTTTCAAGGAAACGTTTCTCCTGAATTTTAGACGAAGTTTCCTGCTGTTTAGTACGTATGCCGGCATTGGGCTGGAAATACCGGTTTTGGGATTCTGCACAGAAAGGGTTTGCAAACCGCTGAATCCACACGTGAGTTTAACTCTGTCAGTTGAATGCACACATTGACAACCATTCAGTTTGATAGCACACTTTTGGTTTTAGAAGCAGATATTTCTCTGTACAGCCTATGGTCCCATTCACTCGGGAATATCCCAACGCAGCTCCTAGAAGAAACGTGTTTCTGACTCGCTGAATCTCAACATAGATTCAACTCTCTTAGGTGAACGAACGCACAGCAGAGCAGTTTCAAGGAAACGTTTCTCCTGAGTCTTAGACGAAGTTTCCTGCTGTTTAGTACGTATGCCGGCATTGGGCTGGAAATACCGGTTTTGGGATTCTGCACAGAAAGGGTTTGCAAACCGCTGAATCCACACGTGAGTTTAACTCTGTCAGTTGAATGCACACATTGACAACCATTCAGTTAGATAGCTCCGTTTTGGTTTTAGAAGCAGATATTTCTCTGTACAGCCTATGGTCCCATTCACTCGGGAATATCCCAACGCAGCTCCTAGAAGAAACGTGTTTCTGACTCGCTGAATCTCAACATAGATTCAACTCTCTTAGGTGAACGAACGCACAGCAGAGCAGTTTCAAGGAAACGTTTCTCCTGAGTTTTAGACGAAGTTTCCTGCTGTTTAGTACGGATGCCGGCATTGGGCTGGACATACCGGTTTTGGGATTCTGCACAGAAATGGTTTGCAAACCGCTGAATCCACACGTGAGTTTAACTCTGTCAGTTGAATGCACACATTGACAACCATTCAGTTAGATAGCTCCGTTTTGGTTTTAGAAGCAGATATTTCTCTGTACAGCCTATGGTCCCATTCACTCGGGAATATCCCAACGCAGCTCCTAGAAGAAACGTGTTTCTGACTCGCTGAATCTCAACATAGATTCAACTCTCTTAGGTGAACGAACGCACAGCAGAGCAGTTTCAAGGAAACGTTTCTCCTGAGTTTTAGACGAAGTTTCCTGCTGTTTAGTACGGATGCCGGCATTGGGCTGGACATACCGGTTTTGGGATTCTGCACAGAAATGGTTTGCAAACTGCTGAATCCACACGTGAGTTTATCTCTGTCAGTTGAATGCACACATTGACAACCATTCAGTTAGATAGCTCCGTTTTGGTTTTAGAAGCAGATATTTCTCTGTACAGCCTATGGTCCCATTCACTCGGGAATATCCCAACGCAGCTCCTAGAAGAAACGTGTTTCTGACTCGCTGAATCTCAACATAGATTCAACTCTCTTAGGTGAACGAACGCACAGCAGAGCAGTTTCAAGGAAACGTTTCTCCTGAGTTTTAGACGAAGTTTCCTGCTGTTTAGTACGTATGCCGGCATTGGGCTGGAAATACCGGTTTTGGGATTCTGCACAGAAAGGGTTTGCAAACCGCTGAATCCTCACGTGAGTTTAACTCTGTCAGTTGAATGCACACATTGACAACCATTCAGTTTGATAGCACACTTTTGGTTTTAGAAGCAGATATTTCTCTGTACAGCCTATGGTCCCATTCACTGGGGAATATCCCAACGCAGCTCCTAGAAGAAACGTGTTTCTGACTCGCTGAATCTCAACATAGATTCAACTCTCTTAGGTGAACGAACACACAGCAGAGCAGTTTCAAGGAAACGTTTCTCCTGAGTTTTAGACGAAGTTTCCTGCTGTTTAGTACGGATGCCGGCATTGGGCTGGAAATACCGGTTTTGGGATTCTGCACAGAAAGGGTTTGCAAACCGCTGAATCCACACGTGAGTTTAACTCTGTCAGTTGAATGCACACATTGACAACCATTCAGTTTGATAGCACCCTTTTGGTTTTAGAAGCAGATATTTCTCTGTACAGCCTATGGTCCCATTCACTCGGGAATATCCCAACGCAGCTCCTAGAAGAAACGTGTTTCTGACTCGCTGAATCTCAACATAGATTCAACTCTCTTAGGTGAACGAACGCACAGCAGAGCAGTTTCAAGGAAACGTTTCTCCTGAGTCTTAGACGAAGTTTCCTGCTGTTTAGTACGTATGCCGGCATTGGGCTGGAAATACCGGTTTTGGGATTCTGCACAGAAAGGGTTTGCAAACCGCTGAATCCACACGTGAGTTTAACTCTGTCAGTTGAATGCACACATTGACAACCATTCAGTTAGATAGCTCCGTTTTGGTTTTAGAAGCAGATATTTCTCTGTACAGCCTATGGTCCCATTCACTCGGGAATATCCCAACGCAGCTCCTAGAAGAAACGTGTTTCTGACTCGCTGAATCTCAACATAGATTCAACTCTCTTAGGTGAACGAACGCACAGCAGAGCAGTTTCAAGGAAACGTTTCTCCTGAGTTTTAGACGAAGTTTCCTGCTGTTTAGTACGTATGCCGGCATTGGGCTGGACATACCGGTTTTGGGATTCTGCACAGAAATGGTTTGCAAACCGCTGAATCCACACGTGAGTTTAACTCTGTCAGTTGAATGCACACATTGACAACCATTCAGTTAGATAGCTCCGTTTTGGTTTTAGAAGCAGATATTTCTCTGTACAGCCTATGGTCCCATTCACTCGGGAATATCCCAACGCAGCTCCTAGAAGAAACGTGTTTCTGACTCGCTGAATCTCAACATAGATTCAACTCTCTTAGGTGAACGAACGCACAGCAGAGCAGTTTCAAGGAAACGTTTCTCCTGAGTTTTAGACGAAGTTTCCTGCTGTTTAGTACGGATGCCGGCATTGGGCTGGAAATACCGGTTTTGGGATTCTGCACAGAAATGGTTTGCAAACTGCTGAATCCACACGTGAGTTTAACTCTGTCAGTTGAATGCACACATTGACAACCATTCAGTTAGATAGCTCCGTTTTGGTTTTAGAAGCAGATATTTCTCTGTACAGCCTATGGTCCCATTCACTCGGGAATATCCCAACGCAGCTCCTAGAAGAAACGTGTTTCTGACTCGCTGAATCTCAACATAGATTCAACTCTCTTAGGTGAACGAACGCACAGCAGAGCAGTTTCAAGGAAACGTTTCTCCTGAGTTTTAGACGAAGTTTCCTGCTGTTTAGTACGGATGCCGGCATTGGGCTGGAAATACCGGTTTTGGGATTCTGCACAGAAAGGGTTTGCAAACCGCTGAATCCACACGTGAGTTTAACTCTGTCAGTTGAATGCACACATTGACAACCATTCAGTTAGATAGCTCCGTTTTGGTTTTAGAAGCTGATATTTCTCTGTACAGCCTATGGTCCCATTCACTCGGGAATATCCCAACGCAGCTCCTAGAAGAAACGTGATTCTGACTCGCTGAATCTCAACATAGATTCAACTCTCTTAGGTGAACGGACACACAGCAGAGCAGTTTCAAGGAAACGTTTCTCCTGAGTTTTAGACGAAGTTTCCTGCTGTTTAGTACGGATGCCGGCATTGGGCTGGAAATACCGGTTTTGGGATTCTGCACAGAAAGGGTTTGCAAACCGCTGAATCCACACGTGAGTTTAACTCTGTCAGTTGAATGCACACATTGACAACCATTCAGTTGGATAGCACCCTTTTGGTTTTAGAAGCAGATATTTCTCTGTACAGCCTATGGTCCCATTCACTCGGGAATATCCCAACGCAGCTCCTAGAAGAAACGTGTTTCTGACTCGCTGAATCTCAACATAGATTCAACTCTCTTAGGTGAACGAACGCACAGCAGAGCAGTTTCAAGGAAACGTTTCTCCTGAGTCTTAGACGAAGTTTCCTGCTGTTTAGTACGGATGCCGGCATTGGGCTGGAAATACCGGTTTTGGGATTCTGCACAGAAAGGGTTTGCAAACCGCTGAATCCACACGTGAGTTTAACTCTGTCAGTTGAATGCACACATTGACAACCATTCAGTTAGATAGCTCCGTTTTGGTTTTAGAAGCAGATATTTCTCTGTACAGCCTATGGTCCCATTCACTCGGGAATATCCCAACGCAGCTCCTAGAAGAAACGTGTTTCTGACTGGCTGAATCTCAACATAGATTCAACTCTCTTAGGTGAACGAACGCACAGCAGAGCAGTTTCAAGGAAACGTTTCTCCTGAGTTTTAGACGAAGTTTCCTGCTGTTTAGTACGTATGCCGGCATTGGGCTGGAAATACCGGTTTTGGGATTCTGCACAGAAAGGGTTTGCAAACCGCTGAATCCACACGTGAGTTTAACTCTGTCAGTTGAATGCACACATTGACAACCATTCAGTTAGATAGCTCCGTTTTGGTTTTAGAAGCAGATATTTCTCTGTACAGCCTATGGTCCCATTCACTCGGGAATATCCCAACGCAGCTCCTAGAAGAAACGTGTTTCTGACTCGCTGAATCTCAACATAGATTCAACTCTCTTAGGTGAACGAACGCACAGCAGAGCAGTTTCAAGGAAACGTTTCTCCTGAGTTTTAGACGAAGTTTCCTGCTGTTTAGTACGTATGCCGGCATTGGGCTGGAAATACCGGTTTTGGGATTCTGCACAGAAAGGGTTTGCAAACCGCTGAATCCACACGTGAGTTTAACTCTGTCAGTTGAATGCACACATTGACAACCATTCAGTTTGATAGCACACTTTTGGTTTTAGAAGCAGATATTTCTCTGTACAGCCTATGGTCCCATTCACTCGGGAATATCCCAACGCAGCTCCTAGAAGAAACGTGTTTCTGACTCGCTGAATCTCAACATAGATTCAACTCTCTTAGGTGAACGAACTCACAGCAGAGCAGTTTCAAGGAAACGTTTCTCCTGAGTCTTAGACGAAGTTTCCTGCTGTTTAGTACGTATGCCGGCATTGGGCTGGAAATACCGGTTTTGGGATTCTGCACAGAAAGGGGTTGCAAACCGCTGAATCCACACGTGAGTTTAACTCTGTCAGTTGAATGCACACATTGACAACCATTCAGTTTGATAGCACACTTTTGGTTTTAGAAGCAGATATTTCTCTGTACAGCCTATGGTCCCATTCACTCGGGAATATCCCAACGCAGCTCCTAGAAGAAGCGTGTTTCTGACTCGCTGAATCTCAACATAGATTCAACTCTCTTAGGTGAACGAACTCACAGCAGAGCAGTTTCAAGGAAACGTTTCTCCTGAGTCCTAGACGAAGTTTCCTGCTGTTTAGTACGTATGCCGGCATTGGGCTGGAAATACCGCTTTTGGGATTCTGCACAGAAAGGGTTTGCAAACCGCTGAATCCACACGTGAGTTTAACTCTGTCAGTTGAATGCACACATTGACAACCATTCAGTTAGATAGCTCCGTTTTGGTTTTAGAAGCAGATATTTCTCTGTACAGTCTATGGTCCCATTCACTCGGGAATATCCCAACGCAGCTCCTAGAAGAACCGTGTTTCTGACTCGCTGAATCTCAACATAGATTCAACTCTCTTAGGTGAACGAACGCACAGCAGAGCAGTTTCAAGAAACGTTTCTCCTGAGTTTTAGACGAAGTTTCCTACTGTTTCGTACGGATGCCGGCATTGGGCTGGACATACCGGTTTGGGATTCTGCACAGAAATGGTTTGCAAAGCGCTGAATACACACGTGAGTTTAACTCTGTCAGTTGAATGCACACATTCACAACCATTCAGTTAGATAGCTCCGTTTTGGTATTAGAAGCAGATATTTCTCCGTACAGCCTATGGTCCCATTCACTTGGGAATATCCCAACGCAGCTCCTAGCATAAACGTGTTTCTGACTCGCTGAATCTCAGCATAGTTTCAACTCTCTTAGGTGAACGAACGCGCAGCAGAGGAGTTTCAAGGAAACATTTCTCCTGAGTTTTAGACGAAGTTTCCTGCTGTTTAGTACGGATGCCGGCATTGAGCTGGAATTACCGGTTTTGGCATTCTGCACAGAAAGGGTTTGTAAACCGCTGAATCCAAACGTGAGTTTAACTCTGTCAGTTGAATGCACACATTGACAACCATTCAGTTAGATACCACCCTTTTGGTTGTAGGAGCAGATATTCCTCTGTACAGCCTATGGTCCCATTCACTCGGGAATATCCCAACGCAGCTCCTAGAAGAAACGTGTTTCTGACTCGCTGAATCTCAACATAGATTCAACTCTCTTAGGTGAACGAACGCACAGCAGAGCAGTTTCAAGGAAACGTTTCTCCTGAGTTTTAGACGAAGTTTCCTGCTGTTTACTACGGATGCCGGCATTGGACTGGAAATACCGGTTTTGGGATTCTGCACAGAAAGGGTTTGCAAACCGCTGAATCCACACGTGAGTTTAACTCTGTCAGTTGAATGCACACATTGACAACCATTCAGTTTGATAGCACACTTTTGGTTTTAGAAGCAGATATTTCTCTGTACAGCCTATGGTCCCATTCACTCGGGAATATCCCAACGCAGCTCCTAGAAGAAACGTGTTTCTGACTCGCTGAATCTCAACATAGATTCAACTCTCTTAGGTGAACGAACGCACAGCAGAGCAGTTTCAAGGAAACGTTTCTCCTGAGTTTTAGACGAAGTTTCCTGCTGTTTAGTACGTATGCCGGCATTGGGCTGGAAATACCGGTTTTGGGATTCTGCACAGAAAGGGTTTGCAAACCGCTGAATCCACACGTGAGTTTAACTCTGTCAGTTGAATGCACACATTGACAACCATTCAGTTTGATAGCACACTTTTGGTTTTAGAAGCAGATATTTCTCTGTACAGCCTATGGTCCCATTTACTCGGGAATATCCCAACGCAGCTCCTAGAAGAAACGTGTTTCTGACTCGCTGAATCTCAACATAGAATCAACTCTCTTAGGTGAACGAACGCACAGCAGAGCAGTTTCAAGGAAACGTTTCTCCTGAGTTTTAGACGAAGTTTCCTGCTGTTTAGTACGGATGCCGGCATTGGGCTGGAAATACCGGTTTTGGGATTCTGCACAGAGAGGGTGTGCAAACCGCGAATCCACACGTGAGTTTAACTCTGTCAGTTGAATGCACACATTGACAACCATTCAGTTTGATAGCACACTTTTGGTTTTAGAAGCAGATATTTCTCTGTACACCATATGGTCCCATTCACTCGGGAATATCCCAACGCAGCTCCTAGAAGAAACGTGTTTCTGACTCGCTGAATCTCAACATAGATTCAACTCTCTTAGGTGAACGAACGCACAGCAGAGCAGTTTCAAGGAAACGTTTCTCCTGAGTCTTAGACGAAGTTTCCTGCTGTTTAGTACGTATGCCGGCATTGGGCTGGAAATACCGGTTTTGGGATTCTGCACAGAAAGGGTTTGCAAACCGCTGAATCCACACGTCAGTTTAAATCTGTCAGTTGAATGCACACATTGACAACCATTCAGTTAGATAGCTCCGTTTTGGTTTTAGAAGCAGATATTTCTCTGTACAGCCTATGGTCCCATTCACTCGGGAATATCCCAACGCAGCTCCTAGAAGAAACGTGATTCTGACTCGCTGAATCTCAACATAGATTCAACTCTCTTAGGTGAACGGACACACAGCAGAGCAGTTTCAAGGAAACGTTTCTCCTGAGTTTTAGACGAAGTTTCCTGCTGTTTAGTACGGATGCCGGCATTGGGCTGGAAATACCGGTTTTGGGATTCTGCACAGAAAGGGTTTGCAAACCGCTGAATCCACACGTGAGTTTAACTCTGTCAGTTGAATGCACACATTGACAACCATTCAGTTGGATAGCACCCTTTTGGTTTTAGAAGCAGATATTTCTCTGTACAGCCTATGGTCCCATTCACTCGGGAATATCCCAACGCAGCTCCTAGAAGAAACGTGTTTCTGACTCGCTGAATCTCAACATAGATTCAACTCTCTTAGGTGAACGAACGCACAGCAGAGCAGTTTCAAGGAAACGTTTCTCCTGAGTCTTAGACGAAGTTTCCTGCTGTTTAGTACGGATGCCGGCATTGGGCTGGAAATACCGGTTTTGGGATTCTGCACAGAAAGGGTTTGCAAACCGCTGAATCCACACGTGAGTTTAACTCTGTCAGTTGAATGCACACATTGACAACCATTCAGTTAGATAGCTCCGTTTTGGTTTTAGAAGCAGATATTTCTCTGTACAGCCTATGGTCCCATTCACTCGGGAATATCCCAACGCAGCTCCTAGAAGAAACGTGTTTCTGACTGGCTGAATCTCAACATAGATTCAACTCTCTTAGGTGAACGAACGCACAGCAGAGCAGTTTCAAGGAAACGTTTCTCCTGAGTTTTAGACGAAGTTTCCTGCTGTTTAGTACGTATGCCGGCATTGGGCTGGAAATACCGGTTTTGGGATTCTGCACAGAAAGGGTTTGCAAACCGCTGAATCCACACGTGAGTTTAACTCTGTCAGTTGAATGCACACATTGACAACCATTCAGTTAGATAGCTCCGTTTTGGTTTTAGAAGCAGATATTTCTCTGTACAGCCTATGGTCCCATTCACTCGGGAATATCCCAACGCAGCTCCTAGAAGAAACGTGTTTCTGACTCGCTGAATCTCAACATAGATTCAACTCTCTTAGGTGAACGAACGCACAGCAGAGCAGTTTCAAGGAAACGTTTCTCCTGAGTTTTAGACGAAGTTTCCTGCTGTTTAGTACGTATGCCGGCATTGGGCTGGAAATACCGGTTTTGGGATTCTGCACAGAAAGGGTTTGCAAACCGCTGAATCCACACGTGAGTTTAACTCTGTCAGTTGAATGCACACATTGACAACCATTCAGTTTGATAGCACACTTTTGGTTTTAGAAGCAGATATTTCTCTGTACAGCCTATGGTCCCATTCACTCGGGAATATCCCAACGCAGCTCCTAGAAGAAACGTGTTTCTGACTCGCTGAATCTCAACATAGATTCAACTCTCTTAGGTGAACGAACTCACAGCAGAGCAGTTTCAAGGAAACGTTTCTCCTGAGTCTTAGACGAAGTTTCCTGCTGTTTAGTACGTATGCCGGCATTGGGCTGGAAATACCGGTTTTGGGATTCTGCACAGAAAGGGGTTGCAAACCGCTGAATCCACAAGTGAGTTTAACTCTGTCAGTTGAATGCACACATTGACAACCATTCAGTTAGATAGCTCCGTTTTGGTTTTAGAAGCAGATATTTCTCTGTACAGCCTATGGTCCCATTCACTCGGGAATATCCCAACGCAGCTCCTAGAAGAAACGTGTTTCTGACTCGCTGAATCTCAACATAGATTCAACTCTCTTAGGTGAACGAACGCACAGCAGAGCAGTTTCAAGGAAACGTTTCTCCTGAATTTTAGACGAAGTTTCCTGCTGTTTAGTACGTATGCCGGCATTGGGCTGGAAATACCGGTTTTGGGATTCTGCACAGAAAGGGTTTGCAAACCGCTGAATCCACACGTGAGTTTAACTCTGTCAGTTGAATGCACACATTGACAACCATTCAGTTTGATAGCACACTTTTGGTTTTAGAAGCAGATATTTCTCTGTACAGCCTATGGTCCCATTCACTCGGGAATATCCCAACGCAGCTCCTAGAAGAAACGTGTTTCTGACTCGCTGAATCTCAACATAGATTCAACTCTCTTAGGTGAACGAACGCACAGCAGAGCAGTTTCAAGGAAACGTTTCTCCTGAGTCTTAGACGAAGTTTCCTGCTGTTTAGTACGTATGCCGGCATTGGGCTGGAAATACCAGTTTTGGGATTCTGCACAGAAAGGGTTTGCAAACCGCTGAATCCACACGTGAGTTTAACTCTGTCAGTTGAATGCACACATTGACAACCATTCAGTTAGATAGCTCCGTTTTGGTTTTAGAAGCAGATATTTCTCTGTACAGCCTATGGTCCCATTCACTCGGGAATATCCCAACGCAGCTCCTAGAAGAAACGTGTTTCTGACTCGCTGAATCTCAACATAGATTCAACTCTCTTAGGTGAACGAACGCACAGCAGAGCAGTTTCAAAGAAACGTTTCTCCTGAGTTTTAGACGAAGTTTCCTGCTGTTTAGTACGTATGCCGGCATTGGGCTGGAAATACCGGTTTTGGGATTCTGCACAGAAAGGGTTTGCAAACCGCTGAATCCACACGTGAGTTTAACTCTGTCAGTTGAATGCACACATTGACAACCATTCAGTTTGATAGCACACTTTTGGTTTTAGAAGCAGATATTTCTCTGTACAGCCTATGGTCCCATTCACTCGGGAATATCCCAACGCAGCTCCTAGAAGAAACGTGTTTCTGACTCGCTGAATCTCAACATAGATTCAACTCTCTTAGGTGAACGAACGCACAGCAGAGCAGTTTCAAGGAAACGTTTCTCCTGAGTTTTGGACGAAGTTTCCTGCTGTTTAGTACGTATGCCGGCATTGGGCTGGAAATACCGGTTTTGGGATTCTGCACAGAAAGGGTTTGCAAACCGCTGAATCCACACGTGAGTTTAACTCTGTCAGTTGAATGCACACATTGACAACCATTCAGTTTGATAGCACACTTTTGGTTTTAGAAGCAGATATTTCTCTGTACAGCCTATGGTCCCATTCACTCGGGAATATCCCAACGCAGCTCCTAGAAGAAGCGTGTTTCTGACTCGCTGAATCTCAACATAGATTCAACTCTCTTAGGTGAACGAACTCACAGCAGAGCAGTTTCAAGGAAACGTTTCTCCTGAGTCCTAGACGAAGTTTCCTGCTGTTTAGTACGTATGCCGGCATTGGGCTGGAAATACCGCTTTTGGGATTCTGCACAGAAAGGGTTTGCAAACCGCTGAATCCACACGTGAGTTTAACTCTGTCAGTTGAATGCACACATTGACAACCATTCAGTTAGATAGCTCCGTTTTGGTTTTAGAAGCAGATATTTCTCTGTACAGTCTATGGTCCCATTCACTCGGGAATATCCCAACGCAGCTCCTAGAAGAACCGTGTTTCTGACTCGCTGAATCTCAACATAGATTCAACTCTCTTAGGTGAACGAACGCACAGCAGAGCAGTTTCAAGGAAACGTTTCTCCTGAGTTTTAGACGAAGTTTCCTACTGTTTCGTACGGATGCCGGCATTGGGCTGGACATACCGGTTTGGGATTCTGCACAGAAATGGTTTGCAAAGCGCTGAATACACACGTGAGTTTAACTCTGTCAGTTGAATGCACACATTCACAACCATTCAGTTAGATAGCTCCGTTTTGGTATTAGAAGCAGATATTTCTCCGTACAGCCTATGGTCCCATTCACTTGGGAATATCCCAACGCAGCTCCTAGCATAAACGTGTTTCTGACTCGCTGAATCTCAGCATAGTTTCAACTCTCTTAGGTGAACGAACGCGCAGCAGAGGAGTTTCAAGGAAACATTTCTCCTGAGTTTTAGACGAAGTTTCCTGCTGTTTAGTACGGATGCCGGCATTGAGCTGGAATTACCGGTTTTGGCATTCTGCACAGAAAGGGTTTGTAAACCGCTGAATCCAAACGTGAGTTTAACTCTGTCAGTTGAATGCACACATTGACAACCATTCAGTTAGATACCACCCTTTTGGCTGTAGGAGCAGATATTCCTCTGTACAGCCTATGGTCCCATTCACTCGGGAATATCCCAACGCAGCTCCTAGAAGAAACGTGTTTCTGACTCGCTGAATCTCAACATAGATTCAACTCTCTTAGGTGAACGAACGCACAGCAGAGCAGTTTCAAGGAAACGTTTCTCCTGAGTTTTAGACGAAGTTTCCTGATGTTTACTACGGATGCCGGCATTGGACTGGAAATACCGGTTTTGGGATTCTGCACAGAAAGGGTTTGCAAACCGCTGAATCCACACGTGAGTTTAACTCTGTCAGTTGAATGCACACATTGACAACCATTCAGTTTGATAGCACACTTTTGGTTTTAGAAGCAGATATTTCTCTGTACAGCCTATGGTCCCATTCACTCGGGAATATCCCAACGCAGCTCCTAGAAGAAACGTGTTTCTGACTCGCTGAATCTCAACATAGATTCAACTCTCTTAGGTGAACGAACGCACAGCAGAGCAGTTTCAAGGAAACGTTTCTCCTGAGTTTTAGACGAAGTTTCCTGCTGTTTAGTACGTATGCCGGCATTGGGCTGGAAATACCGGTTTTGGGATTCTGCACAGAAAGGGTTTGCAAACCGCTGAATCCACACGTGAGTTTAACTCTGTCAGTTGAATGCACACATTGACAACCATTCAGTTTGATAGCACACTTTTGGTTTTAGAAGCAGATATTTCTCTGTACAGCCTATGGTCCCATTTACTCGGGAATATCCTAACGCAGCTCCTAGAAGAAACGTGTTTCTGACTCGCTGAATCTCAACATAGAATCAACTCTCTTAGGTGAACGAACGCACAGCAGAGCAGTTTCAAGGAAACGTTTCTCCTGAGTTTTAGACGAAGTTTCCTGTTGTTTAGTACGGATGCCGGCATTGGGCTGGAAATACCGGTTTTGGGTTTCTGCACAGAGAGGGTGTGCAAACCGCGAATCCACACGTGAGTTTAACTCTGTCAGTTGAATGCACACATTGACAACCATTCAGTTTGATAGCACACTTTTGGTTTTAGAAGCAGATATTTCTCTGTACACCCTATGGTCCCATTCACTCGGGAATATCCCAACGCAGCTCCTAGAAGAAACGTGTTTCTGACTCGCTGAATCTCAACATAGATTCAACTCTCTTAGGTGAACGAACGCACAGCAGAGCAGTTTCAAGGAAACGTTTCTCCTGAGTCTTAGACGAAGTTTCCTGCTGTTTAGTACGTATGCCGGCATTGGGCTGGAAATACCGGTTTTGGGATTCTGCACAGAAAGGGTTTGCAAACCGCTGAATCCACACGTGAGTTTAAATCTGTCAGTTGAATGCACACATTGACAACCATTCAGTTAGATAGCTCCGTTTTGGTTTTAGAAGCAGATATTTCTCTGTACAGCCTATGGTCCCATTCACTCGGGAATATCCCAACGCAGCTCCTAGAAGAAACGTGTTTCTGACTCGCTGAATCTCAACATAGATTCAACTCTCTTAGGTGAACGAACACACAGCAGAGCAGTTTCAAGGAAACGTTTCTCCTGAGTTTTAGACGAAGTTTCCTGCTGTTTAGTACGGATGCCGGCATTGGGCTGGAAATACCAGTTTTGGGATTCTGCACAGAAAGGGTTTGCAAACCGCTGAATCCACAAGTGAGTTTAACTCTGTCAGTTGAATGCACACATTGACAACCATTCAGTTTGATAGCACCCTTTTGGTTTTAGAAGCAGATATTTCTCTGTACAGCCTATGGTCCCATTCACTCGGGAATATCCCAACGCAGCTCCTAGAAGAAACGTGTTTCTGACTCGCTGAATCTCAACATAGATTCAACTCTCTTAGGTGAACGAACGCACAGCAGAGCAGTTTCAAGGAAACGTTTCTCCTGAGTCTTAGACGAAGTTTCCTGCTGTTTAGTACGGATGCCGGCATTGGGCTGGAAATACCGGTTTTGGGATTCTGCACAGAAAGGGTTTGCAAACCGCTCAATCCACACGTGAGTTTAACTCTGTCAGTTGAATGCACACATTGACAACCATTCAGTTTGATAGCACACTTTTGGTTTTAGAAGCAGATATTTCTCTGTACAGCCTATGGTCCCATTCACTCGGGAATATCCCAACGCAGCTCGTAGAAGAAACGTGTTTCTGACTCGCTGAATCTCAACATAGATTCAACTCTCTTAGGTGAACGAACTCACAGCAGAGCAGTTTCAAGGAAACGTTTCTCCTGAGTCTTAGACGAAGTTTCCTGCTGTTTAGTACGTATGCCGGCATTGGGCTGGAAATACCGGTTTTGGGATTCTGCACAGAAAGGGTTTGCAAACCGCTGAATCCACACGTGAGTTTAACTCTGTCAGTTGAATGCACACATTGACAACCATTCAGTTAGATAGCTCCGTTTTGGTTTTAGAAGCAGATATTTCTCTGTACAGCCTATGATCCCATTCACTCGGGAATATCCCAACGCAGCTCCTAGAAGAAACGTGTTTCTGACTCGCTGAATCTCAACATAGATTCAACTCTCTTAGGTGAACGAACGCACAGCAGAGCAGTTTCAAGGAAACGTTTCTCCTGAGTTTTAGACGAAGTTTCCTGCTGTTTAGTACGTATGCCGGCATTGGGCTGGAAATACCGGTTTTGGGATTCTGCACAGAAAGGGTTTGCAAACCGCTGAATCCACACGTGAGTTTAACTCTGTCAGTTGAATGCACACATTGACAACCATTCAGTTTGATAGCACCCTTTTGGTTTTAGAAGCAGATATTTCTCTGTACAGCCTATGGTCCCATTCACTCGGGAATATCCCAACGCAGCTCCTAGAAGAAACGTGTTTCTGACTCGCTGAATCTCAACATAGATTCAACTCTCTTAGGTGAACGAACGCACAGCAGAGCAGTTTCAAGGAAACGTTTCTCCTGGGTTTTAGACGAAGTTTCCTGCTGTTTAGTACGTATGCCGGCATTGGGCTGGAAATACCGGTTTTGGGATTCTGCACAGAAAGGGTTTGCAAACCGCTGAATCCACACGTGAGTTTAACTCTGTCAGTTGAATGCACACATTGACAACTATTCAGTTTGATAGCACCCTTTTGGTTTTAGAAGCAGATATTTCTCTGTACAGCCTATGGTCCCATTCACTCGGGAATATCCCAACGCAGCTCCTAGAAGAAACGTGTTTCTGACTCGCTGAATCTCAACATAGATTCAACTCTCTTAGGTGAACGAACGCACAGCAGAGCAGTTTCAAGGAAACGTTTCTCCTGAGTTTTAGACGAAGTTTCCTGCTG
Source organism: Aotus nancymaae (assembly GCF_030222135.1). Taxonomy (NCBI): domain Eukaryota; kingdom Metazoa; phylum Chordata; class Mammalia; order Primates; family Aotidae; genus Aotus; species Aotus nancymaae. The sequence goes on from NW_026988769.1 coordinate 251,988, forward strand.
TTTAGTACGTATGCCGGCATTGGGCTGGAAATACCGGTTTTCGGATTCTGCACAGAAAGGGTTTGCAAACCGCTGAATACACACGTGAGTTTAACTCTGTCAGTTGAATGCACACATTGACAACCATTCAGTTAGATAGCTCCGTTTTGGTTTTAGAAGCAGATATTTCTCTGTACAGCCTATGGTCCCATTCATTCGGGAATATCCCAACGCAGCTCCTAGAAGAAACGTGTTTCTGACTCGCTGAATCTCAGCATAGTTTCAACTCTCTTAGGTGAACGAACGCGCAGCAGAGCAGTTTCAAGGAAACATTTCTCCTGAGTTTTAGACGAAGTTTCCTGCTGTTTAGTACGGATGCCGGCATTGAGCTGGAATTACCGGTTTTGGCATTCTGCACAGAAAGGGTTTGTAAACCGCTGAATCCAAACGTGAGTTTAACTCTGTCAGTTGAATGCACACATTGACAACCATTCAGTTAGATACCACCCTTTTGGTTGTAGGAGCAGATATTCCTCTGTACAGCCTATGGTCCCATTCACTCGGGAATATCCCAACGCAGCTCCTAGAAGAAACGTGTTTCTGACTCGCTGAATCTCAACATAGATTCAACTCTCTTAGGGGAACGAACGCACAGCAGAGCAGTTTCAAGGAAACGTTTCTCCTGACATTTAGACGAAGTTTCCTGCTGTTTACTACGGATGCCGGCATTGGACTGGAAATACCGGTTTTGGGATTCTGCACAGAAAGGGTTTGCAAACCGCTGAATCCACACGTGAGTTTAACTCTGTCAGTTGAATGCACACATTGACAACCATTCAGTTAGATAGCTCCGTTTTGGTTTTAGAAGCAGATATTTCTCTGTACAGCCTATGGTCCCATTCACTCGGGAATATCCCAACGCAGCTCCTAGAAGAAACGTGTTTCTGACTCGCTGAATCTCAACATAGATTCAACTCTCTTAGGTGAACGAACGCACAGCAGAGCAGTTTCAAGGAAACGTTTCTCCTGAGTTTTAGACGAAGTTTCCTGATGTTTAGTACGTATGCCGGCATTGGGCTGGAAATACCGGTTTTGGGATTCTGCACAGAAAGGGTTTGCAAACCGCTGAATCCACACGTGACTTTAACTCTGTCAGTTGAATGCACACATTGACAACCATTCAGTTAGATAGCTCCGTTTTGGTTTTAGAAGCAGATATTTCTCTGTACAGCCTATGGTCCCATTCACTCGGGAATATCCCAACGCAGCTCCTAGAAGAAACGTGTTTCTGACTCGCTGAATCTCAACATAGATTCAACTCTCTTAGGTGAACGAACGCACAGCAGAGCAGTTTCAAGGAAACGTTTCTCCTGAGTTTTAGACGAAGTTTCCTGCTGTTTAGTACGTATGCCGGCATTGGGCTGGAAATACCGGTTTTGGGATTCTGCACAGAAAGGGTTTGCAAACCGCTGAATCCACACGTGACTTTAACTCTGTCAGTTGAATGCACACATTGACAACCATTCAGTTAGATAGCTCCGTTTTGGTTTTAGAAGCAGATATTTCTCTGTACAGCCTATGGTCCCATTCACTCGGGAATATCCCAACGCAGCTCGTAGAAGAAACGTGTTTCTGACTCGCTGAATCTCAACATAGATTCAACTCTCTTAGGTGAACGAACTCACAGCAGAGCAGTTTCAAGGAAACGTTTCTCCTGAGTCTTAGACGAAGTTTCCTGCTGTTTAGTACGTATGCCGGCATTGGGCTGGAAATACCGGTTTTGGGATTCTGCACAGAAAGGGTTTGCAAACCGCTGAATCCACACGTGAGTTTAACTCTGTCAGTTGAATGCACACATTGACAACCATTCAGTTAGATAGCTCCGTTTTGGTTTTAGAAGCAGATATTTCTCTGTACAGCCTATGATCCCATTCACTCGGGAATATCCCAACGCAGCTCCTAGAAGAAACGTGTTTCTGACTCGCTGAATCTCAACATAGATTCAACTCTCTTACCAGAACGAACGCACAGCAGAGCAGTTTCAAGGAAACGTTTCTCCTGAGTTTTAGACGAAGTTTCCTGCTGTTTAGTACGTATGCCGGCATTGGGCTGGAAATACCGGTTTTGGGATTCTGCACAGAAAGGGTTTGCAAACCGCTGAATCCACACGTGAGTTTAACTCTGTCAGTTGAATGCACACATTGACAACCATTCAGTTTGATAGCACCCTTTTGGTTTTAGAAGCAGATATTTCTCTGTACAGCCTATGGTCCCATTCACTCGGGAATATCCCAACGCAGCTCCTAGAAGAAACGTGTTTCTGACTCGCTGAATCTCAACATAGATTCAACTCTCTTAGGTGAACGAACGCACAGCAGAGCAGTTTCAAGGAAACGTTTCTCCTGGGTTTTAGACGAAGTTTCCTGCTGTTTAGTACGTATGCCGGCATTGGGCTGGAAATACCGGTTTTGTGATTCTGCACAGAAAGGGTTTGCAAACCGCTGAATCCACACGTGAGTTTAACTCTGTCAGTTGAATGCACACATTGACAACTATTCAGTTTGATAGCACCCTTTTGGTTTTAGAAGCAGATATTTCTCTGTACAGCCTATGGTCCCATTCACTCGGGAATATCCCAACGCAGCTCCTAGAAGAAACGTGTTTCTGACTCGCTGAATCTCAACATAGATTCAACTCTCTTAGGTGAACGAACGCACAGCAGAGCAGTTTCAAGGAAACGTTTCTCCTGAGTTTTAGACGAAGTTTCCTGCTGTTTAGTACGTATGCCGGCATTGGGCTGGAAATACCGGTTTTCGGATTCTGCACAGAAAGGGTTTGCAAACCGCTGAATCCACACGTGAGTTTAACTCTGTCAGTTGAATGCACACATTGACAACCATTCAGTTTGATAGCACACTTTTGGTTTTAGAAGCAGATATTTCTCTGTACAGCCTATGGTCCCATTCTCTCGGGAATATCCCAACGCAGCTCCTAGAAGAAACGTGTTTCTGACTCGCTGAATCTCAACATAGATTCAACTCTCTTAGGTGAACGAACTCACAGCAGAGCAGTTTCAAGGAAACGTTTCTCCTGAGTCTTAGACGAAGTTTCCTGCTGTTTAGTACGTATGCCGGCATTGGGCTGGAAATGCCGGGTTTGGGATTCTTCACAGAAAGGGTCTGCAAACCGCTGAATCCACACGTGAGTTTAACTCTGTCAGTTGAATGCACACATTGACAACCATTCAGTTAGATAGCTCCGTTTTGGTTTTAGAAGCAGATATTTCTCTGTACAGCCTATGGTCCCATTTACTCGGGAATATCCCAACGCAGCTCCTAGAAGAAACGTGTTTCTGACTCGCTGAATCTCAGCATAGTTTCAACTCTCTTAGGTGAACGAACGCGCAGCAGAGCAGTTTCAAGGAAACATTTCTCCTGAGTTTTAGACGAAGTTTCCTGCTGTTTAGTACGGATGCCGGCATTGAGCTGGAATTACCGGTTTTGGCATTCTGCACAGAAAGGGTTTGTAAACCGCTGAATCCAAACGTGAGTTTAACTCTGTCAGTTGAATGCACACATTGACAACCATTCAGTTAGATACCACCCTTTTGGTTGTAGGAGCAGATATTCCTCTGTACAGCCTATGGTCCCATTCACTCGGGAATATCCCAACGCAGCTCCTAGAAGAAACGTGTTTCTGACTCGCTGAATCTCAACATAGATTCAACTCTCTTAGGGGAACGAACGCACAGCAGAGCAGTTTCAAGGAAACGTTTCTCCTGACTTTTAGACGAAGTTTCCTGCTGTTTACTACGGATGCCGGCATTGGACTGGAAATACCGGTTTTGGAATTCTGCACAGAAAGGGTTTGCAAACCGCTGAATCCACACGTGAGTTTAACTCTGTCAGTTGAATGCACACATTGACAACCATTCAGTTAGATAGCTCCGTTTTGGTTTTAGAAGCAGATATTTCTCTGTACAGCCTATGGTCCCATTCACTCGGGAATATCCCAACGCAGCTCCTAGAAGAAACGTGTTTCTGACTCGCTGAATCTCAACATAGATTCAACTCTCTTAGGTGAACGAACGCACAGCAGAGCAGTTTCAAGGAAACGTTTCTCCTGAGTTTTAGACGAAGTTTCCTGCTGTTTAGTACGTATGCCGGCATTGGGCTGGAAATACCGGTTTTGGGATTCTGCACAGAAAGGGTTTGCAAACCGCTGAATCCACACGTGACTTTAACTCTGTCAGTTGAATGCACACATTGACAACCATTCAGTTAGATAGCTCCGTTTTGGTTTTAGAAGCAGATATTTCTCTGTACAGCCTATGGTCCCATTCACTCGGGAATATCCCAACGCAGCTCCTAGAAGAAACGTGTTTCTGACTCGCTGAATCTCAACATAGATTCAACTCTCTTAGGTGAACGAACGCACAGCAGAGCAGTTTCAAGGAAACGTTTCTCCTGAGTTTTAGACGAAGTTTCCTGCTGTTTAGTACGTATGCCGGCATTGGGCTGGAAATACCGGTTTTGGGATTCTGCACAGAAAGGGTTTGCAAACCGCTGAATCCACACGTGACTTTAACTCTGTCAGTTGAATGCACACATTGACAACCATTCAGTTAGATAGCTCCGTTTTGGTTTTAGAAGCAGATATTTCTCTGTACAGCCTATGGTCCCATTCACTCGGGAATATCCCAACGCAGCTCCTAGAAGAAACGTGTTTCTGACTCGCTGAATCTCAACATAGATTCAACTCTCTTAGGGGAACGAACGCACAGCAGAGCAGTTTCAAGGAAACGTTTCTCCTGACTTTTAGACGAAGTTTCCTGCTGTTTACTACGGATGCCGGCATTGGACTGGAAATACCGGTTTTGGAATTCTGCACAGAAAGGGTTTGCAAACCGCTGAATCCACACGTGAGTTTAACTCTGTCAGTTGAATGCACACATTGACAACCATTCAGTTAGATAGCTCCGTTTTGGTTTTAGAAGCAGATATTTCTCTGTACAGCCTATGGTCCCATTCACTCGGGAATATCCCAACGCAGCTCCTAGAAGAAACGTGTTTCTGACTCGCTGAATCTCAACATAGATTCAACTCTCTTAGGTGAACGAACGCACAGCAGAGCAGTTTCAAGGAAACGTTTCTCCTGAGTTTTAGACGAAGTTTCCTGCTGTTTAGTACGTATGCCGGCATTGGGCTGGAAATACCGGTTTTGGGATTCTGCACAGAAAGGGTTTGCAAACCGCTGAATCCACACGTGACTTTAACTCTGTCAGTTGAATGCACACATTGACAACCATTCAGTTAGATAGCTCCGTTTTGGTTTTAGAAGCAGATATTTCTCTGTACAGCCTATGGTCCCATTCACTCGGGAATATCCCAACGCAGCTCCTAGAAGAAACGTGTTTCTGACTCGCTGAATCTCAACATAGATTCAACTCTCTTAGGTGAACGAACGCACAGCAGAGCAGTTTCAAGGAAACGTTTCTCCTGAGTTTTAGACGAAGTTTCCTGCTGTTTAGTACGTATGCCGGCATTGGGCTGGAAATACCGGTTTTGGGATTCTGCACAGAAAGGGTTTGCAAACCGCTGAATCCACACGTGACTTTAACTCTGTCAGTTGAATGCACACATTGACAACCATTCAGTTAGATAGCTCCGTTTTGGTTTTAGAAGCAGATATTTCTCTGTACAGCCTATGGTCCCATTCACTCGGGAATATCCCAACGCAGCTCCTAGAACAAACGTGTTTCTGACTCGCTGAATCTCAACATAGATTCAACTCTCTTAGGTGAACGAACTCACAGCAGAGCAGTTTCAAGGAAACGTTTCTCCTGAGTCTTAGACGAAGTTTCCTGATGTTTAGTACGTATGCCGGCATTGGGCTGGAAATACCGGTTTTGGGATTCTGCACAGAAAGGGTTTGCAAACCGCTGAATCCACACGTGAGTTTAACTCTGTCAGTTGAATGCACACATTGACAACCATTCAGTTAGATAGCTCCGTTTTGGTTTTAGAAGCAGATATTTCTCTGTACAGCCTATGGTCCCATTCACTCGGGAATATCCCAACGCAGCTCCTAGAAGAAACGTGTTTCTGACTCGCTGAATCTCAACATAGATTCAACTCTCTTAGGTGAACGAACGCACAGCAGAGCAGTTTCAAGGAAACGTTTCTCCTGAGTTTTAGACGAAGTTTCCTGCTGTTTAGTACGTATGCAGGCATTGGGCTGGAAATACCGGTTTTGGGATTCTGCACAGAAAGGGTTTGCAAACCGCTGAATCCACACGTGAGTTTAACTCTGTCAGTTGAATGCACACATTGACAACCATTCAGTTTGATAGCACACTTTTGGTTTTAGAAGCAGATACTTCTCTGTACAGCCTATGGTCCCATTCACTCGGGAATATCCCAACGCAGCTCCTAGAAGAAACGTGTTTCTGACTCGCTGAATCTCAACATAGATTCAACTCTCTTAGGTGAACGAACGCACAGCAGAGCAGTTTCAAGGAAACGTTTCTCCTGAGTTTTAGACGAAGTTTCCTGCTGTTTAGTACGGATGCCGGCATTGGGCTGGAAATACCGGTTTTGGGATTCTGCACAGAAAGGGTTTGCAAACCGCTGAATCCACACGTGAGTTTAACTCTGTAAGTGGAATGCACACATTGACAACCATTCAGTTTGATAGCACACTTTTGGTTTTAGAAGCAGATATTTCTCTGTACAGCCTATGGTCCCATTCACTCGGGAATATCCCAACGCAGCTCCTAGAAGAAACGTGTTTCTGACTCGCTGAATCTCAACATAGATTCAACTCTCTTAGGTGAACGAACTCACAGCAGAGCAGTTTCAAGGAAACGTTTCTCCTGAGTCTTAGACGAAGTTTCCTGCTGTTTAGTACGTATGCCGGCATTGGGCTGGAAATACCGGTTTTGGGATTCTGCACAGAAAGGGTTTGCAAACCGCTGAATCCACACGTGAGTTTAACTCTGTCAGTTGAATGCACACATTGACAACCATTCAGTTAGATAGCTCCGTTTTGGTTTTAGAAGCAGATATTTCTCTGTACAGCCTATGGTCCCATTCACTCGGGAATATCCCAACGCAGCTCCTAGAAGAACCGTGTTTCTGACTCGCTGAATCTCAACATAGATTCAACTCTCTTAGGTGAACGAACGCACAGCAGAGCAGTTTCAAGGAAACGTTTCTCCTGAGTTTTAGACGAAGTTTCCTACTGTTTCGTACGGATGCCGGCATTGGGCTGGACATACCGGTTTGGGATTCTGCACAGAAATGGTTTGCAAAGCGCTGAATACACACGTGAGTTTAACTCTGTCAGTTGAATGCACACATTCACAACCATTCAGTTAGATAGCTCCGTTTTGGTATTAGAAGCAGATATTTCTCTGTACAGCCTATGGTCCCATTCACTTGGGAATATCCCAACGCACCTCCTAGAAGAAACGTGTTTCTGACTCGCTGATACTCAGCATAGTTTCAACTCTCTTAGGTGAACGAACGCGCAGCAGAGGAGTTTCAAGGAAACATTTCTCCTGAGTTTTAGACGAAGTTTCCTGCTGTTTAGTACGGATGCCGGCATTGAGCTGGAATTACCGGTTTTGGCATTCTGCACAGAAAGGGTTTGTAAACCGCTGAATCCAAACGTGAGTTTAACTCTGTCAGTTGAATGCACACATTGACAACCATGCAGTTAGATACCACCCTTTTAGTTGTAGGAGCAGATATTCCTCTGTACAGCCTATGGTCCCATTCACTCGGGAATATCCCAACGCAGCTCCTAGAAGAAACGTGTTTCTGACTCGCTGAATCTCAACATAGATTCAACTCTCTTAGGTGAACGAACGCACAGCAGAGCAGTTTCAAGGAAACGTTTCTCCTGAGTTTTAGACGAAGTTTCCTGCTGTTTACTACGGATGCCGGCATTGGACTGGAAATACCGGTTTTGGGATTCTGCACAGAAAGGGTTTGCAAACCGCTGAATCCACACGTGAGTTTAACTCTGTCAGTTGAATGCACACATTGACAACCATTCAGTTAGATAGCTCCGTTTTGGTTTTAGAAGCAGATATTTCTCTGTACAGCCTATGGTCCCATTCACTCGGGAATATCCCAACGCAGCTCCTAGAAGAAACGTGTTTCTGACTCGCTGAATCTCAACATAGATTCAACTCTCTTAGGTGAACGAACGCACAGCAGAGCAGTTTCAAGGAAACGTTTCTCCTGAGTTTTAGACGAAGTTTCCTGCTGTTTAGTACGTATGCCGGCATTGGGCTGGAAATACCGGTTTTGGGATTCTGCACAGAAAGGGTTTGCAAACCGCTGAATCCACACGTGAGTTTAACTCTGTCAGTTGAATGCACACATTGACAACCATTCAGTTAGATACCACCCTTTTGGTTGTAGGAGCAGATATTTCTCTGTACAGCCTATGGTCCCATTCACTCGGGAATATCCCAACGCAGCTCCTAGAAGAAACGTGTTTCTGACTCGCTGAATCTCAACATAGATTCAACTCTCTTAGGTGAACGAACGCACAGCAGAGCAGTTTCAAGGAAACGTTTCTCCTGGGTTTTAGACGAAGTTTCCTGCTGTTTAGTACGTATGCCGGCATTGGGCTGGAAATACCGGTTTTGGGATTCTGCACAGAAAGGGTTTGCAAACCGCTGAATCCACACGTGAGTTTAACTCTGTCAGTTGAATGCACACATTGACAACCATTCAGTTTGATAGCACCCTTTTGGTTTTAGAAGCAGATATTTCTCTGTACAGCCTATGGTCCCATTCACTCGGGAATATCCCAACGCAGCTCCTAGAAGAAACGTGTTTCTGACTCGCTGAATCTCAACATAGATTCAACTCTCTTAGGTGAACGAACGCACAGCAGAGCAGTTTCAAGGAAACGTTTCTCCCGAGTTTTAGACGAAGTTTCCTGCTGTTTAGTACGTATGCCGGCATTGGGCTGGAAATACCGGTTTTGGGATTCTGCACAGAAAGGGTTTGCAAACCGCTGAATCCACACGTGAGTTTAACTCTGTCAGTTGAATGCACACATTGACAACCATTCAGTTTGATAGCACACTTTTGGTTTTAGAAGCAGATATTTCTCTGTACAGCCTATGGTCCCATTCACTCGGGAATATCCCAACGCAGCTCCTAGAAGAAACGTGTTTCTGACTCGCTGAATCTCAACATAGATTCAACTCTCTTAGGTGAACGAATGCACAGCAGAGTAGTTTCAAGGAAACGTTTCTCCTGAGTCTTAGACGAAGTTTCCTGCTGTTTAGTACGTATGCCGGCATTGGGCTGGAAATGCCGGGTTTGGGATTCTTCACAGAAAGGGTTTGCAAACCGCTGAATCCACACGTGAGTTTAACTCTGTCAGTTGAATGCACACATTGACAACCATTCAGTTAGATAGCTCCGTTTTGGTTTTAGAAGCAGATATTTCTCTGTACAGCCTATGGTCCCATTCACTCGGGAATATCCCAACGCAGCTCCTAGAAGAAACGTGTTTCTGACTCGCTGAATCTCAGCATAGTTTCAACTCTCTTAGGTGAACGAACGCGCAGCAGAGCAGTTTCAAGGAAACATTTCTCCTGAGTTTTAGACGAAGTTTCCTGCTGTTTAGTACGGATGCCGGCATTGAGCTGGAATTACCGGTTTTGGCATTCTGCACAGAAAGGGTTTTTAAACCGCTGAATCCAAACGTGAGTTTAACTCTGTCAGTTGAATGCACACATTGACAACCATTCAGTTAGATACCACCCTTTTGGTTGTAGGAGCAGATATTCCTCTGTACAGCCTATGGTCCCATTCACTCGGGAATATCCCAACGCAGCTCCTAGAAGAAACGTGTTTCTGACTCGCTGAATCTCAACATAGATTCAACTCTCTTAGGGGAACGAACGCACAGCAGAGCAGTTTCAAGGAAACGTTTCTCCTGACTTTTAAACGAAGTTTCCTGCTGTTTAGTACGTATGCCGGCATTGGGCTGGACATACCGGTTTTGGGATTCTGCACAGAAAGGGTTTGCAAACCGCTGAATCCACACGTGAGTTTAACTCTGTCAGTTGAATGCACACATTGACAACCATTCAGTTTGATAGCACCCTTTTGGTTTTAGAAGCAGATATTTCTCTGTACAGCCTATGGTCCCATTCACTCGGGAATATCCCAATGCAGCTCCTAGAAGAAACGTGTTTCTGACTCGCTGAGTCTCAACATAGATTCAACTCTCTTAGGTAAACGAAGGCACAGCAGAGCAGTTTCAAGGAAACGTTTCTCCTGAGTTTTAGACGAAGTTTCCTGCTGTTTAGTACGTATGCCGGCATTGGCCTGGAAATACCGGTTTTGGGATTCTGCACAGAAAGGGTTTGCAAACCGCTGAATCCACACGTAAATTTAACTCTGTCAGTTGAATGCACACATTGACAACCATTCAGTTAGATACCACCCTTTTGGTTGTAGGAGCAGATATTTCTCTGTACAGCCTATGGTCCCATTCACTCGGGAATATCCCAACGCAGCTCCTAGAAGAAACGTGTTTCTGACTCGCTGAATCTCAACATAGATTCAACTCTCTTAGGTGAACGAATGCACAGCAGAGCAGTTTCAAGGAAACGTTTCTCCTGAGTTTTAGACGAAGTTTCCTGCTGTTTACTACGGATGCCGGCATTGGGCTGGAAATACCGGTTTTGGGATTCTGCACAGAAAGGGTTTGCAAACCGCTGAATCCACACGTGAGTTTAACTCTGTCAGTTGAATGCACACATTGACAACCATTCAGTTAGATAGCTCCGTTTTGGTTTTAGAAGCAGATATTTCTCTGTACAGCCTATGGTCCCATTCACTCGGGAATATCCCAACGCAGCTCCTAGAAGAAACGTGTTTCTGACTCGCTGAATCTCAACATAGATTCAACTCTCTTAGGTGAACGAACGCACAGCAGAGCAGTTTCAAGGAAACGTTTCTCCTGAGTTTTAGACGAAGTTTCCTGCTGTTTAGTACGTATGTCGGCATTGGGCTGGAAATACCGGTTTTGGGATTCTGCACAGAAAGGGTTTGCAAACCGCTGAATCCACACGTGACTTTAACTCTGTCAGTTGAATGCACACATTGACAACCATTCAGTTAGATAGCTCCGTTTTGGTTTTAGAAGCAGATATTTCTCTGTACAGCCTATGGTCCCATTCACTCGGGAATATCCCAACGCAGCTCCTAGAAGAAACGTGTTTCTGACTCGCTGAATCTCAACATAGATTCAACTCTCTTAGGTGAACGAACTCACAGCAGAGCAGTTTCAAGGAAACGTTTCTCCTGAGTCTTAGACGAAGTTTCCTGCTGTTTAGTACGTATGCCGGCATTGGACTGGAAATACCGGTTTTGGGATTCTGCACAGAAAGGGTTTGCAAACCGCTGAATCCACACGTGAGTTTAACTCTGTCAGTTGAATGCACACATTGACAACCATTCAGTTAGATAGCTCCGTTTTGGTTTTAGAAGCAGATATTTCTCTGTACAGCCTATGGTCCCATTCACTCGGGAATATCCCAACGCAGCTCCTAGAAGAAACGTGTTTCTGACTCGCTGAATCTCAACATAGATTCAACTCTCTTAGGTGAACGAACGCACAGCAGAGCAGTTTCAAGGAAACGTTTCTCCTGAGTTTTAGACGAAGTTTCCTGCTGTTTAGTACGTATGCCGGCATTGGGCTGGAAATACCGGTTTTGGGATTCTGCACAGAAAGGGTTTGCAAACCGCTGAATCCACACGTGACTTTAACTCTGTCAGTTGAATGCACACATTGACAACCATTCAGTTAGATAGCTCCGTTTTGGTTTTAGAAGCAGATATTTCTCTGTACAGCCTATGGTCCCATTCACTCGGGAATATCCCAACGCAGCTCCTAGAAGAAACGTGTTTCTGACTCGCTGAATCTCAACATAGATTCAACTCTCTTAGGTGAACGAACTCACAGCAGAGCAGTTTCAAGGAAACGTTTCTCCTGAGTCTTAGACGAAGTTTCCTGCTGTTTAGTACGTATGCCGGCATTGGGCTGGAAATACCGGTTTTGGGATTCTGCACAGAAAGGGTTTGCAAACCGCTGAATCCACAAGTGAGTTTAACTCTGTCAGTTGAATGCACACATTGACAACCATTCAGTTAGATAGCTCCGTTTTGGTTTTAGAAGCAGATATTTCTCTGTACAGCCTATGGTCCCATTCACTCGGGAATATCCCAACGCAGCTCCTAGAAGAAACGTGTTTCTGACTCGCTGAATCTCAACATAGATTCAACTCTCTTAGGTGAACGAACGCACAGCAGAGCAGTTTCAAGGAAACGTTTCTCCTGAGTTTTAGACGAAGTTTCCTGCTGTTTAGTACGTATGCAGGCATTGGGCTGGAAATACCGGTTTTGGGATTCTGCACAGAAAGGGTTTGCAAACCGCTGAATCCACACGTGAGTTTAACTCTGTCAGTTGAATGCACACATTGACAACCATTCAGTTTGATAGCACACTTTTGGTTTTAGAAGCAGATACTTCTCTGTACAGCCTATGGTCCCATTCACTCGGGAATATCCCAACGCAGCTCCTAGAAGAAACGTGTTTCTGACTCGCTGAATCTCAACATAGATTCAACTCTCTTAGGTGAACGAACGCACAGCAGAGCAGTTTCAAGGAAACGTTTCTCCTGAGTTTTAGACGAAGTTTCCTGCTGTTTAGTACGGATGCCGGCATTGGGCTGGAAATACCGGTTTTGGGATTCTGCACAGAAATGGTTTGCAAACCGCTGAATCCACACGTGAGTTTAACTCTGTAAGTGGAATGCACACATTGACAACCATTCAGTTAGATAGCTCCGTTTTTGTTTTAGAAGCAGATATTTCTCTGTACAGCCTATGGTCCCATTCACTCGGGAATATCCCAACGCAGCTCCTAGAAGAAACGTGTTTCTGACTCGCTGAATCTCAACATAGATTCAACTCTCTTAGGTGAACGAACGCACAGCAGAGCAGTTTCAAGGAAACGTTTCTCCTGAGTTTTAGACGAAGTTTCCTGCTGTTTAGTACGTATGCCGGCATTGGGCTGGAAATACCGGTTTTGGGATTCTGCACAGAAAGGATTTGCAAACCGCTGAATCCACACGTGACTTTAACTCTGTCAGTTGAATGCACACATTGACAACCATTCAGTTAGATAGCTCCGTTTTGGTTTTAGAAGCAGATATTTCTCTGTACAGCCTATGGTCCCATTCACTCGGGAATATCCCAACGCAGCTCCTAGAAGAAACGTGTTTCTGACTCGCTGAATCTCAACATAGATTCAACTCTCTTAGGTGAGCGAACGCACAGAAGAGCAGTTTCAAGGAAACGTTTCTCCTGAGTTTTAGACGAAGTTTCCTGCTGTTTAGTACGGATGCCGGCATTGGGCTGGAAATACCGGTTTTGGGATTCTGCACAGAAAGGGTTTGCAAACCGCTGAATCCACACGTGAGTTTAACTCTGTCAGTTGAATGCACACATTGACAACCATTCAGTTTGATAGCACCCTTTTGGTTTTAGAAGCAGATATTTCTCTGTACAGCCTATGGTCCCATTCACTCGGGAATATCCCAACGCAGCTCCTAGAAGAAACGTGTTTCTGACTCGCTGAATCTCAACATAGGTTCAACTCTCTTAGGTGAACGAACTCACAGCAGAGCAGTTTCAAGGAAACGTTTCTCCTGAGTCTTAGACGAAGTTTCCTGCTGTTTAGTACGTATGCCGGCATTGGGCTGGAAATACCGGTTTTGGGATTCTGCACAGAAAGGGTTTGCAAACCGCTGAATCCACACGTGAGTTTAACTCTGTCAGTTGAATGCACACATTGACAACCATTCAGTTAGATAGCTCCGTTTTGGTTTTAGAAGCAGATATTTCTCTGTACAGCCTATGGTCCCATTCACTCGGGAATATCCCAACGCAGCTCCTAGAAGAAACGTGTTTCTGACTCGCTGAATCTCAACATAGATTCAACTCTCTTAGGTGAACGAACGCACAGCAGAGCAGTTTCAAGGAAACGTTTCTCCTGAATTTTAGACGAAGTTTCCTGCTGTTTAGTACGTATGCCGGCATTGGGCTGGAAATACCGGTTTTGGGATTCTGCACAGAAAGGGTTTGCAAACCGCTGAATCCACACGTGAGTTTAACTCTGTCAGTTGAACGCACACATTGACAACCATTCACTTTGATAGCACACTTTTGGTTTTAGAAGCAGATATTTCTCTGTACAGCCTATGGTCCCATTCACTCGGGAATATCCCAACGCAGCTCCTAGAAGAAACGTGTTTCTGACTCGCTGAATCTCAACATAGATTCAACTCTCTTAGGTGAACGAACGCACAGCAGAGCAGTTTCAAGGAAACGTTTCTCCTGAGTTTTAGACGAAGTTTCCTGCTGTTTAGTACGGATGCCGGCATTGGGCTGGAAATACCGGTTTTCGGATTCTGCACAGAAAGGGTTTGCAAACCGCTGAATCCACACGTGAGTTTAACTCTGTCAGTTGAATGCACACATTGACAACCATTCAGTTTGATAGCACACTTTTGGTTTTAGAAGCAGATATTTCTCTGTACAGCCTATGGTCCCATTCTCTCGGGAATATCCCAACGCAGCTCCTAGAAGAAACGTGTTTCTGACTCGCTGAATCTCAACATAGATTCAACTCTCTTAGGTGAACGAACTCACAGCAGAGCAGTTTCAAGGAAACGTTTCTCCTGAGTCTTAGACGAAGTTTCCTGCTGTTTAGTACGTATGCCGGCATTGGGCTGGAAATGCCGGGTTTGGGATTCTTCACAGAAAGGGTCTGCAAACCGCTGAATCCACACGTGAGTTTAACTCTGTCAGTTGAATGCACACATTGACAACCATTCAGTTAGATAGCTCCGTTTTGGTTTTAGAAGCAGATATTTCTCTGTACAGCCTATGGTCCCATTTACTCGGGAATATCCCAACGCAGCTCCTAGAAGAAACGTGTTTCTGACTCGCTGAATCTCAGCATAGTTTCAACTCTCTTAGGTGAACGAACGCGCAGCAGAGCAGTTTCAAGGAAACATTTCTCCTGAGTTTTAGACGAAGTTTCCTGCTGTTTAGTACGGATGCCGGCATTGAGCTGGAATTACCGGTTTTGGCATTCTGCACAGAAAGGGTTTGTAAACCGCTGAATCCAAACGTGAGTTTAACTCTGTCAGTTGAATGCACACATTGACAACCATTCAGTTAGATACCACCCTTTTGGTTGTAGGAGCAGATATTCCTCTGTACAGCCTATGGTCCCATTCACTCGGGAATATCCCAACGCAGCTCCTAGAAGAAACGTGTTTCTGACTCGCTGAATCTCAACATAGATTCAACTCTCTTAGGGGAACGAACGCACAGCAGAGCAGTTTCAAGGAAACGTTTCTCCTGACTTTTAGACGAAGTTTCCTGCTGTTTACTACGGATGCCGGCATTGGACTGGAAATACCGGTTTTGGAATTCTGCACAGAAAGGGTTTGCAAACCGCTGAATCCACACGTGAGTTTAACTCTGTCAGTTGAATGCACACATTGACAACCATTCAGTTAGATAGCTCCGTTTTGGTTTTAGAAGCAGATATTTCTCTGTACAGCCTATGGTCCCATTCACTCGGGAATATCCCAACGCAGCTCCTAGAAGAAACGTGTTTCTGACTCGCTGAATCTCAACATAGATTCAACTCTCTTAGGTGAACGAACGCACAGCAGAGCAGTTTCAAGGAAACGTTTCTCCTG
This sequence comes from Aotus nancymaae, assembly GCF_030222135.1. Taxonomy (NCBI): domain Eukaryota; kingdom Metazoa; phylum Chordata; class Mammalia; order Primates; family Aotidae; genus Aotus; species Aotus nancymaae. The sequence continues at coordinate 267,787 of NW_026988769.1, forward strand.
AGTTTTAGACGAAGTTTCCTGCTGTTTAGTACGTATGCCGGCATTGGGCTGGAAATACCGGTTTTGGGATTCTGCACAGAAAGGGTTTGCAAACCGCTGAATCCACACGTGACTTTAACTCTGTCAGTTGAATGCACACATTGACAACCATTCAGTTAGATAGCTCCGTTTTGGTTTTAGAAGCAGATATTTCTCTGTACAGCCTATGGTCCCATTCACTCGGGAATATCCCAACGCAGCTCCTAGAAGAAACGTGTTTCTGACTCGCTGAATCTCAACATAGATTCAACTCTCTTAGGTGAACGAACGCACAGCAGAGCAGTTTCAAGGAAACGTTTCTCCTGAGTTTTAGACGAAGTTTCCTGCTGTTTAGTACGTATGCCGGCATTGGGCTGGAAATACCGGTTTTGGGATTCTGCACAGAAAGGGTTTGCAAACCGCTGAATCCACACGTGAGTTTAACTCTGTCAGTTGAATGCACACATTGAAAACCATTCAGTTTGATAGCACACTTTTGGTTTTAGAAGCAGATATTTCTCTGTACAGCCTATGGTCCCATTCACTCGGGAATATCCCAACGCAGCTCCTAGAACAAACGTGATTCTGACTCGCTGAATCTCAACATAGATTCAACTCTCTTAGGTGAACGAACTCACAGCAGAGCAGTTTCAAGGAAACGTTTCTCCTGAGTCTTAGACGAAGTTTCCTGATGTTTAGTACGTATGCCGGCATTGGGCTGGAAATACCGGTTTTGGGATTCTGCACAGAAAGGGTTTGCAAACCGCTGAATCCACACGTGAGTTTAACTCTGTCAGTTGAATGCACACATTGACAACCATTCAGTTAGATAGCTCCGTTTTGGTTTTAGAAGCAGATATTTCTCTGTACAGCCTATGGTCCCATTCACTCGGGAATATCCCAACGCAGCTCCTAGAAGAAACGTGTTTCTGACTCGCTGAATCTCAACATAGATTCAACTCTCTTAGGTGAACGAACGCACAGCAGAGCAGTTTCAAGGAAACGTTTCTCCTGAGTTTTAGACGAAGTTTCCTGCTGTTTAGTACGTATGCAGGCATTGGGCTGGAAATACCGGTTTTGGGATTCTGCACAGAAAGGGTTTGCAAACCGCTGAATCCACACGTGAGTTTAACTCTGTCAGTTGAATGCACACATTGACAACCATTCAGTTTGATAGCACACTTTTGGTTTTAGAAGCAGATACTTCTCTGTACAGCCTATGGTCCCATTCACTCGGGAATATCCCAACGCAGCTCCTAGAAGAAACGTGTTTCTGACTCGCTGAATCTCAACATAGATTCAACTCTCTTAGGTGAACGAACGCACAGCAGAGCAGTTTCAAGGAAACGTTTCTCCTGAGTTTTAGACGAAGTTTCCTGCTGTTTAGTACGGATGCCGGCATTGGGCTGGAAATACCGGTTTTGGGATTCTGCACAGAAAGGGTTTGCAAACCGCTGAATCCACACGTGAGTTTAACTCTGTAAGTGGAATGCACACATTGACAACCATTCAGTTTGATAGCACACTTTTGGTTTTAGAAGCAGATATTTCTCTGTACAGCCTATGGTCCCATTCACTCGGGAATATCCCAACGCAGCTCCTAGAAGAAACGTGTTTCTGACTCGCTGAATCTCAACATAGATTCAACTCTCTTAGGTGAACGAACTCACAGCAGAGCAGTTTCAAGGAAACGTTTCTCCTGAGTCTTAGACGAAGTTTCCTGCTGTTTAGTACGTATGCCGGCATTGGGCTGGAAATACCGGTTTTGGGATTCTGCACAGAAAGGGTTTGCAAACCGCTGAATCCACACGTGAGTTTAACTCTGTCAGTTGAATGCACACATTGACAACCATTCAGTTAGATAGCTCCGTTTTGGTTTTAGAAGCAGATATTTCTCTGTACAGCCTATGGTCCCATTCACTCGGGAATATCCCAACGCAGCTCCTAGAAGAACCGTGTTTCTGACTCGCTGAATCTCAACATAGATTCAACTCTCTTAGGTGAACGAACGCACAGCAGAGCAGTTTCAAGGAAACGTTTCTCCTGAGTTTTAGACGAAGTTTCCTACTGTTTCGTACGGATGCCGGCATTGGGCTGGACATACCGGTTTGGGATTCTGCACAGAAATGGTTTGCAAAGCGCTGAATACACACGTGAGTTTAACTCTGTCAGTTGAATGCACACATTCACAACCATTCAGTTAGATAGCTCCGTTTTGGTATTAGAAGCAGATATTTCTCTGTACAGCCTATGGTCCCATTCACTTGGGAATATCCCAACGCACCTCCTAGAAGAAACGTGTTTCTGACTCGCTGATTCTCAGCATAGTTTCAACTCTCTTAGGTGAACGAACGCGCAGCAGAGGAGTTTCAAGGAAACATTTCTCCTGAGTTTTAGACGAAGTTTCCTGCTGTTTAGTACGGATGCCGGCATTGAGCTGGAATTACCGGTTTTGGCATTCTGCACAGAAAGGGTTTGTAAACCGCTGAATCCAAACGTGAGTTTAACTCTGTCAGTTGAATGCACACATTGACAACCATTCAGTTAGATACCACCCTTTTAGTTGTAGGAGCAGATATTCCTCTGTACAGCCTATGGTCCCATTCACTCGGGAATATCCCAACGCAGCTCCTAGAAGAAACGTGTTTCTGACTCGCTGAATCTCAACATAGATTCAACTCTCTTAGGTGAACGAACGCACAGCAGAGCAGTTTCAAGGAAACGTTTCTCCTGAGTTTTAGACGAAGTTTCCTGCTGTTTACTACGGATGCCGGCATTGGACTGGAAATACCGGTTTTGGGATTCTGCACAGAAAGGGTTTGCAAACCGCTGAATCCACACGTGAGTTTAACTCTGTCAGTTGAATGCACACATTGACAACCATTCAGTTAGATAGCTCCGTTTTGGTTTTAGAAGCAGATATTTCTCTGTACAGCCTATGGTCCCATTCACTCGGGAATATCCCAACGCAGCTCCTAGAAGAAACGTGTTTCTGACTCGCTGAATCTCAACATAGATTCAACTCTCTTAGGTGAACGAACGCACAGCAGAGCAGTTTCAAGGAAACGTTTCTCCTGAGTTTTAGACGAAGTTTCCTGCTGTTTAGTACGTATGCCGGCATTGGGCTGGAAATACCGGTTTTGGGATTCTGCACAGAAAGGGTTTGCAAACCGCTGAATCCACACGTGAGTTTAACTCTGTCAGTTGAATGCACACATTGACAACCATTCAGTTAGATACCACCCTTTTGGTTGTAGGAGCAGATATTTCTCTGTACAGCCTATGGTCCCATTCACTCGGGAATATCCCAACGCAGCTCCTAGAAGAAACGTGTTTCTGACTCGCTGAATCTCAACATAGATTCAACTCTCTTAGGTGAACGAACGCACAGCAGAGCAGTTTCAAGGAAACGTTTCTCCTGGGTTTTAGACGAAGTTTCCTGCTGTTTAGTACGTATGCCGGCATTGGGCTGGAAATACCGGTTTTGGGATTCTGCACAGAAAGGGTTTGCAAACCGCTGAATCCACACGTGAGTTTAACTCTGTCAGTTGAATGCACACATTGACAACCATTCAGTTTGATAGCACCCTTTTGGTTTTAGAAGCAGATATTTCTCTGTACAGCCTATGGTCCCATTCACTCGGGAATATCCCAACGCAGCTCCTAGAAGAAACGTGTTTCTGACTCGCTGAATCTCAACATAGATTCAACTCTCTTAGGTGAACGAACGCACAGCAGAGCAGTTTCAAGGAAACGTTTCTCCCGAGTTTTAGACGAAGTTTCCTGCTGTTTAGTACGTATGCCGGCATTGGGCTGGAAATACCGGTTTTGGGATTCTGCACAGAAAGGGTTTGCAAACCGCTGAATCCACACGTGAGTTTAACTCTGTCAGTTGAATGCACACATTGACAACCATTCAGTTTGATAGCACACTTTTGGTTTTAGAAGCAGATATTTCTCTGTACAGCCTATGGTCCCATTCACTCGGGAATATCCCAACGCAGCTCCTAGAAGAAACGTGTTTCTGACTCGCTGAATCTCAACATAGATTCAACTCTCTTAGGTGAACGAATGCACAGCAGAGTAGTTTCAAGGAAACGTTTCTCCTGAGTCTTAGACGAAGTTTCCTGCTGTTTAGTACGTATGCCGGCATTGGGCTGGAAATGCCGGGTTTGGGATTCTTCACAGAAAGGGTTTGCAAACCGCTGAATCCACACGTGAGTTTAACTCTGTCAGTTGAATGCACACATTGACAACCATTCAGTTAGATAGCTCCGTTTTGGTTTTAGAAGCAGATATTTCTCTGTACAGCCTATGGTCCCATTCACTCGGGAATATCCCAACGCAGCTCCTAGAAGAAACGTGTTTCTGACTCGCTGAATCTCAGCATAGTTTCAACTCTCTTAGGTGAACGAACGCGCAGCAGAGCAGTTTCAAGGAAACATTTCTCCTGAGTTTTAGACGAAGTTTCCTGCTGTTTAGTACCGATGCCGGCATTGAGCTGGAATTACCGGTTTTGGCATTCTGCACAGAAAGGGTTTGTAAACCGCTGAATCCAAACGTGAGTTTAACTCTGTCAGTTGAATGCACACATTGACAACCATTCAGTTAGATACCACCCTTTTGGTTGTAGGAGCAGATATTCCTCTGTACAGCCTATGGTCCCATTCACTCGGGAATATCCCAACGCAGCTCCTAGAAGAAACGTGTTTCTGACTCGCTGAATCTCAACATAGATTCAACTCTCTTAGGGGAACGAACGCACAGCAGAGCAGTTTCAAGGAAACGTTTCTCCTGACTTTTAAACGAAGTTTCCTGCTGTTTAGTACGTATGCCGGCATTGGGCTGGACATACCGGTTTTGGGATTCTGCACAGAAAGGGTTTGCAAACCGCTGAATCCACACGTGAGTTTAACTCTGTCAGTTGAATGCACACATTGACAACCATTCAGTTTGATAGCACCCTTTTGGTTTTAGAAGCAGATATTTCTCTGTACAGCCTATGGTCCCATTCACTCGGGAATATCCCAATGCAGCTCCTAGAAGAAACGTGTTTCTGACTCGCTGAGTCTCAACATAGATTCAACTCTCTTAGGTAAACGAAGGCACAGCAGAGCAGTTTCAAGGAAACGTTTCTCCTGAGTTTTAGACGAAGTTTCCTGCTGTTTAGTACGTATGCCGGCATTGGGCTGGAAATACCGGTTTTGGGATTCTGCACAGAAAGGGTTTGCAAACCGCTGAATCCACACGTAAATTTAACTCTGTCAGTTGAATGCACACATTGACAACCATTCAGTTAGATACCACCCTTTTGGTTGTAGGAGCAGATATTTCTCTGTACAGCCTATGGTCCCATTCACTCGGGAATATCCCAACGCAGCTCCTAGAAAAAACGTGTTTCTGACTCGCTGAATCTCAACATAGATTCAACTCTCTTAGGTGAACGAATGCACAGCAGAGCAGTTTCAAGGAAACGTTTCTCCTGAGTTTTAGACGAAGTTTCCTGCTGTTTACTACGGATGCCGGCATTGGGCTGGAAATACCGGTTTTGGGATTCTGCACAGAAAGGGTTTGCAAACCGCTGAATCCACACGTGAGTTTAACTCTGTCAGTTGAATGCACACATTGACAACCATTCAGTTAGATAGCTCCGTTTTGGTTTTAGAAGCAGATATTTCTCTGTACAGCCTATGGTCCCATTCACTCGGGAATATCCCAACGCAGCTCCTAGAAGAAACGTGTTTCTGACTCGCTGAATCTCAACATAGATTCAACTCTCTTAGGTGAACGAACGCACAGCAGAGCAGTTTCAAGGAAACGTTTCTCCTGAGTTTTAGACGAAGTTTCCTGCTGTTTAGTACGTATGCCGGCATTGGGCTGGAAATACCGGTTTTGGGATTCTGCACAGAAAGGGTTTGCAAACCGCTGAATCCACACGTGAGTTTAACTCTGTCAGTTGAATGCACACATTGACAACCATTCAGTTAGATAGCTCCGTTTTGGTTTTAGAAGCAGATATTTCTCTGTACAGCCTATGGTCCCATTCACTCGGGAATATCCCAACGCAGCTCCTAGAAGAAACGTGTTTCTGACTCGCTGAATCTCAACATAGATTCAACTCTCTTAGGTGAACGAACTCACAGCAGAGCAGTTTCAAGGAAACGTTTCTCCTGAGTCTTAGACGAAGTTTCCTGCTGTTTAGTACGTATGCCGGCATTGGACTGGAAATACCGGTTTTGGGATTCTGCACAGAAAGGGTTTGCAAACCGCTGAATCCACACGTGAGTTTAACTCTGTCAGTTGAATGCACACATTGACAACCATTCAGTTAGATAGCTCCGTTTTGGTTTTAGAAGCAGATATTTCTCTGTACAGCCTATGGTCCCATTCACTCGGGAATATCCCAACGCAGCTCCTAGAAGAAACGTGTTTCTGACTCGCTGAATCTCAACATAGATTCAACTCTCTTAGGTGAACGAACGCACAGCAGAGCAGTTTCAAGGAAACGTTTCTCCTGAGTTTTAGACGAAGTTTCCTGCTGTTTAGTACGTATGCCGGCATTGGGCTGGAAATACCGGTTTTGGGATTCTGCACAGAAAGGGTTTGCAAACCGCTGAATCCACACGTGACTTTAACTCTGTCAGTTGAATGCACACATTGACAACCATTCAGTTAGATAGCTCCGTTTTGGTTTTAGAAGCAGATATTTCTCTGTACAGCCTATGGTCCCATTCACTCGGGAATATCCCAACGCAGCTCCTAGAAGAAACGTGTTTCTGACTCGCTGAATCTCAACATAGATTCAACTCTCTTAGGTGAACGAACTCACAGCAGAGCAGTTTCAAGGAAACGTTTCTCCTGAGTCTTAGACGAAGTTTCCTGCTGTTTAGTACGTATGCCGGCATTGGGCTGGAAATACCGGTTTTGGGATTCTGCACAGAAAGGGTTTGCAAACCGCTGAATCCACACGTGAGTTTAACTCTGTCAGTTGAATGCACACATTGACAACCATTCAGTTAGATAGCTCCGTTTTGGTTTTAGAAGCAGATATTTCTCTGTACAGCCTATGGTCCCATTCACTCGGGAATATCCCAACGCAGCTCCTAGAAGAAACGTGTTTCTGACTCGCTGAATCTCAACATAGATTCAACTCTCTTAGGTGAACGAACGCACAGCAGAGCAGTTTCAAGGAAACGTTTCTCCTGAGTTTTAGACGAAGTTTCCTGCTGTTTAGTACGTATGCAGGCATTGGGCTGGAAATACCGGTTTTGGGATTCTGCACAGAAAGGGTTTGCAAACCGCTGAATCCACACGTGAGTTTAACTCTGTCAGTTGAATGCACACATTGACAACCATTCAGTTTGATAGCACACTTTTGGTTTTAGAAGCAGATACTTCTCTGTACAGCCTATGGTCCCATTCACTCGGGAATATCCCAACGCAGCTCCTAGAAGAAACGTGTTTCTGACTCGCTGAATCTCAACATAGATTCAACTCTCTTAGGTGAACGAACGCACAGCAGAGCAGTTTCAAGGAAACGTTTCTCCTGAGTTTTAGACGAAGTTTCCTGCTGTTTAGTACGGATGCCGGCATTGGGCTGGAAATACCGGTTTTGGGATTCTGCACAGAAATGGTTTGCAAACCGCTGAATCCACACGTGAGTTTAACTCTGTAAGTGGAATGCACACATTGACAACCATTCAGTTAGATAGCTCCGTTTTTGTTTTAGAAGCAGATATTTCTCTGTACAGCCTATGGTCCCATTCACTCGGGAATATCCAAACGCAGCTCCTAGAAGAAACGTGTTTCTGACTCGCTGAATCTCAACATAGATTCAACTCTCTTAGGTGAACGAACGCACAGCAGAGCAGTTTCAAGGAAACGTTTCTCCTGAGTTTTAGACGAAGTTTCCTGCTGTTTAGTACGTATGCCGGCATTGGGCTGGAAATACCGGTTTTGGGATTCTGCACAGAAAGGATTTGCAAACCGCTGAATCCACACGTGACTTTAACTCTGTCAGTTGAATGCACACATTGACAACCATTCAGTTAGATAGCTCCGTTTTGGTTTTAGAAGCAGATATTTCTCTGTACAGCCTATGGTCCCATTCACTCGGGAATATCCCAACGCAGCTCCTAGAAGAAACGTGTTTCTGACTCGCTGAATCTCAACATAGATTCAACTCTCTTAGGTGAGCGAACGCACAGAAGAGCAGTTTCAAGGAAACGTTTCTCCTGAGTTTTAGACGAAGTTTCCTGCTGTTTAGTACGGATGCCGGCATTGGGCTGGAAATACCGGTTTTGGGATTCTGCACAGAAAGGGTTTGCAAACCGCTGAATCCACACGTGAGTTTAACTCTGTCAGTTGAATGCACACATTGACAACCATTCAGTTTGATAGCACCCTTTTGGTTTTAGAAGCAGATATTTCTCTGTACAGCCTATGGTCCCATTCACTCGGGAATATCCCAACGCAGCTCCTAGAAGAAACGTGTTTCTGACTCGCTGAATCTCAACATAGGTTCAACTCTCTTAGGTGAACGAACTCACAGCAGAGCAGTTTCAAGGAAACGTTTCTCCTGAGTCTTAGACGAAGTTTCCTGCTGTTTAGTACGTATGCCGGCATTGGGCTGGAAATACCGGTTTTGGGATTCTGCACAGAAAGGGTTTGCAAACAGCTGAATCCACACGTGAGTTTAACTCTGTCAGTTGAATGCACACATTGACAACCATTCAGTTAGATAGCTCCGTTTTGGTTTTAGAAGCAGATATTTCTCTGTACAGCCTATGGTCCCATTCACTCGGGAATATCCCAACGCAGCTCCTAGAAGAAACGTGTTTCTGACTCGCTGAATCTCAACATAGATTCAACTCTCTTAGGTGAACGAACGCACAGCAGAGCAGTTTCAAGGAAACGTTTCTCCTGAATTTTAGACGAAGTTTCCTGCTGTTTAGTACGTATGCCGGCATTGGGCTGGAAATACCGGTTTTGGGATTCTGCACAGAAAGGGTTTGCAAACCGCTGAATCCACACGTGAGTTTAACTCTGTCAGTTGAACGCACACATTGACAACCATTCACTTTGATAGCACACTTTTGGTTTTAGAAGCAGATATTTCTCTGTACAGCCTATGGTCCCATTCACTCGGGAATATCCCAACGCAGCTCCTAGAAGAAACGTGTTTCTGACTCGCTGAATCTCAACATAGATTCAACTCTCTTAGGTGAACGAACGCACAGCAGAGCAGTTTCAAGGAAACGTTTCTCCTGAGTTTTAGACGAAGTTTCCTGCTGTTTAGTACGGATGCCGGCATTGGGCTGGAAATACCGGTTTTGGGATTCTGCACAGAAAGTGTTTGCAAACCGCTGAATCCACACGTGAGTTTAACTCTGTCACTTGAATGCACACAATGACAACCATTCAGTTAGATAGCTCCGTTTTGGTTTTAGAAGCAGATATTTCTCTGTACAGCCTATGGTCCCATTCACTCGGGAATATCCCAATGCAGCACCTAGAAGAAACGTGTTTCTGACTCGCTGAATCTCAACATAGATTCAACTCTCTTAGGTGAACGAACGCACAGCAGAGCTGTTTCAAGGAAACGTTTCTCCTGAGTTTTAGACGAAGTTTCCTGCTGTTTAGTACGGATGCCGGCATTGGGCTGGAAATACCGGTTTTGGGATTCTGCACAGAAAGGGTTTGCAAACCGCTGAATCCACACGTGAGTTTAACTCTGTCAGTTGAATGCACACATTGACAACCATTCAGTTTGATAGCACCCTTTTGGTTTTAGAAGCAGATATTTCTCTGTACAGCCTATGGTCCCATTCACTCGAGAATGTCCCAACGCAGCTCCTAGAAGAAACGTGTTTCTGACTCGCTGAATCTCAACATAGATTCAACTCTCTTAGGTGAACGAACGCACAGCAGAGCAGTTTCAAGGAAACGTTTCTCCTGAGTTTTAGACGAAGTTTCCTGCTGTTTACTACGGATGCCGGCATTGGGCTGGAAATACCGGTTTTGGGATTCTGCACAGAAAGGGTTTGCAAACCGCTGAATCCACACGTGAGTTTAACTCTGTCAGTTGAATGCACACATTGACAACCATTCAGTTAGATAGCTCCGTTTTGGTTTTAGAAGCAGATATTTCTCTGTACAGCCTATGGTCCCATTCACTCGGGAATATCCCAACGCAGCTCCTAGAAGAAACGTGTTTCTGACTCGCTGAATCTCAACATAGATTCAACTCTCTTAGGTGAACGAACGCACAGCAGAGCAGTTTCAAGGAAACGTTTCTCCTGAGTTTTAGACGAAGTTTCCTGCTGTTTAGTACGTATGCCGGCATTGGGCTGGAAATACCGGTTTTGGGATTCTGCACAGAAAGGGTTTGCAAACCGCTGAATCCACACGTGAGTTTAACTCTGTCAGTTGAATGCACACATTGACAACCATTCAGTTTGATACCACCCTTTTGGTTTTAGAAGCAGATATTTCTCTGTACAGCCTATGGTCCCATTCACTCGGGAATATCCCAACGCAGCTCCTAGAAGAAACGTGTTTCTGACTCGCTGAGTCTCAACATAGATTAAACTCTCTTAGGTGAACGAAGGCACAGCAGAGCAGTTTCAAGGAAACGTTTCTCCTGAGTTTTAGACGAAGTTTCCTGCTGTTTAGTACGTATGCCGGTATTGGGCTGGAAATACCGGTTTTGGGATTCTGCACAGAAAGGGTTTGCAAACCGCTGAATCCACACGTAAATTTAACTCTGTCAGTTGAATGCACACATTGACAACCATTCAGTTAGATACCACCCTTTTGGTTGTAGGAGCAGATATTTCTCTGTACAGCCTATGGTCCCATTCACTCGAGAATGTCCCAACGCAGCTCCTAGTAGAAACGTGTTTCTGACTCGCTGAATCTCAACATAGATTCAACTCTCTTAGGTGAACGAACGCACAGCAGAGCAGTTTCAAGGAAACGTTTCTCCTGAGTTTTAGACGAAGTTTCCTGCTGTTTACTACGGATGCCGGCATTGGGCTGGAAATACCGGTTTTGGGATTCTGCACAGAAAGGGTTTGCAAACCGCTGAATCCACACGTGAGTTTTACTCTGTCAGTTGAATGCACACATTGACAACCATTCAGTTAGATAGCTCCGTTTTGGTTTTAGAAGCAGATATTTCTCTGTACAGCCTATGGTCCCATTCACTCGGGAATATCCCAACGCAGCTCCTAGAAGAAACGTGTTTCTGACTCGCTGAATCTCAACATAGATTCAACTCTCTTAGGTGAACGAACGCACAGCAGAGCAGTTTCAAGGAAACGTTTCTCCTGAGTTTTAGACGAAGTTTCCTGCTGTTTAGTACGGATGCCGGCATTGGGCTGGAAATACCGGTTTTGGGATTCTGCACAGAAAGGGTTTGCAAACCGCTGAATCCACACGTGAGTTTAACTCTGTCAGTTGAATGCACACATTGAAAACCATTCAGTTTGATAGCACACTTTTGGTTTTAGAAGCAGATATTTCTCTGTACAGCCTATGGTCCCATTCACTCGGGAATATCCCAACGCAGCTCCTAGAAGAAACGTGTTTCTGACTCGCTGAATCTCAACATAGATTCAACTCTCTTACGTGAACGAACTCACAGCAGAGCAGTTTCAAGGAAACGTTTCTCCTGAGTCTTAGACGAAGTTTCCTGCTGTTTAGTACGTATGCCGGCATTGGGCTGGAAATACCGGTTTTGGGATTCTGCACAGAAAGGGTTTGCAAACCGCTGAATCCACACGTGAGTTTAACTCTGTCAGTTGAATGCACACATTGACAACCATTCAGTTAGATAGCTCCGTTTTGGTTTTAGAAGCAGATATTTCTCTGTACAGCCTATGGTCCCATTCACTCGGGAATATCCCAACGCAGCTCCTAGAAGAAACGTGTTTCTGACTCGCTGAATCTCAACATAGATTCAACTCTCTTACGTGAACGAACGCACAGCAGAGCAGTTTCAAGAAACGTTTCTCCTGAGTTTTAGACGAAGTTTCCTGCTGTTTAGTACGGATGCCGGCATTGGGCTGGAAATACTGGTTTTGGGATTCTGCACAGAAAGGGTTTGCAAACCGCTGAATCCACACGTGAGTTTAACTCTGTCAGTTGAATGCACACATTGACAACCATTCAGTTAGATACCACCCTTTTGTTTGTAGGAGCAGATATTTCTCTGTACAGCCTATGGTCCCATTCACTCGGGAATATCCCAACGCACCTCCTACAAGAAACGTGTTTCTGACTCGCTGAATCTCAACATAGGTTCAACTCTCTTAGGTGAACGAACTCACAGCAGAGCAGTTTCAAGGAAACGTTTCTCCTGAGTCTTAGACGAAGTTTCCTGCTGTTTAGTACGGATGCCGGCATTGGGCTGGAAATACCGGTTTTCGGATTCTGCACAGAAAGTGTTTGCAAACCGCTGAATCCACACGTGAGTTTAACTCTGTCAGTTGAATGCACACATTGACAACCATTCAGTTAGATAGCTCCGTTTTGGTTTTAGAAGCAGATATTTCTCTGTACAGCCTATGGTCCCATTCACTCGGGAATATCCCAATGCAGCACCTAGAAGAAACGTGTTTCTGACTCGCTGAATCTCAACATAGATTCAACTCTCTTAGGTGAACGAACGCACAGCAGAGCAGTTTCAAGGAAACGTTTCTCCTGAGTTTTAGACGAAGTTTCCTGCTGTTTAGTACGGATGCCGGCATTGGGCTGGAAATACCGGTTTTGGGATTCTGCACAGAAAGGGTTTGCAAACCGCTGAATCCACACGTGAGTTTAACTCTGTCAGTTGAATGCACACATTGACAACCATTCAGTTTGATAGCACCCTTTTGGTTTTAGAAGCAGATATTTCTCTGTACAGCCTATGGTCCCATTCACTCGGGAATATCCCAACGCAGCTCCTAGAAGAAACGTGTTTCTGACTCGCTGAGTCTCAACATAGATTCAACTCTCTTAGGTGAACGAAGGCACAGCAGAGCAGTTTCAAGGAAACGTTTCTCCTGAGTTTTAGACGAAGTTTCCTGCTGTTTACTACGGATGCCGGCATTGGGCTGGAAATACCGGTTTTGGGATTCTGCACAGAAAGGGTTTGCAAACCGCTGAATCCACACGTGAGTTTAACTCTGTCAGTTGAATGCACACATTGACAACCATTCAGTTAGATAGCTCCGTTTTGGTTTTAGAAGCAGATATTTCTCTGTACAGCCTATGGTCCCATTCACTCGGGAATATCCCAACGCAGCTCCTAGAAGAAACGTGTTTCTGACTCGCTGAATCTCAACATAGATTCAACTCTCTTAGGTGAACGAACGCACAGCAGAGCAGTTTCAAGGAAACGTTTCTCCTGAGTTTTAGACGAAGTTTCCTGCTGTTTAGTACGTATGCCGGCATTGGGCTGGAAATACCGGTTTTGGGATTCTGCACAGAAAGGGTTTGCAAACCGCTGAATCCACACGTGAGTTTAACTCTGTCAGTTGAATGCACACATTGAAAACCATTCAGTTTGATAGCACACTTTTGGTTTTAGAAGCAGATATTTCTCTGTACAGCCTATGGTCCCATTCACTCGGGAATATCCCAACGCAGCTCCTAGAAGAAACGTGTTTCTGACTCGCTGAATCTCAACATACATTCAACTCTCTTAGGTGAACGAACTCACAGCAGAGCAGTTTCAAGGAAACGTTTCTCCTGAGTCTTAGACGAAGTTTCCTGCTGTTTAGTACGGATGCCGGCATTGGGCTGGAAATACCGGTTTTGGGATTCTGCATAGAAAGGGTTTGCAAACCGCTGAATCCACACGTGAGTTTAACTCTGTCAGTTGAATGCACACATTGACAACCATTCAGTTAGAAAGCTCCGTTTTGGTTTTAGAAGCAGATATTTCTCTGTAAAGCCTATGGTCCCATTCACTCGGGAATATCGCAACGCAGCTCCTAGAAGAAACGTGTTTCTGACTCGCTGAATCTCAACATAGATTCAACTCTCTTACGTGAACGAACGCACAGCAGAGCAGTTTCAAGGAAACGTTTCTCCTGAGTTTTAGACGAAGTTTCCTGCTGTTTAGTACGTATGCCGGCATTGGGCTGGAAATACTGGTTTTGGGATTCTGCACAGAAAGGGTTTGCAAACCGCTGAATCCACACGTGAGTTTAACTCTGTCAGTTGAATGCACACATTGACAACCATTCAGGTAGATACCACCCTTTTGGTTGTAGGAGCAGATATTTCTCTGTACAGCCTATGGTCCCATTCACTCGGGAATATCCCAACGCACCTCCTAGAAGAAACGTGTTTCTGACTCGCTGAATCTCAACATAGATTCAACTCTCTTAGGTGAACGAACGCACAGCAGAGCAGTTTCAAGGAAACGTTTCTCCTGAGTTTTAGACGAAGTTTCCTGCTGTTTAGTACGTATGCCGCCATTGGGCTGGAAATACCGGCTTTGGGATTCTGCACAGAAAGGGTTTGCAAACCGCTGAATCCACACGTGAGTTTAACTCTGTCAGTTGAATGCACACATTGACAACCATTCAGTTAGATAGCTCCGTTTTGGTTTTAGAAGCAGATATTTCTCTGTACAGCCTATGGTCCCATTCACTCGGGAATATCCCAACGCAGCTCCTAGAAGAAACGTGTTTCTGACTCGCTGAGTCTCAACATAGATTCAGCTCTCTTAGGTGAACGAAGGCACAGCAGAGCAGTTTCAAGGAAACGTTTCTCCTGAGTTTTAGACGAAGTTTCCTGCTGTTTAGTACGTATGCCGGCATTGGGCTGGAAATACCGGTTTTGGGATTCTGCACAGAAAGGGTTTGCAAACCGCTGAATCCACACGTGAGTTTAACTCTGTCAGTTGAACGCACACATTGACAACCATTCAGTTTGATAGCACACTTTTGGTTTTAGAAGCAGATATTTCTCTGTACAGCCTATGGTCCCATTCACTCGGGAATATCCCAACGCAGCTCCTAGAAGAAACGTGTTTCTGACTCGCTGAATCTCAACATAGATTCAACTCTCTTAGGTGAACGAATGCACAGCAGAGCAGTTTCAAGGAAACGTTTCTCCTGAGTCTTAGACGAAGTTTCCTGCTGTTTAGCACGTATGCCGGCATTGGGCTGGAAATACCGGTTTTGGGATTCTTCACAGAAAGGGTTTGCAATCCGCTGAATACACACGTGAGTTTAACTCTGTCAGTTGAATGCACACATTGACAACCATTCAGTTAGATAGCTCCGTTTTGGTTTTAGAAGCAGATATTTCTCTGTACAGCCTATGGTCCCATTCACTCGGGAATATCCCAACGCAGCTCCTAGAAGAACCGTGTTTCTGACTCGCTGAATCTCAACATAGATTCAACTCTCTTAGGTGAACGAACGCACAGCAGAGCAGTTTCAAGGAAACGTTTCTCCTGAGTTTTAGACGAAGTTTCCTACTGTTTCGTACGGATGCCGGCATTGGGCTGGACATACCGGTTTGGGATTCTGCACAGAAATGGTTTGCAAAGCGCTGAATACACACGTGAGTTTAACTCTGACAGTTGAATGCACACATTGACAACCATTCAGTTAGATAGCTCCGTTTTGGTATTAGAAGCAGATATTTCTCTGTACAGCCTATGGTCCCATTCACTCGGGAATATCCCAACGCAGCTCCTAGCATAAACGTGTTTCTGACTCGCTGAATCTCAGCATAGTTTCAACTCTCTTAGGTGAACGAACGCTCTGCAGAGCAGTTTCAAGGAAACATTTCTACTGAGTTTTAGACGAAGTTTCCTGCTGTTTAGTACGGATGCCGGCATTGAGCTGGAATTACCGGTTTTTGCATTCTGCACAGAAAGGGTTTGTAAACCGCTGAATCCAAACGTGAGTTTAACTCTGTCAGTTGAATGCACACATTGACAACCATTCATTTAGATACCACCCTTTTGGTTGTAGGAGCAGATATTCCTCTGTACAGCCTATGGTCCCATTCACTCGGGAATATCCCAACGCAGCTCCTAGAAGAAACGTGTTTCTGACTCGCTGAATCTCAACATAGATTCAACTCTCTTAGGTGAACGAACGCACAGCAGAGCAGTTTCAAGGAAACGTTTCTCCTGAGTTTTAGACGAAGTTTCCTGCTGTTTACTACGGATGCCGGCATTGGACTGGAAATACCGGTTTTGGGATTCTGCACAGAAAGGGTTTGCAAACCGCTGAATCCACACGTGAGTTTAACTCTGTCAGTTGAATGCACACATTGACAACCATTCAGTTAGATAGCTCCGTTTTGGTTTTAGAAGCAGATATTTCTCTGTACAGCCTATGGTCCCATTCACTCGGGAATATACCAACGCAGCTCCTAGAAGAAACGTGTTTCTGACTCGCTGAATCTCAACATAGATTCAACTCTCTTAGGTGAACGAACGCACAGCAGAGCAGTTTCAAGGAAACGTTTCTCCTGAGTTTTAGACGAAGTTTCCTGCTGTTTAGTACGTATGCCGGCATTGGGCTGGAAATACCGGTTTTGGGATTCTGCACAGAAAGGGTTTGCAAACCGCTGAATCCACACGTGAGTTTAACTCTGTCAGTTGAATGCACACATTGACAACCATTCAGTTTGATAGCACACTTTTGGTTTTAGAAGCAGATATTTCTCTGTACAGCCTATGGTCCCATTCACTCGGGAATATCCCAACGCAGCTCCTAGAAGAAACGTGTTTCTGACTCGCTGAATCTCAACATAGATTCAACTCTCTTAGGTGAACGAACGCACAGCAGAGCAGTTTCAAGGAAACGTTTCTCCTGAGTTTTAGACGAAGTTTCCTGCTGTTTAGTACAGATGCCGGCATTGGGCTGGAAATACCGGTTTTGGGATTCTGCACAGAGAGGGTTTGCAAACCGCGAATCCACACGTGAGTTTAAATCTGTCAGTTGAATGCACACATTGGCAACCATTCAGTTTGATAGCACACTTTTGGTTTTAGAAGCAGATATTTCTCTGTACAGCCTATGGTCCCATTCACTCGGGAATATCCCAACGCAGCTCCTAGAAGAAACGTGTTTCTGACTCGCTGAATCTCAACATAGATTCAACTCTCTTAGGTGAACGAACGCACAGCAGAGCAGTTTCAAGGAAACGTTTCTCCTGAGTTTTAGACGAAGTTTCCTGCTGTTTAGTACGGATGCCGGCATTGGGCTGGAAATACCGGTTTTGGGATTCTGCACAGAAAGTGTTTGCAAACCGCTGAATCCACACGTGAGTTTAACTCTGTCACTTGAATGCACACATTGACAACCATTCAGTTAGATAGCTCCGTTTTGGTTTTAGAAGCAGATATTTCTCTGTACAGCCTATGGTCCCATTCACTCGGGAATATCCCAATGCAGCACCTAGAAGAAACGTGTTTCTGACTCGCTGAATCTCAACATAGATTCAACTCTCTTAGGTGAACGAACGCACAGCAGAGCAGTTTCAAGGAAACGTTTCTCCTGAGTTTTAGACGAAGTTTCCTGCTGTTTAGTACGGATGCCGGCATTGGGCTGGAAATACCGGTTTTGGGATTCTGCACAGAAAGGGTTTGCAAACCGCTGAATCCACACGTGAGTTTAACTCTGTCAGTTGAATGCACACATTGACAACCATTCAGTTTGATAGCACCCTTTTGGTTTTAGAAGCAGATATTTCTCTGTACAGCCTATGGTCCCATTCACTCGGGAATATCCCAACGCAGCTCCTAGAAGAAACGTGTTTCTGACTCGCTGAGTCTCAACATAGATTCAACTCTCTTAGGTGAACGAAGGCACAGCAGAGCAGTTTCAAGGAAACGTTTCTCCTGAGTTTTAGACGAAGTTTCCTGCTGTTTAGTACGTATGCCGGTATTGGGCTGGAAATACCGGTTTTGGGATTCTGCACAGAAAGGGTTTGCAAACCGCTGAATCCACACGTAAATTTAACTCTGTCAGTTGAATGCACACATTGACAACCATTCAGTTAGATACCACCCTTTTGGTTGTAGGAGCAGATATTTCTCTGTACAGCCTATGGTCCCATTCACTCGAGAATGTCCCAACGCAGCTCCTAGAAGAAACGTGTTTCTGACTCGCTGAATCTCAACATAGATTCAACTCTCTTAGGTGAACGAACGCACAGCAGAGCAGTTTCAAGGAAACGTTTCTCCTGAGTTTTAGACGAAGTTTCCTGCTGTTTACTACGGATGCCGGCATTGGGCTGGAAATACCGGTTTTGGGATTCTGCACAGAAAGGGTTTGCAAACCGCTGAATCCACACGTGAGTTTAACTCTGTCAGTTGAATGCACACATTGACAACCATTCAGTTAGATAGCTCCGTTTTGGTTTTAGAAGCAGATATTTCTCTGTACAGCCTATGGTCCCATTCACTCGGGAATATCCCAACGCAGCTCCTAGAAGAAACGTGTTTCTGACTCGCTGAATCTCAACATAGATTCAACTCTCTTAGGTGAACGAACGCACAGCAGAGCAGTTTCAAGGAAACGTTTCTCCTGAGTTTTAGACGAAGTTTCCTGCTGTTTAGTACGTATGCCGGCATTGGGCTGGAAATACCGGTTTTGGGATTCTGCACAGAAAGGGTTTGCAAACCGCTGAATCCACACGTGAGTTTAACTCTGTCAGTTGAATGCACACATTGACAACCATTCAGTTAGATAGCTCCGTTTTGGTTTTAGAAGCAGATATTTCTCTGTACAGCCTATGGTCCCATTCACTCGGGAATATCCCAACGCAGCTCCTAGAAGAAACGTGTTTCTGACTCGCTGAATCTCAACATAGATTCAACTCTCTTAGGTGAACGAACGCACAGCAGAGCAGTTTCAAGGAAACGTTTCTCCTGAGTTTTAGACGAAGTTTCCTGCTGTTTAGTACGGATGCCGGCATTGGGCTGGAAATACCGGTTTTGGGATTCTGCACAGAAAGGGTTTGCAAACCGCTGAATCCACACGTGAGTTTAACTCTGTCAGTTGAATGCACACATTGAAAACCATTCAGTTTGATAGCACACTTTTGGTTTTAGAAGCAGATATTTCTCTGTACAGCCTATGGTCCCATTCACTCGGGAATATCCCAACGCAGCTCCTAGAAGAAACGTGTTTCTGACTCGCTGAATCTCAACATAGATTCAACTCTCTTACGTGAACGAACTCACAGCAGAGCAGTTTCAAGGAAACGTTTCTCCTGAGTCTTAGACGAAGTTTCCTGCTGTTTAGTACGTATGCCGGCATTGGGCTGGAAATACCGGTTTTGGGATTCTGCACAGAAAGGGTTTGCAAACCGCTGAATCCACACGTGAGTTTAACTCTGTCAGTTGAATGCACACATTGACAACCATTCAGTTAGATAGCTCCGTTTTGGTTTTAGAAGCAGATATTTCTCTGTACAGCCTATGGTCCCATTCACTCGGGAATATCCCAACGCAGCTCCTAGAAGAAACGTGTTTCTGACTCGCTGAATCTCAACATAGATTCAACTCTCTTACGTGAACGAACGCACAGCAGAGCAGTTTCAAGAAACGTTTCTCCTGAGTTTTAGACGAAGTTTCCTGCTGTTTAGTACGGATGCCGGCATTGGGCTGGAAATACTGGTTTTGGGATTCTGCACAGAAAGGGTTTGCAAACCGCTGAATCCACACGTGAGTTTAACTCTGTCAGTTGAATGCACACATTGACAACCATTCAGTTAGATACCACCCTTTTGTTTGTAGGAGCAGATATTTCTCTGTACAGCCTATGGTCCCATTCACTCGGGAATATCCCAACGCACCTCCTACAAGAAACGTGTTTCTGACTCGCTGAATCTCAACATAGGTTCAACTCTCTTAGGTGAACGAACTCACAGCAGAGCAGTTTCAAGGAAACGTTTCTCCTGAGTTTTAGACGAAGTTTCCTGCTGTTTAGTACAGATGCCGGCATTGGGCTGGAAATACCGGTTTTGGGATTCTGCACAGAGAGGGTTTGCAAACCGCGAATCCACACGTGAGTTTAAATCTGTCAGTTGAATGCACACATTGGCAACCATTCAGTTTGATAGCACACTTTTGGTTTTAGAAGCAGATATTTCTCTGTACAGCCTATGGTCCCATTCACTCGGGAATATCCCAACGCAGCTCCTAGAAGAAACGTGTTTCTGACTCGCTGAGTCTCAACATAGATTCAGCTCTCTTAGGTGAACGAAGGCACAGCAGAGCAGTTTCAAGGAAACGTTTCTCCTGAGTTTTAGACGAAGTTTCCTGCTGTTTAGTACGTATGCCGGCATTGGGCTGGAAATACCGGTTTTGGGATTCTGCACAGAAAGGGTTTGCAAACCGCTGAATCCACACGTGAGTTTAACTCTGTCAGTTGAACGCACACATTGACAACCATTCAGTTTGATAGCACACTTTTGGTTTTAGAAGCAGATATTTCTCTGTACAGCCTATGGTCCCATTCACTCGGGAATATCCCAACGCAGCTCCTAGAAGAAACGTGTTTCTGACTCGCTGAATCTCAACATAGATTCAACTCTCTTAGGTGAACGAATGCACAGCAGAGCAGTTTCAAGGAAACGTTTCTCCTGAGTCTTAGACGAAGTTTCCTGCTGTTTAGTACGTATGCCGGCATTGGGCTGGAAATACCGGTTTTGGGATTCTTCACAGAAAGGGTTTGCAATCCGCTGAATACACACGTGAGTTTAACTCTGTCAGTTGAATGCACACATTGACAACCATTCAGTTAGATAGCTCCGTTTTGGTTTTAGAAGCAGATATTTCTCTGTACAGCCTATGGTCCCATTCACTCGGGAATATCCCAACGCAGCTCCTAGAAGAACCGTGTTTCTGACTCGCTGAATCTCAACATAGATTCAACTCTCTTAGGTGAACGAACGCACAGCAGAGCAGTTTCAAGGAAACGTTTCTCCTGAGTTTTAGACGAAGTTTCCTACTGTTTCGTACGGATGCCGGCATTGGGCTGGACATACCGGTTTGGGATTCTGCACAGAAATGGTTTGCAAAGCGCTGAATACACACGTGAGTTTAACTCTGACAGTTGAATGCACACATTGACAACCATTCAGTTAGATAGCTCCGTTTTGGTATTAGAAGCAGATATTTCTCTGTACAGCCTATGGTCCCATTCACTCGGGAATATCCCAACGCAGCTCCTAGCATAAACGTGTTTCTGACTCGCTGAATCTCAGCATAGTTTCAACTCTCTTAGGTGAACGAACGCTCAGCAGAGCAGTTTCAAGGAAACATTTCTACTGAGTTTTAGACGAAGTTTCCTGCTGTTTAGTACGGATGCCGGCATTGAGCTGGAATTACCGGTTTTTGCATTCTGCACAGAAAGGGTTTGTAAACCGCTGAATCCAAACGTGAGTTTAACTCTGTCAGTTGAATGCACACATTGACAACCATTCATTTAGATACCACCCTTTTGGTTGTAGGAGCAGATATTCCTCTGTACAGCCTATGGTCCCATTCACTCGGGAATATCCCAACGCAGCTCCTAGAAGAAACGTGTTTCTGACTCGCTGAATCTCAACATAGATTCAACTCTCTTAGGTGAACGAACGCACAGCAGAGCAGTTTCAAGGAAACGTTTCTCCTGAGTTTTAGACGAAGTTTCCTGCTGTTTACTACGGATGCCGGCATTGGACTGGAAATACCGGTTTTGGGATTCTGCACAGAAAGGGTTTGCAAACCGCTGAATCCACACGTGAGTTTAACTCTGTCAGTTGAATGCACACATTGACAACCATTCAGTTAGATAGCTCCGTTTTGGTTTTAGAAGCAGATATTTCTCTGTACAGCCTATGGTCCCATTCACTCGGGAATATACCAACGCAGCTCCTAGAAGAAACGTGTTTCTGACTCGCTGAATCTCAACATAGATTCAACTCTCTTAGGTGAACGAACGCACAGCAGAGCAGTTTCAAGGAAACGTTTCTCCTGAGTTTTAGACGAAGTTTCCTGCTGTTTAGTACGTATGCCGGCATTGGGCTGGAAATACCGGTTTTGGGATTCTGCACAGAAAGGGTTTGCAAACCGCTGAATCCACACGTGAGTTTAACTCTGTCAGTTGAATGCACACATTGACAACCATTCAGTTTGATAGCACACTTTTGGTTTTAGAAGCAGATATTTCTCTGTACAGCCTATGGTCCCATTCACTCGGGAATATCCCAACGCAGCTCCTAGAAGAAACGTGTTTCTGACTCGCTGAATCTCAACATAGATTCAACTCTCTTAGGTGAACGAACGCACAGCAGAGCAGTTTCAAGGAAACGTTTCTCCTGAGTTTTAGACGAAGTTTCCTGCTGTTTAGTACAGATGCCGGCATTGGGCTGGAAATACCGGTTTTGGGATTCTGCACAGAGAGGGTTTGCAAACCGCGAATCCACACGTGAGTTTAAATCTGTCAGTTGAATGCACACATTGGCAACCATTCAGTTTGATAGCACACTTTTGGTTTTAGAAGCAGATATTTCTCTGTACAGCCTATGGTCCCATTCACTCGGGAATATCCCAACGCAGCTCCTAGAAGAAACGTGTTTCTGACTCGCTGAATCTCAACATAGATTCAACTCTCTTAGGTGAACGAACGCACAGCAGAGCAGTTTCAAGGAAACGTTTCTCCTGAGTTTTAGACGAAGTTTCCTGCTGTTTAGTACGGATGCCGGCATTGGGCTGGAAATACCGGTTTTGGGATTCTGCACAGAAAGTGTTTGCAAACCGCTGAATCCACACGTGAGTTTAACTCTGTCACTTGAATGCACACATTGACAACCATTCAGTTAGATAGCTCCGTTTTGGTTTTAGAAGCAGATATTTCTCTGTACAGCCTATGGTCCCATTCACTCGGGAATATCCCAATGCAGCACCTAGAAGAAACGTGTTTCTGACTCGCTGAATCTCAACATAGATTCAACTCTCTTAGGTGAACGAACGCACAGCAGAGCAATTTCAAGGAAACGTTTCTCCTGAGTTTTAGACGAAGTTTCCTGCTGTTTAGTACGGATGCCGGCATTGGGCTGGAAATACCGGTTTTGGGATTCTGCACAGAAAGGGTTTGCAAACCGCTGAATCCACACGTGAGTTTAACTCTGTCAGTTGAATGCACACATTGACAACCATTCAGTTTGATAGCACCCTTTTGGTTTTAGAAGCAGATATTTCTCTGTACAGCCTATGGTCCCATTCACTCGGGAATATCCCAACGCAGCTCCTAGAAGAAACGTGTTTCTGACTCGCTGAGTCTCAACATAGATTCAACTCTCTTAGGTGAACGAAGGCACAGCAGAGCAGTTTCAAGGAAACGTTTCTCCTGAGTTTTAGACGAAGTTTCCTGCTGTTTAGTACGTATGCCGGTATTGGGCTGGAAATACCGGTTTTGGGATTCTGCACAGAAAGGGTTTGCAAACCGCTGAATCCACACGTAAATTTAACTCTGTCAGTTGAATGCACACATTGACAACCATTCAGTTAGATACCACCCTTTTGGTTGTAGGAGCAGATATTTCTCTGTACAGCCTATGGTCCCATTCACTCGAGAATGTCCCAACGCAGCTCCTAGAAGAAACGTGTTTCTGACTCGCTGAATCTCAACATAGATTCAACTCTCTTAGGTGAACGAACGCACAGCAGAGCAGTTTCAAGGAAACGTTTCTCCTGAGTTTTAGACGAAGTTTCCTGCTGTTTACTACGGATGCCGGCATTGGGCTGGAAATACCGGTTTTGGGATTCTGCACAGAAAGGGTTTGCAAACCGCTGAATCCACACGTGAGTTTAACTCTGTCAGTTGAATGCACACATTGACAACCATTCAGTTAGATAGCTCCGTTTTGGTTTTAGAAGCAGATATTTCTCTGTACAGCCTATGGTCCCATTCACTCGGGAATATCCCAACGCAGCTCCTAGAAGAAACGTGTTTCTGACTCGCTGAATCTCAACATAGATTCAACTCTCTTAGGTGAACGAACGCACAGCAGAGCAGTTTCAAGGAAACGTTTCTCCTGAGTTTTAGACGAAGTTTCCTGCTGTTTAGTACGTATGCCGGCATTGGGCTGGAAATACCGGTTTTGGGATTCTGCACAGAAAGGGTTTGCAAACCGCTGAATCCACACGTGAGTTTAACTCTGTCAGTTGAATGCACACATTGACAACCATTCAGTTAGATAGCTCCGTTTTGGTTTTAGAAGCAGATATTTCTCTGTACAGCCTATGGTCCCATTCACTCGGGAATATCCCAACGCAGCTCCTAGAAGAAACGTGTTTCTGACTCGCTGAATCTCAACATAGATTCAACTCTCTTAGGTGAACGAACGCACAGCAGAGCAGTTTCAAGGAAACGTTTCTCCTGAGTTTTAGACGAAGTTTCCTGCTGTTTAGTACGGATGCCGGCATTGGGCTGGAAATACCGGTTTTGGGATTCTGCACAGAAAGGGTTTGCAAACCGCTGAATCCACACGTGACTTTAACTCTGTCAGTTGAATGCACACATCGACAACCATTCAGTTAGATAGCTCCGTTTTGGTTTTAGAAGCAGATATTTCTCTGTACAGCCTATGGTCCCATTCACTCGGGAATATCCCAACGCAGCTCCTAGAACAAACGTGTTTCTGACTCGCTGAATCTCAACATAGATTCAACTCTCTTAGGTGAACGAACTCACAGCAGAGCAGTTTCAAGGAAACGTTTCTCCTGAGTCTTAGACGAAGTTTCCTGATGTTTAGTACGTATGCCGGCATTGGGCTGGAAATACCGGTTTTGGGATTCTGCACAGAAAGGGTTTGCAAACCGCTGAATCCACACGTGAGTTTAACTCTGTCAGTTGAATGCACACATTGACAACCATTCAGTTAGATAGCTCCGTTTTGGTTTTAGAAGCAGATATTTCTCTGTACAGCCTATGGTCCCATTCACTCGGGAATATCCCAACGCAGCTCCTAGAAGAAACGTGTTTCTGACTCGCTGAATCTCAACATAGATTCAACTCTCTTAGGTGAACGAACGCACAGCAGAGCAGTTTCAAGGAAACGTTTCTCCTGAGTTTTAGACGAAGTTTCCTGCTGTTTAGTACGTATGCAGGCATTGGGCTGGAAATACCGGTTTTGGGATTCTGCACAGAAAGGGTTTGCAAACCGCTGAATCCACACGTGAGTTTAACTCTGTCAGTTGAATGCACACATTGACAACCATTCAGTTTGATAGCACACTTTTGGTTTTAGAAGCAGATACTTCTCTGTACAGCCTATGGTCCCATTCACTCGGGAATATCCCAACGCAGCTCCTAGAAGAAACGTGTTTCTGACTCGCTGAATCTCAACATAGATTCAACTCTCTTAGGTGAACGAACGCACAGCAGAGCAGTTTCAAGGAAACGTTTCTCCTGAGTTTTAGACGAAGTTTCCTGCTGTTTAGTACGGATGCCGGCATTGGGCTGGAAATACCGGTTTTGGGATTCTGCACAGAAATGGTTTGCAAACCGCTGAATCCACACGTGAGTTTAACTCTGTAAGTGGAATGCACACATTGACAACCATTCAGTTTGATAGCACACTTTTGGTTTTAGAAGCAGATATTTCTCTGTACAGCCTATGGTCCCATTCACTCGGGAATATCCCAACGCAGCTCCTAGAAGAAACGTGTTTCTGACTCGCTGAATCTCAACATAGATTCAACTCTCTTAGGTGAACGAACTCACAGCAGAGCAGTTTCAAGGAAACGTTTCTCCTGAGTCTTAGACGAAGTTTCCTGCTGTTTAGTACGTATGCCGGCATTGGGCTGGAAATACCGGTTTTGGGATTCTGCACAGAAAGGGTTTGCAAACCGCTGAATCCACACGTGAGTTTAACTCTGTCAGTTGAATGCACACATTGACAACCATTCAGTTAGATAGCTCCGTTTTGGTTTTAGAAGCAGATATTTCTCTGTACAGCCTATGGTCCCATTCACTCGGGAATATCCCAACGCAGCTCCTAGAAGAACCGTGTTTCTGACTCGCTGAATCTCAACATAGATTCAACTCTCTTAGGTGAACGAACGCACAGCAGAGCAGTTTCAAGGAAACGTTTCTCCTGAGTTTTAGACGAAGTTTCCTACTGTTTCGTACGGATGCCGGCATTGGGCTGGACATACCGGTTTGGGATTCTGCACAGAAATGGTTTGCAAAGCGCTGAATACACACGTGAGTTTAACTCTGTCAGTTGAATGCACACATTCACAACCATTCAGTTAGATAGCTCCGTTTTGGTATTAGAAGCAGATATTTCTCTGTACAGCCTATGGTCCCATTCACTTGGGAATATCCCAACGCACCTCCTAGAAGAAACGTGTTTCTGACTCGCTGATTCTCAGCATAGTTTCAACTCTCTTAGGTGAACGAACGCGCAGCAGAGGAGTTTCAAGGAAACATTTCTCCTGAGTTTTAGACGAAGTTTCCTGCTGTTTAGTACGGATGCCGGCATTGAGCTGGAATTACCGGTTTTGGCATTCTGCACAGAAAGGGTTTGTAAACCGCTGAATCCAAACGTGAGTTTAACTCTGTCAGTTGAATGCACACATTGACAACCATTCAGTTAGATACCACCCTTTTGGTTGTAGGAGCAGATATTCCTCTGTACAGCCTATGGTCCCATTCACTCGGGAATATCCCAACGCAGCTCCTAGAAGAAACGTGTTTCTGACTCGCTGAATCTCAACATAGATTCAACTCTCTTAGGTGAACGAACGCACAGCAGAGCAGTTTCAAGGAAACGTTTCTCCTGAGTTTTAGACGAAGTTTCCTGCTGTTTACTACGGATGCCGGCATTGGACTGGAAATACCGGTTTTGGGATTCTGCACAGAAAGGGTTTGCAAACCGCTGAATCCACACGTGAGTTTAACTCTGTCAGTTGAATGCACACATTGACAACCATTCAGTTAGATAGCTCCGTTTTGGTTTTAGAAGCAGATATTTCTCTGTACAGCCTATGGTCCCATTCACTCGGGAATATCCCAACGCAGCTCCTAGAAGAAACGTGTTTCTGACTCGCTGAATCTCAACATAGATTCAACTCTCTTAGGTGAACGAACGCACAGCAGAGCGGTTTCAAGGAAACGTTTCTCCTGAGTTTTAGACGAAGTTTCCTGCTGTTTAGTACGTATGCCGGCATTGGGCTGGAAATACCGGTTTTGGGATTCTGCACAGAAAGGGTTTGCAAACCGCTGAATCCACACGTGAGTTTAACTCTGTCAGTTGAATGCACACATTGACAACCATTCAGTTAGATACCACCCTTTTGGTTGTAGGAGCAGATATTTCTCTGGACAGCCTATGGTCCCATTCACTCGGGAATATCCCAACGCAGCTCCTAGAAGAAACGTGTTTCTGACTCGCTGAATCTCAACATAGATTCAACTCTCTTAGGTGAACGAACGCACAGCAGAGCAGTTTCAAGGAAACGTTTCTCCTGGGTTTTAGACGAAGTTTCCTGCTGTTTAGTACGTATGCCGGCATTGGGCTGGAAATACCGGTTTTGGGATTCTGCACAGAAAGGGTTTGCAAACCGCTGAATCCACACGTGAGTTTAACTCTGTCAGTTGAATGCACACATTGACAACCATTCAGTTTGATAGCACCCTTTTGGTTTTAGAAGCAGATATTTCTCTGTACAGCCTATGGTCCCATTCACTCGGGAATATCCCAACGCAGCTCCTAGAAGAAACGTGTTTCTGACTCGCTGAATCTCAACATAGATTCAACTCTCTTAGGTGAACGAACGCACAGCAGAGCAGTTTCAAGGAAACGTTTCTCCCGAGTTTTAGACGAAGTTTCCTGCTGTTTAGTACGTATGCCGGCATTGGGCTGGAAATACCGGTTTTGGGATTCTGCACAGAAAGGGTTTGCAAACCGCTGAATCCACACGTGAGTTTAACTCTGTCAGTTGAATGCACACATTGACAACCATTCAGTTTGATAGCACACTTTTGGTTTTAGAAGCAGATATTTCTCTGTACAGCCTATGGTCCCATTCACTCGGGAATATCCCAACGCAGCTCCTAGAAGAAACGTGTTTCTGACTCGCTGAATCTCAACATAGATTCAACTCTCTTAGGTGAACGAATGCACAGCAGAGTAGTTTCAAGGAAACGTTTCTCCTGAGTCTTAGACGAAGTTTCCTGCTGTTTAGTACGTATGCCGGCATTGGGCTGGAAATGCCGGGTTTGGGATTCTTCACAGAAAGGGTTTGCAAACCGCTGAATCCACACGTGAGTTTAACTCTGTCAGTTGAATGCACACATTGACAACCATTCAGTTAGATAGCTCCGTTTTGGTTTTAGAAGCAGATATTTCTCTGTACAGCCTATGGTCCCATTCACTCGGGAATATCCCAACGCAGCTCCTAGAAGAAACGTGTTTCTGACTCGCTGAATCTCAGCATAGTTTCAACTCTCTTAGGTGAACGAACGCGCAGCAGAGCAGTTTCAAGGAAACATTTCTCCTGAGTTTTAGACGAAGTTTCCTGCTGTTTAGTACGGATGCCGGCATTGAGCTGGAATTACCGGTTTTGGCATTCTGCACAGAAAGGGTTTGTAAACCGCTGAATCCAAACGTGAGTTTAACTCTTTCAGTTGAATGCACACATTGACAACCATTCAGTTAGATACCACCCTTTTGGTTGTAGGAGCAGATATTCCTCTGTACAGCCTATGGTCCCATTCACTCGGGAATATCCCAACGCAGCTCCTAGAAGAAACGTGTTTCTGACTCGCTGAATCTCAACATAGATTCAACTCTCTTAGGGGAACGAACGCACAGCAGAGCAGTTTCAAGGAAACGTTTCTCCTGACTTTTAAACGAAGTTTCCTGCTGTTTAGTACGTATGCCGGCATTGGGCTGGACATACCGGTTTTGGGATTCTGCACAGAAAGGGTTTGCAAACCGCTGAATCCACACGTGAGTTTAACTCTGTCAGTTGAATGCACACATTGACAACCATTCAGTTTGATAGCACCCTTTTGGTTTTAGAAGCAGATATTTCTCTGTACAGCCTATGGTCCCATTCACTCGGGAATATCCCAATGCAGCTCCTAGAAGAAACGTGTTTCTGACTCGCTGAGTCTCAACATAGATTCAACTCTCTTAGGTAAACGAAGGCACAGCAGAGCAGTTTCAAGGAAACGTTTCTCCTGAGTTTTAGACGAAGTTTCCTGCTGTTTAGTACGTATGCCGGCATTGGGCTGGAAATACCGGTTTTGGGATTCTGCACAGAAAGGGTTTGCAAACCGCTGAATCCACACGTAAATTTAACTCTGTCAGTTGAATGCACACATTGACAACCATTCAGTTAGATACCACCCTTTTGGTTGTAGGAGCAGATATTTCTCTGTACAGCCTATGGTCCCATTCACTCGGGAATATCCCAACGCAGCTCCTAGAAGAAACGTGTTTCTGACTCGCTGAATCTCAACATAGATTCAACTCTCTTAGGTGAACGAACTCACAGCAGAGCAGTTTCAAGGAAACGTTTCTCCTGAGTCTTAGACGAAGTTTCCTGCTGTTTAGTACGTATGCCGGCATTGGGCTGGAAATACCGGTTTTGGGATTCTGCACAGAAAGGGTTTGCAAACCGCTGAATCCACACGTGAGTTTAACTCTGTCAGTTGAATGCACACATTGACAACCATTCAGTTAGATAGCTCCGTTTTGGTTTTAGAAGCAGATATTTCTCTGTACAGCCTATGGTCCCATTCACTCGGGAATATCCCAACGCAGCTCCTAGAAGAAACGTGTTTCTGACTCGCTGAATCTCAACATAGATTCAACTCTCTTAGGTGAACGAACGCACAGCAGAGCAGTTTCAAGGAAACGTTTCTCCTGAGTTTTAGACGAAGTTTCCTGCTGTTTAGTACGTATGCAGGCATTGGGCTGGAAATACCGGTTTTGGGATTCTGCACAGAAAGGGTTTGCAAACCGCTGAATCCACACGTGAGTTTAACTCTGTCAGTTGAATGCACACATTGACAACCATTCAGTTTGATAGCACACTTTTGGTTTTAGAAGCAGATACTTCTCTGTACAGCCTATGGTCCCATTCACTCGGGAATATCCCAACGCACCTCCTACAAGAAACGTGTTTCTGACTCGCTGAATCTCAACATAGATTCAACTCTCTTAGGTGAACGAACGCACAGCAGAGCAGTTTCAAGGAAACGTTTCTCCTGAGTTTTAGACGAAGTTTCCTGCTGTTTAGTACGGATGCCGGCATTGGGCTGGAAATACCGGTTTTGGGATTCTGCACAGAAATGGTTTGCAAACCGCTGAATCCACACGTGAGTTTAACTCTGTAAGTGGAATGCACACATTGACAACCATTCAGTTAGATAGCTCCGTTTTTGTTTTAGAAGCAGATATTTCTCTGTACAGCCTATGGTCCCATTCACTCGGGAATATCCCAACGCAGCTCCTAGAAGAAACGTGTTTCTGACTCGCTGAATCTCAACATAGATTCAACTCTCTTAGGTGAACGAACGCACAGCAGAGCAGTTTCAAGGAAACGTTTCTCCTGAGTTTTAGACGAAGTTTCCTGCTGTTTAGTACGTATGCCGGCATTGGGCTGGAAATACCGGTTTTGGGATTCTGCACAGAAAGGATTTGCAAACCGCTGAATCCACACGTGAGTTTAACTCTGTCAGTTGAATGCACACATTGACAACCATTCAGTTAGATAGCTCCGTTTTGGTTTTAGAAGCAGATATTTCTCTGTACAGCCTATGGTCCCATTCACTCGGGAATATCGCAACGCAGCTCCTAGAAGAAACGTGTTTCTGACTCGCTGAATCTCAACATATGTTCAACTCTCTTAGGTGAACGAACTCACAGCAGAGCAGTTTCAAGGAAACGTTTCTCCTGAGTCTTAGACGAAGTTTCCTGCTGTTTAGTACGTATGCCGGCATTGGGCTGGAAATACCGGTTTTGGGATTCTGCACAGAAAGGGTTTGCAAACCGCTGAATCCACACGTGAGTTTAACTCTGTCAGTTGAATGCACACATTGACAACCATTCAGTTAGATAGCTCCGTTTTGGTTTTAGAAGCAGATATTTCTCTGTACAGCCTATGGTCCCATTCACTCGGGAATATCCCAACGCAGCTCCTAGAAGAAACGTGTTTCTGACTCGCTGAATCTCAACATAGATTCAACTCTCTTAGGTGAACGAACGCACAGCAGAGCAGTTTCAAGGAAACGTTTCTCCTGAATTTTAGACGAAGTTTCCTGCTGTTTAGTACGTATGCCGGCATTGGGCTGGAAATACCGGTTTTGGGATTCTGCACAGAAAGGGTTTGCAAACCGCTGAATCCACACGTGAGTTTAACTCTGTCAGTTGAACGCACACATTGACAACCATTCACTTTGATAGCACACTTTTGGTTTTAGAAGCAGATATTTCTCTGTACAGCCTATGGTCCCATTCACTCGGGAATATCCCAACGCAGCTCCTAGAAGAAACGTGTTTCTGACTCGCTGAATCTCAACATAGATTCAACTCTCTTAGGTGAACGAACGCACAGCAGAGCAGTTTCAAGGAAACGTTTCTCCTGAGTTTTAGACGAAGTTTCCTGCTGTTTAGTACGGATGCCGGCATTGGGCTGGAAATACCGGTTTTGGGATTCTGCACAGAAAGTGTTTGCAAACCGCTGAATCCACACGTGAGTTTAACTCTGTCACTTGAATGCACACAATGACAACCATTCAGTTAGATAGCTCCGTTTTGGTTTTAGAAGCAGATATTTCTCTGTACAGCCTATGGTCCCATTCACTCGGGAATATCCCAATGCAGCACCTAGAAGAAACGTGTTTCTGACTCGCTGAATCTCAACATAGATTCAACTCTCTTAGGTGAACGAACGCACAGCAGAGCTGTTTCAAGGAAACGTTTCTCCTGAGTTTTAGACGAAGTTTCCTGCTGTTTAGTACGGATGCCGGCATTGGGCTGGAAATACCGGTTTTGGGATTCTGCACAGAAAGGGTTTGCAAACCGCTGAATCCACACGTGAGTTTAACTCTGTCAGTTGAATGCACACATTGACAACCATTCAGTTTGATAGCACCCTTTTGGTTTTAGAAGCAGATATTTCTCTGTACAGCCTATGGTCCCATTCACTCGAGAATGTCCCAACGCAGCTCCTAGAAGAAACGTGTTTCTGACTCGCTGAATCTCAACATAGATTCAACTCTCTTAGGTGAACGAACGCACAGCAGAGCAGTTTCAAGGAAACGTTTCTCCTGAGTTTTAGACGAAGTTTCCTGCTGTTTACTACGGATGCCGGCATTGGGCTGGAAATACCGGTTTTGGGATTCTGCACAGAAAGGGTTTGCAAACCGCTGAATCCACACGTGAGTTTAACTCTGTCAGTTGAATGCACACATTGACAACCATTCAGTTAGATAGCTCCGTTTTGGTTTTAGAAGCAGATATTTCTCTGTACAGCCTATGGTCCCATTCACTCGGGAATATCCCAACGCAGCTCCTAGAAGAAACGTGTTTCTGACTCGCTGAATCTCAACATAGATTCAACTCTCTTAGGTGAACGAACGCACAGCAGAGCAGTTTCAAGGAAACGTTTCTCCTGAGTTTTAGACGAAGTTTCCTGCTGTTTAGTACGTATGCCGGCATTGGGCTGGAAATACCGGTTTTGGGATTCTGCACAGAAAGGGTTTGCAAACCGCTGAATCCACACGTGAGTTTAACTCTGTCAGTTGAATGCACACATTGACAACCATTCAGTTTGACACCACCCTTTTGGTTTTAGAAGCAGATATTTCTCTGTACAGCCTATGGTCCCATTCACTCGGGAATATCCCAACGCAGCTCCTAGAAGAAACGTGTTTCTGACTCGCTGAGTCTCAACATAGATTAAACTCTCTTAGGTGAACGAAGGCACAGCAGAGCAGTTTCAAGGAAACGTTTCTCCTGAGTTTTAGACGAAGTTTCCTGCTGTTTAGTACGTATGCCGGTATTGGGCTGGAAATACCGGTTTTGGGATTCTGCACAGAAAGGGTTTGCAAACCGCTGAATCCACACGTAAATTTAACTCTGTCAGTTGAATGCACACATTGACAACCATTCAGTTAGATACCACCCTTTTGGTTGTAGGAGCAGATATTTCTCTGTACAGCCTATGGTCCCATTCACTCGAGAATGTCCCAACGCAGCTCCTAGAAGAAACGTGTTTCTGACTCGCTGAATCTCAACATAGATTCAACTCTCTTAGGTGAACGAACGCACAGCAGAGCAGTTTCAAGGAAACGTTTCTCCTGAGTTTTAGACGAAGTTTCCTGCTGTTTACTACGGATGCCGGCATTGGGCTGGAAATACCGGTTTTGGGATTCTGCACAGAAAGGGTTTGCAAACCGCTGAATCCACACGTGAGTTTTACTCTGTCAGTTGAATGCACACATTGACAACCATTCAGTTAGATAGCTCCGTTTTGCTTTTAGAAGCAGATATTTCTCTGTACAGCCTATGGTCCCATTCACTCGGGAATATCCCAACGCAGCTCCTAGAAGAAACGTGTTTCTGACTCGCTGAATCTCAACATAGATTCAACTCTCTTAGGTGAACGAACGCACAGCAGAGCAGTTTCAAGGAAACGTTTCTCCTGAGTTTTAGACGAAGTTTCCTGCTGTTTAGTACGGATGCCGGCATTGGGCTGGAAATACCGGTTTTGGGATTCTGCACAGAAAGGGTTTGCAAACCGCTGAATCCACACGTGAGTTTAACTCTGTCAGTTGAATGCACACATTGGAAACCATTCAGTTTGATAGCACACTTTTGGTTTTAGAAGCAGATATTTCTCTGTACAGCCTATGGTCCCATTCACTCGGGAATATCCCAACGCAGCTCCTAGAAGAAACGTGTTTCTGACTCGCTGAATCTCAACATAGATTCAACTCTCTTAGGTGAACGAACTCACAGCAGAGCAGTTTCAAGGAAACGTTTCTCCTGAGTCTTAGACGAAGTTTCCTGCTGTTTAGTACGGATGCCGGCATTGGGCTGGAAATACCGGTTTTGGGATTCTGCACAGAAAGGGTTTGCAAACCGCTGAATCCACACGTGAGTTTAACTCTGTCAGTTGAATGCACACATTGACAACCATTCAGTTAGATAGCTCCGTTTTGGTTTTAGAAGCAGATATTTCTCTGTACAGCCTATGGTCCCATTCACTCGGGAATATCCCAACGCAGCTCCTAGAAGAAACGTGTTTCTGACTCGCTGAATCTCAACATAGATTCAACTCTCTTACGTGAACGAACGCACAGCAGAGCAGTTTCAAGAAACGTTTCTCCTGAGTTTTAGACGAAGTTTCCTGCTGTTTAGTACGGATGCCGGCATTGGGCTGGAAATACTGGTTTTGGGATTCTGCACAGAAAGGGTTTGCAAACCGCTGAATCCACACGTGAGTTTAACTCTGTCAGTTGAATGCACACATTGACAACCATTCAGTTAGATACCACCCTTTTGTTTGTAGGAGCAGATATTTCTCTGTACAGCCTATGGTCCCATTCACTCGGGAATATCCCAACGCACCTCCTACAAGAAACGTGTTTCTGACTCGCTGAATCTCAACATAGGTTCAACTCTCTTAGGTGAACGAACTCACAGCAGAGCAGTTTCAAGGAAACGTTTCTCCTGAGTCTTAGACGAAGTTTCCTGCTGTTTAGTACGTATGCCGGCATTGGGCTGGAAATACCGGTTTTGGGATTCTGCACAGAAAGGGTTTGCAAACCGCTGAATCCACACGTGAGTTTAACTCTGTCAGTTGAATGCACACATTGACAACCATTCAGTTATATAGCTCCGTTTTGGTTTTAGAAGCAGATATTTCTCTGTACAGCCTATGGTCCCATTCACTCGGGAATATCCCAACGCAGCTCCTAGAAGAAACGTGTTTCTGACTCGCTGAATCTCAACATAGATTCAACTCTCTTAGGTGAACGAACGCACAGCAGAGCAGTTTCAAGGAAACGTTTCTCCTGAGTTTTAGACGAAGTTTCCTGCTGTTTAGTACGGATGCCAGCATTGGGCTGGAAATACCGGTTTTCGGATTCTGCACAGAAAGTGTTTGCAAACCGCTGAATCCACACGTGAGTTTAACTCTGTCACTTGAATGCACACATTGACAACCATTCAGTTAGATAGCTCCGTTTTGGTTTTAGAAGCAGATATTTCTCTGTACAGCCTATGGTCCCATTCACTCGGGAATATCCCAATGCAGCTCCTAGAAGAAACGTGTTTCTGACTCGCTGAATCTCAACATAGATTCAACTCTCTTAGGTGAACGAACGCACAGCAGAGCAGTTTCAAGGAAACGTTTCTCCTGAGTTTTAGACGAAGTTTCCTGCTGTTTAGTACGGATGCCGGCATTGGGCTGGAAATACCGGTTTTGGGATTCTGCACAGAAAGGGTTTGCAAACCGCTGAATCCACACGTGAGTTTAACTCTGTCAGTTGAATGCACACATTGACAACCATTCAGTTTGATAGCACCCTTTTGGTTTTAGAAGCAGATATTTCTCTGTACAGCCTATGGTCCCATTC
Organism: Aotus nancymaae; assembly: GCF_030222135.1. Taxonomy (NCBI): domain Eukaryota; kingdom Metazoa; phylum Chordata; class Mammalia; order Primates; family Aotidae; genus Aotus; species Aotus nancymaae. The sequence goes on from NW_026988769.1 coordinate 303,426, forward strand.
ACTCGGGAATATCCCAACGCAGCTCCTAGAAGAAACGTGTTTCTGACTCGCTGAGTCTCAACATAGATTCAACTCTCTTAGGTGAACGAACGCACAGCAGAGCAGTTTCAAGGAAACGTTTCTCCTGAGTTTTAGACGAAGTTTCCTGCTGTTTAGTACGTATTCCGGTATTGGGCTGGAAATACCGGTTTTGGGATTCTGCACAGAAAGGGTTTGCAAACCGCTGAATCCACACGTAAATTTAACTCTGTCAGTTGAAAGCACACATTGACAACCATTCAGTTAGATACCACCCTTTTGGTTGTAGGAGCAGATATTTCTCTGTACAGCCTATGGTCCCATTCACTCGAGAATGTCCCAACGCAGCTCCTAGAAGAAACGTGTTTGTGACTCGCTGAATCTCAACATAGATTCAACTCTCTTAGGTGAACGAACGCACAGCAGAGCAGTTTCAAGGAAACGTTTCTCCTGAGTTTTAGACGAAGTTTCCTGCTGTTTACTACGGATGCCGGCATTGGGCTGGAAATACCGGTTTTGGGATTCTGCACAGAAAGGGTTTGCAAACCGCTGAATCCACACGTGAGTTTAACTCTGTCAGTTGAATGCACACATTGACAACCATTCAGTTAGATAGCTCCGTTTTGGTTTTAGAAGCAGATATTTCTCTGTACAGCCTATGGTCCCATTCACTCGGGAATATCCCAACGCAGCTCCTAGAAGAAACGTGTTTCTGACTCGCTGAATCTCAACATAGATTCAACTCTCTTAGGTGAACGAACGCACAGCAGAGCAGTTTCAAGGAAACGTTTCTCCTGAGTTTTAGACGAAGTTTCCTGCTGTTTAGTACGTATGCCGGCATTGGGCTGGAAATACCGGTTTTGGGATTCTGCACAGAAAGGGTTTGCAAACCGCTGAATCCACACGTGAGTTTAACTCTGTCAGTTGAATGCACACATTGAAAACCATTCAGTTTGATAGCACACTTTTGGTTTTAGAAGCAGATATTTCTCTGTACAGCCTATGGTCCCATTCACTCGGGAATATCCCAACGCAGCTCCTAGAAGAAACGTGTTTCTGACTCGCTGAATCTCAACATAGATTCAACTCTCTTAGGTGAACGAACTCACAGCAGAGCAGTTTCAAGGAAACGTTTCTCCTGAGTCTTAGACGAAGTTTCCTGCTGTTTAGTACGTATGCCGGCATTGGGCTGGAAATACCGGTTTTGGGATTCTGCACAGAAAGGGTTTGCAAACCGCTGAATCCACACGTGAGTTTAACTCTGTCAGTTGAATGCACACATTGACAACCATTCAGTTAGATAGCTCCGTTTTGGTTTTAGAAGCAGATATTTCTCTGTACAGCCTATGGTCCCATTCACTCGGGAATATCCCAACGCACCTCCTAGAAGAAACGTGTTTCTGACTCGCTGAATCTCAACATAGATTCAACTCTCTTACGTGAACGAACGCACAGCAGAGCACTTTCAAGGAAACGTTTCTCCTGAGTTTTAGACGAAGTTTCCTGCTGTTTAGTACGTATGCCGGTATTGGGCTGGAAATACCGGTTTTGGGATTCTGCACAGAAAGGGTTTGCAAACCGCTGAATCCACACGTAAATTTAACTCTGTCAGTTGAATGCACACATTGACAACCATTCAGTTAGACACCACCCTTTTGGTTGTAGGAGCAGATATTTCTCTGTACAGCCTATGGTCCCATTCACTCGAGAATGTCCCAACGCAGCTCCTAGAAGAAACGTGTTTCTGACTCGCTGAATCTCAACATAGATTCAACTCTCTTAGGTGAACGAACGCACAGCAGAGCAGTTTCAAGGAAACGTTTCTCCTGAGTTTTAGACGAAGTTTCCTGCTGTTTACTACGGATGCCGGCATTGGGCTGGAAATACCGGTTTTGGGATTCTGCACAGAAAGGGTTTGCAAACCGCTGAATCCACACGTGAGTTTAACTCTGTCAGTTGAATGCACACATTGACAACCATTCAGTTAGATAGCTCCGTTTTGGTTTTAGAAGCAGATATTTCTCTGTACAGCCTATGGTCCCATTCACTCGGGAATATCCCAACGCAGCTCCTAGAAGAAACGTGTTTCTGACTCGCTGAATCTCAACATAGATTCAACTCTCTTAGGTGAACGAACGCACAGCAGAGCAGTTTCAAGGAAACGTTTCTCCTGAGTTTTAGACGAAGTTTCCTGCTGTTTAGTACGTATGCCGGCATTGGGCTGGAAATACCGGTTTTGGGATTCTGCACAGAAAGGGTTTGCAAACCGCTGAATCCACACGTGAGTTTAACTCTGTCAGTTGAATGCACACATTGAAAACCATTCAGTTTGATAGCACACTTTTGGTTTTAGAAGCAGATATTTCTCTGTACAGCCTATGGTCCCATTCACTCGGGAATATCCCAACGCAGCTCCTAGAAGAAACGTGTTTCTGACTCGCTGAATCTCAACATACATTCAACTCTCTTAGGTGAACGAACTCACAGCAGAGCAGTTTCAAGGAAACGTTTCTCCTGAGTCTTAGACGAAGTTTCCTGCTGTTTAGTACGGATGCCGGCATTGGGCTGGAAATACCGGTTTTGGGATTCTGCACAGAAAGGGTTTGCAAACCGCTGAATCCACACGTGAGTTTAACTCTGTCAGTTGAATGCACACATTGACAACCATTCAGTTAGATAGCTCCGTTTTGGTTTTAGAAGCAGATATTTCTCTGTACAGCCTATGGTCCCATTCACTCGGGAATATCGCAACGCAGCTCCTAGAAGAAACGTGTTTCTGACTCGCTGAATCTCAACATAGATTCAACTCTCTTACGTGAACGAACGCACAGCAGAGCAGTTTCAAGGAAACGTTTCTCCTGAGTTTTAGACGAAGTTTCCTGCTGTTTAGTACGTATGCCGGCATTGGGCTGGAAATACTGGTTTTGGGATTCTGCACAGAAAGGGTTTGCAAACCGCTGAATCCACACGTGAGTTTAACTCTGTCAGTTGAATGCACACATTGACAACCATTCAGTTAGATACCACCCTTTTGGTTGTAGGAGCAGATATTTCTCTGTACAGCCTATGGTCCCATTCACTCGGGAATATCCCAACGCACCTCCTAGAAGAAACGTGTTTCTGACTCGCTGAATCTCAACATAGATTCAACTCTCTTAGGTGAACGAACGCACAGCAGAGCAGTTTCAAGGAAACGTTTCTCCTGAGTTTTAGACGAAGTTTCCTGCTGTTTAGTACGTATGCCGCCATTGGGCTGGAAATACCGGCTTTGGGATTCTGCACAGAAAGGGTTTGCAAACCGCTGAATCCACACGTGAGTTTAACTCTGTCAGTTGAATGCACACATTGACAACCATTCAGTTAGATAGCTCCGTTTTGGTTTTAGAAGCAGATATTTCTCTGTACAGCCTATGTTCCCATTCACTCGGGAATATCCCAACGCAGCTCCTAGAAGAAACGTGTTTCTGACTCGCTGAGTCTCAACATAGATTCAGCTCTCTTAGGTGAACGAAGGCACAGCAGAGCAGTTTCAAGGAAACGTTTCTCCTGAGTTTTAGACGAAGTTTCCTGCTGTTTAGTACGTATGCCGGCATTGGGCTGGAAATACCGGTTTTGGGATTCTGCACAGAAAGGGTTTGCAAACCGCTGAATCCACACGTGAGTTTAACTCTGTCAGTTGAACGCACACATTGACAACCATTCAGTTTGATAGCACACTTTTGGTTTTAGAAGCAGATATTTCTCTGTACAGCCTATGGTCCCATTCACTCGGGAATATCCCAACGCAGCTCCTAGAAGAAACGTGTTTCTGACTCGCTGAATCTCAACATAGATTCAACTCTCTTAGGTGAACGAATGCACAGCAGAGCAGTTTCAAGGAAACGTTTCTCCTGAGTCTTAGACGAAGTTTCCTGCTGTTTAGTACGTATGCCGGCATTGGGCTGGAAATACCGGTTTTGGGATTCTTCACAGAAAGGGTTTGCAATCCGCTGAATACACACGTGAGTTTAACTCTGTCAGTTGAATGCACACATTGACAACCATTCAGTTAGATAGCTCCGTTTTGGTTTTAGAAGCAGATATTTCTCTGTACAGCCTATGGTCCCATTCACTCGGGTATATCCCAACGCAGCTCCTAGAAGAACCGTGTTTCTGACTCGCTGAATCTCAACATAGATTCAACTCTCTTAGGTGAACGAACGCACAGCAGAGCAGTTTCAAGGAAACGTTTCTCCTGAGTTTTAGACGAAGTTTCCTACTGTTTCGTACGGATGCCGGCATTGGGCTGGACATACCGGTTTGGGATTCTGCACAGAAATGGTTTGCAAAGCGCTGAATACACACGTGAGTTTAACTCTGTCAGTTGAATGCACACATTGACAACCATTCAGTTAGATAGCTCCGTTTTGGTATTAGAAGCAGATATTTCTCTGTACAGCCTATGGTCCCATTCACTCGGGAATATCCCAACGCAGCTCCTAGCATAAACGTGTTTCTGACTCGCTGAATCTCAGCATAGTTTCAACTCTCTTAGGTGAACGAACGCTCAGCAGAGCAGTTTCAAGGAAACATTTCTACTGAGTTTTAGACGAAGTTTCCTGCTGTTTAGTACGGATGCCGGCATTGAGCTGGAATTACCGGTTTTTGCATTCTGCACAGAAAGGGTTTGTAAACCGCTGAATCCAAACGTGAGTTTAACTCTGTCAGTTGAATGCACACATTGACAACCATTCATTTAGATACCACCCTTTTGGTTGTAGGAGCAGATATTCCTCTATACAGCCTATGGTCCCATTCACTCGGGAATATCCCAACGCAGCTCCTAGAAGAAACGTGTTTCTGACTCGCTGAATCTCAACATAGATTCAACTCTCTTAGGTGAACGAACGCACAGCAGAGCAGTTTCAAGGAAACGTTTCTCCTGAGTTTTAGACGAAGTTTCCTGCTGTTTACTACGGATGCCGGCATTGGACTGGAAATACCGGTTTTGGGATTCTGCACAGAAAGGGTTTGCAAACCGCTGAATCCACACGTGAGTTTAACTCTGTCAGTTGAATGCACACATTGACAACCATTCAGTTAGATAGCTCCGTTTTGGTTTTAGAAGCAGATATTTCTCTGTACAGCCTATGGTCCCATTCACTCGGGAATATACCAACGCAGCTCCTAGAAGAAACGTGTTTCTGACTCGCTGAATCTCAACATAGATTCAACTCTCTTAGGTGAACGAACGCACAGCAGAGCAGTTTCAAGGAAACGTTTCTCCTGAGTTTTAGACGAAGTTTCCTGCTGTTTAGTACGTATGCCGCCATTGGGCTGGAAATACCGGTTTTGGGATTCTGCACAGAAAGGGTTTGCAAACCGCTGAATCCACACGTGAGTTTAACTCTGTCAGTTGAATGCACACATTGACAACCATTCAGTTTGATAGCACACTTTTGGTTTTAGAAGCAGATATTTCTCTGTACAGCCTATGGTCCCATTCACTCGGGAATATCCCAACGCAGCTCCTAGAAGAAACGTGTTTCTGACTCGCTGAATCTCAACATAGATTCAACTCTCTTAGGTGAACGAACGCACAGCAGAGCAGTTTCAAGGAAACTTTTCTCCTGAGTTTTAGACGAAGTTTCCTGCTGTTTAGTACAGATGCCGGCATTGGGCTGGAAATACCGGTTTTGGGATTCTGCACAGAGAGGGTTTGCAAACCGCGAATCCACACGTGAGTTTAACTCTGTCAGTTGAATGCACACATTGGCAACCATTCAGTTTGATAGCACACTTTTGGTTTTAGAAGCAGATATTTCTCTGTACAGCCTATGGTCCCATTCACTCGGGAATATCCCAACGCAGCTCCTAGAAGAAACGTGTTTCTGACTCGCTGAATCTCAACATAGATTCAACTCTCTTAGGTGAACGAACGCACAGCAGAGCAGTTTCAAGGAAACGTTTCTCCTGAGTTTTAGACGAAGTTTCCTGCTGTTTAGTACGGATGCCGGCATTGGGCTGGAAATACCGGTTTTGGGATTCTGCACAGAAAGTGTTTGCAAACCGCTGAATCCACACGTGAGTTTAACTCTGTCACTTGAATGCACACATTGACAACCATTCAGTTAGATAGCTCCGTTTTGGTTTTAGAAGCAGATATTTCTCTGTACAGCCTATGGTCCCATTCACTCGGGAATATCCCAATGCAGCACCTAGAAGAAACGTGTTTCTGACTCGCTGAATCTCAACATAGATTCAACTCTCTTAGGTGAACGAACGCACAGCAGAGCAGTTTCAAGGAAACGTTTCTCCTGAGTTTTAGACGAAGTTTCCTGCTGTTTAGTACGGATGCCGGCATTGGGCTGGAAATACCGGTTTTGGGATTCTGCACAGAAAGGGTTTGCAAACCGCTGAATCCACACGTGAGTATAACTCTGTCAGTTGAATGCACACATTGACAACCATTCAGTTTGATAGCACCCTTTTGGTTTTAGAAGCAGATATTTCTCTGTACAGCCTATGGTCCCATTCACTCGGGAATATCCCAACGCAGCTCCTAGAAGAAACGTGTTTCTGACTCGCTGAGTCTCAACATAGATTCAACTCTCTTAGGTGAACGAAGGCACAGCAGAGCAGTTTCAAGGAAACGTTTCTCCTGAGTTTTAGACGAAGTTTCCTGCTGTTTAGTACGTATGCCGGTATTGGGCTGGAAATACCGGTTTTGGGATTCTGCACAGAAAGGGTTTGCAAACCGCTGAATCCACACGTAAATTTAACTCTGTCAGTTGAATGCACACATTGACAACCATTCAGTTAGATACCACCCTTTTGGTTGTAGGAGCAGATATTTCTCTGTACAGCCTATGGTCCCATTCACTCGAGAATGTCCCAACGCAGCTCCTAGAAGAAACGTCTTTCTGACTCGCTGAATCTCAACATAGATTCAACTCTCTTAGGTGAACGAACGCACAGCAGAGCAGTTTCAAGGAAACGTTTCTCCTGAGTTTTAGACGAAGTTTCCTGCTGTTTACTACGGATGCCGGCATTGGGCTGGAAATACCGGTTTTGGGATTCTGCACAGAAAGGGTTTGCAAACCGCTGAATCCACACGTGAGTTTAACTCTGTCAGTTGAATGCACACATTGACAACCATTCAGTTAGATAGCTCCGTTTTGGTTTTAGAAGCAGATATTTCTCTGTACAGCCTATGGTCCCATTCACTCGGGAAAATCCCAACGCAGCTCCTAGAAGAAACGTGTTTCTGACTCGCTGAATCTCAACATAGATTCAACTCTCTTAGGTGAACGAACGCACAGCAGAGCAGTTTCAAGGAAACGTTTCTCCTGAGTTTTAGACGAAGTTTCCTGCTGTTTAGTACGTATGCCGTCATTGGGCTGGAAATACCGGTTTTGGGATTCTGCACAGAAAGGGTTTGCAAACCGCTGAATCCACACGTGAGTTTAACTCTGTCAGTTGAATGCACACATTGACAACCATTCAGTTTGATAGCACCCTTTTGGTTTTAGAAGCAGATATTTCTCTGTACAGCCTATGGTCCCATTCACTCGGGAATATCCCAACGCAGCTCCTAGAAGAAACGTGTTTCTGACTCGCTGAGTCTCAACATAGATTCAACTCTCTTAGGTGAACGAAGGCACAGCAGAGCAGTTTCAAGGAAACGTTTCTCCTGAGTTTTAGACGAAGTTTCCTGCTGTTTAGTACGTATGCCGATATTGGGCTGGAAATACCGGTTTTGGGATTCTGCACAGAAAGGGTTTGCAAACCGCTGAATCCACACGTAAATTTAACTCTGTCAGTTGAATGCACACATTGACAACCATTCAGTTAGATACCACCCTTTTGGTTGTAGGAGCAGATATTTCTCTGTACAGCCTATGGTCCCATTCACTCGAGAATGTCCCAACGCAGCTCCTAGAAGAAACGTGTTTCTGACTCGCTGAATCTCAACATAGATTCAACTCTCTTAGGTGAACGAACGCACAGCAGAGCAGTTTCAAGGAAACGTTTCTCCTGAGTTTTAGACGAAGTTTCCTGCTGTTTACTACGGATGCCGGCATTGGGCTGGAAATACCGGTTTTGGGATTCTGCACAGAAAGGGTTTGCAAACCGCTGAATCCACACGTGAGTTTAACTCTGTCAGTTGAATGCACACATTGACAACCATTCAGTTAGATAGCTCCGTTTTGGTTTTAGAAGCAGATATTTCTCTGTACAGCCTATGGTCCCATTCACTCGGGAATATCCCAACGCAGCTCCTAGAAGAAACGTGTTTCTGACTCGCTGAATCTCAACATAGATTCAACTCTCTTAGGTGAACGAACGCACAGCAGAGCAGTTTCAAGGAAACGTTTCTCCTGAGTTTTAGACGAAGTTTCCTGCTGTTTAGTACGTATGCCGGCATTGGGCTGGAAATACCGGTTTTGGGATTCTGCACAGAAAGGGTTTGCAAACCGCTGAATCCACACGTGTGTTTAACTCTGTCAGTTGAATGCACACATTGAAAACCATTCAGTTTGATAGCACACTTTTGGTTTTAGAAGCAGATATTTCTCTGTACAGCCTATGGTCCCATTCACTCGGGAATATCCCAACGCAGCTCCTAGAAGAAACGTGTTTCTGACTCGCTGAATCTCAACATAGATTCAACTCTCTTAGGTGAACGAACTCACAGCAGAGCAGTTTCAAGGAAACGTTTCTCCTGAGTCTTAGACGAAGTTTCCTGCTGTTTAGTACGGATGCCGGCATTGGGCTGGAAATACCGGTTTTGGGATTCTGCACAGAAAGGGTTTGCAAACCGCTGAATCCACACGTGAGTTTAACTCTGTCAGTTGAATGCACACATTGACAACCATTCAGTTAGATAGCTCCGTTTTGGTTTTAGAAGCAGATATTTCTCTGTACAGCCTATGGTCCCATTCACTCGGGAATATCCCAACGCAGCTCCTAGAAGAAACGTGTTTCTGACTCGCTGAATCTCAACATAGATTCAACTCTCTTAGGTGAACGAATGCACAGCAGAGCAGTTTCAAGGAAACGTTTCTCCTGAGTCTTAGACGAAGTTTCCTGCTGTTTAGTACGTATGCCGGCATTGGGCTGGAAATACCGGTTTTGGGATTCTTCACAGAAAGGGTTTGCAATCCGCTGAATACACACGTGAGTTTAACTCTGTCAGTTGAATGCACACATTGACAACCATTCAGTTAGATAGCTCCGTTTTGGTTTTAGAAGCAGATATTTCTCTGTACAGCCTATGGTCCCATTCACTCGGGAATATCCCAACGCAGCTCCTAGAAGATCCGTGTTTCTGACTCGCTGAATCTCAACATAGATTCAACTCTCTTAGGTGAACGAACGCACAGCAGAGCAGTTTCAAGGAAACGTTTCTCCTGAGTTTTAGACGAAGTTTCCTGCTGTTTCGTACGTATGCCGGCATTGGGCTGGACATACCGGTTTGGGATTCTGCACAGAAATGGTTTGCAAAGCGCTGAATACACACGTGAGTTTAACTCTGTCAGTTGAATGCACACATTGACAACCATTCAGTTAGATAGCTCCGTTTTGGTATTAGAAGCAGATATTTCTCTGTACAGCCTATGGTCCCATTCACTCGGGAATATCCCAACGCAGCTCCTAGCATAAACGTGTTTCTGACTCGCTGAATCTCAGCATAGTTTCAACTCTCTTAGGTGAACGAACGCTCAGCAGAGCAGTTTCAAGGAAACATTTCTACTGAGTTTTAGACGAAGTTTCCTGCTGTTTAGTACGGATGCCGGCATTGAGCTGGAATTACCGGTTTTTGCATTTTGCACAGAAAGGGTTTGTAAACCGCTGAATCCAAACGTGAGTTTAACTCTGTCAGTTGAATGCACACATTGACAACCATTCAGTTAGATACCACCCTTTTGGTTGTAGGAGCAGATATTCCTCTGTACAGCCTATGGTCCCATTCACTCCGGAATATCCCAACGCAGCTCCTAGAAGAAACGTGTTTCTGACTCGCTGAATCTCAACATAGATTCAACTCTCTTAGGTGAACGAACGCACAGCAGAGCAGTTTCAAGGAAACGTTTCTCCTGAGTTTTAGACGAAGTTTCCTGCTGTTTACTACGGACGCCGGCATTGGACTGGAAATACCGGTTTTGGGATTCTGCACAGAAAGGGTTTGCAAACCGCTGAATCCACACGTGAGTTTAACTCTGTCAGTTGAATGCACACATTGACAACCATTCAGTTAGATAGCTCCGATTTGGTTTTAGAAGCAGATATTTCTCTGTACAGCCTATGGTCCCATTCACTCGGGAATATCCCAACGCAGCTCCTAGAAGAAACGTGTTTCTGACTCGCTGAATCTCAACATAGATTCAACTCTCTTAGGTGAACGAACGCACAGCAGAGCAGTTTCAAGGAAACGTTTCTCCTGAATTTTAGACGAAGTTTCCTGCTGTTTAGTACGTATGCCGGCATTGGGCTGGAAATACCGGTTTTGGGATTCTGCACAGAAAGGGTTTGCAAACCGCTGAATCCACACGTGAGTTTAACTCTGTCAGTTGAAATCACACATTGACAACCATTCAGTTAGATAGCTCCGTTTTGGTTTTAGAAGCAGATATTTCTCTGTACAGCCTATGGTCCCATTCACTCGGGAATATCCCAACGCAGCTCCTAGAAGAAACGTGTTTCTGACTCGCTGAATCTCAACATAGATTCAACTCTCTTAGGTGAACGAACGCACAGCAGAGCAGTTTCAAGGAAACGTTTCTCCTGAGTTTTAGACGAAGTTTCCTGCTGTTTAGTACGGATGCCGGCATTGGGCTGGAAATACCGGTTTTGGGATTCTGCACAGAAAGTGTTTGCAAACCGCTGCATCCACACGTGAGTTTAACTCTGTCACTTGAATGCACACATTGACAACCATTCAGTTAGATAGCTCCGTTTTGGTTTTAGAAGCAGATATTTCTCTGTACAGCCTATGGTCCCATTCACTCGGGAATATCCCAATGCAGCACCTAGAAGAAACGTGTTTCTGACTCGCTGAATCTCAACATAGATTCAACTCTCTTAGGTGAACGAACGCACAGCAGAGCAGTTTCAAGGAAACGTTTCTCCTGAGTTTTAGACGAAGTTTCCTGCTGTTTAGTACGGATGCCGGCATTGGGCTGGAAATACCGGTTTTGGGATTCTGCACAGAAAGGGTTTGCAAACCGCTGAATCCACACGTGAGTTTAACTCTGTCAGTTGAATGCACACATTGACAACCATTCAGTTTGATAGCACCCTTTTGGTTTTAGAAGCAGATATTTCTCTGTACAGCCTATGGTCCCATTCACTCGGGAATATCCCAACGCAGCTCCTAGAAGAAACGTGTTTCTGACTCGCTGAATCTCAACATAGATTCAACTCTCTTAGGTGAACGAACGCACAGCAGAGCAGTTTCAAGGAAACGTTTCTCCTGAGTTTTAGAGGGAGTTTCCTGCTGTTTAGTACGTATGCCGGCATTGGGCTGGAAATACCGGTTTTGGGATTCTGCACAGAAAGGGTTTGCAAACCGCTGAATCCACACGTGAGTTTAACTCTGTCAGTTGAATGCACACATTGACAACCATTCAGTTTGATAGCACACTTTTGGTTTTAGAAGCAGATATTTCTCTGTACAGCCTATGGTCCCATTCACTCGGGAATATCCCAACGCAGCTCCTAGAAGAAACGTGTTTCTGACTCGCTGAATCTCAACATAGATTCAACTCTCTTAGGTGAACGAACTCACAGCAGAGCAGTTTCAAGGAAACGTTTCTCCTGAGTCTTAGACGAAGTTTCCTGCTGTTTAGTACGTATGCCGGCATTGGGCTGGAAATACCGGTTTTGGGATTCTGCACAGAAAGGGTTTGCAAACCGCTGAATCCACACGTGAGTTTAACTCTGTCAGTTGAATGCACACATTGACAACCATTCAGTTAGATAGCTCCGTTTTGGTTTTAGAAGCAGATATTTCTCTGTACAGCCTATGGTCCCATTCACTCGGGAATATCCCAACGCAGCTCCTAGAAGAACCGTGTTTCTGACTCGCTGAATCTCAACATAGATTCAACTCTCTTAGGTGAACGAACGCACAGCAGAGCAGTTTCAAGGAAACGTTTCTCCTGAGTTTTAGACGAAGTTTCCTACTGTTTCGTACGGATGCCGGCATTGGGCTGGACATACCGGTTTGGGATTCTGCACAGAAATGGTTTGCAAAGCGCTGAATACACACGTGAGTTTAACTCTGTCAGTTGAATGCACACATTGACAACCATTCAGTTAGATAGCTCCGTTTTGGTATTAGAAGCAGATATTTCTCTGTACAGCCTATGGTCCCATTCACTCGGGAATATCCCAACGCAGCTCCTAGCATAAACGTGTTTCTGACTCGCTGAATCTCAGCATAGTTTCAACTCTCTTAGGTGAACGAACGCTCAGCAGAGCAGTTTCAAGGAAACATTTCTACTGAGTTTTAGACGAAGTTTCCTGCTGTTTAGTACGGATGCCGGCATTGAGCTGGAATTACCGGTTTTGGCATTCTGCACAGAAAGGGTTTGTAAACCGCTGAATCCAAACGTGAGTTTAACTCTGTCAGTTGAATGCACACATTGACAACCATTCAGTTAGATACCACCCTTTTGGTTGTAGGAGCAGATATTCCTCTGTACAGCCTATGGTCCCATTCACTCGGGAATATCCCAACGCAGCTCCTAGAAGAAACGTGTTTCTGACTCGCTGAATCTCAACATAGATTCAACTCTCTTAGGTGAACGAACGCACAGCAGAGCAGTTTCAAGGAAACGTTTCTCCTGAGTTTTAGACGAAGTTTCCTGCTGTTTACTACGGATGCCGGCATTGGACTGGAAATACCGGTTTTGGGATTCTGCACAGAAAGGGTTTGCAAACCGCTGAATCCACACGTGAGTTTAACTCTGTCAGTTGAATGCACACATTGACAACCATTCAGTTAGATAGCTCCGTTTTGGTTTTAGAAGCAGATATTTCTCTGTACAGCCTATGGTCCCATTCACTCGGGAATATCCCAACGCAGCTCCTAGAAGAAACGTGTTTCTGACTCGCTGAATCTCAACATAGATTCAACTCTCTTAGGTGAACGAACGCACAGCAGAGCAGTTTCAAGGAAACGTTTCTCCTGAGTTTTAGACGAAGTTTCCTGCTGTTTAATACGTATGCCGGCATTGGGCTGGAAATACCGGTTTTGGGATTCTGCACAGAAAGGGTTTGCAAACCGCTGAATCCACACGTGAGTTTAACTCTGTCAGTTGAATGCACACATTGACAACCATTCAGTTTGATAGCACACTTTTGGTTTTAGAAGCAGATATTTCTCTGTACAGCCTATGGTCCCATTCACTCGGGAATATCCCAACGCAGCTCCTAGAAGAAACGTGTTTCTGACTCGCTGAATCTCAACATAGATTCAACTCTCTTAGGTGAACGAACGCACAGCAGAGCAGTTTCAAGGAAACGTTTCTCCTGAGTTTTAGACGAAGTTTCCTGCTGTTTAATACGTATGCCGGCATTGGGCTGGAAATACCGGTTTTGGGATTCTGCACAGAAAGGGTTTGCAAACCGCTGAATCCACACGTGAGTTTAACTCTGTCAGTTGAATGCACACATTGACAACCATTCAGTTTGATAGCACACTTTTGGTTTTAGAAGCAGATATTTCTCTGTACAGCCTATGGTCCCATTCACTCGGGAATATCCCAACGCAGCTCCTAGAAGAAACGTGTTTCTGACTCGCTGAATCTCAACATAGATTCAACTCTCTTAGGTGAACGAACGCACAGCAGAGCAGTTTCAAGGAAACGTTTCTCCTGAGTTTTAGACGAAGTTTCCTGCTGTTTAGTACGTATGCCGGCATTGGGCTGGAAATACCGGTTTTGGGATTCTGCACAGAAAGGGTTTGCAAACCGCTGAATCCACACGTGAGTTTAACTCTGTCAGTTGAATGCACACATTGACAACCATTCAGTTTGATAGCACCCTTTTGGTTTTAGAAGCAGATATTTCTCTGTACAGCCTATGGTCCCATTCACTCGGGAATATCCCAACGCAGCTCCTAGAAGAAACGTGTTTCTGACTCGCTGAGTCTCAACATAGATTCAACTCTCTTAGGTGAACGAAGGCACAGCAGAGCAGTTTCAAGGAAACGTTTCTCCTGAGTTTTAGACGAAGTCTCCTGCTGTTTAGTACGTATGCCGGTATTGGGCTGGAAATACCGGTTTTGGGATTCTGCACAGAAAGGGTTTGCAAACCGCTGAATCCACACGTAAATTTAACTCTGTCAGTTGAATGCACACATTGACAACCATTCAGTTAGATACCACCCTTTTGGTTGTAGGAGCAGATATTTCTCTGTACAGCCTATGGTCCCATTCACTCGAGAATGTCCCAACGCAGCTCCTAGAAGAAACGTGTTTCTGACTCGCTGAATCTCAACATAGATTCAACTCTCTTAGGTGAACGAACGCACAGCAGAGCAGTTTCAAGGAAACGTTTCTCCTGAGTTTTAGACGAAGTTTCCTGCTGTTTACTACGGATGCCGGCATTGGGCTGGAAATACCGGTTTTGGGATTCTGCACAGAAAGGGTTTGCAAACCGCTGAATCCACACGTGAGTTTAACTCTGTCAGTTGAATGCACACATTGACAACCATTCAGTTAGATAGCTCCGTTTTGGTTTTAGAAGCAGATATTTCTCTGTACAGCCTATGGTCCCATTCACTCGGGAATATCCCAACGCAGCTCCTAGAAGAAACGTGTTTCTGACTCGCTGAATCTCAACATAGATTCAACTCTCTTAGGTGAACGAACGCACAGCAGAGCAGTTTCAAGGAAACGTTTCTCCTGAGTTTTAGACGAAGTTTCCTGCTGTTTAGTACGTATGCCGGCATTGGGCTGGAAATACCGGTTTTGGGATTCTGCACAGAAAGGGTTTGCAAACCGCTGAATCCACACGTGAGTTTAACTCTGTCAGTTGAATGCACACATTGAAAACCATTCAGTTTGATAGCACACTTTTGGTTTTAGAAGCAGATATTTCTCTGTACAGCCTATGGTCCCATTCACTCGGGAATATCCCAACGCAGCTCCTAGAAGAAACGTGTTTCTGACTCGCTGAATCTCAACATAGATTCAACTCTCTTAGGTGAACGAACTCACAGCAGAGCAGTTTCAAGGAAACGTTTCTCCTGAGTCTTAGACGAAGTTTCCTGCTGTTTAGTACGGATGCCGGCATTGGGCTGGAAATACCGGTTTTGGGATTCTGCACAGAAAGGGTTTGCAAACCGCTGAATCCACACGTGAGTTTAACTCTGTCAGTTGAACGCACACATTGACAACCATTCAGTTTGATAGCACACTTTTGGTTTTAGAAGCAGATATTTCTCTGTACAGCCTATGGTCCCATTCAATCGGGAATATCCCAACGCAGCTCCTAGAAGAAACGTGTTTCTGACTCGCTGAATCTCAACATAGATTCAACTCTCTTAGGTGAACGAATGCACAGCAGAGCAGTTTCAAGGAAACGTTTCTCCTGAGTCTTAGACGAAGTTTCCTGCTGTTTAGTACGTATGCCGGCATTGGGCTGGAAATACCGGTTTTGGGATTCTTCACAGAAAGGGTTTGCAATCCGCTGAATACACACGTGAGTTTAACTCTGTCAGTTGAATGCACACATTGACAACCATTCAGTTAGATAGCTCCGTTTTGGTTTTAGAAGCAGACATTTCTCTGTACAGCCTATGGTCCCATTCACTCGGGAATATCCCAACGCAGCTCCTAGAAGAACCGTGTTTCTGACTCGCTGAATCTCAACATAGATTCAACTCTCTTAGGTGAACGAACGCACAGCAGAGCAGTTTCAAGGAAACGTTTCTCCTGAGTTTTAGACGAAGTTTCCTACTGTTTCGTACGGATGCCGGCATTGGGCTGGACATACCGGTTTGGGATTCTGCACAGAAATGGTTTGCAAAGCGCTGAATACACACGTGAGTTTAACTCTGTCAGTTGAATGCACACATTGACAACCATTCAGTTAGATAGCTCCGTTTTGGTATTAGAAGCAGATATTTCTCTGTACAGCCTATGGTCCCATTCACTCGGGAATATCCCAACGCAGCTCCTAGCATAAACGTGTTCTGACTCGCTGAATCTCAGCATAGTTTCAACTCTCTTAGGTGAACGAACGCTCAGCAGAGCAGTTTCAAGGAAACATTTCTACTGAGTTTTAGACGAAGTTTCCTGCTGTTTAGTACGGATGCCGGCATTGAGCTGGAATTACCGGTTTTTGCATTCTGCACAGAAAGGGTTTGTAAACCGCTGAATCCAAACGTGAGTTTAACTCTGTCAGTTGAATGCACACATTGACAACCATTCAGTTAGATACCACCCTTTTGGTTGTAGGAGCAGATATTCCTCTGTACAGCCTATGGTCCCATTCACTCGGGAATATCCCAACGCAGCTCCTAGAAGAAACGTGTTTCTGACTCGCTGAATCTCAACATAGATTCAACTCTCTTAGGTGAACGAACGCACAGCAGAGCAGTTTCAAGGAAACGTTTCTCCTGAGTTTTAGACGAAGTTTCCTGCTGTTTACTACGGATGCCGGCATTGGACTGGAAATACCGGTTTTGGGATTCTGCACAGAAAGGGTTTGCAAACCGCTGAATCCACACGTGAGTTTAACTCTGTCAGTTGAATGCACACATTGACAACCATTCAGTTAGATAGCTCCGTTTTGGTTTTAGAAGCAGATATTTCTCTGTACAGCCTATGGTCCCATTCACTCGGGAATATCCCAACGCAGCTCCTAGAAGAAACGTGTTTCTGACTCGCTGAATCTCAACATAGATTCAACTCTCTTAGGTGAACGAACGCACAGCAGAGCAGTTTCAAGGAAACGTTTCTCCTGAGTTTTAGACGAAGTTTCCTGCTGTTTAGTACAGATGCCGGCATTGGGCTGGAAATACCGGTTTTGGGATTCTGCACAGAGAGGGTTTGCAAACCGCGAATCCACACGTGAGTTTAACTCTGTCAGTTGAATGCACACATTGGCAACCATTCAGTTTGATAGCACACTTTTGGTTTTAGAAGCAGATATTTCTCTGTACAGCCTATGGTCCCATTCACTCGGGAATATCCCAACGCAGCTCCTAGAAGAAACGTGTTTCTGACTCGCTGAATCTCAACATAGATTCAACTCTCTTAGGTGAACGAACGCACAGCAGAGCAGTTTCAAGGAAACGTTTCTCCTGAATTTTAGACGAAGTTTCCTGCTGTTTAGTACGTATGCCGGCATTGGGCTGGAAATACCGGTTTTGGGATTCTGCACAGAAAGGGTTTGCAAACCGCTGAATCCACACGTGAGTTTAACTCTGTCAGTTGAACGCACACATTGACAACCATTCACTTTGATAGCACACTTTTGGTTTTAGAAGCAGATATTTCTCTGTACAGCCTATGGTCCCATTCACTCGGGAATATCCCAACGCAGCTCCTAGAAGAAACGTGTTTCTGACTCGCTGAATCTCAACATAGATTCAACTCTCTTAGGTGAACGAACGCACAGCAGAGCAGTTTCAAGGAAACGTTTCTCCTGAGTTTTAGACGAAGTTTCCTGCTGTTTAGTACGGATGCCGGCATTGGGCTGGAAATACCGGTTTTGGGATTCTGCACAGAAAGTGTTTGCAAACCGCTGAATCCACACGTGAGTTTAACTCTGTCACTTGAATGCACACATTGACAACCATTCAGTTAGATAGCTCCGTTTTGGTTTTAGAAGCAGATATTTCTCTGTACAGCCTATGGTCCCATTCACTCGGGAATATCCCAATGCAGCACCTAGAAGAAACGTGTTTCTGACTCGCTGAATCTCAACATAGATTCAACTCTCTTAGGTGAACGAACGCACAGCAGAGCAGTTTCAAGGAAACGTTTCTCCTGAGTTTTAGACGAAGTTTCCTGCTGTTTAGTACGAATGCCGGCATTGGGCTGGAAATACCGGTTTTGGGATTCTGCACAGAAAGGGTTTGCAAACCACTGAATCCACACGTGAGTTTAACTCTGTCAGTTGAATGCACACATTGACAACCATTCAGTTTGATAGCACCCTTTTGGTTTTAGAAGCAGATATTTCTCTGTACAGCCTATGGTCCCATTCACTCGGGAATATCCCAACGCAGCTCCTAGAAGAAACGTGTTTCTGACTCGCTGAGTCTCAACATAGATTCAACTCTCTTAGGTGAACGAAGGCACAGCAGAACAGTTTCAAGGAAACGTTTCTCCTGAGTTTTAGACGAAGTTTCCTGCTGTTTAGTACGTATGCCGGTATTGGGCTGGAAATACCGGTTTTGGGATTCTGCACAGAAAGGGTTTGCAAACCGCTGAATCCACACGTAAATTTAACTCTGTCAGTTGAATGCACACATTGACAACCATTCAGTTAGATACCACCCTTTTGGTTGTAGGAGCAGATATTTCTCTGTACAGCCTATGGTCCCATTCACTCGAGAATGTCCCAACGCAGCTCCTAGAAGAAACGTGTTTCTGACTCGCTGAATCTCAACATAGATTCAACTCTCTTAGGTGAACGAACGCACAGCAGAGCAGTTTCAAGGAAACGTTTCTCCTGAGTTTTAGACGAAGTTTCCTGCTGTTTACTACGGATGCCGGCATTGGGCTGGAAATACCGGTTTTGGGATTCTGCACAGAAAGGGTTTGCAAACCGCTGAATCCACACGTGAGTTTAACTCTGTCAGTTGAATGCACACATTGACAACCATTCAGTTAGATAGCTCCGTTTTGGTTTTAGAAACAGATATTTCTCTGTACAGCCTATGGTCCCATTCACTCGGGAATATCCCAACGCAGCTCCTAGAAGAAACGTGTTTCTGACTCGCTGAATCTCAACATAGATTCAACTCTCTTAGGTGAACGAACGCACAGCAGAGCAGTTTCAAGGAAACGTTTCTCCTGAGTTTTAGACGAAGTTTCCTGCTGTTTAGTACAGATGCCGGCATTGGGCTGGAAATACCGGTTTTGGGATTCTGCACAGAGAGGGTTTGCAAACCGCGAATCCACACGTGAGTTTAACTCTGTCAGTTGAATGCACACATTGGCAACCATTCAGTTTGATAGCACACTTTTGGTTTTAGAAGCAGATATTTCTCTGTACAGCCTATGGTCCCATTCACTCGGGAATATCCCAACGCAGCTCCTAGAAGAAACGTGTTTCTGACTCGCTGAATCTCAACATAGATTCAACTCTCTTAGGTGAACGAACGCACAGCAGAGCAGTTTCAAGGAAACGTTTCTCCTGAATTTTAGACGAAGTTTCCTGCTGTTTAGTACGTATGCCAGCATTGGGCTGGAAATACCGGTTTTGGGATTCTGCACAGAAAGGGTTTGCAAACCGCTGAATCCACACGTGAGTTTAACTCTGTCAGTTGAACGCACACATTGACAACCATTCACTTTGATAGCACACTTTTGGTTTTAGAAGCAGATATTTCTCTGTACAGCCTATGGTCCCATTCACTCGGGAATATCCCAACGCAGCTCCTAGAAGAAACGTGTTTCTGACTCGCTGAATCTCAACATAGATTCAACTCTCTTAGGTGAACGAACGCACAGCAGAGCAGTTTCAAGGAAACGTTTCTCCTGAGTTTTAGACGAAGTTTCCTGCTGTTTAGTACGGATGCCGGCATTGGGCTGGAAATACCGGTTTTGGGATTCTGCACAGAAAGTGTTTGCAAACCGCTGAATCCACACGTGAGTTTAACTCTGTCACTTGAATGCACACATTGACAACCATTCAGTTAGATAGCTCCGTTTTGGTTTTAGAAGCAGATATTTCTCTGTACAGCCTATGGTCCCATTCACTCGGGAATATCCCAATGCAGCACCTAGAAGAAACGTGTTTCTGACTCGCTGAATCTCAACATAGATTCAACTCTCTTAGGTGAACGAACGCACAGCAGAGCAGTTTCAAGGAAACGTTTCTCCTGAGTTTTAGACGAAGTTTCCTGCTGTTTAGTACGGATGCCGGCATTGGGCTGGAAATACCGGTTTTGGGATTCTGCACAGAAAGGGTTTGCAAACCACTGAATCCACACGTGAGTTTAACTCTGTCAGTTGAATGCACACATTGACAACCATTCAGTTTGATAGCACCCTTTTGGTTTTAGAAGCAGATATTTCTCTGTACAGCCTATGGTCCCATTCACTCGGGAATATCCCAACGCAGCTCCTAGAAGAAACGTGTTTCTGACTCGCTGAGTCTCAACATAGATTCAACTCTCTTAGGTGAACGAAGGCACAGCAGAGCAGTTTCAAGGAAACGTTTCTCCTGAGTTTTAGACGAAGTTTCCTGCTGTTTAGTACGTATGCCGGTATTGGGCTGGAAATACCGGTTTTGGGATTCTGCACAGAAAGGGTTTGCAAACCGCTGAATCCACACGTAAATTTAACTCTGTCAGTTGAATGCACACATTGACAACCATTCAGTTAGATACCACCCTTTTGGTTGTAGGAGCAGATATTTCTCTGTACAGCCTATGGTCCCATTCACTCGAGAATGTCCCAACGCAGCTCCTAGAAGAAACGTGTTTCTGACTCGCTGAATCTCAACATAGATTCAACTCTCTTAGGTGAACGAACGCACAGCAGAGCAGTTTCAAGGAAACGTTTCTCCTGAGTTTTAGACGAAGTTTCCTGCTGTTTACTACGGATGCCGGCATTGGGCTGGAAATACCGGTTTTGGGATTCTGCACAGAAAGGGTTTGCAAACCGCTGAATCCACACGTGACTTTAACTCTGTCAGTTGAATGCACACATTGACAACCATTCAGTTAGATAGCTCCGTTTTGGTTTTAGAAGCAGATATTTCTCTGTACAGCCTATGGTCCCATTCACTCGGGAATATCCCAACGCAGCTCCTAGAAGAAACGTGTTTCTGACTCGCTGAATCTCAACATAGATTCAACTCTCTTAGGTGAACGAACGCACAGCAGAGCAGTTTCAAGGAAACGTTTCTCCTGAGTTTTAGACGAAGTTTCCTGCTGTTTAGTACGGATGCCGGCATTGGGCTGGAAATACCGGTTTTGGGATTCTGCACAGAAAGGGTTTGCAAACCGCTGAATCCACACGTGAGTTTAACTCTGTCAGTTGAATGCACACATTGACAACCATTCAGTTTGATAGCACCCTTTTGGTTTTAGAAGCAGATATTTCTCTGTACAGCCTATGGTCCCATTCACTCGGGAATATCCCAACGCAGCTCCTAGAAGAAACGTGTTTCTGACTCGCTGAGTCTCAACATAGATTCAACTCTCTTAGGTGAACGAAGGCACAGCAGAGCAGTTTCAAGGAAACGTTTCTCCTGAGTTTTAGACGAAGTTTCCTGCTGTTTAGTACGTATGCCGGTATTGGGCTGGAAATACCGGTTTTGGGATTCTGCACAGAAAGGGTTTGCAAACCGCTGAATCCACACGTAAATTTAACTCTGTCAGTTGAATGCACACATTGACAACCATTCAGTTAGATACCACCCTTTTGGTTGTAGGAGCAGATATTTCTCTGTACAGCCTATGGTCCCATTCACTCGAGAATGTCCCAACGCAGCTCCTAGAAGAAACGTGTTTCTGACTCGCTGAATCTCAACATAGATTCAACTCTCTTAGGTGAACGAACGCACAGCAGAGCAGTTTCAAGGAAACGTTTCTCCTGAGTTTTAGACGAAGTTTCCTGCTGTTTACTACGGATGCCGGCATTGGGCTGGAAATACCGGTTTTGGGATTCTGCACAGAAAGGGTTTGCAAACCGCTGAATCCACACGTGAGTTTAACTCTGTCAGTTGAATGCACACATTGACAACCATTCAGTTAGATAGCTCCGTTTTGGTTTTAGAAGCAGATATTTCTCTGTACAGCCTATGGTCCCATTCACTCGGGAATATCCCAACGCAGCTCCTAGAAGAAACGTGTTTCTGACTCGCTGAATCTCAACATAGATTCAACTCTCTTAGGTGAACGAACGCACAGCAGAGCAGTTTCAAGGAAACGTTTCTCCTGAGTTTTAGACGAAGTTTCCTGCTGTTTAGTACGTATGCCGGCATTGGGCTGGAAATACCGGTTTTGGGATTCTGCACAGAAAGGGTTTGCAAACCGCTGAATCCACACGTGAGTTTAACTCTGTCAGTTGAATGCACACATTGAAAACCATTCAGTTTGATAGCACACTTTTGGTTTTAGAAGCAGATATTTCTCTGTACAGCCTATGGTCCCATTCACTCGGGAATATCCCAACGCAGCTCCTAGAAGAAACGTGTTTCTGACTCGCTGAATCTCAACATAGATTCAACTCTCTTAGGTGAACGAAGGCACAGCAGAGCAGTTTCAAGGAAACGTTTCTCCTGAGTCTTAGACGAAGTTTCCTGCTGTTTAGTACGGATGCCGGCATTGGGCTGGAAATACCGGTTTTGGGATTCTTCACAGAAAGGGTTTGCAAACCGCTGAATCCACACGTGAGTTTAACTCTGTCAGTTGAATGCACACATTGACAACCATTCAGTTAGATAGCTCCGTTTTGGTTTTAGAAGCAGATATTTCTCTGTACAGCCTATGGTCCCATTCACTCGGGAATATCCCAACGCAGCTCCTAGAAGAAACGTGTTTCTGACTCGCTGAATCTCAACATAGATTCAACTCTCTTACGTGAACGAACGCACAGCAGAGCAGTTTCAAGGAAACGTTTCTCCTGAGTTTTAGACGAAGTTTCCTGCTGTTTAGTACGTATGCCGGCATTGGGCTGGAAATACTGGTTTTGGGATTCTGCACAGAAAGGGTTTGCAAACCGCTGAATCCACACGTGAGTTTAACTCTGTCAGTTGAATGCACACATTGACAACCATTCAGTTAGATACCACCCTTTTGGTTGTAGGAGCAGATATTTCTCTGTACAGCCTATGGTCCCATTCACTCGGGAATATCCCAACGCACCTCCTAGAAGAAACGTGTTTCTGACTCGCTGAATCTCAACATAGATTCAACTCTCTTAGGTGAACGAACGCACAGCAGAGCAGTTTCAAGGAAACGTTTCTCCTGAGTTTTAGACGAAGTTTCCTGCTGTTTAGTACGTATGCCGCCATTGGGCTGGAAATACCGGCTTTGGGATTCTGCACAGAAAGGGTTTGCAAACCGCTGAATCCACACGTGAGTTTAACTCTGTCAGTTGAATGCACACATTGACAACCATTCAGTTAGATAGCTCCGTTTTGGTTTTAGAAGCAGATATTTCTCTGTACAGCCTATGGTCCCATTCACTCGGGAATATCCCAATGCAGCTCCTAGAAGAAACGTGTTTCTGACTCGCTGAGTCTCAACATAGATTCAACTCTCTTAGGTGAGCGAAGGCACAGCAGAGCAGTTTCAAGGAAACGTTTCTCCTGAGTTTTAGACGAAGTTTCCTGCTGTTTAGTACGTATGCCGGCATTGGGCTGGAAATACCGGTTTTGGGATTCTGCACAGAAAGGGTTTGCAAACCGCTGAATCCACACGTGAGTTTAACTCTGTCAGTTGAACGCACACATTGACAACCATTCAGTTTGATAGCACACTTTTGGTTTTAGAAGCAGATATTTCTCTGTACAGCCTATGGTCCCATTCACTCGGGAATATCCCAACGCAGCTCCTAGAAGAAACGTGTTTCTGACTCGCTGAATCTCAACATAGATTCAACTCTCTTAGGTGAACGAATGCACAGCAGAGCAGTTTCAAGCAAACGTTTCTCCTGAGTCTTAGACGAAGTTTCCTGCTGTTTAGTACGTATGCCGGCATTGGGCTGGAAATACCGGTTTTGGGATTCTTCACAGAAAGGGTTTGCAATCCGCTGAATACACACGTGAGTTTAACTCTGTCAGTTGAATGCACACATTGACAACCATTCAGTTAGATAGCTCCGTTTTGGTTTTAGAAGCAGATATTTCTCTGTACAGCCTATGGTCCCATTCACTCGGGAATATCCCAACGCAGCTCCTAGAAGAACCGTGTTTCTGACTCGCTGAATCTCAACATAGATTCAACTCTCTTAGGTGAACGAACGCACAGCAGAGCAGTTTCAAGGAAACGTTTCTCCTGAGTTTTAGACGAAGTTTCCTACTGTTTCGTACGGATGCCGGCATTGGGCTGGACATACCGGTTTGGGATTCTGCACAGAAATGGTTTGCAAAGCGCTGAATACACACGTGAGTTTAACTCTGTCAGTTGAATGCACACATTGACAACCATTCAGTTAGATAGCTCCGTTTTGGTATTAGAAGCAGATATTTCTCTGTACAGCCTATGGTCCCATTCACTCGGGAATATCCCAACGCAGCTCCTGGCATAAACGTGTTCTGACTCGCTGAATCTCAGCATAGTTTCAACTCTCTTAGGTGAACGAACGCTCAGCAGAGCAGTTTCAAGGAAACATTTCTACTGAGTTTTAGACGAAGTTTCCTGCTGTTTAGTACGGATGCCGGCATTGAGCTGGAATTACCGGTTTTTGCATTCTGCACAGAAAGGGTTTGTAAACCGCTGAATCCAAACGTGAGTTTAACTCTGTCAGTTGAATGCACACATTGACAACCATTCAGTTAGATACCACCCTTTTGGTTGTAGGAGCAGATATTCCTCTGTACAGCCTATGGTCCCATTCACTCGGGAATATCCCAACGCAGCTCCTAGAAGAAACGTGTTTCTGACTCGCTGAATCTCAACATAGATTCAACTCTCTTAGGTGAACGAACGCACAGCAGAGCAGTTTCAAGGAAACGTTTCTCCTGAGTTTTAGACGAAGTTTCCTGCTGTTTAGTACGTATGCCGGCATTGGGCTGGAAATACCGGTTTTGGGATTCTGCACAGAAAGGGTTTGCAAACCGCTGAATCCACACGTGAGTTTAACTCTGTCAGTTGAATGCACACATTGACAACCATTCAGTTTGATAGCACACTTTTGGTTTTAGAAGCAGATATTTCTCTGTACAGCCTATGGTCCCATTCACTCGGGAATATCCCAACGCAGCTCCTAGAAGAAACGTGTTTCTGACTCGCTGAATCTCAACATAGATTCAACTCTCTTAGGTGAACGAACGCACAGTAGAGCAGTTTCAAGGAAACGTTTCTCCTGAGTTTTAGACGAAGTTTCCTGCTGTTTAGTACAGATGCCGGCATTGGGCTGGAAATACCGGTTTTGGGATTCTGCACAGAGAGGGTTTGCAAACCGCGAATCCACACGTGAGTTTAACTCTGTCAGTTGAATGCACACATTGGCAACCATTTAGTTTGATAGCACACTTTTGGTTTTAGAAGCAGATATTTCTCTGTACAGCCTATGGTCCCATTCACTCGGGAATATCCCAACGCAGCTCCTAGAAGAAACGTGTTTCTGACTCGCTGAATCTCAACATAGATTCAACTCTCTTAGGTGAACGAAGGCACAGCAGAGCAGTTTCAAGGAAACGTTTCTCCTGAATTTTAGACGAAGTTTCCTGCTGTTTAGTACGTATGCCGGCATTGGGCTGGAAATACCGGTTTTGGGATTCTGCACAGAAAGGGTTTGCAAACCGCTGAATCCACACGTGAGTTTAACTCTGTCAGTTGAACGCACACATTGACAACCATTCACTTTGATAGCACACTTTTGGTTTTAGAAGCAGATATTTCTCTGTACAGCCTATGGTCCCATTCACTCGGGAATATCCCAACGCAGCTCCTAGAAGAAACGTGTTTCTGACTCGCTGAATCTCAACATAGATTCAACTCTCTTAGGTGAACGAACGCACAGCAGAGCAGTTTCAAGGAAACGTTTCTCCTGAGTTTTAGACGAAGTTTCCTGCTGTTTAGTACGGATGCCGGCATTGGGCTGGAAATACCGGTTTTGGGATTCTGCACAGAAAGGGTTTGCAAACCGTTGAATCCACACGTGAGTTTAACTCTGTCAGTTGAATGCACACATTGACAACCATTCAGTTAGATAGCTCCGTTTTGGTTTTAGAAGCAGATATTTCTCTGTACAGCCTATGGTCCCATTCACTCGGGAATATCCCAATGCAGCTCCTAGAAGAAACGTGTTTCTGACTCGCTGAATCTCAACATAGATTCAACTCTCTTAGGTGAACGAACGCACAGCAGAGCAGTTTCAAGGAAACGTTTCTCCTGAGTTTTAGACGAAGTTTCCTGCTGTTTAGTACGGATGCCGGCATTGGGCTGGAAATACCGGTTTTGGGATTCTGCACAGAAAGGGTTTGCAAACCGCTGAATCCACACGTGAGTTTAACTCTGTCAGTTGAATGCACACATTGACAACCATTCAGTTTGATAGCACCCTTTTGGTTTTAGAAGCAGATATTTCTCTGTACAGCCTATGGTCCCATTCACTAGGGAATATCCCAACGCAGCTCCTAGAAGAAACGTGTTTCTGACTCGCTGAGTCTCAACATAGATTCAACTCTCTTAGGTGAACGAAGGCACAGCAGAGCAGTTTCAAGGAAACGTTTCTCCTGAGTTTTAGACGAAGTTTCCTGCTGTTTAGTACGTATGCCGGCATTGGGCTGGAAATACCGGTTTTGGGATTCTGCACAGAAAGGGTTTGCAAACCGCTGAATCCACACGTAAATTTAACTCTGTCAGTTGAATGCACACATTGACAAACATTCAGTTAGATACCACCCTTTTGGTTGTAGGAGCAGATATTTCTCTGTACAGCCTATGGTCCCATTCACTCGGGAATGTCCCAACGCAGCTCCTAGAAGAAACGTGTTTCTGACTCGCTGAATCTCAACATAGATTCAACTCTCTTAGGTGAACGAACGCACAGCAGAGCAGTTTCAAGGAAACGTTTCTCCTGAGTTTTAGACGAAGTTTCCTGCTGTTTAGTACGTATGCCGGCATTGGGCTGGAAATACCGGTTTTGGGATTCTGCACAGAAAGGGTTTGCAAACCGCTGAATCCACACGTGAGTTTAACTCTGTCAGTTGAATGCACACATTGACAACCATTCAGTTTGATAGCACACTTTTGGTTTTAGAAGCAGATATTTCTCTGTACAGCCTATGGTCCCATTCACTCGGGAATATCCCAACGCAGCTCCTAGAAGAAACGTGTTTCTGACTCGCTGAATCTCAACATAGATTCAACTCTCTTAGGTGAACGAACGCACAGCAGAGCAGTTTCAAGGAAACGTTTCTCCTGAGTTTTAGACGAAGTTTCCTGCTGTTTAGTACGGATGCCGGCATTGGGCTGGAAATACCGGTTTTGGGATTCTGCACAGAAAGGGTTTGCAAACCGCTGAATCCACACGTGAGTTTAACTCTGTCAGTTGAATGCACACATTGACAACCATTCAGTTTGATAGCACACTTTTGGTTTTAGAAGCAGATATTTCTCTGTACAGCCTATGGTCCCATTCACTCGGGAATATCCCAACGCAGCTCCTAGAAGAAACGTGTTTCTGACTCGCTGAATCTCAACATAGATTCAACTCTCTTAGGTGAACGAACTCACAGCAGAGCAGTTTCAAGGAAACGTTTCTCCTGAGTCTTAGACGAAGTTTCCTGCTGTTTAGTACGGATGCCGGCATTGGGCTGGAAATACCGGTTTTGGGATTCGGCACAGAAAGGGTTTGCAAACCGCTGAATCCACACGTGAGTTTAACTCTGTCAGTTGAATGCACACATTGACAACCATTCAGTTTGATAGCACACTTTTGGTTTTAGAAGCAGATATTTCTCTGTACAGCCTATGGTCCCATTCACTCGGGAATATCCCAACGCAGCTCCTAGAAGAAACGTGTTTCTGACTCGCTGAATCTCAACATAGATTCAACTCTCTTAGGTGAACGAACGCACAGCAGAGCAGTTTCAAGGAAACGTTTCTCCTGAGTTTTAGACGAAGTTTCCTGCTGTTTAGTACGTATGCCGGCATTGGGCTGGAAATACCGGTTTTGGGATTCTGCACAGAAAGGGTTTGCAAACCGCTGAATCCACACGTGAGTTTAACTCTGTCAGTTGAATGCACACATTGACAACCATTCAGTTTGATAGCACCCTTTTGGTTTTAGAAGCAGATATTTCTCTGTACAGCCTATGGTCCCATTCACTCGGGAATATCCCAACGCAGCTCCTAGAAGAAACGTGTTTCTGACTCGCTGAGTCTCAACATAGATTCAACTCTCTTAGGTGAACGAAGGCACAGCAGAGCAGTTTCAAGGAAACGTTTCTCCTGAGTTTTAGACGAAGTTTCCTGCTGTTTAGTACAGATGCCGGCATTGGGCTGGAAATACCGGTTTTGGGATTCTGCACAGAGAGGGTTTGCAAACCGCGAATCCACACGTGAGTTTAACTCTGTCAGTTGAATGCACACATTGGCAACCATTTAGTTTGATAGCACACTTTTGGTTTTAGAAGCAGATATTTCTCTGTACAGCCTATGGTCCCATTCACTCGGGAATATCCCAACGCAGCTCCTAGAAGAAACGTGTTTCTGACTCGCTGAATCTCAACATAGATTCAACTCTCTTAGGTGAACGAAGGCACAGCAGAGCAGTTTCAAGGAAACGTTTCTCCTGAATTTTAGACGAAGTTTCCTGCTGTTTAGTACGTATGCCGGCATTGGGCTGGAAATACCGGTTTTGGGATTCTGCACAGAAAGGGTTTGCAAACCGCTGAATCCACACGTGAGTTTAACTCTGTCAGTTGAACGCACACAATGACAACCATTCACTTTGATAGCACACTTTTGGTTTTAGAAGCAGATATTTCTCTGTACAGCCTATGGTCCCATTCACTCGGGAATATCCCAACGCAGCTCCTAGAAGAAACGTGTTTCTGACTCGCTGAATCTCAACATAGATTCAACTCTCTTAGGTGAACGAACGCACAGCAGAGCAGTTTCAAGGAAACGTTTCTCCTGAGTTTTAGACGAAGTTTCCTGCTGTTTAGTACGGATGCCGGCATTGGGCTGGAAATACCGGTTTTGGGATTCTGCACAGAAAGGGTTTGCAAACCGCTGAATCCACACGTGAGTTTAACTCTGTCAGTTGAATGCACACATTGACAACCATTCAGTTAGATAGCTCCGTTTTGGTTTTAGAAGCAGATATTTCTCTGTACAGCCTATGGTCCCATTCACTCGGGAATATCCCAACGCAGCTCCTAGAAGAAACGTGTTTCTGACTCGCTGAATCTCAACATAGATTCAACTCTCTTAGGTGAACGAACGCACAGCAGAGCAGTTTCAAGGAAACGTTTCTCCTGAGTTTTAGACGAAGTTTCCTGCTGTTTAGTACGGATGCCGGCATTGGGCTGGAAATACCGGTTTTGGGATTCTGCACAGAAAGGGTTTGCAAACCGCTGAATCCACACGTGAGTTTAACTCTGTCAGTTGAATGCACACATTGACAACCATTCAGTTTGATAGCACCCTTTTGGTTTTAGAAGCAGATATTTCTCTGTACAGCCTATGGTCCCATTCACTAGGGAATATCCCAACGCAGCTCCTAGAAGAAACGTGTTTCTGACTCGCTGAGTCTCAACATAGATTCAACTCTCTTAGGTGAACGAAGGCACAGCAGAGCAGTTTCAAGGAAACGTTTCTCCTGAGTTTTAGACGAAGTTTCCTGCTGTTTAGTACGTATGCCGGCATTGGGCTGGAAATACCGGTTTTGGGATTCTGCACAGAAAGGGTTTGCAAACCGCTGAATCCACACGTAAATTTAACTCTGTCAGTTGAATGCACACATTGACAAACATTCAGTTAGATACCACCCTTTTGGTTGTAGGAGCAGATATTTCTCTGTACAGCCTATGGTCCCATTCACTCGGGAATGTCCCAACGCAGCTCCTAGAAGAAACGTGTTTCTGACTCGCTGAATCTCAACATAGATTCAACTCTCTTAGGTGAACGAACGCACAGCAGAGCAGTTTCAAGGAAACGTTTCTCCTGAGTTTTAGACGAAGTTTCCTGCTGTTTAGTACGTATGCCGGCATTGGGCTGGAAATACCGGTTTTGGGATTCTGCACAGAAAGGGTTTGCAAACCGCTGAATCCACACGTGAGTTTAACTCTGTCAGTTGAATGCACACATTGACAACCCTTCAGTTTGATAGCACACTTTTGGTTTTAGAAGCAGATATTTCTCTGTACAGCCTATGGTCCCATTCACTCGGGAATATCCCAACGCAGCTCCTAGAAGAAACGTGTTTCTGACTCGCTGAATCTCAACATAGATTCAACTCTCTTAGGTGAACGAACGCACAGCAGAGCAGTTTCAAGGAAACGTTTCTCCTGAGTTTTAGACGAAGTTTCCTGCTGTTTAGTACGGATGCCGGCATTGGGCTGGAAATACCGGTTTTGGGATTCTGCACAGAAAGGGTTTGCAAACCGCTGAATCCACACGTGAGTTTAACTCTGTCAGTTGAATGCACACATTGACAACCATTCAGTTTGATAGCACACTTTTGGTTTTAGAAGCAGATATTTCTCTGTACAGCCTATGGTCCCATTCACTCGGGAATATCCCAACGCAGCTCCTAGAAGAAACGTGTTTCTGACTCGCTGAATCTCAACATAGATTCAACTCTCTTAGGTGAACGAACTCACAGCAGAGCAGTTTCAAGGAAACGTTTCTCCTGAGTCTTAGACGAAGTTTCCTGCTGTTTAGTACGGATGCCGGCATTGGGCTGGAAATACCGGTTTTGGGATTCGGCACAGAAAGGGTTTGCAAACCGCTGAATCCACACGTGAGTTTAACTCTGTCAGTTGAATGCACACATTGACAACCATTCAGTTTGATAGCACACTTTTGGTTTTAGAAGCAGATATTTCTCTGTACAGCCTATGGTCCCATTCACTCGGGAATATCCCAACGCAGCTCCTAGAAGAAACGTGTTTCTGACTCGCTGAATCTCAACATAGATTCAACTCTCTTAGGTGAACGAACGCACAGCAGAGCAGTTTCAAGGAAACGTTTCTCCTGAGTTTTAGACGAAGTTTCCTGCTGTTTAGTACGTATGCCGGCATTGGGCTGGAAATACCGGTTTTGGGATTCTGCACAGAAAGGGTTTGCAAACCGCTGAATCCACACGTGAGTTTAACTCTGTCAGTTGAATGCACACATTGACAACCATTCAGTTTGATAGCACCCTTTTGGTTTTAGAAGCAGATATTTCTCTGTACAGCCTATGGTCCCATTCACTCGGGAATATCCCAACGCAGCTCCTAGAAGAAACGTGTTTCTGACTCGCTGAGTCTCAACATAGATTCAACTCTCTTAGGTGAACGAAGG
This sequence comes from Aotus nancymaae, assembly GCF_030222135.1. Lineage (NCBI taxonomy): Eukaryota > Metazoa > Chordata > Mammalia > Primates > Aotidae > Aotus > Aotus nancymaae. The sequence goes on from NW_026988769.1 coordinate 334,810, forward strand.
CACAGCAGAGCAGTTTCAAGGAAACGTTTCTCCTGAGTTTTAGACGAAGTTTCCTGCTGTTTAGTACGTATGCCGGTATTGGGCTGGAAATACCGGTTTTGGGATTCTGCACAGAAAGGGTTTGCAAACCGCTGAATCCACACGTAAATTTAACTCTGTCAGTTGAATGCACACATTGACAACCATTCAGTTAGATACCACCCTTTTGGTTGTAGGAGCAGATATTTCTCTGTACAGCCTATGGTCCCATTCACTCGAGAATGTCCCAACGCAGCTCCTAGAAGAAACGTGTTTCTGACTCGCTGAATCTCAACATAGATTCAACTCTCTTAGGTGAACGAACGCACAGCAGAGCAGTTTCAAGGAAACGTTTCTCCTGAGTTTTAGACGAAGTTTCCTGCTGTTTAGTACGGATGCCGGCATTGGGCTGGACATACCGGTTTTGGGATTCTGCACAGAAATGGTTTGCAAACCGCTGAATCCACACGTGAGTTTAACTCTGTCAGTTGAATGCACACATTGACAACCATTCAGTTAGATAGCTCCGTTTTGGTTTTAGAAGCAGATATTTCTCTGTACAGCCTATGGTCCCATTCACTCGGGAATATCCCAACGCAGCTCCTAGAAGAAACGTGTTTCTGACTCGCTGAATCTCAACATAGATTCAACTCTCTTAGGTGAACGAACGCACAGCAGAGCAGTTTCAAGGAAACGTTTCTCCTGAGTTTTAGACGAAGTTTCCTGCTGTTTTGTACGTATGCCGGCATTGGGCTGGAAATACCGGTTTTGGGATTCTGCACAGAAAGGGTTTGCAAACCGCTGAATCCACACGTGAGTTTAACTCTGTCAGTTGAATGCACACATTGACAACCATTCAGTTTGATAGCACCCTTTTGGTTTTAGAAGCAGATATTTCTCTGTACAGCCTATGGTCCCATTCACTCGGGAATATCCCAACGCAGCTCCTAGAAGAAACGTGTTTCTGACTCGCTGAGTCTCAACATAGATTCAACTCTCTTAGGTGAACGAAGGCACAGCAGAGCAGTTTCAAGGAAACGTTTCTCCTGAGTTTTAGACGAAGTTTCCTGCTGTTTAGTACGTATGCCGGTATTGGGCTGGAAATACCGGTTTTGGGATTCTGCACAGAAAGGGTTTGCAAACCGCTGAATCCACACGTAAATTTAACTCTGTCAGTTGAATGCACACATTGACAACCATTCAGTTAGATACCACCCTTTTGGTTGTAGGAGCAGATATTTCTCTGTACAGCCTATGGTCCCATTCACTCGAGAATGTCCCAACGCAGCTCCTAGAAGAAACGTGTTTCTGACTCGCTGAATCTCAACATAGATTCAACTCTCTTAGGTGAACGAACTCACAGCAGAGCAGTTTCAAGGAAACGTTTCTCCTGAGTCTTAGACGAAGTTTCCTGCTGTTTAGTACGGATGCCGGCATTGGGCTGGAAATACCGGTTTTGGGATTCTGCACAGAAAGGGTTTGCAAACCGCTGAATCCACACGTGAGTTTAACTCTGTCAGTTGAATGCACACATTGACAACCATTCAGTTAGATAGCTCCGTTTTGGTTTTAGAAGCAGATATTTCTCTGTACAGCCTATGGTCCCATTCACTCGGGAATATCCCAACGCAGCTCCTAGAAGAAACGTGTTTCTGACTCGCTGAATCTCAACATAGATTCAACTCTCTTACGTGAACGAACGCACAGCAGAGCAGTTTCAAGGAAACGTTTCTCCTGAGTTTTAGACGAAGTTTCCTGCTGTTTAGTACGTATGCCGGCATTGGGCTGGAAATACTGGTTTTGGGATTCTGCACAGAAAGGGTTTGCAAACCGCTGAATCCACACGTGAGTTTAACTCTGTCAGTTGAATGCACACATTGACAACCATTCAGTTAGATACCACCCTTTTGGTTGTAGGAGCAGATATTTCTCTGTACAGCCTATGGTCCCATTCACTCGGGAATATCCCAACGCACCTCCTAGAAGAAACGTGTTTCTGACTCGCTGAATCTCAACATAGATTCAACTCTCTTAGGTGAACGAACGCACAGCAGAGCTGTTTCAAGGAAACGTTTCTCCTGAGTTTTAGACGAAGTTTCCTGCTGTTTAGTACGTATGCCGCCATTGGGCTGGAAATACCGGCTTTGGGATTCTGCACAGAAAGGGTTTGCAAACCGCTGAATCCACACGTGAGTTTAACTCTGTCAGTTGAATGCACACATTGACAACCATTCAGTTAGATAGCTCCGTTTTGGTTTTAGAAGCAGATATTTCTCTTTACAGCCTATGGTCCCATTCACTCGGGAATATCCCAACGCAGCTCCTAGAAGAAACGTGTTTCTGACTCGCTGAGTCTCAACATAGATTCAACTCTCTTAGGTGAGCGAAGGCACAGCAGAGCAGTTTCAAGGAAACGTTTCTCCTGAGTTTTAGACGAAGTTTCCTGCTGTTTAGTACGTATGCCGGCATTGGGCTGGAAATACCGGTTTTGGGATTCTGCACAGAAAGGGTTTGCAAACCGCTGAATCCACACGTGAGTTTAACTCTGTCAGTTGAACGCACACATTGACAACCATTCAGTTTGATAGCACACTTTTGGTTTTAGAAGCAGATATTTCTCTGTACAGCCTATGGTCCCATTCACTCGAGAATATCCCAACGCAGCTCCTAGCATAAACGTGTTCTGACTCGCTGAATCTCAGCATAGTTTCAACTCTCTTAGGTGAACGAACGCTCAGCAGAGCAGTTTCAAGGAAACATTTCTACTGAGTTTTAGACGAAGTTTCCTGCTGTTTAGTACGGATGCCGGCATTGAGCTGGAATTACCGGTTTTTGCATTCTGCACAGACAGGGTTTGTAAACCGCTGAATCCAAACGTGAGTTTAACTCTGTCAGTTGAATGCACACATTGACAACCATTCAGTTAGATACCACCCTTTTGGTTGTAGGAGCAGATATTCCTCTGTACAGCCTATGGTCCCATTCACTCGGGAATATCCCAACGCAGCTCCTAGAAGAAACGTGTTTCTGACTCGCTGAATCTCAACATAGATTCAACTCTCTTAGGTGAACGAACGCACAGCAGAGCAGTTTCAAGGAAACGTTTCTCCTGAGTTTTAGACGAAGTTTCCTGCTGTTTACTACGGATGCCGGCATTGGACTGGAAATACCGGTTTTGGGATTCTGCACAGAAAGGGTTTGCAAACCGCTGAATCCACAAGTGAGTTTAACTCTGTCAGTTGAATGCACACATTGACAACCATTCAGTTAGATAGCTCCGTTTTGGTTTTAGATGCAGATATTTCTCTGTACAGTCTATGGTCCCATTCACTCGGGAATATCCCAACGCAGCTCCTAGAAGAAACGTGTTTCTGACTCGCTGAATCTCAACATAGATTCAACTCTCTTAGGTGAACGAACGCACAGCAGAGCAGTTTCAAGGAAACGTTTCTCCTGAGTTTTAGACGAAGTTTCCTGCTGTTTAGTACGTATGCCGGCATTGGGCTGGAAATACCGGTTTTGGGATTCTGCACAGAAAGGGTTTGCAAACCGCTGAATCCACACGTGAGTTTAACTCTGTCAGTTGAATGCACACATTGACAACCATTCAGTTTGATAGCACACTTTTGGTTTTAGAAGCAGATATTTCTCTGTACAGCCTATGGTCCCATTCACTCGGGAATATCCCAACGCAGCTCCTAGAAGAAACGTGTTTCTGACTCGCTGAATCTCAACATAGATTCAACTCTCTTAGGTGAACGAATGCACAGCAGAGCAGTTTCAAGGAAACGTTTCTCCTGAGTTTTAGACGAAGTTTCCTGCTGTTTAGTACAGATGCCGGCATTGGGCTGGAAATACCGGTTTTGGGATTCTGCACAGAGAGGGTTTGCAAACCGCGAATCCACACGTGAGTTTAACTCTGTCAGTTGAATGCACACATTGACAACCATTCAGTTTGATAGCACACTTTTGGTTTTAGAAGCAGATATTTCTCTGTACAGCCTATGGTCCCATTCACTCGGGAATATCCCAACGCAGCTCCTAGAAGAAACGTGTTTCTGACTCGCTGAATCTCAACATAGATTCAACTCTCTTAGGTGAACGAACGCACAGCAGAGCAGTTTCAAGGAAACGTTTCTCCTGAATTTTAGACGAAGTTTCCTGCTGTTTAGTACGTATGCGGGCATTGGGCTGGAAATACCGGTTTTGGGATTCTGCACAGAAAGGGTTTGCAAACCGCTGAATCCACACGTGAGTTTAACTCTGTCAGTTGAACGCACACATTGACAACCATTCACTTTGATAGCACACTTTTGGTTTTAGAAGCAGATATTTCTCTGTACAGCCTATGGTCCCATTCACTCGGGAATATCCCAACGCAGCTCCTAGAAGAAACGTGTTTCTGACTCGCTGAATCTCAACATAGATTCCACTCTCTTAGGTGAACGAACGCACAGCAGAGCAGTTTCAAGGAAACGTTTCTCCTGAGTTTTAGACGAAGTTTCCTGCTGTTTAGTACGGATGCCGGCATTGGGCTGGAAATACCGGTTTTGGGATTCTGCACAGAAAGGGTTTGCAAACCGCTGAATCCACACGTGAGTTTAACTCTGTCAGTTGAATGCACACATTGACAACCATTCAGTTAGATAGCTCCGTTTTGGTTTTAGAAGCAGATATTTCTCTGTACAGCCTATGGTCCCATTCACTCGGGAATATCCCAATGCAGCTCCTAGAAGAAACGTGTTTCTGACTCGCTGAATCTCAACATAGATTCAACTCTCTTAGGTGAACGAACGCACAGCAGAGCAGTTTCAAGGAAACGTTTCTCCTGAGTTTTAGACGAAGTTTCCTGCTGTTTAGTAGGGATGCTGGCATTGGGCTGGAAATACCGGTTTTGGGATTCTGCACAGAAAGGGTTTGCAAACCGCTGAATCCACACGTGAGTTTAACTCTGTCAGTTGAATGCACACATTGACAACCATTCAGTTTGATAGCACCCTTTTGGTTTTAGAAGCAGATATTTCTCTGTACAGCCTATGGTCCCATTCACTAGGGAATATCCCAACGCAGCTCCTAGAAGAAACGTGTTTCTGACTCGCTGAGTCTCAACATAGATTCAACTCTCTTAGGTGAACGAAGGCACAGCAGAGCAGTTTCAAGGAAACGTTTCTCCTGAGTTTTAGACGAAGTTTCCTGCTGTTTAGTACGTATGCCGGCATTGGACTGGAAATACCGGTTTTGGGATTCTGCACAGAAAGGGTTTGCAAACCGCTGAATCCACACGTAAATTTAACTCTGTCAGTTGAATGCACACATTGACAAACATTCAGTTAGATACCACCCTTTTGGTTGTAGGAGCAGATATTTCTCTGTACAGCCTATGGTCCCATTCACTCGGGAATGTCCCAACGCAGCTCCTAGAAGAAACGTGTTTCTGACTCGCTGAATCTCAACATAGATTCAACTCTCTTAGGTGAACGAACGCACAGCAGAGCAGTTTCAAGGAAACGTTTCTCCTGAGTTTTAGACGAAGTTTCCTGCTGTTTAGTACGTATGCCGGCATTGGGCTGGAAATACCGGTTTTGGGATTCTGCACAGAAAGGGTTTGCAAACCGCTGAATCCACACGTGAGTTTAACTCTGTCAGTTGAATGCACACATTGACAACCATTCAGTTTGATAGCACACTTTTGGTTTTAGAAGCAGATATTTCTCTGTACAGCCTATGGTCCCATTCACTCGGGAATATCCCAACGCAGCTCCTAGAAGAAACGTGTTTCTGACTCGCTGAATCTCAACATAGATTCAACTCTCTTAGGTGAACGAACGCACAGCAGAGCAGTTTCAAGGAAACGTTTCTCCTGAGTTTTAGACGAAGTTTCCTGCTGTTTAGTACGGATGCCGGCATTGGGCTGGAAATACCGGTTTTGGGATTCTGCACAGAGAGGGTTTGCAAACCGCGAATCCACACGTGAGTTTAACTCTGTCAGTTGAATGCACACATTGACAACCATTCAGTTTGATAGCACACTTTTGGTTTTAGAAGCAGATATTTCTCTGTACAGCCTATGGTCCCATTCACTCGGGAATATCCCAACGCAGCTCCTAGAAGAAACGTGTTTCTGACTCGCTGAATCTCAACATAGATTCAACTCTCTTAGGTGAACGAACGCACAGCAGAGCAGTTTCAAGGAAACGTTTCTCCTGAGTCTTAGACGAAGTTTCCTGCTGTTTAGTACGTATGCGGGCATTGGGCTGGAAATACCGGCTTTGGGATTCTGCACAGAAAGGGTTTGCAAACCGCTGAAGCCACACGTGAGTTTAACTCTGTCAGTTGAATGCACACATTGACAACCATTCAGTTAGATAGCTCCGTTTTGGTTTTAGAAGCAGATATTTCTCTGTACAGCCTATGGTCCCATTCACTCGGGAATATCCCAACGCAGCTCCTAGAAGAAACGTGTTTCTGACTCGCTGAGTCTCAACATAGATTCAACTCTCTTAGGTGAGCGAAGGCACAGCAGAGCAGTTTCAAGGAAACGTTTCTCCTGAGTTTTAGACGAAGTTTCCTGCTGTTTAGTACGTATGCCGGCATTGGGCTGGAAATACCGGTTTTGGGATTCTGCACAGAAAGGGTTTGCAAACCGCTGAATCCACACGTGAGTTTAACTCTGTCAGTTGAACGCACACATTGACAACCATTCAGTTTGATAGCACACTTTTGGTTTTAGAAGCAGATATTTCTCTGTACAGCCTATGGTCCCATTCACTCGGGAATATCCCAACGCAGCTCCTAGAAGAAACGTGTTTCTGACTCGCTGAATCTCAACATAGATTCAACTCTCTTAGGTGAACGAATGCACAGCAGAGCAGTTTCAAGGAAACGTTTCTCCTGAGTCTTAGACGAAGTTTCCTGCTGTTTAGTACGTATGCCGGCATTGGGCTGGAAATACCGGTTTTGGGATTCTTCACAGAAAGGGTTTGCAATCCGCTGAATACACACGTGAGTTTAACTCTGTCAGTTGAATGCACACATTGACAACCATTCAGTTAGATAGCTCCGTTTTGGTTCTGGAAGCAGATATTTCTCTGTACAGCCTATGGTCCCATTCACTCGGGAATATCCCAACGCAGCTCCTAGAAGAACCGTGTTTCTGACTCGCTGAATCTCAACATAGATTCAACTCTCTTAGGTGAACGAACGCACAGCAGAGCAGTTTCAAGGAAACGTTTCTTTGAGTTTTAGACGAAGTTTCCTACTGTTTCGTACGGATGCCGGCATTGGGCTGGACATACCGGTTTGGGATTCTGCACAGAAATGGTTTGCAAAGCGCTGAATACACACGTGAGTTTAACTCTGTCAGTTGAATGCACACATTGACAACCATTCAGTTAGATAGCTCCGTTTTGGTATTAGAAGCAGATATTTCTCTGTACAGCCTATGGTCCCATTCACTCGGGAATATCCCAACGCAGCTCCTAGCATAAACGTGTTCTGACTCGCTGAATCTCAGCATAGTTTCAACTCTCTTAGGTGAACGAACGCTCAGCAGAGCAGTTTCAAGGAAACATTTCTACTGAGTTTTAGACGAAGTTTCCTGCTGTTTAGTACGTATGCCGGCATTGAGCTGGAATTACCGGTTTTTGCATTCTGCACAGAAAGGGTTTGTAAACCGCTGAATCCAAACGTGAGTTTAACTCTGTCAGTTGAATGCACACATTGACAACCATTCAGTTAGATACCACCCTTTTGGTTGTAGGAGCAGATATTCCTCTGTACAGCCTATGGTCCCATTCACTCGGGAATATCCCAACGCAGCTCCTAGAAGAAACGTGTTTCTGACTCGCTGAATCTCAACATAGATTCAACTCTCTTAGGTGAACGAACGCACAGCAGAGCAGTTTCAAGGAAACGTTTCTCCTGAGTTTTAGACGCAGTTTCCTGCTGTTTAGTACGGATGCCGGCATTGGACTGGAAATACCGGTTTTGGGATTCTGCACAGAAAGGGTTTGCAAACCGCTGAATCCACAAGTGAGTTTAACTCTGTCAGTTGAATGCACACATTGACAACCATTCAGTTAGATAGCTCCGTTTTGGTTTTAGAAGCAGATATTTCTCTGTACAGCCTATGGTCCCATTCACTCGGGAATATCCCAACGCAGCTCCTAGAAGAAACGTGTTTCTGACTCGCTGAATCTCAACATAGATTCAACTCTCTTAGGTGAACGAACGCACAGCAGAGCAGTTTCAAGGAAACGTTTCTCCTGAGTTTTAGACGAAGTTTCCTGCTGTTTAGTACGTATGCCGGCATTGGGCTGGAAATACCGGTTTTGGGATTCTGCACAGAAAGGGTTTGCAAACCGCTGAATCCACACGTGAGTTTAACTCTGTCAGTTGAATGCACACATTGACAACCATTCAGTTTGATAGCACACTTTTGGTTTTAGAAGCAGATATTTCTCTGTACAGCCTATGGTCCCATTCACTCGGGAATATCCCAACGCAGCTCCTAGAAGAAACGTGTTTCTGACTCGCTGAATCTCAACATAGATTCAACTCTCTTAGGTGAACGAACGCACAGCAGAGCAGTTTCAAGGAAACGTTTCTCCTGAGTTTTAGACGAAGTTTCCTGCTGTTTAGTACAGATGCCGGCATTGGGCTGGAAATACCGGTTTTGGGATTCTGCACAGAGAGGGTTTGCAAACCGCGAATCCACACGTGAGTTTAACTCTGTCAGTTGAATGCACACATTGGCAACCATTTAGTTTGATAGCACACTTTTGGTTTTAGAAGCAGATATTTCTCTGTACAGCCTATGGTCCCATTCACTCGGGAATATCCCAACGCAGCTCCTAGAAGAAACGTGTTTCTGACTCGCTGAATCTCAACATAGATTCAACTCTCTTAGGTGAACGAACGCACAGCAGAGCAGTTTCAAGGAAACGTTTCTCCTGAGTTTTAGACGAAGTTTCCTGCTGTTTAGTACGGATGCCGGCATTGGGCTGGAAATACCGGTTTTGGGATTCTGCACAGAAAGGGTTTGCAAACCGCTGAATCCACAAGTGAGTTTAACTCTGTCAGTTGAATGCACACATTGACAACCATTCAGTTAGATAGCTCCGTTTTGGTTTTAGAAGCAGATATTTCTCTGTACAGCCTATGGTCCCATTCACTCGGGAATATCCCAATGCAGCTCCTAGAAGAAACGTGTTTCTGACTCGCTGAATCTCAACATAGATTCAACTCTCTTAGGTGAACGAACGCACAGCAGAGCAGTTTCAAGGAAACGTTTCTCCTGAGTTTTAGACGAAGTTTCCTGCTGTTTAGTACGGATGCCGGCATTGGGCTGGAAATACCGGTTTTGGGATTCTGCACAGAAAGGGTTTGCAAACCGCTGAATCCACACGTGAGTTTAACTCTGTCAGTTGAATGCACACATTGACAACCATTCAGTTTGATAGCACCCTTTTGATTTTAGAAGCAGATATTTCTCTGTACAGCCTATGGTCCCATTCACTAGGGAATATCCCAACGCAGCTCCTAGAAGAAACGTGTTTCTGACTCGCTGAGTCTCAACATAGATTCAACTCTCTTAGGTGAACGAAGGCACAGCAGAGCAGTTTCAAGGAAACGTTTCTCCTGAGTTTTAGACGAAGTTTCCTGCTGTTTAGTACGTATGCCGGCATTGGGCTGGAAATACCGGTTTTGGGATTCTGCACAGAAAGGGTTTGCAAACCGCTGAATCCACACGTAAATTTAACTCTGTCAGTTGAATGCACACATTGACAAACATTCAGTTAGATACCACCCTTTTGGTTGTAGGAGCAGATATTTCTCTGTACAGCCTATGGTCCCATTCACTCGAGAATGTCCCAACGCAGCTCCTAGAAGAAACGTGTTTCTGACTCGCTGAATCTCAACATAGATTCAACTCTCTTAGGTGAACGAACGCACAGCAGAGCAGTTTCAAGGAAACGTTTCTCCTGAGTTTTAGACGAAGTTTCCTGCTGTTTAGTACGTATGCCGGCATTGGGCTGGAAATACCGGTTTTGGGATTCTGCACAGAAAGGGTTTGCAAACCGCTGAATCCACACGTGAGTTTAACTCTGTCAGTTGAATGCACACATTGACAACCATTCAGTTTGATAGCACACTTTTGCTTTTAGAAGCAGATATTTCTCTGTACAGCCTATGGTCCCATTCACTAGGGAATATCCCAACGCAGCTCCTAGAAGAAACGTGTTTCTGACTCGCTGAGTCTCAACATAGATTCAACTCTCTTAGGTGAACGAAGGCACAGCAGAGCAGTTTCAAGGAAACGTTTCTCCTGAGTTTTAGACGAAGTTTCCTGCTGTTTAGTACGTATGCCGGCATTGGGCTGGAAATACCGGTTTTGGGATTCTGCACAGAAAGGGTTTGCAAACCGCTGAATCCACACGTGAGTTTAACTCTGTCAGTTGAATGCACACATTGACAACCATTCAGTTTGATAGCACCCTTTTGGTTTTAGAAGCAGATATTTCTCTGTACAGCCTATGGTCCCATTCACTAGGGAATATCCCAACGCAGCTCCTAGAAGAAACGTGTTTCTGACTCGCTGAGTCTCAACATAGATTCAGCTCTCTTAGGTGAACGAAGGCACAGCAGAGCAGTTTCAAGGAAACGTTTCTCCTGAGTTTTAGACGAAGTTTCCTGCTGTTTAGTACGTATGCCGGCATTGGGCTGGAAATACCGGTTTTGGGATTCTGCACAGAAACGGTTTGCAAACCGCTGAATCCACACGTAAATTTAACTCTGTCAGTTGAATGCACACATTGACAAACATTCAGTTAGATACCACCCTTTTGGTTGTAGGAGCAGATATTTCTCTGTACAGCCTATGGTCCCATTCACTCGGGAATGTCCCAACGCAGCTCCTAGAAGAAACGTGTTTCTGACTCGCTGAATCTCAACATAGATTCAACTCTCTTAGGTGAACGAACGCACAGCAGAGCAGTTTCAAGGAAACGTTTCTCCTGAGTTTTAGACGAAGTTTCCTGCTGTTTAGTACGTATGCCGGCATTGGGCTGGAAATACCGGTTTTGGGATTCTGCACAGAAAGGGTTTGCAAACCGCTGAATCCACACGTGAGTTTAACTCTGTCAGTTGAATGCACACATTGACAACCATTCAGTTTGATAGCACACTTTTGGTTTTAGAAGCAGATATTTCTCTGTACAGCCTATGGTCCCATTCACTCGGGAATATCCCAACGCAGCTCCTAGAAGAAACGTGTTTCTGACTCGCTGAATCTCAACATAGATTCAACTCTCTTAGGTGAACGAACGCACAGCAGAGCAGTTTCAAGGAAACGTTTCTCCTGAGTTTTAGACGAAGTTTCCTGCTGTTTAGTACGGATGCCGGCATTGGGCTGGAAATACCGGTTTTGGGATTCTGCACAGAAAGGGTTTGCAAACCGCTGAATCCACACGTGAGTTTAACTCTGTCAGTTGAATGCACACATTGACAACCATTCAGTTTGATAGCACACTTTAGGTTTTAGAGGCAGATATTTCTCTGTACAGCCTATGGTCCCATTCACTCGGGAATATCCCAACGCAGCTCCTAGAATAAACGTGTTTCTGACTCGCTGAATCTCAACATAGATTCAACTCTCTTAGGTGAACGAACTCACAGCAGAGCAGTTTCAAGGAAACGTTTCTCCTGAGTCTTAGACGAAGTTTCCTGCTGTTTAGTACGGATGCCGGCATTGGGCTGGAAATACCGGTTTTGGGATTCTGCACAGAAAGGGTTTGCAAACCGCTGAATCCACACGTGAGTTTAACTCTGTCAGTTGAATGCACACATTGACAACCATTCAGTTTGATAGCACACTTTTGGTTTTAGAAGCAGATATTTCTCTGTACAGCCTATGGTCCCATTCACTCGGGAATATCCCAACGCAGCTCCTAGAAGAAACGTGTTTCTGACTCGCTGAATCTCAACATAGATTCAACTCTCTTAGGTGAACGAACGCACAGCAGAGCAGTTTCAAGGAAACGTTTCTCCTGAGTTTTAGACGAAGTTTCCTGCTGTTTAGTACGTATGCCGGCATTGGGCTGGAAATACCGGTTTTGGGATTCTGCACAGAAAGGGTTTGCAAACCGCTGAATCCACACGTGAGTTTAACTCTGTCAGTTGAATGCACACATTGACAACCATTCAGTTTGATAGCACCCTTTTGGTTTTAGAAGCAGATATTTCTCTGTACAGCCTATGGTCCCATTCACTCGGGAATATCCCAACGCAGCTCCTAGAAGAAACGTGTTTCTGACACGCTGAGTCTCAACATAGATTCAACTCTCTTAGGTGAACGAAGGCACAGCAGAGCAGTTTCAAGGAAACGTTTCTCCTGAGTTTTAGACGAAGTTTCCTGCTGTTTAGTACGTATGCCGGCATTGGGCTGGAAATACCGGTTTTGGGATTCTGCACAGAAAGGGTTTGCAAACCGCTGAATCCACACGTGAGTTTAACTCTGTCAGTTGAATGCACACATTGACAACCATTCAGTTAGATAGCTCCGTTTTGGTTTTAGAAGCAGATATTTCTCTGTACAGCCTATGGTCCCATTCACTCGGGAATATCCCAACGCAGCTCCTAGAAGAAACGTGTTTCTGACTCGCTGAATCTCAACATACATTCAACTCTCTTAGGTGAACGAACGCACAGCAGAGCAGTTTCAAGGAAACGTTTCTCCTGAGTTTTAGACGAAGTTTCCTGCTGTTTAGTACAGATGCCGGCATTGGGCTGGAAATACCGGTTTTGGGATTCTTCACAGAAAGGGTTTGCAATCCGCTGAATCCACACGTGAGTTTAACTCTGTCAGTTGAATGCACACATTGACAACCATTCAGTTAGATAGCTCCGTTTTGGTTTTAGAAGCAGATATTTCTCTGTACAGCCTATGGTCCCATTCACTCGGGAATATCCCAACGCAGCTCCTAGAAGAACCGTGTTTCTGACTCGCTGAATCTCAACATAGATTCAACTCTCTTAGGTGAACGAACGCACAGCAGAGCAGTTTCAAGGAAACGTTTCTCCTGAGTTTTAGACGAAGTTTCCTACTGTTTCGTACGGATGCCGGCATTGGGCTGGACATACCGGTTTGGGATTCTGCACAGAAATGGTTTGCAAAGCGCTAAATACACACGTGAGTTTAACTCTGTCAGTTGAATGTACACATTGACAACCATTCAGTTAGATAGCTCCGTTTTGGTATTAGAAGCAGATATTTCTCTGTACAGCCTATGGTCCCATTCACTCGGGAATATCCCAACGCAGCTCCTAGCATAAACGTGTTTCTGACTCGCTGAATCTCAGCATAGTTTCAACTCTCTTAGGTGAACGAACGCGCAGCAGAGCAGTTTCAAGGAAACATTTCTACTGAGTTTTAGACGAAGTTTCCTGCTGTTTAGTACGGATGCCGGCATTGAGCTGGAATTACCGGTTTTGGCATTCTGCACAGAAAGGGTTTGTAAACCGCTGAATCCAAACGTGAGTTTAACTCTGTCAGTTGAATGCACACATTGACAACCGTTCAGTTAGATACCACCCTTTTGGTTGTAGGAGCAGATATTCCTCTGTACAGCCTATGGTCCCATTCACTCGGGAATATCCCAACGCAGCTCCTAGAAGAAACGTGTTTCTGACTCGCTGAATCTCAACATAGATTCAACTCTCTTAGGTGAACGAACGCACAGCAGAGCAGTTTCAAGGAAACGTTTCTCCTGAGTTTTAGACGAAGTTTCCTGCTGTTTACTACGGATGCCGGCATTGGACTGGAAATACCGGTTTTGGGATTCTGCACAGAAAGGGTTTGCAAACCGCTGAATCCACACGTGAGTTTAACTCTGTCAGTTGAATGCACACATTGACAACCATTCAGTTAGATAGCTCCGTTTTGGTTTTAGAAGCAGATATTTCTCTGTACAGCCTATGGTCCCATTCACTCGGGAATATCCCAACGCAGCTCCTAGAAGAAACGTGTTTCTGACTCGCTGAATCTCAACATAGATTCAACTCTCTTAGGTGAACGAACGCACAGCAGAGCAGTTTCAAGGAAACGTTTCTCCTGAGTTTTAGACGAAGTTTCCTGCTGTTTAGTACGTATGCCGGCATTGGGCTGGAAATACCGGTTTTGGGATTCTGCACAGAAAGGGTTTGCAAACCGCTGAATCCACACGTGAGTTTAACTCTGTCAGTTGAATGCACACATTGACAACCATTCAGTTTGATAGCACACTTTTGGTTTTAGAAGCAGATATTTCTCTGTACAGCCTATGGTCCCATTCACTCGGGAATATCCCAACGCAGCTCCTAGAAGAAACGTGTTTCTGACTCGCTGAATCTCAACATAGATTCAACTCTCTTAGGTGAACGAACGCACAGCAGAGCAGTTTCAAGGAAACGTTTCTCCTGAGTTTTAGACGAAGTTTCCTGCTGTTTAGTACGGATGCCGGCATTGGGCTGGAAATACCGGTTTTGGGATTCTGCACAGAGAGGGTTTGCAAACCGCGAATCCACACGTGAGTTTAACTCTGTCAGTTGAATGCACACATTGACAACCATTCAGTTTGATAGCACACTTTTGGTTTTAGAAGCAGATATTTCTCTGTACAGCCTATGGTCCCATTCACTCGGGAATATCCCAACGCAGCTCCTAGAAGAAAGGTGTTTCTGACTCGCTGAATCTCAACATAGATTCAACTCTCTTAGGTGAACGAACGCACAGCAGAGCAGTTTCAAGGAAACGTTTCTCCTGAGTCTTAGACGAAGTTTCCTGCTGTTTAGTACGTATGCGGGCATTGGGCTGGAAATACCGGTTTTGGGATTCTGCACAGAAAGGGTTTGCAAACCGCTGAATCCACACCTGAGTTTAACTCTGTCAGTTGAATGCACACATTGACAACCATTCAGTTAGATAGCTCCGTTTTGGTTTTAGAAGCAGATATTTCTCTGTACAGCCTATGGTCCCATTCACTCGGGAATATCCCAACGCAGCTCCTAGAAGAAACGTGTTTCTGACTCGCTGAATCTCAACATAGATTCAACTCTCTTAGGTGAACGAAGGCACAGCAGAGCAGTTTCAAGGAAACGTTTCTCCGGAGTTTTAGACGAAGTTTCCTGCTGTTTAGTACGGATGCCGGCATTGGGCTGGAAATACCGGTTTTGGGATTCTGCACAGAAAGGGTTTGCAAACCGCTGAATCCACAAGTGAGTTTAACTCTGTCAGTTGAATGCACACATTGACAACCATTCAGTTTGATAGCACTCTTTTGGTTTTAGAAGCAGATATTTCTCGGTACAGCCTATGGTCCCATTCACTCGGGAATATCCCAACGCAGCTCCTAGAAGAAACGTGTTTCTGACTCGCTGAATCTCAACATAGATTCAACTCTCTTAGGTGAACGAACGCACAGCAGAGCAGTTTCAAGGAAACGTTTCTCCTGAGTTTTAGACGAAGTTTCCTGCTGTTTAGTACGTATGCCGGCATTGGGCTGGAAATACCGGTTTTGGGATTCTGCACAGAAAGGGTTTGCAAACCGCTGAATCCACACGTGAGTTTAACTCTGTCAGTTGAATGCACACATTGGCAACCATTCAGTTTGATAGCACCCTTTTGGTTTTAGAAGCAGATATTTCTCTGTACAGCCTATGGTCCCATTCACTCGGGAATATCCCAACGCAGCTCCTAGAAGAAACGTGTTTCTGACTCGCTGAATCTCAACATAGATTCAACTCTCTTAGGTGAACGAACGCACAGCAGAGCAGTTTCAAAGAAACGTTTCTCCTGAGTTTTAGACGAAGTTTCCTGCTGTTTAGTACGGATGCCGGCATTGGGCTGGAAATACCGGTTTTGGGATTCTGCACAGAAATGGTTTGCAAACCGCTGAATCCACACGTGAGTTTAACTCTGTCAGTTGAATGCACACATTGACAACCATTCAGTTAGATAGCTCCGTTTTGGTTTTAGAAGCAGATATTTCTCTGTACAGCCTATGGTCCCATTCACTCGGGAATATCCCAACGCAGCTCCTAGAAGAACCGTGTTTCTGACTCGCTGAATCGCAACATAGATTCAACTCTCTTAGGTGAACGAACGCACAGCAGAGCAGTTTCAAGGAAACGTTTCTCCTGAGTTTTAGACGAAGTTTCCTACTGTTTCGTACGGATGCCGGCATTGGGCTCGACATACCGGTTTGGGATTCTGCACAGAAATGGTTTGCAAAGCGCTGAATACACACGTGAGTTTAACTCTGTCAGTTGAATGCACACATTGACAACCATTCAGTTAGATAGCTCCGTTTTGGTATTAGAAGCAGATATTTCTCTGTACAGCCTATGGTCCCATTCACTCGGGAATATCCCAACGCAGCTCCTAGCATAAACGTGTTTCTGACTCGCTGAATCTCAGCATAGTTTCAACTCTCTTAGGTGAACGAACGCACAGCAGAGCAGTTTCAAGGAAACATTTCTCCTGAGTTTTAGACGAAGTTTCCTGCTGTTTAGTACGGATGCCGGCATTGAGCTGGAATTACCGGTTTTGGCATTCTGCACAGAAAGGGTTTGTAAACCGCTGAATCCAAACGTGAGTTTAACTCTGTCAGTTGAATGCACACATTGACAACCATTCAGTTAGATACCACCCTTTTGGTTGTAGGAGCAGATATTCCTCTGTACAGCCTATGGTCCCATTCACTCGGGAATATCCCAACGCAGCTCCTAGAAGAAACGTGTTTCTGACTCGCTGAATCTCAACATAGATTCAACTCTCTTAGGTGAACGAACGCACAGCAGAGCAGTTTCAAGGAAACGTTTCTCCTGAGTTTTAGACGAAGTTTCCTGCTGTTTACTACGGATGCCGGCATTGGACTGGAAATACCGGTTTTGGGATTCTGCACAGAAAGGGTTTGCAAACCGCTGAATCCACACGTGAGTTTAACTCTGTCAGTTGAATGCACACATTGACAACCATTCAGTTAGATAGCTCCGTTTTGGTTTTAGAAGCAGATATTTCTCTGTACAGCCTATGGTCCCATTCACTCGGGAATATCCCAACGCAGCTCCTAGAAGAAACGTGTTTCTGACTCGCTGAATCTCAACATAGATTCAACTCTCTTAGGTGAACGAACGCACAGCAGAGCAGTTTCAAGGAAACGTTTCTCCTGAGTTTTAGACGAAGTTTCCTGCTGTTTAGTACGTATGCCGGCATTGGGCTGGAAATACCGGTTTTGGGATTCTGCACAGAAAGGGTTTGCAAACCGCTGAATCCACACGTGAGTTTAACTCTGTCAGTTGAATGCACACATTGACAACCATTCAGTTTGATAGCACACTTTTGGTTTTAGAAGCAGATATTTCTCTGTACAGCCTATGGTCCCATTCACTCGGGAATATCCCAACGCAGATCCTAGAAGAAACGTGTTTCTGACTCGCTGAATCTCAACATAGATTCAACTCTCTTAGGTGAACGAACTCACAGCAGAGCAGTTTCAAGGAAACGTTTCTCCTGAGTTTTAGACGAAGTTTCCTGCTGTTTAGTACGGATGCCGGCATTGGGCTGGAAATACCGGTTTTGGGATTCTGCACAGAGAGGGTTTGCAAACCGCGAATCCACACGTGAGTTTAACTCTGTCAGTTGAATGCACACATTGACAACCATTCAGTTTGATAGCACACTTTTGGTTTTAGAAGCAGATACTTCTCTGTACAGCCTATGGTCCCATTCACTCGGGAATATCCCAACGCAGCTCCTAGAAGAAACGTGTTTCTGACTCGCTGAGTCTCAACATAGATTCAACTCTCTTAGGTGAACGAACGCACAGCAGAGCAGTTTCAAGGAAACGTTTCTCCTGAGTCTTAGACGAAGTTTCCTGCTGTTTAGTACGTATGCCGGCATTGGGCTGGAAATACCGGTTTTGGGATTCTGCACAGAAAGGGTTTGCAAACCGCTGAATCCACACGTGAGTTTAACTCTGTCAGTTGAATGCACACATTGACAACCATTCAGTTAGATAGCTCCGTTTTGGTTTTAGAAGCAGATATTTCTCTGTACAGCCTATGGTCCCATTCACTCGGGAATATCCCAACGCAGCTCCTAGAAGAAACGTGTTTCTGACTCGCTGAATCTCAACATAGATTCAACTCTCTTAGGTGAACGAACACACAGCAGAGGAGTTTCAAGGAAACGTTTCTCCTGAGTTTTAGACGAAGTTTCCTGCTGTTTAGTACGTATGCCGGCATTGGGCTGGAAATACCGGTTTTGGGATTCTGCACAGAAAGGGTTTGCAAACCGCTGAATGCACACGTGAGTTTAACTCTGTCAGTTGAATGCACACATTGACAACCATTCAGTTTGATAGCACCCTTTTGGTTTTAGAAGCAGATATTTCTCTGTACCGCCTATGGTCCCATTCATTCGGGAATATCCCAACGCAGCTCCTAGAAGAAACGTGTTTCTGACTCGCTGAATCTCAACATAGATTCAACTCTCTTAGGTGAACGAACGCACAGCAGAGCAGTTTCAAGGAAACGTTTCTCCTGAGTCTTAGACGAAGTTTCCTGCTGTTTAGTACGGATGCCGGCATTGGGCTGGAAATACCGGTTTTGGGATTCTGCACAGAAAGTGTTTGCAAACCGCTGAATCCACACGTGAGTTTAACTCTGTCAGTTGAATGCACACATTGACAACCATTCAGTTAGATAGCTCCGTTTTGGTTTTAGAAGCAGATATTTCTCTGTACGGCCTATGGTCCCATTCACTCGGGAATATCCCAACGCAGCTCCTAGAAGAAACGTGTTTCTGACTCGCTGAATCTCAAAATAGATTCAACTCTCTTAGGTGAACGAACGCACAGCAGAGCAGTTTCAAGGAAACGTTTCTCCTGAGTTTTAGACGAAGTTTCCTGCTGTTTAGTACGGATGCCGGCATTGGGCTGGACATACCGGTTTTGGGATTCTGCACAGAAATGGTTTGCAAACCGCTGAATCCACACGTGAGTTTAACTCTGTCAGTTGAATTCACACATTGACAACCATTCAGTTAGATAGCTCCGTTTTGGTTTTAGAAGCAGATATTTCTCTGTACAGCCTATGGTCCCATTCACTCGGGAATATCCCAACGCAGCTCCTAGAAGAAACGTGTTTCTGACTCGCTGAATCTCAACATAGTTTCAACTCTCTTAGGTGATCGAACGCACAGCAGAGCAGTTTCAAGGAAACGTTTCTCCTGAGTTTTAGACGAAGTTTCCTGCTGTTTAGTACGGATGCCGGCATTGGGCTGGAAATACCGGTTTTGGGATTCTGCACAGAAAGGGTTTGCAAACCGCTGAATACACACGTGAGTTTAACTCTGTCAGTTGAATGCACACATTGACAACCATTCAGTTAGATAGCTCCGTTTTGGTTTTAGAAGCAGATATTTCTCTGTACAGCCTATGGTCTCATTCACTCGGGAATATCCCAACGCAGCTCCTAGAAGAAACGTGTTTCTGACTCGCTGAATCTCAACATAGATTCAACTCTCTTAGGTGAACGAACACACAGCAGAGCAGTTTCAAGGAAACGTTTCTCCTTAGTTTTAGACGAAGTTTCCTGCTGTTTAGTACGTATGCCGGCATTGGGCTGGAAATACCGGTTTTGGGATTCTGCACAGAAAGGGTTTGCAAACCGCTGAATCCACAAGTGAGTTTAACTCTGTCAGTTGAATGCACACATTGACAACCATTCAGTTTGATAGCACCCTTTTGGTTTTAGAAGCAGATATTTCTCTGTACCGCCTATGGTCCCATTCATTCAGGAATATCCCAACGCAGCTCCTAGAAGAAACGTGTTTCTGACTCGCTGAATCTCAACATAGATTCAACTCTCTTAGGTGAACGAACGCACAGCAGAGCAGTTTCAAGGAAACGTTTCTCCTGAGTCTTAGACGAAGTTTCCTGCTGTTTAGTACGTATGCCGGCATTGGGCTGGAAATACCGGTTTTGGGATTCTGCACAGAAAGGGTTTGCAAACCGCTGAATCCACACGTGAGTTTAACTCTGTCAGTTGAATGCACACATTGACAACCATTCAGTTAGATAGCTCCGTTTTGGTTTTAGAAGCAGATATTTCTCTGTACAGCCTATGGTCCCATTCACTCGGGAATATCCCAACGCAGCTCCTAGAAGAAACGTGTTTCTGACTCGCTGAATCTCAACATAGATTCAACTCTCTTAGGTGAACGAACGCACAGCAGAGCAGTTTCAAGGAAACGTTTCTCCTGAGTTTTAGACGAAGTTTCCTGCTGTTTAGTACGGATGCCGGCATTGGGCTGGACATACCGGTTTTGGGATTCTGCACAGAAATGGTTTGCAAACCGCTGAATCCACACGTGAGTTTAACTCTGTCAGTTGAATGCACACATTGACAACCATTCAGTTAGATAGCTCCGTTTTGGTTTTAGAAGCAGATATTTCCCTGTACAGCCTATGGTCCCATTCACTCGGGAATATCCCAACGCACCTCCTAGAAGAAACGTGTTTCTGACTCGCTGAATCTCAACATAGTTTCAACTCTCTTAGGTGATCGAACGCACAGCAGAGCAGTTTCAAGGAAACGTTTCTCCTGAGTTTTAGACGAAGTTTCCTGCTGTTTAGTACGTATGCCGGCATTGGGCTGGAAATACCGGTTTTGGGATTCTGCACAGAAAGGGTTTGCAAACCGCTGAATCCACACGTGAGTTTAACTCTGTCAGTTGAATGCACACATTGACAACCATTCAGTTAGATAGCTCCGTTTTGGTTTTAGAAGCAGATATTTCTCTGTACAGCCTATGGTCCCATTCACTCGGGAATATCCCAACGCAGCTCCTAGAAGAAACGTGTTTCTGACTCGCTGAATCTCAACATAGATTCAACTCTCTTAGGTGATCGAACGCACAGCAGAGCAGTTTCAAGGAAACGTTTCTCCTGAGTTTTAGACGAAGTTTCCTGCTGTTTAGTACGGATGCCGGCATTGGGCTGGAAATACCGGTTTTGGGATTCTGCACAGAAAGTGTTTGCAAACCGCTGAATCCACACGTGAGTTTAACTCTGTCAGTTGAATGCACACATTGACAACCATTCAGTTAGATACCACCCTTTTGGTTGTAGGAGCAGATATTTCTCTGTACAGCCTATGGTCCCATTCACTCGGGAATATCCCAACGCAGCTCCTAGAAGAAACGTGTTTCTGACTCGCTGAATCTCAACATAGATTCAACTCTCTTAGGTGAACGAACGCACAGCAGAGCAGTTTCAAGGAAACGTTTCTCCTGAGTTTTAGACGAAGTTTCCTGCTGTTTAGTACGTATGCCGGCATTGGGCTGGAAATACCGGTTTTGGGATTCTGCACAGAAAGGGTTTGCAAACCGCTGAATCCACACGTGAGTTTAACTCTGTCAGTTGAATGCACACATTGACAACCATTCAGTTAGATAGCTCCGTTTTGGTTTTAGAAGCAGATATTTCTCTGTACAGCCTATGGTCCCATTCACTCGGGAATATCCCAACGCAGCTCCTAGAAGAAACGTGTTTCTGACTCGCTGAATCTCAACATAGATTCAACTCTCTTAGGTGAACGAACGCACAGCAGAGCAGTTTCAAGGAAACGTTTCTCCTGACTTTTAGACGAAGTTTCCTGCTGTTTAGTACGTATGCCGGCATTGGTCTGGAAATACCGGTTTTGGGATTCTGCACAGAAAGGGTTTGCAAACCGCTGAATCCACACGTGAGTTTAACTCTGTCAGTTGAATGCACACATTGACAACCATTCAGTTTGATAGCACACTTTTGGTTTTAGAAGCAGATATTTCTCTGTACAGCCTATGGTCCCATTCACTCGGGAATATCCCAACGCAGCTCCTAGAAGAAACGTGTTTCTGACTCGCTGAATCTCAACATAGTTTCAACTCTCTTAGGTGATCGAACGCACAGCAGAGCAGTTTCAAGGAAACGTTTCTCCTGAGTTTTAGACGAAGTTTCCTGCTGTTTAGTACGGATGCCGGCATTGGGCTGGAAATACCGGTTTTGGGATTCTGCACAGAAAGGGTTTGCAAACCGCTGAATACACACGTGAGTTTAACTCTGTCAGTTGAATGCACACATTGACAACCATTCAGTTAGATAGCTCCGTTTTGGTTTTAGAAGCAGATATTTCTCTGTACAGCCTATGGTCTCATTCACTCGGGAATATCCCAACGCAGCTCCTAGAAGAAACGTGTTTCTGACTCGCTGAATCTCAACATAGATTCAACTCTCTTAGGTGAACGAACACACAGCAGAGCAGTTTCAAGGAAACGTTTCTCCTTAGTTTTAGACGAAGTTTCCTGCTGTTTAGTACGTATGCCGGCATTGGGCTGGAAATACCGGTTTTGGGATTCTGCACAGAAAGGGTTTGCAAACCGCTGAATCCACAAGTGAGTTTAACTCTGTCAGTTGAATGCACACATTGACAACCATTCAGTTTGATAGCACCCTTTTGGTTTTAGAAGCAGATATTTCTCTGTACCGCCTATGGTCCCATTCATTCAGGAATATCCCAACGCAGCTCCTAGAAGAAACGTGTTTCTGACTCGCTGAATCTCAACATAGATTCAACTCTCTTAGGTGAACGAACGCACAGCAGAGCAGTTTCAAGGAAACGTTTCTCCTGAGTCTTAGACGAAGTTTCCTGCTGTTTAGTACGTATGCCGGCATTGGGCTGGAAATACCGGTTTTGGGATTCTGCACAGAAAGGGTTTGCAAACCGCTGAATCCACACGTGAGTTTAACTCTGTCAGTTGAATGCACACATTGACAACCATTCAGTTAGATAGCTCCGTTTTGGTTTTAGAAGCAGATATTTCTCTGTACAGCCTATGGTCCCATTCACTCGGGAATATCCCAACGCAGCTCCTAGAAGAAACGTGTTTCTGACTCGCTGAATCTCAACATAGATTCAACTCTCTTAGGTGAACGAACGCACAGCAGAGCAGTTTCAAGGAAACGTTTCTCCTGAGTTTTAGACGAAGTTTCCTGCTGTTTAGTACGGATGCCGGCATTGGGCTGGACATACCGGTTTTGGGATTCTGCACAGAAATGGTTTGCAAACCGCTGAATCCACACGTGAGTTTAACTCTGTCAGTTGAATGCACACATTGACAACCATTCAGTTAGATAGCTCCGTTTTGGTTTTAGAAGCAGATATTTCCCTGTACAGCCTATGGTCCCATTCACTCGGGAATATCCCAACGCAGCTCCTAGAAGAAACGTGTTTCTGACTCGCTGAATCTCAACATAGTTT
Organism: Aotus nancymaae; assembly: GCF_030222135.1. Taxonomy (NCBI): domain Eukaryota; kingdom Metazoa; phylum Chordata; class Mammalia; order Primates; family Aotidae; genus Aotus; species Aotus nancymaae. Next base: position 358,168 of record NW_026988769.1, read on the forward strand.
CAACTCTCTTAGGTGATCGAACGCACAGCAGAGCAGTTTCAAGGAAACGTTTCTCCTGAGTTTTAGACGAAGTTTCCTGCTGTTTAGTACGGATGCCGGCATTGGGCTGGAAATACCGGTTTTGGGATTCTGCACAGAAAGTGTTTGCAAACCGCTGAATCCACACGTGAGTTTAACTCTGTCAGTTGAATGCACACATTGACAACCATTCAGTTAGATACCACCCTTTTGGTTGTAGGAGCAGATATTTCTCTGTACAGCCTATGGTCCCATTCACTCGGGAATATCCCAACGCAGCTCCTAGAAGAAACGTGTTTCTGACTCGCTGAATCTCAACATAGATTCAACTCTCTTAGGTGAACGAACGCACAGCAGAGCAGTTTCAAGGAAACGTTTCTCCTGAGTTTTAGACGAAGTTTCCTGCTGTTTAGTACGTATGCCGGCATTGGGCTGGAAATACCGGTTTTGGGATTCTGCACAGAAAGGGTTTGCAAACCGCTGAATCCACACGTGAGTTTAACTCTGTCAGTTCAATGCACACATTGACAACCATTCAGTTTGATAGCACACTTTTGGTTTTAGAAGCAGATATTTCTCTGTACAGCCTATGGTCCCATTCACTCGGGAATATCCCAACGCACCTCCTAGAAGAAACGTGTTTCTGACTCGCTGAATCTCAACATAGATTCAACTCTCTTAGGTGAACGAACGCACAGCAGAGCAGTTTCAAGGAAACGTTTCTCCTGAGTTTTAGACGAAGTTTCCTGCTGTTTACTACGGATGCCGGCATTGGACTGGAAATACCGGTTTTGGGATTCTGCACAGAAAGGGTTTGCAAACCGCTGAATCCACACGTGAGTTTAACTCTGTCAGTTGAATGCACACATTGACAACCATTCAGTTAGATAGCTCCGTTTTGGTTTTAGAAGCAGATATTTCTCTGTACAGCCTATGGTCCCATTCACTCGGGAATATCCCAACGCAGCTCCTAGAAGAAACGTGTTTCTGACTCGCTGAATCTCAACATAGATTCAACTCTCTTAGGTGAACGAACGCACAGCAGAGCAGTTTCAAGGAAACGTTTCTCCTGAGTTTTAGACGAAGTTTCCTGCTGTTTAGTACGTATGCCGGCATTGGGCTGGAAATACCGGTTTTGGGATTCTGCACAGAAAGGGTTTGCAAACCGCTGAATCCACACGTGAGTTTAACTCTGTCAGTTGAATGCACACATTGACAACCATTCAGTTTGATAGCACACTTTTGGTTTTAGAAGCAGATATTTCTCTGTACAGCCTATGGTCCCATTCACTCGGGAATATCCCAACGCAGCTCCTAGAAGAAACGTGTTTCTGACTCGCTGAATCTCAACATAGATTCAACTCTCTTAGGTGAACGAACGCACAGCAGAGCAGTTTCAAGGAAACGTTTCTCCTGAGTTTTAGACGAAGTTTCCTGCTGTTTAGTACGGATGCCGGCATTGGGCTGGAAATACCGGTTTTGGGATTCTGCACAGAGAGGGTTTGGAAACCGCTGAATCCACACGTGAGTTTAACTCTGTCAGTTGAATGCACACATTGACAACCATTCAGTTTGATAGCACACTTTTGGTTTTAGAAGCAGATATTTCTCTGTACAGCCTATGGTCCCATTCACTCGGGAATATCCCAACGCAGCTCCTAGAAGAAACGTGTTTCTGACTCGCTGAATCTCAACATAGATTCAACTCTCTTAGGTGAACGAACACACAGCAGAGCAGTTTCAAGGAAACGTTTCTCCTGAGTTTTAGACGAAGTTTCCTGCTGTTTAGTACGGATGCCGGCATTGGGCTGGAAATACCGGTTTTGGGATTCTGCACAGAAAGGGTTTGCAAACCGCTGAATCCACACGTGACTTTAACTCTGTCAGTTGAATGCACACATTGACAACCATTCAGTTAGATAGCTCCGTTTTGGTTTTAGAAGCAGATATTTCTCTGTACAGCCTATGGTCCCATTCACTCGGGAATATCCCAACGCAGCTCCTAGAAGAAACGTGTTTCTGACTCGCTGAATCTCAACATAGATTCAACTCTCTTAGGTGAACGAACGCACAGCAGAGCAGTTTCAAGGAAACGTTTCTCCTGAGTTTTAGACGAAGTTTCCTGCTGTTTAGTACGGATGCCGGCATTGGGCTGGACATACCGGTTTTGGGATTCTGCACAGAAAGGGTTTGCAAACCGCTGAATCCACACGTGAGTTTAACTCTGTCAGTTGAATGCACACATTGACAACCATTCAGTTTGATAGCACACTTTTGGTTTTAGAAGCAGATATTTCTCTGTACAGCCTATGGTCCCATTCACTCGGGAATATCCCAACGCACCTCCTAGAAGAAACGTGTTTCTGACTCGCTGAATCTCAACATAGATTCAACTCTCTTAGGTGAACGAACGCACAGCAGAGCAGTTTCAAGGAAACGTTTCTCCTGAGTTTTAGACGAAGTTTCCTGCTGTTTACTACGGATGCCGGCATTGGACTGGAAATACCGGTTTTGGGATTCTGCACAGAAAGGGTTTGCAAACCGCTGAATCCACACGTGAGTTTAACTCTGTCAGTTGAATGCACACATTGACAACCATTCAGTTAGATAGCTCCGTTTTGGTTTTAGAAGCAGATATTTCTCTGTACAGCCTATGGTCCCATTCACTCGGGAATATCCCAACGCAGCTCCTAGAAGAAACGTGTTTCTGACTCGCTGAATCTCAACATAGATTCAACTCTCTTAGGTGAACGAACGCACAGCAGAGCAGTTTCAAGGAAACGTTTCTCCTGAGTTTTAGACGAAGTTTCCTGCTGTTTAGTACGTATGCCGGCATTGGGCTGGAAATACCGGTTTTGGGATTCTGCACAGAAAGGGTTTGCAAACCGCTGAATCCACACGTGAGTTTAACTCTGTCAGTTGAATGCACACATTGACAACCATTCAGTTTGATAGCACACTTTTGGTTTTAGAAGCAGATATTTCTCTGTACAGCCTATGGTCCCATTCACTCGGGAATATCCCAACGCAGCTCCTAGAAGAAACGTGTTTCTGACTCGCTGAATCTCAACATAGATTCAACTCTCTTAGGTGAACGAACGCACAGCAGAGCAGTTTCAAGGAAACGTTTCTCCTGAGTTTTAGACGAAGTTTCCTGCTGTTTAGTACGGATGCCGGCATTGGGCTGGAAATACCGGTTTTGGGATTCTGCACAGAGAGGGTTTGGAAACCGCTGAATCCACACGTGAGTTTAACTCTGTCAGTTGAATGCACACATTGACAACCATTCAGTTTGATAGCACACTTTTGGTTTTAGAAGCAGATATTTCTCTGTACAGCCTATGGTCCCATTCACTCGGGAATATCCCAACGCAGCTCCTAGAAGAAACGTGTTTCTGACTCGCTGAATCTCAACATAGATTCAACTCTCTTAGGTGAACGAACACACAGCAGAGCAGTTTCAAGGAAACGTTTCTCCTGAGTTTTAGACGAAGTTTCCTGCTGTTTAGTACGGATGCCGGCATTGGGCTGGAAATACCGGTTTTGGGATTCTGCACAGAAAGGGTTTGCAAACCGCTGAATCCACACGTGAGTTGAACTCTGTCAGTTGAATGCACACATTGACAACCATTCAGTTAGATAGCTCCGTTTTGGTTTTAGAAGCAGATATTTCTCTGTACAGCCTATGGTCCCATTCACTCGGGAATATCCCAACGCAGCTCCTAGAAGAAACGTGTTTCTGACTCGCTGAATCTCAACATAGATTCAAATCTCTTAGGTGAACGAACGCACAGCAGAGCAGTTTCAAGGAAACGTTTCTCCTGAGTTTTAGACGAAGTTTCCTGCTCTTTAGTACGTATGCCGGCATTGGGCTGGAAATACCGGTTTTGGGTTTCTGCACAGAAAGGGTTTGCAAACCGCTGAATCCACACGTGAGTTTAACTCTGTCAGTTGAATGCACACATTGACAATCATTCAGTTAGATAGCTCCGTTTTGGTTTTAGAAGCAGATACTTCTCTGTACAGCCTATGGTCCCATTCACTCGGGAATATCCCAACGCAGCTCCTAGAAGAAACGTGTTTCTGACTCGCTGAATCTCAACATAGATTCAACTCTCTTAGGTGAACGAACGCACAGAAGAGCAGTTTCAAGGAAACGTTTCTCCTGAGTTTTAGACGAAGTTTCCTGCTGTTTAGTACGGATGCCGGCATTGGGCTGGAAATACCGGTTTTGGGATTCTGCACAGAAAGGGTTTGCAAACCGCTGAATCAACACGTGACTTTAACTCTGTCAGTTGAATGCACACATTGACAACCATTCAGTTAGATAGCTCCGTTTTGGTTTTAGAAGCAGATATTTCTCTGTACAGCCTATGGTCCCATTCACTCGGGAATATCCCAACGCAGCTCCTAGAAGAAACGTGTTTCTGACTCGCTGAATCTCAACATAGATTCAACTCTCTTAGGTGAACGAACGCACAGCAGAGCAGTTTCAAGGAAACGTTTCTCCTGAGTTTTAGACGAAGTTTCCTGCTGTTTAGTACGGATGCCGGCATTGGGCTGGACATACCGGTTTTGGGATTCTGCACAGAAAGGGTTTGCAAACCGCTGAATCCACACGTGAGTTTAACTCTGTCAGTTGAATGCACACATTGACAACCATTCAGTTTGATAGCACACTTTTGGTTTTAGAAGCAGATATTTCTCTGTACAGCCTATGGTCCCATTCACTCGGGAATATCCCAACGCACCTCCTAGAAGAAACGTGTTTCTGACTCGCTGAATCTCAACATAGATTCAACTCTCTTAGGTGAACGAACGCACAGCAGAGCAGTTTCAAGGAAACGTTTCTCCTGAGTTTTAGACGAAGTTTCCTGCTGTTTAGTACGTATGCCGGCATTGGGCTGGAAATACCGGTTTTGGGATTCTGCACAGAAAGGGTTTGCAAACCGCTGAATCCACACGTGAGTTTAACTCTGTCAGTTGAATGCACACATTGACAACCATTCAGTTAGATAGCTCCGTTTTGGTTTTAAAAGCAGATATTTCTCTGTACAGCCTATGGTCCCATTCACTCGGGAATATCCCAACGCAGCTCCTAGAAGAAACGTGTTTCTGACTCGCTGAATCTCAACATAGATTCAACTCTCTTAGGTGATCGAACGCACAGCAGAGCAGTTTCAAGGAAACGTTTCTCCTGAGTTTTAGACGAAGTTTCCTGCTGTTTAGTACGGATGCCGGCATTGGGCTGGAAATACCGGTTTTGGGATTCTGCACAGAAAGGGTTTGCAAACCGCTGAATCCACACGTGAGTTTAACTCTGTCAGTTGAATGCACACATTGACAACCATTCAGTTAGATAGCTCCGTTTTGGTTTTAGAAGCAGATATTTCTCTGTACAGCCTATGGTCCCATTCACTCGGGAATATCCCAACGCAGCTCCTAGAAGAAACGTGTTTCTGACTCGCTGAATCTCAACATAGATTCAAATCTCTTAGGTGAACGAACGCACAGCAGAGCAGTTTAAAGGAAACGTTTCTCCTGAGTTTTAGACGAAGTTTCCTACTCTTTATTACGTATGCCGGCATTGGGCTGGAAATACCGGTTTTGGGATTCTGCACAGAAATGGTTTGCAAACCGCTGAATCCACACGTGAGTTTAACTCTGTCAGTTGAATGCACACATTGACAACCATTCAGTTAGATAGCTCCGTTTTGGTTTTAGAAGCAGATATTTCTCTGTACAGCCTATGGTCCCATTCACTCGGGAATATCCCAACGCAGCTCCTAGAAGAAACGTGTTTCTGACTCGCTGAATCTCAACATAGATTCAACTCTCTTAGGTGAACGAACGCACAGCAGAGCAGTTTCAAGGAAACGTTTCTCCTGAGTTTTAGACGAAGTTTCCTGCTGTTTAGTACGGATGCCGGCATTGGGCTAGAAATACCGGTTTTGGGATTCTGCACAGAAAGGGTTTGCAAACCGCTGAATCCACACGTGAGTTTAACTCTGTCAGTTGAACGCACACATTGACAACCATTCAGTTTGATAGCACACTTTTGGTTTTAGAAGCAGATATTTCTCTGTACAGCCTATGGTCCCATTCACTCGGGAATATCCCAACGCAGCTCCTAGAAGAAACGTGTTTCTGACTCGCTGAATCTCAACATAGATTCAACTCTCTTAGGTGAACGAATGCACAGCAGAGCAGTTTCAAGGAAACGTTTCTCCTGAGTCTTAGACGAAGTTTCCTGCTGTTTAGTACGTATGCCGGCATTGGGCTGGAAATACCGGTTTTGGGATTCTTCACAGAAAGGGTTTGCAATCCGCTGAATACACACGTGAGTTTAACTCTGTCAGTTGAATGCACACATTGACAACCATTCAGTTAGATAGCTCCGTTTTGGTTTTAGAAGCAGATATTTCTCTGTACAGCCTATGGTCCCATTCACTCGGGAATATCCCAACGCAGCTCCTAGAAGAACCGTGTTTCTGACTCGCTGAATCTCAACATAGATTCAACTCTCTTAGGTGAACGAACGCACAGCAGAGCAGTTTCAAGGAAACGTTTCTCCTGAGTTTTAGACGAAGTTTCCTACTGTTTCGTACGGATGCCGGCATTGGGCTGGACATACCGGTTTGGGATTCTGCACAGAAATGGTTTGCAAAGCGCTGAATACACACGTGAGTTTAACTCTGTCAGTTGAATGCACACATTGACAACCATTCAGTTAGATAGCTCCGTTTTGGTATTAGAAGCAGATATTTCTCTGTACAGCCTATGGTCCCATTCACTCGGGAATATCCCAACGCAGCTCCTAGCATAAACGTGTTCTGACTCGCTGAATCTCAGCATAGTTTCAACTCTCTTAGGTGAACGAACGCTCAGCAGAGCAGTTTCAAGGAAACATTTCTACTGAGTTTTAGACGAAGTTTCCTGCTGTTTAGTACGGATGCCGGCATTGAGCTGGAATTACCGGTTTTTGCATTCTGCACAGAAAGGGTTTGTAAACCGCTGAATCCAAACGTGAGTTTAACTCTGTCAGTTGAATGCACACATTGACAACCATTCAGTTAGATACCACCCTTTTGGTTGTAGGAGCAGATATTCCTCTGTACAGCCTATGGTCCCATTCACTCGGGAATATCCCAACGCAGCTCCTAGAAGAAACGTGTTTCTGACTCGCTGAATCTCAACATAGATTCAACTCTCTTAGGTGAACGAACGCACAGCAGAGCAGTTTCAAGGAAACGTTTCTCCTGAGTTTTAGACGAAGTTTCCTGCTGTTTACTACGGATGCCGGCATTGGACTGGAAATACCGGTTTTGGGATTCTGCACAGAAAGGGTTTGCAAACCGCTGAATCCACACGTGAGTTTAACTCTGTCAGTTGAATGCACACATTGACAACCATTCAGTTAGATAGCTCCGTTTTGGTTTTAGAAGCAGATATTTCTCTGTACAGCCTATGGTCCCATTCACTCGGGAATATCCCAACGCAGCTCCTAGAAGAAACGTGTTTCTGACTCGCTGAATCTCAACATAGATTCAACTCTCTTAGGTGAACGAACGCACAGCAGAGCAGTTTCAAGGAAACGTTTCTCCTGAGTTTTAGACGAAGTTTCCTGCTGTTTAGTACGTATGCCGGCATTGGGCTGGAAATACCGGTTTTGGGATTCTGCACAGAAAGGGTTTGCAAACCGCTGAATCCACACGTGAGTTTAACTCTGTCAGTTGAATGCACACGTTGACAACCATTCAGTTTGATAGCACACTTTTGGTTTTAGAAGCAGATATTTCTCTGTACAGCCTATGGTCCCATTCACTCGGGAATATCCCAACGCAGCTCCTAGAAGAAACGTGTTTCTGACTCGCTGAATCTCAACATAGATTCAACTCTCTTAGGTGAACGAACGCACAGCAGAGCAGTTTCAAGGAAACGTTTCTCCTGAGTTTTAGACGAAGTTTCCTGCTGTTTAGTACAGATGCCGGCATTGGGCTGGAAATACCGGTTTTGGGATTCTGCACAGAGAGGGTTTGCAAACCGCGAATCCACACGTGAGTTTAACTCTGTCAGTTGAATGCACACATTGGCAACCATTTAGTTTGATAGCACACTTTTGGTTTTAGAAGCAGATATTTCTCTGTACAGCCTATGGTCCCATTCACTCGGGAATATCCCAACGCAGCTCCTAGAAGAAACGTGTTTCTGACTCGCTGAATCTCAACATAGATTCAACTCTCTTAGGTGAACGAACGCACAGCAGAGCAGTTTCAAGGAAACGTTTCTCCTGAATTTTAGACGAAGTTTCCTGCTGTTTAGTACGTATGCCGGCATTGGGCTGGAAATACCGGTTTTGGGATTCTGCACAGAAAGGGTTTGCAAACCGATGAATCCACACGTGAGTTTAACTCTGTCAGTTGAACGCACACATTGACAACCATTCACTTTGATAGCACACTTTTGGTTTTAGAAGCAGATATTTCTCTGTACAGCCTATGGTCCCATTCACTCGGGAATATCCCAACGCAGCTCCTAGAAGAAACGTGTTTCTGACTCGCTGAATCTCAACATAGATTCAACTCTCTTAGGTGAACGAACGCACAGCAGAGCAGTTTCAAGGAAACGTTTCTCCTGAGTTTTAGACGAAGTTTCCTGCTGTTTAGTACGGATGCCGGCATTGGGCTGGAAATACCGGTTTTGGGATTCTGCACAGAAAGGGTTTGCAAACCGCTGAATCCACACGTGAGTTTAACTCTGTCAGTTGAATGCACACATTGACAACCATTCAGTTAGATAGCTCCGTTTTGGTTTTAGAAGCAGATATTTCTCTTTACAGCCTATGGTCCCATTCACTCGGGAATATCCCAACGCAGCTCCTAGAAGAAACGTGTTTCTGACTCGCTGAATCTCAACATAGATTCAACTCTCTTAGGTGAACGAACTCACAGCAGAGCAGTTTCAAGGAAACGTTTCTCCTGAGTCTTAGACGAAGTTTCCTGCTGTTTAGTACGGATGCCGGCATTGGGCTGGAAATACCGGTTTTGGGATTCTGCACAGAAAGGGTTTGCAAACCGCTGAATCCACACGTGAGTTTAACTCTGTCAGTTGAATGCACACATTGACAACCATTCAGTTTGATAGCACACTTTTGGTTTTAGAAGCAGATATTTCTCTGTACAGCCTATGGTCCCATTCACTCGGGAATATCCCAACGCAGCTCCTAGAAGAAACGTGTTTCTGACTCGCTGAATCTCAACATAGATTCAACTCTCTTAGGTGAACGAACGCACAGCAGAGCAGTTTCAAGGAAACGTTTCTCCTGAGTTTTAGACGAAGTTTCCTGCTGTTTACTACGGATGCCGGCATTGGGCTGGAAATACCGGTTTTGGGATTCTGCACAGAAAGGGTTGGCAAACCGCTGAATCCACACGTGAGTTTAACTCTGTCAGTTGAATGCACACATTGACAACCATTCAGTTTGATAGCACCCTTTTGGTTTTAGAAGCAGATATTTCTCTGTACAGCCTATGGTCCCATTCACTCGGGAATATCCCAACGCAGCTCCTAGAAGAAACGTGTTTCTGACACGCTGAGTCTCAACATAGATTCAACTCTCTTAGGTGAACGAAGGCACAGCAGAGCAGTTTCAAGGAAACGTTTCTCCTGAGTTTTAGACGAAGTTTCCTGCTGTTTAGTACGTATGCCGGCATTGGGCTGGAAATACCGGTTTTGGGATTCTGCACAGAAAGGGTTTGCAAACCGCTGAATCCACACGTGAGTTTAACTCTGTCAGTTGAATGCACACATTGACAACCATTCAGTTTGATAGCACACTTTTGGTTTTAGAAGCAGATATTTCTCTGTTCAGCCTATGGTCCCATTCACTCGGGAATATCCCAACGCAGCTCCTAGAAGAAACGTGTTTCTGACTCGCTGAATCTCAACATACATTCAACTCTCTTAGGTGAACGAACGCACAGCAGAGCAGTTTCAAGGAAACGTTTCTCCTGAGTTTTAGACGAAGTTTCCTGCTGTTTAGTACAGATGCCGGCATTGGGCTGGAAATACCGGTTTTGGGATTCTTCACAGAAAGGGTTTGCAATCCGCTGAATCCACACGTGAGTTTAACTCTGTCAGTTGAATGCACACATTGACAACCATTCAGTTAGATAGCTCCGTTTTGGTTTTAGAAGCAGATATTTCTCTGTACAGCCTATGGTCCCATTCACTCGGGAATATCCCAACGCAGCTCCTAGAAGAACCGTGTTTCTGACTCGCTGAATCTCAACATAGATTCAACTCTCTTAGGTGAACGAACGCACAGCAGAGCAGTTTCAAGGAAACGTTTCTCCTGAGTTTTAGACGAAGTTTCCTACTGTTTCGTACGGATGCCGGCATTGGGCTGGACATACCGGTTTGGGATTCTGCACAGAAATGGTTTGCAAAGCGCTAAATACACACGTGAGTTTAACTCTGTCAGTTGAATGTACACATTGACAACCATTCAGTTAGATAGCTCCGTTTTGGTATTAGAAGCAGATATTTCTCTGTACAGCCTATGGTCCCATTCACTCGGGAATATCCCAACGCAGCTCCAAGCATAAACGTGTTTCTGACTCGCTGAATCTCAGCATAGTTTCAACTCTCTTAGGTGAACGAACGCGCAGCAGAGCAGTTTCAAGGAAACATTTCTACTGAGTTTTAGACGAAGTTTCCTGCTGTTTAGTACGGATGCCGGCATTGAGCTGGAATTACCGGTTTTGGCATTCTGCACAGAAAGGGTTTGTAAACCGCTGAATCCAAACGTGAGTTTAACTCTGTCAGTTGAATGCACACATTGACAACCGTTCAGTTAGATACCACCCTTTTGGTTGTAGGAGCAGATATTCCTCTGTACAGCCTATGGTCCCATTCACTCGGGAATATCCCAACGCAGCTCCTAGAAGAAACGTGTTTCTGACTCGCTGAATCTCAACATAGATTCAACTCTCTTAGGTGAACGAACGCACAGCAGAGCAGTTTCAAGGAAACGTTTCTCCTGAGTTTTAGACGAAGTTTCCTGCTGTTTACTACGGATGCCGGCATTGGACTGGAAATACCGGTTTTGGGATTCTGCACAGAAAGGGTTTGCAAACCGCTGAATCCACACGTGAGTTTAACTCTGTCAGTTGAATGCACACATTGACAACCATTCAGTTAGATAGCTCCGTTTTGGTTTTAGAAGCAGATATTTCTCTGTACAGCCTATGGTCCCATTCACTCGGGAATATCCCAACGCAGCTCCTAGAAGAAACGTGTTTCTGACTCGCTGAATCTCAACATAGATTCAACTCTCTTAGGTGAACGAACGCACAGCAGAGCAGTTTCAAGGAAACGTTTCTCCTGAGTTTTAGACGAAGTTTCCTGCTGTTTAGTACGTATGCCGGCATTGGGCTGGAAATACCGGTTTTGGGATTCTGCACAGAAAGGGTTTGCAAACCGCTGAATCCACACGTGAGTTTAACTCTGTCAGTTGAATGCACACATTGACAACCATTCAGTTTGATAGCACACTTTTGGTTTTAGAAGCAGATATTTCTCTGTACAGCCTATGGTCCCATTCACTCGGGAATATCCCAACGCAGCTCCTAGAAGAAACGTGTTTCTGACTCGCTGAATCTCAACATAGATTCAACTCTCTTAGGTGAACGAAGGCACAGCAGAGCAGTTTCAAGGAAACGTTTCTCCTGAGTTTTAGACGAAGTTTCCTGCTGTTTAGTACGTATGCCGGCATTGGGCTGGAAATACCGGTTTTGGGATTCTGCACAGAGAGGGTTTGCAAACCGCGAATCCACACGTGAGTTTAACTCTGTCAGTTGAATGCACACATTGACAACCATTCAGTTTGATAGCACACTTTTGGTTTTAGAAGCAGATATTTCTCTGTACAGCCTATGGTCCCATTCACTCGGGAATATCCCAACGCAGCTCCTAGAAGAAACGTGTTTCTGACTCGCTGAATCTCAACATAGATTCAACTCTCTTAGGTGAACGAACGCACAGCAGAGCAGTTTCAAGGAAACGTTTCTCCTGAGTCTTAGACGAAGTTTCCTGGTGTTTAGTACGTATGCGGGCATTGGGCTGGAAATACCGGTTTTGGGATTCTGCACAGAAAGGGTTTGCAAACCGCTGAATCCACACCTGAGTTTAACTCTGTCTGTTGAATGCACACATTGACAACCATTCAGTTAGATAGCTCCGTTTTGGTTTTAGAAGCAGATATTTCTCTGTACAGCCTATGGTCCCATTCACTCGGGAATATCCCAACGCAGCTCCTAGAAGAAACGTGTTTCTGACTCGCTGAATCTCAACATAGATTCAACTCTCTTAGGTGAACGAAGGCACAGCAGAGCAGTTTCAAGGAAACGTTTCTCCGGAGTTTTAGACGAAGTTTCCTGCTGTTTAGTACGGATGCCGGCATTGGGCTGGAAATACCGGTTTTGGGATTCTGCACAGAAAGGGTTTGCAAACCGCTGAATCCACAAGTGAGTTTAACTCTGTCAGTTGAATGCACACATTGACAACCATTCAGTTTGATAGCACTCTTTTGGTTTTAGAAGCAGATATTTCTCTGTACAGCCTATGGTCCCATTCACTCGGGAATATCCCAACGCAGCTCCTAGAAGAAACGTGTTTCTGACTCGCTGAATCTCAACATAGATTCAACTCTCTTAGGTGAACGAACGCACAGCAGAGCAGTTTCAAGGAAACGTTTCTCCTGAGTTTTAGACGAAGTTTCCTGCTGTTTAGTACGTATGCCGGCATTGGGCTGGAAATACCGGTTTTGGGATTCTGCACAGAAAGGGTTTGCAAACCGCTGAATCCACACGTGAGTTTAACTCTGTCAGTTGAATGCACACATTGACAACCATTCAGTTTGATAGCACCCTTTTGGTTTTAGAAGCAGATATTTCTCTGTACAGCCTATGGTCCCATTCACTCGGGAATATCCCATCGCAGCTCCTAGAAGAAACGTGTTTCTGACTCGCTGAATCTCAACATAGATTCAACTCTCTTAGGTGAACGAACGCACAGCAGAGCAGTTTCAAAGAAACGTTTCTCCTGAGTTTTAGACGAAGTTTCCTGCTGTTTAGTACGGATGCCGGCATTGGGCTGGACATACCGGTTTTGGGATTCTGCACAGAAATGGTTTGCAAACCGCTGAATCCACACGTGAGTTTAACTCTGTCAGTTGAATGCACACATTGACAACCATTCAGTTAGATAGCTCCGTTTTGGTTTTAGAAGCAGATATTTCTCTGTACAGCCTATGGTCCCATTCACTCGGGAATATCCCAACGCAGCTCCTAGAAGAACCGTGTTTCTGACTCGCTGAATCGCAACATAGATTCAACTCTCTTAGGTGAACGAACGCACAGCAGAGCAGTTTCAAGGAAACGTTTCTCCTGAGTTTTAGACGAAGTTTCCTACTGTTTCGTACGGATGCCGGCATTGGGCTGGACATACCGGTTTGGGATTCTGCACAGAAATGGTTTGCAAAGCGCTGAATACACACGTGAGTTTAACTCTGTCAGTTGAATGCACACATTGACAACCATTCAGTTAGATAGCTCCGTTTTGGTATTAGAAGCAGATATTTCTCTGTACAGCCTATGGTCCCATTCACTCGGGAATATCCCAACGCAGCTCCTAGCATAAACGTGTTTCTGACTCGCTGAATCTCAGCATAGTTTCAACTCTCTTAGGTGAACGAACGCGCAGCAGAGCAGTTTCAAGGAAACATTTCTCCTGAGTTTTAGACGAAGTTTCCTGCTGTTTAGTACGGATGCCGGCATTGAGCTGGAATTACCGGTTTTGGCATTCTACACAGAAAGGGTTTGTAAACCGCTGAATCCAAACGTGAGTTTAACTCTGTCAGTTGAATGCACACATTGACAACCATTCAGTTAGATACAACCCTTTTGGTTGTAGGAGCAGATATTCCTCTGTAAAGCCTATGGTCCCATTCACTCGGGAATATCCCAACGCAGCTCCTAGAAGAAACGTGTTTCTGACTCGCTGAATCTCAACATAGATTCAACTCTCTTAGGTGAACGAACGCACAGCAGAGCAGTTTCAAGGAAACGTTTCTCCTGAGTTTTAGACGAAGTTTCCTGCTGTTTAGTACGTATGCCGGCATTGGGCTGGAAATACCGGTTTTGGGATTCTGCACAGAAAGGGTGTGCAAACCGCTGAATCCACACGTGAGTTTAACTCTGTCAGTTGAATGCACACATTGACAACCATTCAGTTTGATAGCACACTTTTGGTTTTAGAAGCAGATATTTCTCTGTACAGCCTATGGTCCCATTCACTCGGGAATATCCCAACGCAGATCCTAGAAGAAACGTGTTTCTGACTCGCTGAATCTCAACATAGATTCAACTCTCTTAGGTGAACGAACTCACAGCAGAGCAGTTTCAAGGAAACGTTTCTCCTGAGTTTTAGACGAAGTTTCCTGCTGTTTAGTACGGATGCCGGCATTGGGCTGGAAATACCGGTTTTGGGATTCTGCACAGAGAGGGTTTGCAAACCGCGAATCCACACGTGAGTTTAACTCTGTCAGTTGAATGCACACATTGACAACCATTCAGTTTGATAGCACACTTTTGGTTTTAGAAGCAGATATTTCTCTGTACAGCCTATGGTCCCATTCACTCGGGAATATCCCAACGCAGCTCCTAGAAGAAACGTGTTTCTGACTCGCTGAATCTCAACATAGATTCAACTCTCTTAGGTGAACGAACGCACAGCAGAGCAGTTTCAAGGAAACGTTTCTCCTGAGTCTTAGACGAAGTTTCCTGCTGTTTAGTACGTATGCCGGCATTGGGCTGGAAATACCGGTTTTGGGATTCTGCACAGAAAGGGTTTGCAAACCGCTGAATCCACACGTGAGTTTAACTCTGTCAGTTGAATGCACACATTGACAACCATTCAGTTAGATAGCTCCGTTTTGGTTTTAGAAGCAGATATTTCTCTGTACAGCCTATGGTCCCATTCACTCGGGAATATCCCAACGCAGCTCCTAGAAGAAACGTGTTTCTGACTCGCTGAATCTCAACATAGATTCAACTCTCTTAGGTGAACGAACACACAGCAGAGGAGTTTCAAGGAAACGTTTCTCCTGAGTTTTAGACGAAGTTTCCTGCTGTTTAGTACGTATGCCGGCATTGGGCTGGAAATACCGGTTTTGGGATTCTGCACAGAAAGGGTTTGCAAACCGCTGAATCCACACGTGAGTTTAACTCTGTCAGTTGAATGCACACATTGACAACCATTCAGTTTGATAGCACCCTTTTGGTTTTAGAAGCAGATATTTCTCTGTACCGCCTATGGTCCCATTCATTCGGGAATATCCCAACGCAGCTCCTAGAAGAAACGTGTTTCTGACTCGCTGAATCTCAACATAGATTCAACTCTCTTAGGTGAACGAACGCACAGCAGAGCAGTTTCAAGGAAACGTTTCTCCTGAGTCTTAGACGAAGTTTCCTGCTGTTTAGTACGGATGCCGGCATTGGGCTGGAAATACCGGTTTTGGGATTCTGCACAGAAAGTGTTTGCAAACCGCTGAATCCACACGTGAGTTTAACTCTGTCAGTTGAATGCACACATTGACAACCATTCAGTTTGATAGCACACTTTTGGTTTTAGAAGCAGATATTTCTCTGTACAGCCTATGGTCCCATTCACTCGGGAATATCCCAACGCAGCTCCTAGAAGAAACGTGTTTCTGACTCGCTGAATCTCAACATAGATTCAACTCTCTTAGGTGAACGAACGCACAGCAGAGCAGTTTCAAGGAAACGTTTCTCCTGAGTCTTAGACGAAGTTTCCTGGTGTTTAGTACGTATGCGGGCATTGGGCTGGAAATACCGGTTTTGGGATTCTGCACAGAAAGGGTTTGCAAACCGCTGAATCCACACCTGAGTTTAACTCTGTCTGTTGAATGCACACATTGACAACCATTCAGTTAGATAGCTCCGTTTTGGTTTTAGAAGCAGATATTTCTCTGTACAGCCTATGGTCCCATTCACTCGGGAATATCCCAACGCAGCTCCTAGAAGAAACGTGTTTCTGACTCGCTGAATCTCAACATAGATTCAACTCTCTTAGGTGAACGAACGCACAGCAGAGCAGTTTCAAGGAAACGTTTCTCCGGAGTTTTAGACGAAGTTTCCTGCTGTTTAGTACGGATGCCGGCATTGGGCTGGAAATACCGGTTTTGGGATTCTGCACAGAAAGGGTTTGCAAACCGCTGAATCCACAAGTGAGTTTAACTCTGTCAGTTGAATGCACACATTGACAACCATTCAGTTTGATAGCACTCTTTTGGTTTTAGAAGCAGATATTTCTCTGTACAGCCTATGGTCCCATTCACTCGGGAATATCCCAACGCAGCTCCTAGAAGAAACGTGTTTCTGACTCGCTGAATCTCAACATAGATTCAACTCTCTTAGGTGAACGAACGCACAGCAGAGCAGTTTCAAGGAAACGTTTCTCCTGAGTTTTAGACGAAGTTTCCTGCTGTTTAGTACGTATGCCGGCATTGGGCTGGAAATACCGGTTTTGGGATTCTGCACAGAAAGGGTTTGCAAACCGCTGAATCCACACGTGAGTTTAACTCTGTCAGTTGAATGCACACATTGACAACCATTCAGTTTGATAGCACCCTTTTGGTTTTAGAAGCAGATATTTCTCTGTACAGCCTATGGTCCCATTCACTCGGGAATATCCCAACGCAGCTCCTAGAAGAAACGTGTTTCTGACTCGCTGAATCTCAACATAGATTCAACTCTCTTAGGTGAACGAACGCACAGCAGAGCAGTTTCAAAGAAACGTTTCTCCTGAGTTTCAGACGAAGTTTCCTGCTGTTTAGTACGGATGCCGGCATTGGGCTGGACATACCGGTTTTGGGATTCTGCACAGAAATGGTTTGCAAACCGCTGAATCCACACGTGAGTTTAACTCTGTCAGTTGAATGCACACATTGACAACCATTCAGTTAGATAGCTCCGTTTTGGTTTTAGAAGCAGATATTTCTCTGTACAGCCTATGGTCCCATTCACTCGGGAATATCCCAACGCAGCTCCTAGAAGAACCGTGTTTCTGACTCGCTGAATCGCAACATAGATTCAACTCTCTTAGGTGAACGAACGCACAGCAGAGCAGTTTCAAGGAAACGTTTCTCCTGAGTTTTAGACGAAGTTTCCTACTGTTTCGTACGGATGCCGGCATTGGGCTGGACATACCGGTTTGGGATTCTGCACAGAAATGGTTTGCAAAGCGCTGAATACACACGTGAGTTTAACTCTGTCAGTTGAATGCACACATTGACAACCATTCAGTTAGATAGCTCCGTTTTGGTATTAGAAGCAGATATTTCTCTGTACAGCCTATGGTCCCATTCACTCGGGAATATCCCAACGCAGCTCCTAGCATAAACGTGTTTCTGACTCGCTGAATCTCAGCATAGTTTCAACTCTCTTAGGTGAACGAACGCGCAGCAGAGCAGTTTCAAGGAAACATTTCTCCTGAGTTTTAGACGAAGTTTCCTGCTGTTTAGTACGGATGCCGGCATTGAGCTGGAATTACCGGTTTTGGCATTCTGCACAGAAAGGGTTTGTAAACCGCTGAATCCAAACGTGAGTTTAACTCTGTCAGTTGAATGCACACATTGACAACCATTCAGTTAGATACAACCCTTTTGGTTGTAGGAGCAGATATTCCTCTGTACAGCCTATGGTCCCATTCACTCGGGAATATCCCAACGCAGCTCCTAGAAGAAACGTGTTTCTGACTCGCTGAATCTCAACATAGATTCAACTCTCTTAGGTGAACGAACGCACAGCAGAGCAGTTTCAAGGAAACGTTTCTCCTGAGTTTTAGACGAAGTTTCCTGCTGTTTAGTACGTATGCCGGCATTGGGCTGGAAATACCGGTTTTGGGATTCTGCACAGAAAGGGTTTGCAAACCGCTGAATCCACACGTGAGTTTAACTCTGTCAGTTGAATGCACACATTGACAACCATTCAGTTTGATAGCACACTTTTGGTTTTAGAAGCAGATATTTCTCTGTACAGCCTATGGTCCCATTCACTCGGGAATATCCCAACGCAGATCCTAGAAGAAACGTGTTTCTGACTCGCTGAATCTCAACATAGATTCAACTCTCTTAGGTGAACGAACTCACAGCAGAGCAGTTTCAAGGAAACGTTTCTCCTGAGTTTTAGACGAAGTTTCCTGCTGTTTAGTACGGATGCCGGCATTGGGCTGGAAATACCGGTTTTGGGATTCTGCACAGAGAGGGTTTGCAAACCGCGAATCCACACGTGAGTTTAACTCTGTCAGTTGAATGCACACATTGACAACCATTCAGTTTGATACAACACTTTTGGTTTTAGAAGCAGATATTTCTCTGTACAGCCTATGGTCCCATTCACTCGGGAATATCCCAACGCAGCTCCTAGAAGAAACGTGTTTCTGACTCGCTGAATCTCAACATAGATTCAACTCTCTTAGGTGAACGAACGCACAGCAGAGCAGTTTCAAGGAAACGTTTCTCCTGAGTCTTAGACGAAGTTTCCTGCTGTTATGTACGTATGCCGGCATTGGGCTGGAAATACCGGTTTTGGGATTCTGCACAGAAAGGGTTTGCAAACCGCTGAATCCACACGTGAGTTTAACTCTGTCAGTTGAATGCACACATTGACAACCATTCAGTTAGATAGCTCCGTTTTGGTTTTAGAAGCAGATATTTCTCTGTACAGCCTATGGTCCCATTCACTCGGGAATATCCCAACGCAGCTCCTAGAAGAAACGTGTTTCTGACTCGCTGAATCTCAACATAGATTCAACTCTCTTAGGTGAACGAACACACAGCAGAGGAGTTTCAAGGAAACGTTTCTCCTGAGTTTTAGACGAAGTTTCCTGCTGTTTAGTATGTATGCCGGCATTGGGCTGGAAATACCGGTTTTGGGATTCTGCACAGAAAGGGTTTGCAAACCGCTGAATCCACACGTGAGTTTAACTCTGTCAGTTGAATGCACACATTGACAACCATTCAGTTTGATAGCACCCTTTTGGTTTTAGAAGCAGATATTTCTCTGTACCGCCTATGGTCCCATTCATTCGGGAATATCCCAACGCAGCTCCTAGAAGAAACGTGTTTCTGACTCGCTGAATCTCAACATAGATTCAACTCTCTTAGGTGAACGAACGCACAGCAGAGCAGTTTCAAGGAAACGTTTCTCCTGAGTCTTAGACGAAGTTTCCTGCTGTTTAGTACGGATGCCGGCATTGGGCTGGAAATACCGGTTTTGGGATTCTGCACAGAAAGTGTTTGCAAACCACTGAATCCACACGTGAGTTTAACTCTGTCAGTTGAATGCACACATTGACAACCATTCAGTTAGATAGCTCCGTTTTGGTTTTAGAAGCAGATATTTCTCTGTACGGCCTATGGTCCCATTCACTCGGGAATATCCCAACGCAGCTCCTAGAAGAAACGTGTTTCTGACTCGCTGAATCTCAACATAGATTCAACTCTCTTAGGTGAACGAACGCACAGCAGAGCAGTTTCAAGGAAACGTTTCTCCTGAGTTTTAGACGAAGTTTCCTGCTGTTTAGTACGGATGCCGGCATTGGGCTGGACATACCGGTTTTGGGATTCTGCACAGAAATGGTTTGCAAACCGCTGAATCCACACGTGAGTTTAACTCTGTCAGTTGAATTCACACATTGACAACCATTCAGTTAGATAGCTCCGTTTTGGTTTTAGAAGCAGATATTTCTCTGTACAGCCTATGGTCCCATTCACTCGGGAATATCCCAACGCAGCTCCTAGAAGAAACGTGTTTCTGACTCGCTGAATCTCAACATAGTTTCAACTCTCTTAGGTGATCGAACGCTCAGCAGAGCAGTTTCAAGAAAACGTTTCTCCTGAGTTTTAGACGAAGTTTCCTGCTGTTTAGTACGGATGCCGGCATTGGGCTGGAAATACCGGTTTTGGGATTCTGCACAGAAAGGGTTTGCAAACCGCTGAATACACACGTGAGTTTAACTCTGTCAGTTGAATGCACACATTGACAACCATTCAGTTAGATAGCTCCGTTTTGGTTTTAGAAGCAGATATTTCTCTGTACAGCCTATGGTCTCATTCACTCGGGAATATCCCAACGCAGCTCCTAGAAGAAACGTGTTTCTGACTCGCTGAATCTCAACATAGATTCAACTCTCTTAGGTGAACGAACACACAGCAGAGCAGTTTCAAGGAAACGTTTCTCCTTAGTTTTAGACGAAGTTTCCTGCTGTTTAGTACGTATGCCGGCATTGGGCTGGAAATACCGGTTTTGGGATTCTGCACAGAAAGGGTTTGCAAACCGCTGAATCCACACGTGAGTTTAACTCTGTCAGTTGAATGCACACATTGACAACCATTCAGTTAGATAGCTCCGTTTTGGTTTTAGAAGCAGATATTTCTCTGTACAGCCTATGGTCCCATTCACTCGGGAATATCCCAACGCAGCTCCTAGAAGAAACGTGTTTCTGACTCGCTGAATCTCAACATAGATTCAACTCTCTTAGGTGATCGAACGCACAGCAGAGCAGTTTCAAGGAAACGTTTCTCCTGAGTTTTAGACGAAGTTTCCTGCTGTTTAGTACGGATGCCGGCATTGGGCTGGAAATACCGGTTTTGGGATTCTGCACAGAAAGTGTTTGCAAACCGCTGAATCCACACGTGAGTTTAACTCTGTCAGTTGAATGCACACATTGACAACCATTCAGTTAGATAGCTCCGTTTTGGTTTTAGAAGCAGATATTTCTCTGTACAGCCTATGGTCCCATTCACTCGGGAATATCCCAACGCAGCTCCTAGAAGAAACGTGTTTCTGACTCGCTGAATCTCAACATAGATTCAACTCTCTTAGGTGAACGAACGCACAGCAGAGCAGTTTCAAGGAAACGTTTCTCCTGACTTTTAGACGAAGTTTCCTGCTGTTTAGTACGTATGCCGGCATTGGGCTGGAAATACCGGTTTTGGGATTCTGCACAGAAAGGGTTTGCAAACCGCTGAATCCACACGTGAGTTTAACTCTGTCAGTTGAATGCACACATTGACAACCATTCAGTTTGATAGCACACTTTTGGTTTTAGAAGCAGATATTTCTCTGTACAGCCTATGGTCCCATTCACTCGGGAATATCCCAACGCAGCTCCTAGAAGAAACGTGTTTCTGACTCGCTGAATCTCAACATAGATTCAACTCTCTTAGGTGAACGAACGCACAGCAGAGCAGTTTCAAGGAAACGTTTCTCCTGAGTTTTAGACGAAGTTTCCTGCTGTTTAGTACGGATGCCGGCATTGGGCTGGAAATACCGGTTTTGGGATTCTGCACAGAGAGGGTTTGCAAACCGCTGAATCCACACGTGAGTTTAACTCTGTCAGTTGAATGCACACATTGACAACCATTCAGTTTGATAGCACACTTTTGGTTTTAGAAGCAGATATTTCTCTGTACAGCCTATGGTCCCATTCACTCGGGAATATCCCAACGCAGCTCCTAGAAGAAACGTGTTTCTGACTCGCTGAATCTCAACATAGATTCAACTCTCTTAGGTGAACGAACACACAGCAGAGCAGTTTCAAGGAAACGTTTCTCCTGAGTTTTAGACGAAGTTTCCTGCTGTTTAGTACGGATGCCGGCATTGGGCTGGAAATACCGGTTTTGGGATTCTGCACAGAAAGGGTTTGCAAACCGCTGAATCAACACGTGACTTTAACTCTGTCAGTTGAATGCACACATTGACAACCATTCAGTTAGATAGCTCCGTTTTGGTTTTAGAAGCAGATATTTCTCTGTACAGCCTATGGTCCCATTCACTCGGGAATATCCCAACGCAGCTCCTAGAAGAAACGTGTTTCTGACTCGCTGAATCTCAACATAGATTCAACTCTCTTAGGTGAACGAACGCACAGCAGAGCAGTTTCAAGGAAACGTTTCTCCTGAGTTTTAGACGAAGTTTCCTGCTGTTTAGTACGGATGCCGGCATTGGGCTGGACATACCGGTTTTGGGATTCTGCACAGAAAGGGTTTGCAAACCGCTGAATCCACACGTGAGTTTAACTCTGTCAGTTGAATGCACACATTGACAACCATTCAGTTTGATAGCACACTTTTGGTTTTAGAAGCAGATATTTCTCTGTACAGCCTATGGTCCCATTCACTCGGGAATATCCCAACGCACCTCCTAGAAGAAACGTGTTTCTGACTCGCTGAATCTCAACATAGATTCAACTCTCTTAGGTGAACGAACGCACAGCAGAGCAGTTTCAAGGAAACGTTTCTCCTGAGTTTTAGACGAAGTTTCCTGCTGTTTACTACGGATGCCGGCATTGGACTGGAAATACCGGTTTTGGGATTCTGCACAGAAAGGGTTTGCAAACCGCTGAATCCACACGTGAGTTTAACTCTGTCAGTTGAATGCACACATTGACAACCATTCAGTTAGATAGCTCCGTTTTGGTTTTAGAAGCAGATATTTCTCTGTACAGCCTATGGTCCCATTCACTCGGGAATATCCCAACGCAGCTCCTAGAAGAAACGTGTTTCTGACTCGCTGAATCTCAACATAGATTCAACTCTCTTAGGTGAACGAACGCACAGCAGAGCAGTTTCAAGGAAACGTTTCTCCTGAGTTTTAGACGAAGTTCCCTGCTGTTTAGTACGGATGCCGGCATTGGGCTGGAAATACCGGTTTTGGGATTCTGCACAGAAAGGGTTTGCAAACCGCTGAATCCACACGTGAGTTTAACTCTGTCAGTTGAATGCACACATTGACAACCATTCAGTTTGATAGCACACTTTTGGTTTTAGAAGCAGATATTTCTCTGTACAGCCTATGGTCCCATTCACTCGGGAATATCCCAACGCAGCTCCTAGAAGAAACGTGTTTCTGACTCGCTGAATCTCAACATAGATTCAACTCTCTTAGGTGAACGAACGCACAGCAGAGCAGTTTCAAGGAAACGTTTCTCCTGAGTTTTAGACGAAGTTTCCTGCTGTTTAGTACGGATGCCGGCATTGGGCTGGAAATACCGGTTTTGGGATTCTGCACAGAGAGGGTTTGGAAACCGCTGAATCAACACGTGACTTTAACTCTGTCAGTTGAATGCACACATTGACAACCATTCAGTTTGATAGCACACTTTTGGTTTTAGAAGCAGATATTTCTCTGTACAGCCTATGGTCCCATTCACTCGGGAATATCCCAACGCAGCTCCTAGAAGAAACGTGTTTCTGACTCGCTGAATCTCAACATAGATTCAACTCTCTTAGGTGAACGAACACACAGCAGAGCAGTTTCAAGGAAACGTTTCTCCTGAGTTTTAGACGAAGTTTCCTGCTGTTTAGTACGGATGCCGGCATTGGGCTGGAAATACCGGTTTTGGGATTCTGCACAGAAAGGGTTTGCAAACCGCTGAATCCACAAGTGAGTTGAACTCTGTCAGTTGAATGCACACATTGACAACCATTCAGTTAGATAGCTCCGTTTTGGTTTTAGAAGCAGATATTTCTCTGTACAGCCTATGGTCCCATTCACTCGGGAATATCCCAACGCAGCTCCTAGAAGAAACGTGTTTCTGACTCGCTGAATCTCAACATAGATTCAACTCTCTTAGGTGAACGAACGCACAGCAGAGCAGTTTCAAGGAAACGTTTCTCCTGAGTTTTAGACGAAGTTCCCTGCTGTTTAGTACGTATGCCGGCATTGGGCTGGAAATACCGGTTTTGGGATTCTGCACAGAAAGGGTTTGCAAACCGCTGAATCCACACGTGAGTTTAACTCTGTCAGTTGAATGCACACATTGACAACCATTCAGTTTGATAGCACACTTTTGGTTTTAGAAGCAGATATTTCTCTGTACAGCCTATGGTCCCATTCACTCGGGAATATCCCAACGCAGCTCCTAGAAGAAACGTGTTTCTGACTCGCTGAATCTCAACATAGATTCAACTCTCTTAGGTGAACGAACGCACAGCAGAGCAGTTTCAAGGAAACGTTTCTCCTGAGTTTTAGACGAAGTTTCCTGCTGTTTAGTACGGATGCCGGCATTGGGCTGGAAATACCGGTTTTGGGATTCTGCACAGAGAGGGTTTGGAAACCGCTGAATCAACACGTGACTTTAACTCTGTCAGTTGAATGCACACATTGACAACCATTCAGTTTGATAGCACACTTTTGGTTTTAGAAGCAGATATTTCTCTGTACAGCCTATGGTCCCATTCACTCGGGAATATCCCAACGCAGCTCCTAGAAGAAACGTGTTTCTGACTCGCTGAATCTCAACATAGATTCAACTCTCTTAGGTGAACGAACACACAGCAGAGCAGTTTCAAGGAAACGTTTCTCCTGAGTTTTAGACGAAGTTTCCTGCTGTTTAGTACGGATGCCGGCATTGGGCTGGAAATACCGGTTTTGGGATTCTGCACAGAAAGGGTTTGCAAACCGCTGAATCCACAAGTGAGTTGAACTCTGTCAGTTGAATGCACACATTGACAACCATTCAGTTAGATAGCTCCGTTTTGGTTTTAGAAGCAGATATTTCTCTGTACAGCCTATGGTCCCATTCACTCGGGAATATCCCAACGCAGCTCCTAGAAGAAACGTGTTTCTGACTCGCTGAATCTCAACGTAGATTCAAATCTCTTAGGTGAACGAACGCACAGCAGAGCAGTTTCAAGGAAACGTTTCTCCTGAGTTTTAGACGCAGTTTCCTGCTCTTTAGTACGTATGCCGGCATTGGGCTGGAAATACCGGTTTTGGGTTTCTGCACAGAAAGGGTTTGCAAACCGCTGAATCCACACGTGAGTTTAACTCTGTCAGTTGAATGCACACATTGACAACCATTCAGTTAGATAGCTCCGTTTTGGTTTTAGAAGCAGATACTTCTCTGTACAGCCTATGGTCCCATTCACTCGGGAATATCCCAACGCAGCTCCTAGAAGAAACGTGTTTCTGACTCGCTGAATCTCAACATAGATTCAACTCTCTTAGGTGAACGAACGCACAGAAGAGCAGTTTCAAGGAAACGTTTCTCCTGAGTTTTAGACGAAGTTTCCTGCTGATTAGTACGGATGCCGGCATTGGGCTGGAAATACCGGTTTTGGGATTCTGCACAGAAAGGGTTTGCAAACCGCTGAATCAACACGTGACTTTAACTCTGTCAGTTGAATGCACACATTGACAACCATTCAGTTAGATAGCTCCGTTTTGGTTTTAGAAGCAGATATTTCTCTGTACAGCCTATGGTCCCATTCACTCGGGAATATCCCAACGCAGCTCCTAGAAGAAACGTGTTTCTGACTCGCTGAATCTCAACATAGATTCAACTCTCTTAGGTGAACGAACGCACAGCAGAGCAGTTTCAAGGAAACGTTTCTCCTGAGTTTTAGACGAAGTTCCCTGCTGTTTAGTACGTATGCCGGCATTGGGCTGGAAATACCGGTTTTGGGATTCTGCACAGAAAGGGTTTGCAAACCGCTGAATCCACACGTGAGTTTAACTCTGTCAGTTGAATGCACACATTGACAACCATTCAGTTTGATAGCACACTTTTGGTTTTAGAAGCAGATATTTCTCTGTACAGCCTATGGTCCCATTCACTCGGGAATATCCCAACGCAGCTCCTAGAAGAAACGTGTTTCTGACTCGCTGAATCTCAACATAGATTCAACTCTCTTAGGTGAACGAACGCACAGCAGAGCAGTTTCAAGGAAACGTTTCTCCTGAGTTTTAGACGAAGTTTCCTGCTGTTTAGTACGGATGCCGGCATTGGGCTGGAAATACCGGTTTTGGGATTCTGCACAGAGAGGGTTTGGAAACCGCTGAATCAACACGTGACTTTAACTCTGTCAGTTGAATGCACACATTGACAACCATTCAGTTTGATAGCACACTTTTGGTTTTAGAAGCAGATATTTCTCTGTACAGCCTATGGTCCCATTCACTCGGGAATATCCCAACGCAGCTCCTAGAAGAAACGTGTTTCTGACTCGCTGAATCTCAACATAGATTCAACTCTCTTAGGTGAACGAACACACAGCAGAGCAGTTTCAAGGAAACGTTTCTCCTGAGTTTTAGACGAAGTTTCCTGCTGTTTAGTACGGATGCCGGCATTGGGCTGGAAATACCGGTTTTGGGATTCTGCACAGAAAGGGTTTGCAAACCGCTGAATCCACAAGTGAGTTGAACTCTGTCAGTTGAATGCACACATTGACAACCATTCAGTTAGATAGCTCCGTTTTGGTTTTAGAAGCAGATATTTCTCTGTACAGCCTATGGTCCCATTCACTCGGGAATATCCCAACGCAGCTCCTAGAAGAAACGTGTTTCTGACTCGCTGAATCTCAACGTAGATTCAAATCTCTTAGGTGAACGAACGCACAGCAGAGCAGTTTCAAGGAAACGTTTCTCCTGAGTTTTAGACGCAGTTTCCTGCTCTTTAGTACGTATGCCGGCATTGGGCTGGAAATACCGGTTTTGGGTTTCTGCACAGAAAGGGTTTGCAAACCGCTGAATCCACACGTGAGTTTAACTCTGTCAGTTGAATGCACACATTGACAACCATTCAGTTAGATAGCTCCGTTTTGGTTTTAGAAGCAGATACTTCTCTGTACAGCCTATGGTCCCATTCACTCGGGAATATCCCAACGCAGCTCCTAGAAGAAACGTGTTTCTGACTCGCTGAATCTCAACATAGATTCAACTCTCTTAGGTGAACGAACGCACAGAAGAGCAGTTTCAAGGAAACGTTTCTCCTGAGTTTTAGACGAAGTTTCCTGCTGATTAGTACGGATGCCGGCATTGGGCTGGAAATACCGGTTTTGGGATTCTGCACAGAAAGGGTTTGCAAACCGCTGAATCAACACGTGACTTTAACTCTGTCAGTTGAATGCACACATTGACAACCATTCAGTTAGATAGCTCCGTTTTGGTTTTAGAAGCAGATATTTCTCTGTACAGCCTATGGTCCCATTCACTCGGGAATATCCCAACGCAGCTCCTAGAAGAAACGTGTTTCTGACTCGCTGAATCTCAACATAGATTCAACTCTCTTAGGTGAACGAACGCACAGCAGAGCAGTTTCAAGGAAACGTTTCTCCTGAGTTTTAGACGAAGTTTCCTGCTGTTTAGTACGGATGCCGGCATTGGGCTGGACATACCGGTTTTGGGATTCTGCACAGAAAGGGTTTGCAAACCGCTGAATCCACACGTGAGTTTAACTCTGTCAGTTGAATGCACACATTGACAACCATTCAGTTTGATAGCACACTTTTGGTTTTAGAAGCAGATATTTCTCTGTACAGCCTATGGTCCCATTCACTCGGGAATATCCCAACGCAGCTCCTAGAAGAAACGTGTTTCTGACTCGCTGAATCTCAACATAGATTCAAATCTCTTAGGTGAACGAACGCACAGCAGAGCAGTTTCAAGGAAACGTTTCTCCTGAGTTTTAGACGAAGTTTCCTACTCTTTATTACGTATGCCGGCATTGGGCTGGAAATACCGGTTTTGGGATTCTGCACAGAAATGGTTTGCAAACCGCTGAATCCACACGTGAGTTTAACTCTGTCAGTTGAATGCACACATTGACAACCATTCAGTTAGATAGCTCCGTTTTGGTTTTAGAAGCAGATATTTCTCTGTACAGCCTATGGTCCCATTCACTCGGGAATATGCCAACGCAGCTCCTAGAAGAAACGTGTTTCTGACTCGCTGAATCTCAACATAGATTCAACTCTCCTAGGTGAACGAACGCACAGCAGAGCAGTTTCAAGGAAACGTTTCTCCTGAGTTTTAGACGAAGTTTCCTGCTGTTTAGTACGGATGCCGGCATTGGGCTAGAAATACCGGTTTTGGGATTCTGCACAGAAAGGGTTTGCAAACCGCTGAATCCACACGTGAGTTTAACTCTGTCAGTTGAATGCACACATTGACAACCATTCAGTTTGATAGCACACTTTTGGTTTTAGAAGCAGATATTTCTCTGTACAGCCTATGGTCCCATTCACTCGGGAATATCCCAACGCAGCTCCTAGAAGAAACGTGTTTCTGACTCGCTGAATCTCAACATAGATTCAACTCTCTTAGGTGAACGAACGCACAGCAGAGGAGTTTCAAGGAAACGTTTCTCCTGAGTTTTAGACGAAGTTTCCTGCTGTTTAGTACGGATGCCGGCATTGGCTGGAAATACCGGTTTTGGGATTCTGCACAGAAAGGGTTTGCAAACCGCAGAATCCACACGTGAGTTTAACTCTGTCAGTTGAATGCACACATTGACAACCATTCATTTAGATAGCACACTTTTGGTTTTAGAAGCAGATATTTCTCTGTACAGCCTATGGTCCCATTCACTCGGGAATATCCCAACGCAACTCCTAGAAGAAACGTGTTTCTGACTCGCTGAATCTCAACATAGATTCAACTCTCTTAGGTGAACGAACGCACAGCAGAGCAGTTTCAAGGAAACGTTTCTCCTGAGTCTTAGACGAAATTTCCTGCTGTTTAGTACGTATGCCGGCATTGGGCTGGAAATACCGGTTTTGGGATTCTGCACAGAAAGGGTTTGCAAACCGCTGAATCCACACGTGAGTTTACCTCTGTCAGTTGAATGCACACATTGACAACCATTCAGTTAGATAGCTCCGTTTTGGTTTTAGAAGCAGATATTTCTCTGTACAGCCTATGGTCCCATTCACTCGGGAATATCCCAACGCAGCTCCTAGAAGAAACGTGTTTCTGACTCGCTGAATCTCAACATAGATTCAACTCTCTTAGGTGAACGAACGCACAGCAGAGCAGTTTCAAGGAAACGTTTCTCCTGAGTTTTAGACGAAGTTTCCTGCTGTTTAGTACGGATGCCGGCATTGGGCTGGAAATACCGGTTTTGGGATTCTGCACAGAAAGGGTTTGCAAACCGCTGAATCCACACGTGAGTTTAACTCTGTCAGTTGAATGCACACATTGACAACCATTCAGTTAGATAGCTCCGTTTTGGTTTTAGAAGCAGATATTTCTCTGTGCAGCCTATGGTCCCATTCACTCGGGAATATCCCAACGCAGCTCCTAGAAGAAACGTGTTTCTGACTCGCTGAATCTCAACATAGATTCAACTCTCTTAGGTGATCGAACGCACAGCAGAGCAGTTTCAAGGAAACGTTTCTCCTGAGTTTTAGACGAAGTTTCCTGCTGTTTAGTACGGATGCCGGCATTGGGCTGGAAATACCGGTTTTGGGATTCTGCACAGAAATGGTTTGCAAACCGCTGAATCCACACGAGAGTTTAACTCTGTCAGTTGAATGCACACATTGACAACCATTCAGTTAGATAGCTCCGTTTTGGTTTTAGAAGCAGATATTTCTCTGTACAGCCTATGGTCCCATTCACTCGGGAATATCCCAACGCAGCTCCTAGAAGAAACGTGTTTCTGACTCGCTGAATCTCAACATAGATTCAACTCTCTTAGGTGAACGAACGCACAGCAGAGCAGTTTCAAGGAAACGTTTCTCCTGAGTTTTAGACGAAGTTTCCTGCTGTTTACTACGGATGCTGGCATTGGGCTGGAAATACCGGTTTTGGGATTCTGCACAGAAAGGGTTTGCAAACCGCTGAATCCACACGTGAGTTTAACTCTGTCAGTTGAATGCACACATTGACAACCATTCAGTTAGATAGCTCCGTTTTGGTTTTAGAAGCAGATATTTCTCTGTACAGCCTATGGTCCCATTCACTCAGGAATATCCCAATGCAGCTCCTAGAAGAAACGTGTTTCTGACTCGCTGAATCTCAACATAGATTCAACTCTCTTAGGTGAACGAACGCACAGCAGAGCAGTTTCAAGGAAACGTTTCTCCTGAGTTTTAGACGAAGTTTCCTGCTGTTTAGTACGTATGCCGGCATTGGGCTGGAAATACCGGTTTTGGGATTCTGCACAGAAAGGGTTTGCAAACCGCTGAATCCACACGTGAGTTTAACTCTGTCAGTTGAATGCACACATTGACAACCATTCAGTTTGATAGCACCCTTTTGGTTTTAGAAGCAGATATTTCTCTGTACAGCCTATGGTCCCATTCACTCGGGAATATCCCAACGCAGCTCCTAGAAGAAACGTGTTTCTGACTCGCTGAGTCTCAACATAGATTCAACTCTCTTAGGTGAACGAAGGCACAGCAGAGCAGTTTCAAGGAAACGTTTCTCCTGAGTTTTAGACGAAGTTTCCTGCTGTTTAGTACGTATGCCGGCATTGGGCTGGAAATACCGGTTTTGGGATTCTGCACAGAAAGGGTTTGCAAACCGCTGAATCCACACGTAAATTTAACTCTGTCAGTTGAATGCACACATTGACAACCATTCAGTTAGATACCACCCTTTTGGTTGTAGGAGCAGATATTTCTCTGTACAGCCTATGGTCCCATTCACTCGGGAATGTCCCAACGCAGCTCCTAGAAGAAACGTGTTTCTGACTCGCTGAATCTCAACATAGATTCAACTCTCTTAGGTGAACGAACGCACAGCAGAGCAGTTTCAAGGAAACGTTTCTCCTGAGTTTTAGACGAAGTTTCCTGCTGTTTACTACGGATGCCGGCATTGGGCTGGAAATACCGGTTTTGGGATTCTGCACAGAAAGGGTTTGCAAACCGCTGAATCCACACGTGAGTTTAACTCTGTCAGTTGAATGCACACATTGACAACCATTCAGTTTGATAGCACACTTTTGGTTTTAGAAGCAGATATTTCTCTGTACAGCCTATGGTCCCATTCACTCGGGAATATCCCAACGCAGCTCCTAGAAGAAACGTGTTTCTGACTCGCTGAATCTCAACATAGATTCAACTCTCTTAGGTGAACGAACGCACAGCAGAGCAGTTTCAAGGAAACGTTTCTCCTGAGTTTTAGACGAAGTTTCCTGCTGTTTAGTACGGATGCCGGCATTGGGCTGGAAATACCGGTTTTGGGATTCTGCACAGAAAGGGTTTGCAAACCGCAGAATCCACACGTGAGTTTAACTCTGTCAGTTGAATGCACACATTGACAACCATTCATTTAGATAGCACACTTTTGGTTTTAGAAGCAGATATTTCTCTGTACAGCCTATGGTCCCATTCACTCGGGAATATCCCAACGCAACTCCTAGAAGAAACGTGTTTCTGACTCGCTGAATCTCAACATAGATTCAACTCTCTTAGGTGAACGAACGCACAGCAGAGCAGTTTCAAGGAAACGTTTCTCCTGAGTCTTAGACGAAATTTCCTACTGTTTAGTACGTATGCCGGCATTGGGCTGGAAATACCGGTTTTGGGATTCTGCACAGAAAGGGTGTGCAAACCGCTGAATCCACACGTGAGTTTACCTCTGTCAGTTGAATGCACACATTGACAACCATTCAGTTAGATAGCTCCGTTTTGGTTTTAGAAGCAGATATTTCTCTGTACAGCCTATGGTCCCATTCACTCGGGAATATCCCAACGCAGCTCCTAGAAGAAACGTGTTTCTGACTCGCTGAATCTCAACATAGATTCAACTCTCTTAGGTGAACGAACGCACAGCAGAGCAGTTTCAAGGAAACGTTTCTCCTGAGTTTTAGACGAAGTTTCCTGCTGTTTAGTACGGATGCCGGCATTGGGCTGGAAATACCGGTTTTGGGATTCTGCACAGAAAGGGTTTGCAAACCGCTGAATCCACACGTTAGTTTAACTCTGTCAGTTGAATGCACACATTGACAACCATTCAGTTAGATAGCTCCGTTTTGGTTTTAGAAGCAGATATTTCTCTGTACAGCCTATGGTCCCATTCACTCGGGAATATCCCAACGCAGCTCCTAGAAGAAACGTGTTTCTGACTCGCTGAATCTCAACATAGATTCAACTCTCTTAGGTGATCGAACGCACAGCAGAGCAGTTTCAAGGAAACGTTTCTCCTGAGTTTTAGACGAAGTTTCCTGCTGTTTAGTACGGATGCCGGCATTGGGCTGGAAATACCGGTTTTGGGATTCTGCACAGAAAGGGTTTGCAAACCGCTGAATCCACACGTGAGTTTAACTCTGTCAGTTGAATGCACACATTGACAACCATTCAGTTAGATACCACCCTTTTGGTTGTAGGAGCAGATATTTCTCTGTACAGCCTATGGTCCCATTCACTCGGGAATATCCCAACGCAGCTCCTAGAAGAAACGTGTTTCTGACTCGCTGAATCTCAACATAGATTCAACTCTCTTAGGTGAACGAACGCACATCAGAGCAGTTTCAAGGAAACGTTTCTCCTGAGTTTTAGACGAAGTTTCCTGCTGTTTACTACGGATGCCGGCATTGGACTGGAAATACCGGTTTTGGGATTCTGCACAGAAAGGGTTTGCAAACCGCTGAATCCACACGTGAGTTTAACTCTGTCAGTTGAATGCACACATTGACAACCATTCAGTTTGATAGCACACTTTTGGTTTTAGAAGCAGATATTTCTCTGTACAGCCTATGGTCCCATTCACTCGGGAATATCCCAACGCAGCTCCTAGAAGAAACGTGTTTCTGACTCGCTGAATCTCAACATAGATTCAACTCTCTTAGGTGAACGAACGCACAGCAGAGGAGTTTCAAGGAAACGTTTCTCCTGAGTTTTAGACGAAGTTTCCTGCTGTTTAGTACGGATGCCGGCATTGGCTGGAAATACCGGTTTTGGGATTCTGCACAGAAAGGGTTTGCAAACCGCAGAATCCACACGTGAGTTTAACTCTGTCAGTTGAATGCACACATTGACAACCATTCATTTAGATAGCACACTTTTGGTTTTAGAAGCAGATATTTCTCTGTACAGCCTATGGTCCCATTCACTCGGGAATATCCCAACGCAACTCCTAGAAGAAACGTGTTTCTGACTCGCTGAATCTCAACATAGATTCAACTCTCTTAGGTGAACGAACGCACAGCAGAGCAGTTTCAAGGAAACGTTTCTCCTGAGTCTTAGACGAAATTTCCTGCTGTTTAGTACGTATGCCGGCATTGGGCTGGAAATACCGGTTTTGGGATTCTGCACAGAAAGGGTTTGCAAACCGCTGAATCCACACGTGAGTTTACCTCTGTCAGTTGAATGCACACATTGACAACCATTCAGTTAGATAGCTCCGTTTTGGTTTTAGAAGCAGATATTTCTCTGTACAGCCTATGGTCCCATTCACTCGGGAATATCCCAACGCAGCTCCTAGAAGAAACGTGTTTCTGACTCGCTGAATCTCAACATAGATTCAACTCTCTTAGGTGAACGAACGCACAGCAGAGCAGTTTCAAGGAAACGTTTCTCCTGAGTTTTAGACGAAGTTTCCTGCTGTTTAGTACGGATGCCGGCATTGGGCTGGAAATACCGGTTTTGGGATTCTGCACAGAAAGGGTTTGCAAACCGCTGAATCCACACGTGAGTTTAACTCTGTCAGTTGAATGCACACATTGACAACCATTCAGTTAGATAGCTCCGTTTTGGTTTTAGAAGCAGATATTTCTCTGTGCAGCCTATGGTCCCATTCACTCGGGAATATCCCAACGCAGTTCCTAGAAGAAACGTGTTTCTGACTCGCTGAATCTCAACATAGATTCAACTCTCTTAGGTGATCGAACGCACAGCAGAGCAGTTTCAAGGAAACGTTTCTCCTGAGTTTTAGACGAAGTTTCCTGCTGTTTAGTACGGATGCCGCCATTGGGCTGGAAATACCGGTTTTGGGATTCTGCACAGAAATGGTTTGCAAACCGCTGAATCCACACGAGAGTTTAACTCTGTCAGTTGAATGCACACATTGACAACCATTCAGTTAGATAGCTCCGTTTTGGTTTTAGAAGCAGATATTTCTCTGTACAGCCTATGGTCCCATTCACTCGGGAATATCCCAACGCAGCTCCTAGAAGAAACGTGTTTCTGACTCGCTGAATCTCAACATAGATTCAACTCTCTTAGGTGAACGAACGCACAGCAGAGCAGTTTCAAGGAAACGTTTCTCCTGAGTTTTAGACGAAGTTTCCTGCTGTTTACTACGGATGCTGGCATTGGGCTGGAAATACCGGTTTTGGGATTCTGCACAGAAAGGGTTTGCAAACCGCTGAATCCACACGTGAGTTTAACTCTGTCAGTTGAATGCACACATTGACAACCATTCAGTTAGATAGCTCCGTTTTGGTTTTAGAAGCAGATATTTCTCTGTACAGCCTATGGTCCCATTCACTCGGGAATATCCCAATGCAGCTCCTAGAAGAAACGTGTTTCTGACTCGCTGAATCTCAACATAGATTCAACTCTCTTAGGTGAACGAACGCACAGCAGAGCAGTTTCAAGGAAACGTTTCTCCTGAGTTTTAGACGAAGTTTCCTGCTGTTTAGTACGTATGCCGGCATTGGGCTGGAAATACCGGTTTTGGGATTCTGCACAGAAAGGGTTTGCAAACCGCTGAATCCACACGTGAGTTTAACTCTGTCAGTTGAATGCACACATTGACAACCATTCAGTTTGATAGCACCCTTTTGGTTTTAGAAGCAGATATTTCTCTGTACAGCCTATGGTCCCATTCACTCGGGAATATCCCAACGCAGCTCCTAGAAGAAACGTGTTTCTGACTCGCTGAGTCTCAACATAGATTCAACTCTCTTAGGTGAACGAAGGCACAGCAGAGCAGTTTCAAGGAAACGTTTCTCCTGAGTTTTAGACGAAGTTTCCTGCTGTTTAGTACGTATGCCGGCATTGGGCTGGAAATACCGGTTTTGGGATTCTGCACAGAAAGGGTTTGCAAACCGCTGAATCCACACGTAAATTTAACTCTGTCAGTTGAATGCACACATTGACAACCATTCAGTTAGATACCACCCTTTTGGTTGTAGGAGCAGATATTTCTCTGTACAGCCTATGGTCCCATTCACTCGGGAATGTCCCAACGCAGCTCCTAGAAGAAACGTGTTTCTGACTCGCTGAATCTCAACATAGATTCAACTCTCTTAGGTGAACGAACGCACAGCAGAGCAGTTTCAAGGAAACGTTTCTCCTGAGTTTTAGACGAAGTTTCCTGCTGTTTACTACGGATGCCGGCATTGGGCTGGAAATACCGGTTTTGGGATTCTGCACAGAAAGGGTTTGCAAACCGCTGAATCCACACGTGAGTTTAACTCTGTCAGTTGAATGCACACATTGACAACCATTCAGTTTGATAGCACACTTTTGGTTTTAGAAGCAGATATTTCTCTGTACAGCCTATGGTCCCATTCACTCGGGAATATCCCAACGCAGCTCCTAGAAGAAACGTGTTTCTGACTCGCTGAATCTCAACATAGATTCAACTCTCTTAGGTGAACGAACGCACAGCAGAGCAGTTTCAAGGAAACGTTTCTCCTGAGTTTTAGACGAAGTTTCCTGCTGTTTAGTACGGATGCCGGCATTGGGCTGGAAATACCGGTTTTGGGATTCTGCACAGAAAGGGTTTGCAAACCGCAGAATCCACACGTGAGTTTAACTCTGTCAGTTGAATGCACACATTGACAACCATTCATTTAGATAGCACACTTTTGGTTTTAGAAGCAGATATTTCTCTGTACAGCCTATGGTCCCATTCACTCGGGAATATCCCAACGCAACTCCTAGAAGAAACGTGTTTCTGACTCGCTGAATCTCAACATAGATTCAACTCTCTTAGGTGAACGAACGCACAGCAGACCAGTTTCAAGGAAACGTTTCTCCTGAGTCTTAGACGAAATTTCCTACTGTTTAGTACGTATGCCGGCATTGGGCTGGAAATACCGGTTTTGGGATTCTGCACAGAAAGGGTGTGCAAACCGCTGAATCCACACGTGAGTTTACCTCTGTCAGTTGAATGCACACATTGACAACCATTCAGTTAGATAGCTCCGTTTTGGTTTTAGAAGCAGATATTTCTCTGTACATCCTATGGTCCCATTCACTCGGGAATATCCCAACGCAGCTCCTAGAAGAAACGTGTTTCTGACTCGCTGAATCTCAACATAGATTCAACTCTCTTAGGTGAACGAACGCACAGCAGAGCAGTTTCAAGGAAACGTTTCTCCTGAGTTTTAGACGAAGTTTCCTGCTGTTTAGTACGGATGCCGGCATTGGGCTGGAAATACCGGTTTTGGGATTCTGCACAGAAAGGGTTTGCAAACCGCTGAATCCACACGTTAGTTTAACTCTGTCAGTTGAATGCACACATTGACAACCATTCAGTTAGATAGCTCCGTTTTGGTTTTAGAAGCAGATATTTCTCTGTACAGCCTATGGTCCCATTCACTCGGGAATATCCCAACGCAGCTCCTAGAAGAAACGTGTTTCTGACTCGCTGAATCTCAACATAGATTCAACTCTCTTAGGTGATCGAACGCACAGCAGAGCAGTTTCAAGGAAACGTTTCTCCTGAGTTTTAGACGAAGTTTCCTGCTGTTTAGTACGGATGCCGGCATTGGGCTGGAAATACCGGTTTTGGGATTCTGCACAGAAAGGGTTTGCAAACCGCTGAATCCACACGTGAGTTTAACTCTGTCAGTTGAATGCACACATTGACAACCATTCAGTTAGATACCACCCTTTTGGTTGTAGGAGCAGATATTTCTCTGTACAGCCTATGGTCCCATTCACTCGGGAATATCCCAACGCAGCTCCTAGAAGAAACGTGTTTCTGACTCGCTGAATCTCAACATAGATTCAACTCTCTTAGGTGAACGAACGCACAGCAGAGCAGTTTCAAGGAAACGTTTCTCCTGAGTTTTAGACGAAGTTTCCTGCTGTTTACTACGGATGCCGGCATTGGACTGGAAATACCGGTTTTGGGATTCTGCACAGAAAGGGTTTGCAAACCGGTGAATCCACACGTGAGTTTAACTCTGTCAGTTGAATGCACACATTGACAACCATTCAGTTTGATAGCACACTTTTGGTTTTAGAAGCAGATATTTCTCTGTACAGCCTATGGTCCCATTCACTCGGGAATATCCCAACGCAGCTCCTAGAAGAAACGTGTTTCTGACTCGCTGAATCTCAACATAGATTCAACTCTCTTAGGTGAACGAACGCACAGCAGAGCAGTTTCAAGGAAACGTTTCTCCTGAGTCTTAGACGAAGTTTCCTGCTGTTTAGTACGTATGCCGGCATTGGGCTGGAAATACCGGTTTTGGGATTCTGCACAGAAAGGGTTTGCAAACCGCTGAATCCACACGTGAGTTTAACTCTGTCAGTTGAATGCACACATTGACAACCATTCAGTTAGATAGCTCCCTTTTGGTTTTAGAAGCAGATATTTCTCTGTACAGCCTATGGTCCCATTCACTCGGGAATATCCCAACGCAGCTCCTAGAAGAAACGTGTTTCTGACTCGCTGAATCTCAACATAGATTCAACTCTCTTACGTGAACGAACGCACAGCAGAGCAGTTTCAAGGAAACGTTTCTCCTGAGTTTTAGACGAAGTTTCCTGCTGTTTAGTACGTATGCCGGCATTGGGCTGGAAATACCGGTTTTGGGATTCTGCACAGAAAGTGTTTGCAAACCGCTGAATCCACACGTGAGTTTAACTCTGTCAGTTGAATGCACACATTGACAACCATTCAGTTTGATAGCACACTTTTGGTTTTAGAAGCAGATATTTCTCTGTACAGCCTATGGTCCCATTCACTCGGGAATATCCCAACGCAGCTCCTAGAAGAAACGTGTTTCTGACTCGCTGAATCTCAACATAGATTCAACTCTCTTAGGTGAACGAAGGCACAGCAGAGCAGTTTCAAGGAAACGTTTCTCCTGAGTTTTAGACGAAGTTTCCTGCTGTTTAGTACGTATGCCGGCATTGGGCTGGAAATACCGGTTTTGGGATTCTGCACAGAAAGGGTTTGCAAACCGCTGAATCCACACGTGAGTTTAACTCTGTCAGTTGAATGCACACATTGACAACCATTCAGTTTGATAGCACACTTTTGTTTTAGAAGCAGATATTTCTCTGTACAGCCTATGGTCCCATTCACTCGGGAATATCCCAACGCAGCTCCTAGAAGAAACGTGTTTCTGACTCGCTGAATCTCAACATAGATTCAACTCTCTTAGGTGAACGAACTCACAGCAGAGGAGTTTCAAGGAAACGTTTCTCCTGAGTCTTAGACGAAGTTTCCTGCTGTTTAGTACGGATGCCGGCATTGGGCTGGAAATACCGGTTTTGGGATTCTGCAAAGAAAGGGTTTGCAAACCGCAGAATCCACACGTGAGTTTAACTCTGTCAGTTGAATGCACACATTGACAACCATTCAGTTAGATAGCTCCGTTTTGGTTTTAGAAGCAGATATTTCTCTGTACAGCCTATGGTCCCATTCACTCGGGAATATCCCAACGCAGCTCCTAGAAGAAACGTGTTTCTGACTCGCTGAATCTCAACATAGATTCAACTCTCTTACGTGAACGAACGCACAGCAGAGCAGTTTCAAGGAAACGTTTCTCCTGAGTTTTAGACGAAGTTTCCTGCTGTTTAGTACGTATGCCGGCATTGGGCTGGAAATACCGGTTTTGGGATTCTGCACAGAAAGGGTTTGCAAACCGCTGAATACACACGTGAGTTTAACTCTGTCAGTTGAATGCACACATTGACAACCATTCAGTTAGATACCACCCTTTTGGTTGTAGGAGCAGATATTTCTCTGTACAGCCTATGGTCCCATTCACTCGGGAATATCCCAACGCAGCTCCTAGAAGAAACGTGTTTCTGACTCGCTGAATCTCAACATAGATTCAACTCTCTTAGGTGAACGAACGCACAGCTGAGCAGTTTCAAGGAAACGTTTCTCCTGAGTTTTAGACGAAGTTTCCTGCTGTTTAGTACGTATGCCGCCATTGGGCTGGAAATACCGGTTTTGGGATTCTGCACAGAAAGGGTTTGCAAACCGCTGAATCCACACGTGAGTTTAACTCTGTCAGTTGAATGCACACATTGACAACCATTCAGTTAGATAGCTCCGTTTTGGTTTTAGAAGCAGATATTTCTCTGTACAGCCTATGGTCCCATTCACTCGGGAATATCCCAACGCAGCTCCTAGAAGAAACGTGTTTCTGACTCGCTGAATCTCAACATAGATTCAACTCTCTTAGGTGAACGAACGCACAGCAGAGCAGTTTCAAGGAAACGTTTCTCCTGAGTTTTAGACGAAGTTTCCTGCTGTTTAGTACGTATGCCGGCATTGGGCTGGAAATACCGGTTTTGGGATTCTGCACAGAAAGGGTTTGCAAACCGCTGAATCCACACGTGAGTTTAACTCTGTCAGTTGAATGCACACATTGACAACCATTCAGTTTGATAGCACACTTTTGGTTTTAGAAGCAGATATTTCTCTGTACAGCCTATGGTCCCATTCACTCGGGAATATCCCAACGCAGCTCCTAGAAGAAACGTGTTTCTGACTCGCTGAATCTCAACATAGATTCAACTCTCTTACGTGAACGAACGCACAGCAGAGCAGTTTCAAGGAAACGTTTCTCCTGAGTTTTAGACGAAGTTTCCTGCTGTTTAGTACGTATGCCGGCATTGGGCTGGAAATACCGGTTTTGGGATTCTGCACAGAAAGTGTTTGCAAACCGCTGAATCCACACGTGAGTTTAACTCTGTCAGTTGAATGCACACATTGACAACCATTCAGTTTGATAGCACACTTTTGGTTTTAGAAGCAGATATTTCTCTGTACAGCCTATGGTCCCATTCACTCGGGAATATCCCAACGCAGCTCCTAGAAGAAACGTGTTTCTGACTCGCTGAATCTCAACATAGATTCAACTCTCTTAGGTGAACGAAGGCACAGCAGAGCAGTTTCAAGGAAACGTTTCTCCTGAGTTTTAGACGAAGTTTCCTGCTGTTTAGTACGTATGCCGGCATTGGGCTGGAAATACCGGTTTTGGGATTCTGCACAGAAAGGGTTTGCAAACCGCTGAATCCACACGTGAGTTTAACTCTGTCAGTTGAATGCACACATTGACAACCATTCAGTTTGATAGCACACTTTTGTTTTAGAAGCAGATATTTCTCTGTACAGCCTATGGTCCCATTCACTCGGGAATATCCCAACGCAGCTCCTAGAAGAAACGTGTTTCTGACTCGCTGAATCTCAACATAGATTCAACTCTCTTAGGTGAACGAACTCACAGCAGAGGAGTTTCAAGGAAACGTTTCTCCTGAGTCTTAGACGAAGTTTCCTGCTGTTTAGTACGGATGCCGGCATTGGGCTGGAAATACCGGTTTTGGGATTCTGCAAAGAAAGGGTTTGCAAACCGCAGAATCCACACGTGAGTTTAACTCTGTCAGTTGAATGCACACATTGACAACCATTCAGTTAGATAGCTCCGTTTTGGTTTTAGAAGCAGATATTTCTCTGTACAGCCTATGGTCCCATTCACTCGGGAATATCCCAACGCAGCTCCTAGAAGAAACGTGTTTCTGACTCGCTGAATCTCAACATAGATTCAACTCTCTTACGTGAACGAACGCACAGCAGAGCAGTTTCAAGGAAACGTTTCTCCTGAGTTTTAGACGAAGTTTCCTGCTGTTTAGTACGTATGCCGGCATTGGGCTGGAAATACCGGTTTTGGGATTCTGCACAGAAAGGGTTTGCAAACCGCTGAATACACACGTGAGTTTAACTCTGTCAGTTGAATGCACACATTGACAACCATTCAGTTAGATACCACCCTTTTGGTTGTAGGAGCAGATATTTCTCTGTACAGCCTATGGTCCCATTCACTCGGGAATATCCCAACGCAGCTCCTAGAAGAAACGTGTTTCTGACTCGCTGAATCTCAACATAGATTCAACTCTCTTAGGTGAACGAACGCACAGCTGAGCAGTTTCAAGGAAACGTTTCTCCTGAGTTTTAGACGAAGTTTCCTGCTGTTTAGTACGTATGCCGCCATTGGGCTGGAAATACCGGTTTTGGGATTCTGCACAGAAAGGGTTTGCAAACCGCTGAATCCACACGTGAGTTTAACTCTGTCAGTTGAATGCACACATTGACAACCATTCAGTTAGATAGCTCCGTTTTGGTTTTAGAAGCAGATATTTCTCTGTACAGCCTATGGTCCCATTCACTCGGGAATATCCCAACGCAGCTCCTAGAAGAAACGTGTTTCTGACTCGCTGAATCTCAACATAGATTCAACTCTCTTAGGTGAACGAACGCACAGCAGAGCAGTTTCAAGGAAACGTTTCTCCTGAGTTTTAGACGAAGTTTCCTGCTGTTTAGTACGTATGCCGGCATTGGGCTGGAAATACCGGTTTTGGGATTCTGCACAGAAAGGGTTTGCAAACCGCTGAATCCACACGTGAGTTTACCTCTGTCAGTTGAATGCACACATTGACAACCATTCAGTTTGATAGCACACTTTTGGTTTTAGAAGCAGATATTTCTCTGTACAGCCTATGGTCCCATTCACTCGGGAATATCCCAACGCAGCTCCTAGAAGAAACGTGTTTCTGACTCGCTGAGTCTCAACATAGATTCAACTCTCTTAGGTGAACGAAGGCACAGCAGAGCAGTTTCAAGGAAACGTTTCTCCTGAGTTTTAGACGAAGTTTCCTGCTGTTTAGTACGTATGCCGGCATTGGGCTGGAAATACCGGTTTTGGGATTCTGCACAGAAAGGGTTTGCAAACCGCTGAATCCACACGTGAGTTTAACTCTGTCAGTTGAATGCACACATTGACAACCATTCAGTTAGATAGCTCCGTTTTGGTTTTAGAAGCAGATATTTCTCTGTACAGCCTATGGTCCCATTCACTCGGGAATATCCCAACGCAGCTCCTAGAAGAAACGTGTTTCTGACTCGCTGAATCTCAACATAGATTCAACTCTCTTAGCTGAACGAATGCACAGCAGAGCAGTTTCAAGGAAACGTTTCTCCTGAGTCTTAGACGAAGTTTCCTGCTGTTTAGTACGTATGCCGGCATTGGGCTGGAAATACCGGTTTTGGGATTCTTCACAGAAAGGGTTTGCAAACCGCTGAATCCACACGTGAGTTTAACTCTGTCAGTTGAATGCACACATTGACAACCATTCAGTTAGATAGCTCCGTTTTGGTTTTAGAAGCAGATATTTCTCTGTACAGACTATGGTCCCATTCACTCGGGAATATCCCAACGCAGCTCCTAGAAGAAACGTGTTTCTGACTCGCTGAATCTCAACATAGATTCAACTCTCTTAGGTGAACGAACGCACAGCAGAGCAGTTTCAAAGAAACGTTTCTCCTGAGTTTTAGAAGAAGTTTCCTGCTGTTTAGTACGGATGCCGGCATTGGGCTGGACATACCGGTTTTGGGATTCTGCACAGAAATGGTTTGCAATCCGCTGAATCCACACGTGAGTTTAACTCTGTCAGTTGAATGCACACATTGACAACCATTCAGTTAGAGAGCTCCGTTTTGGTATTAGAAGCAGATATTTCTCTGTACAGCCTATGGTCCCATTCACTCGGGAATATCCCAACGCAGCTCCTAGCATAAACGTGTTTCTGACTGGCTGAATCTCAGCATGGTTTCAACTCTCTTAGGTGAAAGAACGCGCAGCAGAGCAGTTTCAAGGAAACATTTCTACTGAATTTTAGACGAAGTTTCCTGCTGTTTAGTACGGATGCCAGCATTGAGCTGGAATTACCGGTTTTGGCATTCTGCACAGAAAGGGTTTGAAAACCGCTGAATCCAAACGTGAGTTTAACTCTGTCAGTTGAATGCACACATTGACAACCATTCAGTTAGATACCACCCTTTTGGTTGTAGGAGCAGATATTCCTCTGTACAGCCTATGGTCCCATTCACTCGGGAATATCCCAACGCAGCTCCTAGAAGAAACGTGTTTCTGACTCGCTGAATCTCAACATAGATTCAACTCTCTTAGGTGAAGGAACGCACAGCACAGCAGTTTCAAGGAAACGTTTCTCCAGAGTCTTAGACGAAGTTTCCTGCTGTTTAGTACGTATGCCGGCATTGGGCTGGAAATACCGGTTTTGGGATTCTGCACAGAAAGGGTTTGCAAACCGCTGAATCCACACGTGAGTTTAACTCTGTCAGTTGAATGCACACATTGACAACCATTCAGTTAGATAGCTCCGTTTTGGTTTTAGAAGCAGATATTTCTCTGTACAGCCTATGGTCCCATTCACTCGGGAATATCCCAACGCAGCTCCTAGAAGAAACGTGTTTCTGACTCGCTGAATCTCAACATAGATTCAACTCTCTTAGGTGAACGAACGCACAGCAGAGCAGTTTCAAGGAAACGTTTCTCCTGAGTTTTAGACGAAGTTTCCTGCTGTTTAGTACGTATGCCGGCATTGGGCTGGAAATACCGGTTTTGGGATTCTGCACAGAAAGGGTTTGCAAACCGCTGAATCCACACGTGAGTTTAACTCTGTCAGTTGAATGCACACATTGACAACCATTCAGTTAGATAGCTCCGTTTTGGTTTTAGAAGCAGATATTTCTCTGTGCAGCCTATGGTCCCATTCACTCGGGAATATCCCAACGCAGCTCCTAGAAGAAACGTGTTTCTGACTCGCTGAATCTCAACATAGATTCAACTCTCTTACGTGAACGAACGCACAGCAGAGCAGTTTCAAGGAAACGTTTCTCCTGAGTTTTAGACGAAGTTTCCTGCTGTTTAGTACGTATGCCGGCATTGGGCTGGAAATACCGGTTTTGGGATTCTGCACAGAAAGGGTTTGCAAACCGCTGAATCCACACGTGAGTTTAACTCTGTCAGTTGAATGCACACATTGACAACCATTCAGTTAGATACCACCCTTTTGGTTGTAGGAGCAGATATTTCTCTGTACAGCCTATGGTCCCATTCACTCGGGAATATCCCAACGCACCTCCTAGAAGAAACGTGTTTCTGACTCGCTGAATCTCAACATAGATTCAACTCTCT
This sequence comes from Aotus nancymaae, assembly GCF_030222135.1. Taxonomy (NCBI): domain Eukaryota; kingdom Metazoa; phylum Chordata; class Mammalia; order Primates; family Aotidae; genus Aotus; species Aotus nancymaae. The sequence continues at coordinate 402,196 of NW_026988769.1, forward strand.
TAGGTGAACGAACGCACAGCAGAGGAGTTTCAAGGAAACGTTTCTCCTGAGTTTTAGACGAAGTTTCCTGCTGTTTAGTACGGATGCCGGCATTGGCTGGAAATACCGGTTTTGGGATTCTGCACAGAAAGGGTTTGCAAACCGCAGAATCCACACGTGAGTTTAGCTCTGTCAGTTGAATGCACACATTGACAACCATTCATTTAGATAGCACACTTTTGGTTTTAGAAGCAGATATTTCTCTGTACAGCCTATGGTCCCATTCACTCGGGAATATCCCAACGCAACTCCTAGAAGAAACGTGTTTCTGACTCGCTGAATCTCAACATAGATTCAACTCTCTTAGGTGAACGAACGCACAGCAGAGCAGTTTCAAGGAAACGTTTCTCCTGAGTCTTAGACGAAATTTCCTGCTGTTTAGTACGTATGCCGGCATTGGGCTGGAAATACCGGTTTTGGGATTCTGCACAGAAAGGGTTTGCAAACCGCTGAATCCACACGTGAGTTTACCTCTGTCAGTTGAATGCACACATTGACAACCATTCAGTTAGATAGCTCCGTTTTGGTTTTAGAAGCAGATATTTCTCTGTACAGCCTATGGTCCCATTCACTCGGGAATATCCCAACGCAGCTCCTAGAAGAAACGTGTTTCTGACTCGCTGAATCTCAACATAGATTCAACTCTCTTAGGTGAACGAACGCACAGCAGAGCAGTTTCAAGGAAACGTTTCTCCTGAGTTTTAGACGAAGTTTCCTGCTGTTTAGTACGGATGCCGGCATTGGGCTGGAAATACCGGTTTTGGGATTCTGCACAGAAAGGGTTTGCAAACCGCAGAATCCACACGTGAGTTTAACTCTGTCAGTTGAATGCACACATTGACAACCATTCAGTTAGATAGCTCCGTTTTGGTTTTAGAAGCAGATATTTCTCTGTGCAGCCTATGGTCCCATTCACTCGGGAATATCCCAACGCAGCTCCTAGAAGAAACGTGTTTCTGACTCGCTGAATCTCAACATAGATTCAACTCTCTTAGGTGATCGAACGCACAGCAGAGCAGTTTCAAGGAAACGTTTCTCCTGAGTTTTAGACGAAGTTTCCTGCTGTTTAGTACGGATGCCGGCATTGGGCTGGAAATACCGGTTTTGGGATTCTGCACAGAAATGGTTTGCAAACCGCTGAATCCACACGAGAGTTTAGCTCTGTCAGTTGAATGCACACATTGACAACCATTCAGTTAGATAGCTCCGTTTTGGTTTTAGAAGCAGATATTTCTCTGTACAGCCTATGGTCCCATTCACTCGGGAATATCCCAACGCAGCTCCTAGAAGAAACGTGTTTCTGACTCGCTGAATCTCAACATAGATTCAACTCTCTTAGGTGAACGAACGCACAGCAGAGCAGTTTCAAGGAAACGTTTCTCCTGAGTTTTAGACGAAGTTTCCTGCTGTTTACTACGGATGCTGGCATTGGGCTGGAAATACCGGTTTTGGGATTCTGCACAGAAAGGGTTTGCAAACCGCTGAATCCACACGTGAGTTTAACTCTGTCAGTTGAATGCACACATTGACAACCATTCAGTTAGATAGCTCCGTTTTGGTTTTAGAAGCAGATATTTCTCTGTACAGCCTATGGTCCCATTCACTCGGGAATATCCCAATGCAGCTCCTAGAAGAAACGTGTTTCTGACTCGCTGAATCTCAACATAGATTCAACTCTCTTAGGTGAACGAACGCACAGCAGAGCAGTTTCAAGGAAACGTTTCTCCTGAGTTTTAGACGAAGTTTCCTGCTGTTTAGTACGTATGCCGGCATTGGGCTGGAAATACCGGTTTTGGGATTCTGCACAGAAAGGGTTTGCAAACCGCTGAATCCACACGTGAGTTTAACTCTGTCAGTTGAATGCACACATTGACAACCATTCAGTTTGATAGCACCCTTTTGGTTTTAGAAGCAGATATTTCTCTGTACAGCCTATGGTCCCATTCACTCGGGAATATCCCAACGCAGCTCCTAGAAGAAACGTGTTTCTGACTCGCTGAGTCTCAACATAGATTCAACTCTCTTAGGTGAACGAAGGCACAGCAGAGCAGTTTCAAGGAAACGTTTCTCCTGAGTTTTAGACGAAGTTTCCTGCTGTTTAGTACGTATGCCGGCATTGGGCTGGAAATACCGGTTTTGGGATTCTGCACAGAAAGGGTTTGCAAACCGCTGAATCCACACGTAAATTTAACTCTGTCAGTTGAATGCACACATTGACAACCATTCAGTTAGATACCACCCTTTTGGTTGTAGGAGCAGATATTTCTCTGTACAGCCTATGGTCCCATTCACTCGGGAATATCCCAACGCACCTCCTAGAAGAAACGTGTTTCTGACTCGCTGAATCTCAACATAGATTCAACTCTCTTAGGTGAACGAACGCACAGCAGAGGAGTTTCAAGGAAACGTTTCTCCTGAGTTTTAGACGAAGTTTCCTGCTGTTTAGTACGGATGCCGGCATTGGCTGGAAATACCGGTTTTGGGATTCTGCACAGAAAGGGTTTGCAAACCGCAGAATCCACACGTGAGTTTAACTCTGTCAGTTGAATGCACACATTGACAACCATTCATTTAGATAGCACACTTTTGGTTTTAGAAGCAGATATTTCTCTGTACAGCCTATGGTCCCATTCACTCGGGAATATCCCAACGCAACTCCTAGAAGAAACGTGTTTCTGACTCGCTGAATCTCAACATAGATTCAACTCTCTTAGGTGAACGAACGCACAGCAGAGCAGTTTCAAGGAAACGTTTCTCCTGAGTCTTAGACGAAATTTCCTGCTGTTTAGTACGTATGCCGGCATTGGGCTGGAAATACCGGTTTTGGGATTCTGCACAGAAAGGGTTTGCAAACCGCTGAATCCACACGTGAGTTTACCTCTGTCAGTTGAATGCACACATTGACAACCATTCAGTTAGATAGCTCCGTTTTGGTTTTAGAAGCAGATATTTCTCTGTACAGCCTATGGTCCCATTCACTCGGGAATATCCCAACGCAGCTCCTAGAAGAAACGTGTTTCTGACTCGCTGAGTCTCAACATAGATTCAACTCTCTTAGGTGAACGAAGGCACAGAAGAGCAGTTTCAAGGAAACGTTTCTCCTGAGTTTTAGACGAAGTTTCCTGCTGTTTAGTACGTATGCCGGCATTGGGCTGGAAATACCGGTTTTGGGATTCTGCACAGAAAGGGTTTGCAAACCGCTGAATCCACACGTGAGTTTAACTCTGTCAGTTGAATGCACACATTGACAACCATTCAGTTAGATAGCTCCGTTTTGGTTTTAGAAGCAGATATTTCTCTGTACAGCCTATGGTCCCATTCACTCGGGAATATCCCAACGCAGCTCCTAGAAGAAACGTGTTTCTGACTCGCTGAATCTCAACATAGATTCAACTCTCTTAGGTGAACGAATGCACAGCAGAGCAGTTTCAAGGAAACGTTTCTCCTGAGTCTTAGACGAAGTTTCCTGCTGTTTAGTACGTATGCCGGCATTGGGCTGGAAATACCGGTTTTGGGATTCTTCACAGAAAGGGTTTGCAAACCGCTGAATCCACACGTGAGTTTAACTCTGTCAGTTGAATGCCCACATTGACAACCATTCAGTTAGATAGCTCCGTTTTGGTTTTAGAAGCAGATATTTCTCTGTACAGCCTATGGTCCCATTCACTCGGGAATATCCCAACGCAGCTCCTAGAAGAAACGTGTTTCTGACTCGCTGAATCTCAACATAGATTCAACTCTCTTAGGTGAACGAACGCACAGCAGAGCAGTTTCAAAGAAACGTTTCTCCTGAGTTTTAGACGAAGTTTCCTGCTGTTTAGTACGGATGCCGGCATTGGGCTGGAAATACCGGTTTTGGGATTCTGCACAGAAATGGTTTGCAATCCGCTGAATCCACACGTGAGTTTAACTCTGTCAGTTGAATGCACACATTGACAACCATTCAGTTAGAGAGCTCCGTTTTGGTATTAGAAGCAGATATTTCTCTGTACAGCCTATGGTCCCATTCACTCGGGAATATCCCAACGCAGCTCCTAGCATAAACGTGTTTCTGACTGGCTGAATCTCAGCATGGTTTCAACTCTCTTAGGTGAAAGAACGCGCAGCAGAGCAGTTTCAAGGAAACATTTCTACTGAATTTTAGACGAAGTTTCCTGCTGTTTAGTACGGATGCCGGCATTGAGCTGGAATTACCGGTTTTGGCATTCTGCACAGAAAGGGTTTGTAAACCGCTGAATCCAAACGTGAGTTTAACTCTGTCAGTTGAATGCACACATTGACAACCATTCAGTTAGATACCACCCTTTTGGTTGTAGGAGCAGATATTCCTCTGTACAGCCTATGGTCCCATTCACTCGGGAATATCCCAACGCAGCTCCTAGAAGAAACGTGTTTCTGACTCGCTGAATCTCAACATAGATTCAACTCTCTTAGGTGAAGGAACGCACAGCACAGCAGTTTCAAGGAAACGTTTCTCCAGAGTCTTAGACGAAGTTTCCTGCTGTTTAGTACGTATGCCGGCATTGGGCTGGAAATACCGGTTTTGGGATTCTGCACAGAAAGGGTTTGCAAACCGCTGAATCCACACGTGAGTTTAACTCTGTCAGTTGAATGCACACATTGACAACCATTCAGTTAGATAGCTCCGTTTTGGTTTTAGAAGCAGATATTTCTCTGTACAGCCTATGGTCCCATTCACTCGGGAATATCCCAACGCAGCTCCTAGAAGAAACGTGTTTCTGACTCGCTGAATCTCAACATAGATTCAACTCTCTTAGGTGAACGAACGCACAGCAGAGCAGTTTCAAGGAAACGTTTCTCCTGAGTTTTAGACGAAGTTTCCTGCTGTTTAGTACGTATGCCGGCATTGGTCTGGAAATACCGGTTTTGGGATTCTGCACAGAAAGGGTTTGCAAACCGCTGAATCCACACGTGAGTTTAACTCTGTCAGTTGAATGCACACATTGACAACCATTCAGTTAGATAGCTCCGTTTTGGTTTTAGAAGCAGATATTTCTCTGTACAGCCTATGGTCCCATTCACTCGGGAATATCCCAACGCAGCTCCTAGAAGAAACGTGTTTCTGACTCGCTGAATCTCAACATAGATTCAACTCTCTTAGGTGAACGAACACACAGCAGAGCAGTTTCAAGGAAACGTTTCTCCTGAGTTTTAGACGAAGTTTCCTGCTGTTTAGTACGGATGCCGGCATTGGGCTGGAAATACCGGTTTTGGGATTCTGCACAGAAAGGGTTTACAAACCGCTGAATAAACAAGTGAGTTTAACTCTGTCAGTTGAATGCACACATTGACAACCATTCAGTTTGATAGCACTCTTTTGGTTTTAGAAGCAGATATTTCTCTGTACAGCCTATGGTCCCATTCACTCGGGAATATCCCAACGCAGCTCCTAGAAGAAACGTGTTTCTGACTCGCTGAATCTCAACATAGATTCAACTCTCTTAGGTGAACGAACGCACAGCAGAGCAGTTTCAAGGAAACGTTTCTCCTGAGTCTTAGACGAAGTTTCCTGCTGTTTAGTACGTATGCCGGCATTGGGCTGGAAATACCGGTTTTGGGATTCTGCACAGAAAGGGTTTGCAAACCGCTGAATCCACACGTGAGTTTAACTCTGTCAGTTGAATGCACACATTGACAACCATTCAGTTAGATAGCTCCGTTTTGGTTTTAGAAGCAGATATTTCTCTGTGCAGCCTATGGTCCCATTCACTCGGGAATATCCCAACGCAGCTCCTAGAAGAAACGTGTTTCTGACTCGCTGAATCTCAACATAGATTCAACTCTCTTACGTGAACGAACGCACAGCAGAGCAGTTTCAAGGAAACGTTTCTCCTGAGTTTTAGACGAAGTTTCCTGCTGTTTAGTACGTATGCCGGCATTGGGCTGGAAATACCGGTTTTGGGATTCTGCACAGAAAGGGTTTGCAAACCGCTGAATCCACACGTGAGTTTAACTCTGTCAGTTGAATGCACACATTGACAACCATTCAGTTAGATACCACCCTTTTGGTTGTAGGAGCAGATATTTCTCTGTACAGCCTATGGTCCCATTCACTCGGGAATATCCCAACGCACCTCCTAGAAGAAACGTGTTTCTGACTCGCTGAATCTCAACATAGATTCAACTCTCTTAGGTGAACGAACGCACAGCAGAGGAGTTTCAAGGAAACGTTTCTCCTGAGTTTTAGACGAAGTTTCCTGCTGTTTAGTACGGATGCCGGCATTGGCTGGAAATACCGGTTTTGGGATTCTGCACAGAAAGGGTTTGCAAACCGCAGAATCCACACGTGAGTTTAACTCTGTCAGTTGAATGCACACATTGACAACCATTCATTTAGATAGCACACTTTTGGTTTTAGAAGCAGATATTTCTCTGTACAGCCTATGGTCCCATTCACTCGGGAATATCCCAACGCAACTCCTAGAAGAAACGTGTTTCTGACTCGCTGAATCTCAACATAGATTCAACTCTCTTAGGTGAACGAACGCACAGCAGAGCAGTTTCAAGGAAACGTTTCTCCTGAGTCTTAGACGAAATTTCCTGCTGTTTAGTACGTATGCCGGCATTGGGCTGGAAATACCGGTTTTGGGATTCTGCACAGAAAGGGTTTGCAAACCGCTGAATCCACACGTGAGTTTACCTCTGTCAGTTGAATGCACACATTGACAACCATTCAGTTAGATAGCTCCGTTTTGGTTTTAGAAGCAGATATTTCTCTGTACAGCCTATGGTCCCATTCACTCGGGAATATCCCAACGCAGCTCCTAGAAGAAACGTGTTTCTGACTCGCTGAACCTCAACATAGATTCAACTCTCTTAGGTGAACGAACGCACAGCAGAGCAGTTTCAAGGAAACGTTTCTCCTGAGTTTTAGACGAAGTTTCCTGCTGTTTAGTACGGATGCCGGCATTGGGCTGGAAATACCGGTTTTGGGATTCTGCACAGAAAGGGTTTGCAAACCGCTGAATCCACACGTGAGTTTAACTCTGTCAGTTGAATGCACACATTGACAACCATTCAGTTAGATAGCTCCGTTTTGGTTTTAGAAGCAGATATTTCTCTGTGCAGCCTATGGTCCCATTCACTCGGGAATATCCCAACGCAGCTCCTAGAAGAAACGTGTTTCTGACTCGCTGAATCTCAACATAGATTCAACTCTCTTAGGTGATCGAACGCACAGCAGAGCAGTTTCAAGGAAACGTTTCTCCTGAGTTTTAGACGAAGTTTCCTGCTGTTTAGTACGGATGCCGGCATTGGGCTGGAAATACCGGTTTTGGGATTCTGCACAGAAATGGTTTGCAAACCGCTGAATCCACACGAGAGTTTAACTCTGTCAGTTGAATGCACACATTGACAACCATTCAGTTAGATAGCTCCGTTTTGGTTTTAGAAGCAGATATTTCTCTGTACAGCCTATGGTCCCATTCACTCGGGAATATCCCAACGCAGCTCCTAGAAGAAACGTGTTTCTGACTCGCTGAATCTCAACATAGATTCAACTCTCTTAGGTGAAGGAACGCACAGCACAGCAGTTTCAAGGAAACGTTTCTCCAGAGTCTTAGACGAAGTTTCCTGCTGTTTAGTACGTATGCCGGCATTGGGCTGGAAATACCGGTTTTGGGATTCTGCACAGAAAGGGTTTGCAAACCGCTGAATCCACACGTGAGTTTAACTCCGTCAGTTGAATGCACACATTGACAACCATTCAGTTAGATAGCTCCGTTTTGGTTTTAGAAGCAGATATTTCTCTGTACAGCCTATGGTCCCATTCACTCGGGAATATCCCAACGCAGCTCCTAGAAGAAACGTGTTTCTGACTCGCTGAATCTCAACATAGATTCAACTCTCTTAGGTGAACGAACGCACAGCAGAGCAGTTTCAAGGAAACGTTTCTCCTGAGTTTTAGACGAAGTTTCCTGCTGTTTAGTACGTATGCCGGCATTGGGCTGGAAATACCGGTTTTGGGATTCTGCACAGAAAGGGTTTGCAAACCGCTGAATCCACACGTGAGTTTAACTCTGTCAGTTGAATGCACACATTGACAACCATTCAGTTAGATAGCTCCGTTTTGGTTTTAGAAGCAGATATTTCTCTGTACAGCCTATGGTCCCATTCACTCGGGAATATCCCAACGCAGCTCCTAGAAGAAACGTGTTTCTGACTCGCTGAATCTCAACATAGATTCAACTCTCTTAGGTGAACGAACACACAGCAGAGCAGTTTCAAGGAAACGTTTCTCCTGAGTTTTAGACGAAGTTTCCTGCTGTTTAGTACGGATGCCGGCATTGGGCTGGAAATACCGGTTTTGGGATTCTGCACAGAAAGGGTTTACAAACCGCTGAATAAACAAGTGAGTTTAACTCTGTCAGTTGAATGCACACATTGACAACCATTCAGTTTGATAGCACTCTTTTGGTTTTAGAAGCAGATATTTCTCTGTACAGCCTATGGTCCCATTCACTCGGGAATATCCCAACGCAGCTCCTAGAAGAAACGTGTTTCTGACTCGCTGAATCTCAACATAGATTCAACTCTCTTAGGTGAACGAACGCACAGCAGAGCAGTTTCAAGGAAACGTTTCTCCTGAGTCTTAGACGAAGTTTCCTGCTGTTTAGTACGTATGCCGGCATTGGGCTGGAAATACCGGTTTTGGGATTCTGCACAGAAAGGGTTTGCAAACCGCTGAATCCACACGTGAATTTAACTCTGTCAGTTGAATGCACACATTGACAACCATTCAGTTAGATAGCTCCGTTTTGGTTTTAGAAGCAGATATTTCTCTGTGCAGCCTATGGTCCCATTCACTCGGGAATATCCCAACGCAGCTCCTAGAAGAAACGTGTTTCTGACTCGCTGAATCTCAACATAGATTCAACTCTCTTACGTGAACGAACGCACAGCAGAGCAGTTTCAAGGAAACGTTTCTCCTGAGTTTTAGACGAAGTTTCCTGCTGTTTAGTACGTATGCCGGCATTGGGCTGGAAATACCGGTTTTGGGATTCTGCACAGAAAGGGTTTGCAAACCGCTGAATCCACACGTGAGTTTAACTCTGTCAGTTGAATGCACACATTGACAACCATTCAGTTAGATAACACCCTTTTGGTTGTAGGAGCAGATATTTCTCTGTACAGCCTATGGTCCCATTCACTCGGGAATATCCCAACGCACCTCCTAGAAGAAACGTGTTTCTGACTCGCTGAATCTCAACATAGATTCAACTCTCTTAGGTGAACGAACGCACAGCAGAGGAGTTTCAAGGAAACGTTTCTCCTGAGTTTTAGACGAAGTTTCCTGCTGTTTAGTACGGATGCCGGCATTGGCTGGAAATACCGGTTTTGGGATTCTGCACAGAAAGGGTTTGCAAACCGCAGAATCCACACGTGAGTTTAACTCTGTCAGTTGAATGCACACATTGACAACCATTCATTTAGATAGCACACTTTTGGTTTTAGAAGCAGATATTTCTCTGTACAGCCTATGGTCCCATTCACTCGGGAATATCCCAACGCAACTCCTAGAAGAAACGTGTTTCTGACTCGCTGAATCTCAACATAGATTCAACTCTCTTAGGTGAACGAACGCACAGCAGAGCAGTTTCAAGGAAACGTTTCTCCTGAGTCTTAGACGAAATTTCCTGCTGTTTAGTACGTATGCCGGCATTGGGCTGGAAATACCGGTTTTGGGATTCTGCACAGAAAGGGTTTGCAAACCGCTGAATCCACACGTGAGTTTACCTCTGTCAGTTGAATGCACACATTGACAACCATTCAGTTAGATAGCTCCGTTTTGGTTTTAGAAGCAGATATTTCTCTGTACAGCCTATGGTCCCATTCACTCGGGAATATCCCAACGCATCTCCTAGAAGAAACGTGTTTCTGACTCGCTGAACCTCAACATAGATTCAACTCTCTTAGGTGAACGAACGCACAGCAGAGCAGTTTCAAGGAAACGTTTCTCCTGAGTTTTAGACGAAGTTTCCTGCTGTTTAGTACGGATGCCGGCATTGGGCTGGAAATACCGGTTTTGGGATTCTGCACAGAAAGGGTTTGCAAACCGCTGAATCCACACGTGAGTTTAACTCTGTCAGTTGAATGCACACATTGACAACCATTCAGTTAGATAGCTCCGTTTTGGTTTTAGAAGCAGATATTTCTCTGTGCAGCCTATGGTCCCATTCACTCGGGAATATCCCAACGCAGCTCCTAGAAGAAACGTGTTTCTGACTCGCTGAATCTCAACATAGATTCAACTCTCTTAGGTGATCGAACGCACAGCAGAGCAGTTTCAAGGAAACGTTTCTCCTGAGTTTTAGACGAAGTTTCCTGCTGTTTAGTACGGATGCCGGCATTGGGCTGGAAATACCGGTTTTGGGATTCTGCACAGAAATGGTTTGCAAACCGCTGAATCCACACGAGAGTTTAACTCTGTCAGTTGAATGCACACATTGACAACCATTCAGTTAGATAGCTCCGTTTTGGTTTTAGAAGCAGATATTTCTCTGTACAGCCTATGGTCCCATTCACTCGGGAATATCCCAACGCAGCTCCTAGAAGAAACGTGTTTCTGACTCGCTGAATCTCAACATAGATTCAACTCTCTTAGGTGAACGAACGCACAGCAGAGCAGTTTCAAGGAAACGTTTCTCCTGAGTTTTAGACGAAGTTTCCTGCTGTTTACTACGGATGCTGGCATTGGGCTGGAAATACCGGTTTTGGGATTCTGCACAGAAAGGGTTTGCAAACCGCTGAATCCACACGTGAGTTTAACTCTGTCAGTTGAATGCACACATTGACAACCATTCAGTTAGATAGCTCCGTTTTGGTTTTAGAAGCAGATATTTCTCTGTACAGCCTATGGTCCCATTCACTCGGGAATATCCCAATGCAGCTCCTAGAAGAAACGTGTTTCTGACTCGCTGAATCTCAACATAGATTCAACTCTCTTAGGTGAACGAACGCACAGCAGAGCAGTTTCAAGGAAACGTTTCTCCTGAGTTTTAGACGAAGTTTCCTGCTGTTTAGTACGTATGCCGGCATTGGGCTGGAAATACCGGTTTTGGGATTCTGCACAGAAAGGGTTTGCAAACCGCTGAATCCACACGTGAGTTTAACTCTGTCAGTTGAATGCACACATTGACAACCATTCAGTTTGATAGCACCCTTTTGGTTTTAGAAGCAGATATTTCTCTGTACAGCCTATGGTCCCATTCACTCGGGAATATCTCAACGCAGCTCCTAGAAGAAACGTGTTTCTGACTCGCTGAGTCTCAACATAGATTCAACTCTCTTAGGTGAACGAAGGCACAGCAGAGCAGTTTCAAGGAAACGTTTCTCCTGAGTTTTAGACGAAGTTTCCTGCTGTTTAGTACGTATGCCGGCATTGGGCTGGAAATACCGGTTTTGGGATTCTGCACAGAAAGGGTTTGCAAACCGCTGAATCCACACGTAAATTTAACTCTGTCAGTTGAATGCACACATTGACAACCATTCAGTTAGATACCATCCTTTTGGTTGTAGGAGCAGATATTTCTCTGTACAGCCTATGGTCCCATTCACTCGGGAATATCCCAACGCACCTCCTAGAAGAAACGTGTTTCTGACTCGCTGAATCTCAACATAGATTCAACTCTCTTAGGTGAACGAACGCACAGCAGAGGAGTTTCAAGGAAACGTTTCTCCTGAGTTTTAGACGAAGTTTCCTGCTGTTTAGTACGTATGCCGGCATTGGGCTGGAAATACCGGTTTTGGGATTCTGCACAGAAAGGGTTTGCAAACCGCTGAATCCACACGTAAATTTAACTCTGTCAGTTGAATGCACACATTGACAACCATTCAGTTAGATACCATCCTTTTGGTTGTAGGAGCAGATATTTCTCTGTACAGCCTATGGTCCCATTCACTCGGGAATATCCCAACGCACCTCCTAGAAGAAACGTGTTTCTGACTCGCTGAATCTCAACATAGATTCAACTCTCTTAGGTGAACGAACGCACAGCAGAGCAGTTTCAAGGAAACGTTTCTCCTGAGTCTTAGACGAAATTTCCTGCTGTTTAGTACGTATGCCGGCATTGGGCTGGAAATACCGGTTTTGGGATTCTGCACAGAAAGGGTTTGCAAACCGCTGAATCCACACGTGAGTTTACCTCTGTCAGTTGAATGCACACATTGACAACCATTCAGTTAGATAGCTCCGTTTTGGTTTTAGAAGCAGATATTTCTCTGTACAGCCTATGGTCCCATTCACTCGGGAATATCCCAACGCAGCTCCTAGAAGAAACGTGTTTCTGACTCGCTGAATCTCAACATAGATTCAACTCTCTTAGGTGAACGAACGCACAGCAGAGCAGTTTCAAGGAAACGTTTCTCCTGAGTTTTAGACGAAGTTTCCTGCTGTTTAGTACGTATGCCGGCATTGGGCTGGAAATACCGGTTTTGGGATTCTGCACAGAAAGGGTTTGCAAACCGCTGAATCCACACGTGAGTTTAACTCTGTCAGTTGAATGCACACATTGACAACCATTCAGTTTGATAGCACCCTTTTGGTTTTAGAAGCAGATATTTCTCTGTACAGCCTATGGTCCCATTCACTCGGGAATATCCCAACGCAACTCCTAGAAGAAACGTGTTTCTGACTCGCTGAGTCTCAACATAGATTCAACTCTCTTAGGTGAACGAAGGCACAGCAGAGCAGTTTCAAGGAAACGTTTCTCCTGAGTTTTAGACGAAGTTTCCTGCTGTTTAGTACGTATGCCGGCATTGGGCTGGAAATACCGGTTTTGGGATTCTGCACAGAAAGGGTTTGCAAACCGCTGAATCCACACGTAAATTTAACTCTGTCAGTTGAATGCACACATTGACAACCATTCAGTTAGATACCACCCTTTTGGTTGTAGGAGCAGATATTTCTCTGTACAGCCTATGGTCCCATTCACTCGGGAATGTCCCAACGCAGCTCCTAGAAGAAACGTGTTTCTGACTCGCTGAATCTCAACATAGATTCAACTCTCTTAGGTGAACGAACGCACAGCAGAGCAGTTTCAAGGAAACGTTTCTCCTGAGTTTTAGACGAAGTTTCCTGCTGTTTACTACGGATGCCGGCATTGGGCTGGAAATACCGGTTTTGGGATTCTGCACAGAAAGGGTTTGCAAACCGCTGAATCCACACGTGAGTTTAACTCTGTCAGTTCAATGCACACATTGACAACCATTCAGTTTGATAGCACACTTTTGGTTTTAGAAGCAGATATTTCTCTGTACAGCCTATGGTCCCATTCACTCGGGAATATCCCAACGCAGCTCCTAGAAGAAACGTGTTTCTGACTCGCTGAATCTCAACATAGATTCAACTCTCTTAGGTGAACGAACGCACAGCAGAGCAGTTTCAAGGAAACGTTTCTCCTGAGTTTTAGACGAAGTTTCCTGCTGTTTAGTACGGATGCCGGCATTGGGCTGGAAATACCGGTTTTGGGATTCTGCACAGAAAGGGTTTGCAAACCGCAGAATCCACACGTGAGTTTAACTCTGTCAGTTGAATGCACACATTGACAACCATTCATTTAGATAGCACACTTTTGGTTTTAGAAGCAGATATTTCTCTGTACAGCCTATGGTCCCATTCACTCGGGAATATCCCAACGCAACTCCTAGAAGAAACGTGTTTCTGACTCGCTGAATCTCAACATAGATTCAACTCTCTTAGGTGAACGAACGCACAGCAGAGCAGTTTCAAGGAAACGTTTCTCCTGAGTCTTAGACGAAATTTCCTACTGTTTAGTACGTATGCCGGCATTGGGCTGGAAATACCGGTTTTGGGATTCTGCACAGAAAGGGTTTGCAAACCGCTGAATCCACACGTGAGTTTACCTCTGTCAGTTGAATGCACACATTGACAACCATTCAGTTAGATAGCTCCGTTTTGGTTTTAGAAGCAGATATTTCTCTGTACAGCCTATGGTCCCATTCACTCGGGAATATCCCAACGCAGCTCCTAGAAGAAACGTGTTTCTGACTCGCTGAATCTCAACATAGATTCAACTCTCTTAGGTGAACGAACGCACAGCAGAGCAGTTTCAAGGAAACGTTTCTCCTGAGTTTTAGACGAAGTTTCCTGCTGTTTAGTACGGATGCCGGCATTGGGCTGGAAATACCGGTTTTGGGATTCTGCACAGAAAGGGTTTGCAAACCGCTGAATCCACACGTTAGTTTAACTCTGTCAGTTGAATGCACACATTGACAACCATTCAGTTAGATAGCTCCGTTTTGGTTTTAGAAGCAGATATTTCTCTGTACAGCCTATGGTCCCATTCACTCGGGAATATCCCAACGCAGCTCCTAGAAGAAACGTGTTTCTGACTCGCTGAATCTCAACATAGATTCAACTCTCTTAGGTGATCGAACGCACAGCAGAGCAGTTTCAAGGAAACGTTTCTCCTGAGTTTTAGACGAAGTTTCCTGCTGTTTAGTACGGATGCCGGCATTGGGCTGGAAATACCGGTTTTGGGATTCTGCACAGAAAGGGTTTGCAAACCGCTGAATCCACACGTGAGTTTAACTCTGTCAGTTGAATGCACACATTGACAACCATTCAGTTAGATACCACCCTTTTGGTTGTAGGATCAGATATTTCTCTGTACAGCCTATGGTCCCATTCACTCGGGAATATCCCAACGCAGCTCCTAGAAGAAACGTGTTTCTGACTCGCTGAATCTCAACATAGATTCAACTCTCTTAGGTGAACGAACGCACAGCAGAGCAGTTTCAAGGAAACGTTTCTCCTGAGTCTTAGACGAAGTTTCCTGCTGTTTAGTACGTATGCCGGCATTGGGCTGGAAATACCGGTTTGGGATTCTGCACAGAAAGGGTTTGCAAACCGCTGAATCCACACGTGAGTTTAACTCTGTCAGTTGAATGCACACATTGACAACCATTCAGTTAGATAGCTCCCTTTTGGTTTTAGAAGCAGATATTTCTCTGTACAGCCTATGGTCCCATTCACTCGGGAATATCCCAACGCAGCTCCTAGAAGAAACGTGTTTCTGACTCGCTGAATCTCAACATAGATTCAACTCTCTTAGGTGAACGAACGCACAACAGAGCAGTTTCAAGGAAACGTTTCTCCTCAGTTTTAGACGAAGTTTCCTGCTGTTTACTACGGATGCCGGCATTGGGCTGGAAATACCGGTTTTGGGATTCTGCACAGAAAGGGTTTGCAAACCGCTGAATCCACACGTGAGTTTAACTCTGTCAGTTGAATGCACACATTGACAACCATTCAGTTAGATAGCTCCGTTTTGGTTTTAGAAGCAGATATTTCTCTGTACAGCCTATGGTCCCATTCACTCGGGAATATCCCAACGCAGCTCCTAGAAGAAACGTGTTTCTGACTCGCTGAATCTCAACATAGATTCATCTCTCTTAGGTGAACGAACGCACAGCAGAGCAGTTTCAAGGAAACGTTTCTCCTGAGTTTTAGACGAAGTTTCCTGCTGTTTACTACGGATACCGGCATTGGGCTGGAAATACCGGTTTTGGGATTCTGCACAGAAAGGGTTTGCAAACCGCTGAATCCACACGTGAGTTTAACTCTGTCAGTTGAATGCACACATTGACAACCATTCAGTTAGATAGCTCCGTTTTGGTTTTAGAAGCAGATATTTCTCTGTACAGCCTATGGTCCCATTCACTCGGGAATATCCCAATGCAGCTCCTAGAAGAAACGTGTTTCTGACTCGCTGAATCTCAACATAGATTCAACTCTCTTAGGTGAACGAACGCACAGCAGAGCAGTTTCAAGGAAACGTTTCTCCTGAGTTTTAGACGAAGTTTCCTGCTGTTTAGTACGTATGCCGGCATTGGGCTGGAAATACCGGTTTTGGGATTCTGCACAGAAAGGGTTTGCAAACCGCTGAATCCACACGTGAGTTTAACTCTGTCAGTTGAATGCGCACATTGACAACCATTCAGTTTGATAGAACCCTTTTGGTTTTAGAAGCAGATATTTCTCTGTACAGCCTATGGTCCCATTCACTCGGGAATATCCCAACGCAGCTCCTAGAAGAAACGTGTTTCTGACTCGCTGAGTCTCAACATAGATTCAACTCTCTTAGGTGAACGAAGGCACAGCAGAGCAGTTTCAAGGAAACGTTTCTCCTGAGTTTTAGACGAAGTTTCCTGCTGTTTAGTACGTATGCCAGCATTGGGCTGGAAATACCGGTTTTGGGATTCTGCACAGAAAGTGTTTGCAAACCGCTGAATCCACACGTAAATTTAACTCTGTCAGTTGAATGCACACATTGACAACCATTCAGTTAGATACCACCCTTTTGGTTGTAGGAGCAGATATTTCTCTGTACAGCCTATGGTCCCATTCACTCGGGAATGTCCCAACGCAGCTCCTAGAAGAAACGTGTTTCTGACTCGCTGAATCTCAACATAGATTCAACTCTCTTAGGTGAACGAACGCACAGCAGAGCAGTTTCAAGGAAACGTTTCTCCTGAGTTTTAGACGAAGTTTCCTGCTGTTTACTACGGATGCCGGCATTGGGCTGGAAATACCGGTTTTGGGATTCTGCACAGAAAGGGCTTGCAAACCGCTGAATCCACACGTGAGTTTAACTCTGTCAGTTGAATGCACACATTGACAACCATTCAGTTAGATAGCTCCGTTTTGGTTTTAGAAGCAGATATTTCTCTGTACAGCCTATGGTCCCATTCACTCGGGAATATCCCAACGCAGCTCCTAGAAGAAACGTGTTTCTGACTCGCTGAATCTCAACATAGATTCAACTCTCTTACGTGAACGAACGCACAGCAGAGCAGTTTCAAGGAAACGTTTCTCCTGAGTTTTAGACGAAGTTTCCTGCTGTTTAGTACGTATGCCGGCATTGGGCTGGAAATACCGGTTTTGGGATTCTGCACAGAAAGGGTTTGCAAACCGCTGAATCCACACGTGAGTTTAACTCTGTCAGTTGAATGCACACATTGACAACCATTCAGTTTGATAGCACACTTTTGGTTTTAGAAGCAGATATTTCTCTGTACAGCCTATGGTCCCATTCACTCGGGAATATCCCAACGCAGCTCCTAGAAGAAACGTGTTTCTGACTCGCTGAATCTCAACATAGATTCAACTCTCTTAGGTGAACGAAGGCACAGCAGAGCAGTTTCAAGGAAACGTTTCTCCTGAGTTTTAGACGAAGTTTCCTGCTGTTTAGTACGGATGCCGGCATTGGGCTGGAAATACCGGTTTTGGGATTCTGCACAGAAAGGGTTTGCAAACCGCTGAATCCACTCGTGAGTTTAACTCTGTCAGTTGAATGCACACATTGACAACCATTCAGTTTGATAGCACACTTTTGTTTTAGAAGCAGATATTTCTCTGTACAGCCTATAGTCCCATTCACTCGGGAATATCCCAACGCAGCTCCTAGAAGAAACGTGTTTCTGACTCGCTGAATCTCAACATAGATTCAACTCTCTTAGGTGAACGAACTCACAGCAGAGCAGTTTCAAGGAAACGTTTCTCCTGAGTCTTAGACGAAGTTTCCTGCTGTTTAGTACGGATGCCGGCATTGGGCTGGAAATACCGGTTTTGGGATTCTGCACAGAAAGGGTTTGCAAACCGCTGAATCCACACGTGAGTTTAACTCTGTCAGTTGAATGCACACATTGAAAACCATTCAGTTAGATAGCTCCGTTTTGGTTTTAGAAGCAGATATTTCTCTGTACAGCCTATGGTCCCATTCACTCGGGAATATCCCAACGCAGCTCCTAGAAGAAACGTGTTTCTGACTCGCTGAATCTCAACATAGATTCAACTCTCTTAGGTGAACGAACGCACAGCAGAGCAGTTTCAAGGAAACGTTTCTCCTGAGTTTTAGACGAAGTTTCCTGCTGTTTAGTACGTATGCCGGCATTGGGCTGGAAATACCGGTTTTGGGATTCTGCACAGAAAGGGTTTGCAAACCGCTGAATACACACGTGAGTTTAACTCTGTCAGTTGAATGCACACATTGACAACCATTCAGTTAGATACCACCCTTTTGGTTGTAGGAGCAGATATTTCTCTGTACAGCCTATGGTCCCATTCACTCGGGAATATCCCAACGCACCTCCTAGAAGAAACGTGTTTCTGACTCGCTGAATCTCAACATAGATTCATCTCTCTTAGGTGAACGAACGCACAGCAGAGCAGTTTCAAGGAAACGTTTCTCCTGAGTTTTAGACGAAGTTTCCTGCTGTTTAGTACGTATGCCGGCATTGGGCTGGAAATACCGGTTTTGGGATTCTGCACAGAAAGGGTTTGCAAACCGCTGAATCCACACGTGAGTTTAACTCTGTCAGTTGAATGCACACATTGACAACCATTCAGTTTGATAGCACCCTTTTGGTTTTAGAAGCAGATATTTCTCTGTACAGCCTATGGTCCCATTCACTCGGGAATATCCCAACGCAGCTCCTAGAAGAAACGTGTTTCTGACTCGCTGAGTCTCAACATAGATTCAACTCTCTTAGGTGAACGAAGGCACAGCAGAGCAGTTTCAAGGAAACGTTTCTCCTGAGTTTTAGACGAAGTTTCCTGCTGTTTAGTACGTATGCCGGCATTGGGCTGGAAATACCGGTTTTGGGATTCTGCACAGAAAGTGTTTGCAAACCGCTGAATCCACACGTAAATTTAACTCTGTCAGTTGAATGCACACATTGACAACCATTCAGTTAGATACCACCCTTTTGGTTGTAGGAGCAGATATTTCTCTGTACAGCCTATGGTCCCATTCACTCGGGAATGTCCCAACGCAGCTCCTAGAAGAAACGTGTTTCTGACTCGCTGAATCTCAACATAGATTCAACTCTCTTAGGTGAACGAACGCACAGCAGAGCAGTTTCAAGGAAACGTTTCTCCTGAGTTTTAGACGAAGTTTCCTGCTGTTTACTACGGATGCCGGCATTGGGCTGGAAATACCGGTTTTGGGATTCTGCACAGAAAGGGCTTGCAAACCGCTGAATCCACACGTGAGTTTAACTCTGTCAGTTGAATGCACACATTGACAACCATTCAGTTAGATAGCTCCGTTTTGGTTTTAGAAGCAGATATTTCTCTGTACAGCCTATGGTCCCATTCACTCGGGAATATCCCAACGCAGCTCCTAGAAGAAACGTGTTTCTGACTCGCTGAATCTCAACATAGATTCAACTCTCTTACGTGAACGAACGCACAGCAGAGCAGTTTCAAGGAAACGTTTCTCCTGAGTTTTAGACGAAGTTTCCTGCTGTTTAGTACGTATGCCGGCATTGGGCTGGAAATACCGGTTTTGGGATTCTGCACAGAAAGGGTTTGCAAACCGCTGAATCCACACGTGAGTTTAACTCTGTCAGTTGAATGCACACATTGACAACCATTCAGTTTGATAGCACACTTTTGGTTTTAGAAGCAGATATTTCTCTGTACAGCCTATGGTCCCATTCACTCGGGAATATCCCAACGCAGCTCCTAGAAGAAACGTGTTTCTGACTCGCTGAATCTCAACATAGATTCAACTCTCTTAGGTGAACGAAGGCACAGCAGAGCAGTTTCAAGGAAACGTTTCTCCTGAGTTTTAGACGAAGTTTCCTGCTGTTTAGTACGGATGCCGGCATTGGGCTGGAAATACCGGTTTTGGGATTCTGCACAGAAAGGGTTTGCAAACCGCTGAATCCACACGTGAGTTTAACTCTGTCAGTTGAATGCACACATTGACAACCATTCAGTTTGATAGCACACTTTTGTTTTAGAAGCAGATATTTCTCTGTACAGCCTATGGTCCCATTCACTCGGGAATATCCCAACGCAGCTCCTAGAAGAAACGTGTTTCTGACTCGCTGAATCTCAACATAGATTCAACTCTCTTAGGTGAACGAACTCACAGCAGAGCAGTTTCAAGGAAACGTTTCTCCTGAGTCTTAGACGAAGTTTCCTGCTGTTTAGTACGGATGCCGGCATTGGGCTGGAAATACCGGTTTTGGGATTCTGAACAGAAAGGGTTTGCAAACCGCTGAATCCACACGTGAGTTTAACTCTGTCAGTTGAATGCACACATTGACAACCATTCAGTTAGATAGCTCCGTTTTGGTTTTAGAAGCAGATATTTCTCTGTACAGCCTATGGTCCCATTCACTCGGGAATATCCCAACGCAGCTCCTAGAAGAAACGTGTTTCTGACTCGCTGAATCTCAACATAGATTCAACTCTCTTAGGTGAACGAACGCACAGCAGAGCAGTTTCAAGGAAACGTTTCTCCTGAGTTTTAGACGAAGTTTCCTGCTGTTTAGTACGTATGCCGGCATTGGGCTGGAAATACCGGTTTTGGGATTCTGCACAGAAAGGGTTTGCAAACCGCTGAATACACACGTGAGTTTAACTCTGTCAGTTGAATGCACACATTGACAACCATTCAGTTAGATACCACCCTTTTGGTTGTAGGAGCAGATATTTCTCTGTACAGCCTATGGTCCCATTCACTCGGGAATATCCCAACGCACCTCCTAGAAGAAACGTGTTTCTGACTCGCTGAATCTCAACATAGATTCAACTCTCTTAGGTGAACGAACGCACAGCTGAGCAGTTTCAAGGAAACGTTTCTCTTGAGTTTTAGACGAAGTTTCCTGCTGTTTAGTACGTATGCCGCCATTGGGCTGGAAATACCGGTTTTGGGATTCTGCACAGAAAGGGTTTGCAAACCGCTGAATCCACACGTGAGTTTAACTCTGTCAGTTGAATGCACACATTGACAACCATTCAGTTAGATAGCTCCGTTTTGGTTTTAGAAGCAGATATTTCTCTGTACAGCCTATGGTCCCATTCACTCGGGAATATCCCAACGCAGCTCCTAGAAGAAACGTGTTTCTGACTCGCTGAATCTCAACATAGATTCATCTCTCTTAGGTGAACGAACGCACAGCAGAGCAGTTTCAAGGAAACGTTTCTCCTGAGTTTTAGACGAAGTTTCCTGCTGTTTAGTACGTATGCCGGCATTGGGCTGGAAATACCGGTTTTGGGATTCTGCACAGAAAGGGTTTGCAAACCGCTGAATCCACACGTGAGTTTACCTCTGTCAGTTGAATGCACACATTGACAACCATTCAGTTTGATAGCACACTTTTGGTTTTAGAAGCAGATATTTCTCTGTACAGCCTATGGTCCCATTCACTCGGGAATATCCCAACGCAGCTCCTAGAAGAAACGTGTTTCTGACTCGCTGAGTCTCAACATAGATTCAACTCTCTTAGGTGAACGAAGGCACAGCAGAGCAGTTTCAAGGAAACGTTTCTCCTGAGTTTTAGACGAAGTTTCCTGCTGTTTAGTACGTATGCCGGCATTGGGCTGGAAATACCGGTTTTGGGATTCTGCACAGAAAGGGTTTGCAAACCGCTGAATCCACACGTGAGTTTAACTCTGTCAGTTGAATGCACACATTGACAACCATTCAGTTAGATAGCTCCGTTTTGGTTTTAGAAGCAGATATTTCTCTGTACAGCCTATGGTCCCATTCACTCGGGAATATCCCAACGCAGCTCCTAGAAGAAACGTGTTTCTGACTCGCTGAATCTCAACATAGATTCAACTCTCTTAGGTGAACGAATGCACAGCAGAGCAGTTTCAAGGAAACGTTTCTCCTGAGTTTTAGACGAAGTTTCCTGCTGTTTAGTACGGATGCCGGCATTGGGCTGGAAATACCGGTTTTGGGATTCTGCACAGAAAGGGTTTGCAAACCGCTGAATCCACACGTGAGTTTAACTCTGTCAGTTGAATGCACACATTGACAACCATTCAGTTTGATAGCACACTTTTGTTTTAGAAGCAGATATTTCTCTGTACAGCCTATGGTCCCATTCACTCGGGAATATCCCAACGCAGCTCCTAGAAGAAACGTGTTTCTGACTCGCTGAATCTCAACATAGATTCAACTCTCTTAGGTGAACGAACTCACAGCAGAGCAGTTTCAAGGAAACGTTTCTCCTGAGTCTTAGACGAAGTTTCCTGCTGTTTAGTACGGATGCCGGCATTGGGCTGGAAATACCGGTTTTGGGATTCTGCACAGAAAGGGTTTGCAAACCGCTGAATCCACACGTGAGTTTAACTCTGTCAGTTGAATGCACACATTGACAACCATTCAGTTAGATAGCTCCGTTTTGGTTTTAGAAGCAGATATTTCTCTGTACAGCCTATGGTCCCATTCACTCGGGAATATCCCAACGCAGCTCCTAGAAGAAACGTGTTTCTGACTCGCTGAATCTCAACATAGATTCAACTCTCTTAGGTGAACGAACGCACAGCAGAGCAGTTTCAAGGAAACGTTTCTCCTGAGTTTTAGACGAAGTTTCCTGCTGTTTAGTACGTATGCCGGCATTGGGCTGGAAATACCGGTTTTGGGATTCTGCACAGAAAGGGTTTGCAAACCGCTGAATACACACGTGAGTTTAACTCTGTCAGTTGAATGCACACATTGACAACCATTCAGTTAGATACCACCCTTTTGGTTGTAGGAGCAGATATTTCTCTGTACAGCCTATGGTCCCATTCACTCGGGAATATCCCAACGCACCTCCTAGAAGAAACGTGTTTCTGACTCGCTGAATCTCAACATAGATTCAACTCTCTTAGGTGAACGAACGCACAGCTGAGCAGTTTCAAGGAAACGTTTCTCTTGAGTTTTAGACGAAGTTTCCTGCTGTTTAGTACGTATGCCGCCATTGGGCTGGAAATACCGGTTTTGGGATTCTGCACAGAAAGGGTTTGCAAACCGCTGAATCCACACGTGAGTTTAACTCTGTCAGTTGAATGCACACATTGACAACCATTCAGTTAGATAGCTCCGTTTTGGTTTTAGAAGCAGATATTTCTCTGTACAGCCTATGGTCCCATTCACTCGGGAATATCCCAACGCAGCTCCTAGAAGAAACGTGTTTCTGACTCGCTGAATCTCAACATAGATTCATCTCTCTTAGGTGAACGAACGCACAGCAGAGCAGTTTCAAGGAAACGTTTCTCCTGAGTTTTAGACGAAGTTTCCTGCTGTTTAGTACGTATGCCGGCATTGGGCTGGAAATACCGGTTTTGGGATTCTGCACAGAAAGGGTTTGCAAACCGCTGAATCCACACGTGAGTTTACCTCTGTCAGTTGAATGCACACATTGACAACCATTCAGTTTGATAGCACACTTTTGGTTTTAGAAGCAGATATTTCTCTGTACAGCCTATGGTCCCATTCACTCGGGAATATCCCAACGCAGCTCCTAGAAGAAACGTGTTTCTGACTCGCTGAGTCTCAACATAGATTCAACTCTCTTAGGTGAACGAAGGCACAGCAGAGCAGTTTCAAGGAAACGTTTCTCCTGAGTTTTAGACGAAGTTTCCTGCTGTTTAGTACGTATGCCGGCATTGGGCTGGAAATACCGGTTTTGGGATTCTGCACAGAAAGGGTTTGCAAACCGCTGAATCCACACGTGAGTTTAACTCTGTCAGTTGAATGCACACATTGACAACCATTCAGTTAGATAGCTCCGTTTTGGTTTTAGAAGCAGATATTTCTCTGTACAGCCTATGGTCCCATTCACTCGGGAATATCCCAACGCAGCTCCTAGAAGAAACGTGTTTCTGACTCGCTGAATCTCAACATAGATTCAACTCTCTTAGGTGAACGAATGCACAGCAGAGCAGTTTCAAGGAAACGTTTCTCCTGAGTCTTAGACGAAGTTTCCTGCTGTTTAGTACGTATGCCGGCATTGGGCTGGAAATACCGGTTTTGGGATTCTTCACAGAAAGGGTTTGCAAACCGCTGAATCCACACGTGAGTTTAACTCTGTCAGTTGAATGCACACATTGACAACCATTCAGTTAGATAGCTCCGTTTTGGTTTTAGAAGCAGATATTTCTCTGTACAGCCTATGGTCCCATTCACTCGGGAATATCCCAACGCAGCTCCTAGAAGAAACGTGTTTCTGACTCGCTGAATCTCAACATAGATTCAACTCTCTTAGGTGAACGAACGCACAGCAGAGCAGTTTCAAAGAAACGTTTCTCCTGAGTTTTAGACGAAGTTTCCTGCTGTTTAGTACGGATGCCGGCATTGGGCTGGACATACCGGTTTTGGGATTCTGCACAGAAATGGTTTGCAATCCGCTGAATCCACACGTGAGTTTAACTCTGTCAGTTGAATGCACACATTGACAACCATTCAGTTAGAGAGCTCCGTTTTGGTATTAGAAGCAGATATTTCCCTGTACAGCCTATGGTCCCATTCACTCGGGAATATCCCAACGCAGCTCCTAGCATAAACGTGTTTCTGACTGGCTGAATCTCAGCATGGTTTCAACTCTCTTAGGTGAAAGAACGCGCAGCAGAGCAGTTTCAAGGAAACATTTCTACTGAATTTTAGACGAAGTTTCCTGCTGTTTAGTACGGATGCCGGCATTGAGCTGGAATTACCGGTTTTGGCATTCTGCACAGAAAGGGTTTGTAAACCGCTGAATCCAAACGTGAGTTTAACTCTGTCAGTTGAATGCACACATTGACAACCATTCAGTTAGATACCACCCTTTTGGTTGTAGGAGCAGATATTCCTCTGTACAGCCTATGGTCCCATTCACTCGGGAATATCCCAACGCAGCTCCTAGAAGAAACGTGTTTCTGACTCGCTGAATCTCAACATAGATTCAACTCTCTTAGGTGAACGAACGCACAGCACAGCAGTTTCAAGGAAACGTTTCTCCAGAGTCTTAGACGAAGTTTCCTGCTGTTTAGTACGTATGCCGGCATTGGGCTGGAAATACCGGTTTTGGGATTCTGCACAGAAAGGGTTTGCAAACCGCTGAATCCACACGTGAGTTTAACTCTGTCAGTTGAATGCACACATTGACAACCATTCAGTTAGATAGCTCCGTTTTGGTTTTAGAAGCAGATATTTCTCTGTACAGCCTATGGTCCCATTCACTCGGGAATATCCCAACACAGCTCCTAGAAGAAACGTGTTTCTGACTCGCTGAATCTCAACATAGATTCAACTCTCTTAGGTGAACGAACACACAGCAGAGCAGTTTCAAGGAAAAGTTTCTCCTGAGTTTTAGACGAAGTTTCCTGCTGTTTAGTACGTATGCCGGCATTGGACTGGAAATACCGGTTTTGGGATTCTGCACAGAGAGGGTTTGCAAACCGCTGAATAAACAAGTGAGTTTAACTCTGTCAGTTGAATGCACACATTGACAACCATTCAGTTGGATAGCACACTTTTGGTTTTAGAAGCAGATATTTCTCTGTACAGCCTATGGTCCCATTCACTCGGGAATATCCCAACGCAGCTCCTAGAAGAAACGTGTTTCTGACTCGCTGAATCTCAACATAGATTCAACTCTCTTAGGTGAACGAACGCACAGCAGAGCAGTTTCAAGGAAACGTTTCTCCTGAGTTTTAGACGAAGTTTCCTGCTGTTTAGTACGGATGACGGCATTGGGCTGGAAATACCGGTTTTGGGATTCTGCACAGAAAGGGTTTGCAAACCGCAGAATCCACACGTGAGTTTAACTCTGTCAGTTGAATGCACACATTGACAACCATTCATTTAGATAGCACACTTTTGGTTTTAGAAGCAGATATTTCTCTGTACAGCCTATGGTCCCATTCACTCGGGAATATCCCAACGCAACTCCTAGAAGAAACGTGTTTCTGACTCGCTGAATCTCAACATAGATTCAACTCTCTTAGGTGAACGAACGCACAGCAGAGCAGTTTCAAGGAAACGTTTCTCCTGAGTCTTAGACGAAATTTCCTACTGTTTAGTACGTATGCCGGCATTGGGCTGGAAATACCGGTTTTGGGATTCTGCACAGAAAGGGTTTGCAAACCGCTGAATCCACACGTGAGTTTACCTCTGTCAGTTGAATGCACACATTGACAACCATTCAGTTAGATAGCTCCGTTTTGGTTTTAGAAGCAGATATTTCTCTGTACAGCCTATGGTCCCATTCACTCGGGAATATCCCAACGCAGCTCCTAGAAGAAACGTGTTTCTGACTCGCTGAATCTCAACATAGATTCAACTCTCTTAGGTGAACGAAGGCACAGCAGAGCAGTTTCAAGGAAACGTTTCTCCTGAGTTTTAGACGAAGTTTCCTGCTGTTTAGTACGGATGCCGGCATTGGGCTGGAAATACCGGTTTTGGGATTCTGCACAGAAAGGGTTTGCAAACCGCTGAATCCACACGTTAGTTTAACTCTGTCAGTTGAATGCACACATTGACAACCATTCAGTTAGATAGCTCCGTTTTGGTTTTAGAAGCAGATATTTCTCTGTACAGCCTATGGTCCCATTCACTCGGGAATATCCCAACGCAGCTCCTAGAAGAAACGTGTTTCTGACTCGCTGAATCTCAACATAGATTCAACTCTCTTAGGTGATCGAACGCACAGCAGAGCAGTTTCAAGGAAACGTTTCTCCTGAGTTTTAGACGAAGTTTCCTGCTGTTTAGTACGGATGCCGGCATTGGGCTGGAAATACCGGTTTTGGGATTCTGCACAGAAAGGGTTTGCAAACCGCTGAATCCACACGTGAGTTTAACTCTGTCAGTTGAATGCACACATTGACAACCATTCAGTTAGATACCACCCTTTTGGTTGTAGGAGCAGATATTTCTCTGTACAGCCTATGGTCCCATTCACTCGGGAATATCCCAACGCAGCTCCTAGAAGAAACGTGTTTCTGACTCGCTGAATCTCAACATAGATTCAACTCTCTTAGGTGAACGAACGCACAGCAGAGCAGTTTCAAGGAAACGTTTCTCCTGAGTTTTAGACGAAGTTTCCTGCTGTTTACTACGGATGCCGGCATTGGACTGGAAATACCGGTTTTGGGATTCTGCACAGAAAGGGTTTGCAAACCGCTGAATCCACACGTGAGATTAACTCTGTCAGTTGAATGCACACATTGACAACCATTCAGTTTGATAGCACACTTTTGGTTTTAGAAGCAGATATTTCTCTGTACAGCCTATGGTCCCATTCACTCGGGAATATCCCAACGCAGCTCCTAGAAGAAACGTGTTTCTGACTCGCTGAATCTCAACATAGATTCAACTCTCTTAGGTGAACGAACGCACAGCAGAGCAGTTTCAAGGAAACGTTTCTCCTGAGTCTTAGACGAAGTTTCCTGCTGTTTAGTACGTATGCCGGCATTGGGCTGGAAATACCGGTTTTGGGATTCTGCACAGAAAGGGTTTGCAAACCGCTGAATCCACACGTGAGTTTAACTCTGTCAGTTGAATGCACACATTGACAACCATTCAGTTAGATAGCTCCCTTTTGGTTTTAGAAGCAGATATTTCTCTGTACAGCCTATGGTCCCATTCACTCGGGAATATCCCAACGCAGCTCCTAGAAGAAACGTGTTTCTGACTCGCTGAATCTCAACATAGATTCAACTCTCTTAGGTGAACGAACGCACAACAGAGCAGTTTCAAGGAAACGTTTCTCCTCAGTTTTAGACGAAGTTTCCTGCTGTTTACTACGGATGCCGGCATTGGGCTGGAAATACCGGTTTTGGGATTCTGCACAGAAAGGGTTTGCAAACCGCTGAATCCACACGTGAGTTTAACTCTGTCAGTTGAATGCACACATTGACAACCATTCAGTTAGATAGCTCCGTTTTGGTTTTAGAAGCAGATATTTCTCTGTACAGCCTATGGTCCCATTCACTCGGGAATATCCCAACGCAGCTCCTAGAAGAAACGTGTTTCTGACTCGCTGAATCTCAACATAGATTCATCTCTCTTAGGTGAACGAACGCACAGCAGAGCAGTTTCAAGGAAACGTTTCTCCTGAGTTTTAGACGACGTTTCCTGCTGTTTACTACGGATGCCGGCATTGGGCTGGAAATACCGGTTTTGGGATTCTGCACAGAAAGGGTTTGCAAACCGCTGAATCCACACGTGAGTTTAACTCTGTCAGTTGAATGCACACATTGACAACCATTCAGTTAGATAGCTCCGTTTTGGTTTTAGAAGCAGATATTTCTCTGTACAGCCTATGGTCCCATTCACTCGGGAATATCCCAATGCAGCTCCTAGAAGAAACGTGTTTCTGACTCGCTGAATCTCAACATAGATTCAACTCTCTTAGGTGAACGAACGCACAGCAGAGCAGTTTCAAGGAAACGTTTCTCCTGAGTTTTAGACGAAGTTTCCTGCTGTTTAGTACGTATGCCGGCATTGGGCTGGAAATACCGGTTTTGGGATTCTGCACAGAAAGGGTTTGCAAACCGCTGAATCCACACGTGAGTTTAACTCTGTCAGTTGAATGCACACATTGACAACCATTCAGTTTGATAGCACACTTTTGGTTTTAGAAGCAGATATTTCTCTGTACAGCCTATGGTCCCATTCACTCGGGAATATCCCAACGCAGCTCCTAGAAGAAACGTGTTTCTGACTCGCTGAGTCTCAACATAGATTCAACTCTCTTAGGTGAACGAAGGCACAGCAGAGCAGTTTCAAGGAAACGTTTCTCCTGAGTTTTAGACGAAGTTTCCTGCTGTTTAGTACGTATGCCAGCATTGGGCTGGAAATACCGGTTTTGGGATTCTGCACAGAAAGTGTTTGCAAACCGCTGAATCCACACGTAAATTTAAATCTGTCAGTTGAATGCACACATTGACAACCATTCAGTTAGATACCACCCTTTTGGTTGTAGGAGCAGATATTTCTCTGTACAGCCTATGGTCCCATTCACTCGGGAATGTCCCAACGCAGCTCCTAGAAGAAACGTGTTTCTGACTCGCTGAATCTCAACATAGATTCAACTCTCTTAGGTGAACGAACGCACAGCAGAGCAGTTTCAAGGAAACGTTTCTCCTGAGTTTTAGACGAAGTTTCCTGCTGTTTACTACGGATGCCGGCATTGGGCTGGAAATACCGGTTTTGGGATTCTGCACAGAAAGGGCTTGCAAACCGCTGAATCCACACGTGAGTTTAACTCTGTCAGTTGAATGCACACATTGACAACCATTCAGTTAGATAGCTCCGTTTTGGTTTTAGAAGCAGATATTTCTCTGTACAGCCTATGGTCCCATTCACTCGGGAATATCCCAACGCAGCTCCTAGAAGAAACGTGTTTCTGACTCGCTGAATCTCAACATAGATTCATCTCTCTTAGGTGAACGAACGCACAGCAGAGCAGTTTCAAGGAAACGTTTCTCCTGAGTTTTAGACGAAGTTTCCTGCTGTTTAGTACGTATGCCGGCATTGGGCTGGAAATACCGGTTTTGGGATTCTGCACAGAAAGGGTTTGCAAACCGCTGAATCCACACGTGAGTTTAACTCTGTCAGTTGAATGCACACATTGACAACCATTCAGTTTGATAGCACCCTTTTGGTTTTAGAAGCAGATATTTCTCTGTACAGCCTATGGTCCCATTCACTCGGGAATATCCCAACGCAGCTCCTAGAAGAAACGTGTTTCTGACTCGCTGAGTCTCAACATAGATTCAACTCTCTTAGGTGAACGAAGGCACAGCAGAGCAGTTTCAAGGAAACGTTTCTCCTGAATTTTAGACGAAGTTTCCTGCTGTTTAGTACGTATGCCGGCATTGGGCTGGAAATACCGGTTTTGGGATTCTGCACAGAAAGTGTTTGCAAACCGCTGAATCCACACGTAAATTTAACTCTGTCAGTTGAATGCACACATTGACAACCATTCAGTTAGATACCACCCTTTTGGTTGTAGGAGCAGATATTTCTCTGTACAGCCTATGGTCCCATTCACTCGGGAATGTCCCAACGCAGCTCCTAGAAGAAACGTGTTTCTGACTCGCTGAATCTCAACATAGATTCAACTCTCTTAGGTGAACGAACGCACAGCAGAGCAGTTTCAAGGAAACGTTTCTCCTGAGTTTTAGACGAAGTTTCCTGCTGTTTAGTACGGATGCCGGCATTGGGCTGGAAATACCGGTTTTGGGATTCTGCACAGAAAGTGTTTGCAAACCGCTGAATCCACACGTAAATTTAACTCTGTCAGTTGAATGCACACATTGACAACCATTCAGTTAGATACCACCCTTTTGGTTGTAGGAGCAGATATTTCTCTGTACAGCCTATGGTCCCATTCACTCGGGAATGTCCCAACGCAGCTCCTAGAAGAAACGTGTTTCTGACTCGCTGAATCTCAACATAGATTCAACTCTCTTAGGTGAACGAACGCACAGCAGAGCAGTTTCAAGGAAACGTTTCTCCTGAGTTTTAGACGAAGTTTCCTGCTGTTTACTACGGATGCCGGCATTGGGCTGGAAATACCGGTTTTGGGATTCTGCACAGAAAGGGCTTGCAAACCGCTGAATCCACACGTGAGTTTAACTCTGTCAGTTGAATGCACACATTGACAACCATTCAGTTAGATAGCTCCGTTTTGGTTTTAGAAGCAGATATTTCTCTGTACAGCCTATGGTCCCATTCACTCGGGAATATCCCAACGCAGCTCCTAGAAGAAACGTGTTTCTGACTCGCTGAATCTCAACATAGATTCAACTCTCTTACGTGAACGAACGCACAGCAGAGCAGTTTCAAGGAAACGTTTCTCCTGAGTTTTAGACGAAGTTTCCTGCTGTTTAGTACGTATGCCGGCATTGGGCTGGAAATACCGGTTTTGGGATTCTGCACAGAAACGGTTTGCAAACCGCTGAATCCACACGTGAGTTTAACTCTGTCAGTTGAATGCACACATTGACAACCATTCAGTTTGATAGCACCCTTTTGGTTTTAGAAGCAGATATTTCTCTGTACAGCCTATGGTCCCATTCACTCGGGAATATCCCAACGCAGCTCCTAGAAGAAACGTGTTTCTGACTCGCTGAGTCTCAACATAGATTCAACTCTCTTAGGTGAACGAAGGCACAGCAGAGCAGTTTCAAGGAAACGTTTCTCCTGAGTTTTAGACGAAGTTTCCTGCTGTTTAGTACGTATGCCAGCATTGGGCTGGAAATACCGGTTTTGGGATTCTGCACAGAAAGTGTTTGCAAACCGCTGAATCCACACGTAAATTTAAATCTGTCAGTTGAATGCACACATTGACAACCATTCAGTTAGATACCACCCTTTTGGTTGTAGGAGCAGATATTTCTCTGTACAGCCTATGGTCCCATTCACTCGGGAATGTCCCAACGCAGCTCCTAGAAGAAACGTGTTTCTGACTCGCTGAATCTCAACATAGATTCAACTCTCTTAGGTGAACGAAAGCACAGCAGAGCAGTTTCAAGGAAACGTTTCTCCTGAGTTTTAGACGAAGTTTCCTGCTGTTTACTACGGATGCCGGCATTGGGCTGGAAATACCGGTTTTGGGATTCTGCACAGAAAGGGCTTGCAAACCGCTGAATCCACACGTGAGTTTAACTCTGTCAGTTGAATGCACACATTGACAACCATTCAGTTAGATAGCTCCGTTTTGGTTTTAGAAGCAGATATTTCTCTGTACAGCCTATGGTCCCATTCACTCGGGAATATCCCAACGCAGCTCCTAGAAGAAACGTGTTTCTGACTCGCTGAATCTCAACATAGATTCATCTCTCTTAGGTGAACGAACGCACAGCAGAGCAGTTTCAAGGAAACGTTTCTCCTGAGTTTTAGACGAAGTTTCCTGCTGTTTAGTACGTATGCCGGCATTGGGCTGGAAATACCGGTTTTGGGATTCTGCACAGAAAGGGTTTGCAAACCGCTGAATCCACACGTGAGTTTAACTCTGTCAGTTGAATGCACACATTGACAACCATTCAGTTTGATAGCACCCTTTTGGTTTTAGAAGCAGATATTTCTCTGTACAGCCTATGGTCCCATTCACTCGGGAATATCCCAACGCAGCTCCTAGAAGAAACGTGTTTCTGACTCGCTGAGTCTCAACATAGATTCAACTCTCTTAGGTGAACGAAGGCACAGCAGAGCAGTTTCAAGGAAACGTTTCTCCTGAGTTTTAGACGAAGTTTCCTGCTGTTTAGTACGTATGCCGGCATTGGGCTGGAAATACCGGTTTTGGGATTCTGCACAGAAAGTGTTTGCAAACCGCTGAATCCACACGTAAATTTAACTCTGTCAGTTGAATGCACACATTGACAACCATTCAGTTAGATACCACCCTTTTGGTTGTAGGATCAGATATTTCTCTGTACAGCCTATGGTCCCATTCACTCGGGAATGTCCCAACGCAGCTCCTAGAAGAAACGTGTTTCTGACTCGCTGAATCTCAACA
The DNA here is from genome assembly GCF_030222135.1 of Aotus nancymaae. Classification (NCBI taxonomy): domain Eukaryota; kingdom Metazoa; phylum Chordata; class Mammalia; order Primates; family Aotidae; genus Aotus; species Aotus nancymaae. The sequence goes on from NW_026988769.1 coordinate 434,509, forward strand.
TAGATTCAACTCTCTTAGGTGAACGAACGCACAGCAGAGCAGTTTCAAGGAAACGTTTCTCCTGAGTTTTAGACGAAGTTTCCTGCTGTTTAGTACGGATGCCGGCATTGGGCTGGAAATACCGGTTTTGGGATTCTGCACAGAAAGTGTTTGCAAACCGCTGAATCCACACGTAAATTTAACTCTGTCAGTTGAATGCACACATTGACAACCATTCAGTTAGATACCACCCTTTTGGTTGTAGGAGCAGATATTTCTCTGTACAGCCTATGGTCCCATTCACTCGGGAATGTCCCAACGCAGCTCCTAGAAGAAACGTGTTTCTGACTCGCTGAATCTCAACATAGATTCAACTCTCTTAGGTGAACGAACGCACAGCAGAGCAGTTTCAAGGAAACGTTTCTCCTGAGTTTTAGACGAAGTTTCCTGCTGTTTACTACGGATGCCGGCATTGGGCTGGAAATACCGGTTTTGGGATTCTGCACAGAAAGGGCTTGCAAACCGCTGAATCCACACGTGAGTTTAACTCTGTCAGTTGAATGCACACATTGACAACCATTCAGTTAGATAGCTCCGTTTTGGTTTTAGAAGCAGATATTTCTCTGTACAGCCTATGGTCCCATTCACTCGGGAATATCCCAACGCAGCTCCTAGAAGAAACGTGTTTCTGACTCGCTGAATCTCAACATAGATTCAACTCTCTTACGTGAACGAACGCACAGCAGAGCAGTTTCAAGGAAACGTTTCTCCTGAGTTTTAGACGAAGTTTCCTGCTGTTTAGTACGTATGCCGGCATTGGGCTGGAAATACCGGTTTTGGGATTCTGCACAGAAAGGGTTTGCAAACCGCTGAATCCACACGTGAGTTTAACTCTGTCAGTTGAATGCACACATTGACAACCATTCAGTTTGATAGCACACTTTTGGTTTTAGAAGCAGATATTTCTCTGTACAGCCTATGGTCCCATTCACTCGGGAATATCCCAACGCAGCTCCTAGAAGAAACGTGTTTCTGACTCGCTGAATCTCAACATAGATTCAACTCTCTTAGGTGAACGAAGGCACAGCAGAGCAGTTTCAAGGAAACGTTTCTCCTGAGTTTTAGACGAAGTTTCCTGCTGTTTAGTACGGATGCCGGCATTGGGCTGGAAATACCGGTTTTGGGATTCTGCACAGAAAGGGTTTGCAAACCGCTGAATCCACACGTGAGTTTAACTCTGTCAGTTGAATGCACACATTGACAACCATTCAGTTTGATAGCACACTTTTGTTTTAGAAGCAGATATTTCTCTGTACAGCCTATGGTCCCATTCACTCGGGAATATCCCAACGCAGCTCCTAGAAGAAACGTGTTTCTGACTCGCTGAATCTCAACATAGATTCAACTCTCTTAGGTGAACGAACTCACAGCAGAGCAGTTTCAAGGAAACGTTTCTCCTGAGTCTTAGACGAAGTTTCCTGCTGTTTAGTACGGATGCCGGCATTGGGCTGGAAATACCGGTTTTGGGATTCTGCACAGAAAGGGTTTGCAAACCGCTGAATCCACACGTGAGTTTAACTCTGTCAGTTGAATGCACACATTGACAACCATTCAGTTAGATAGCTCCGTTTTGGTTTTAGAAGCAGATATTTCTCTGTACAGCCTATGGTCCCATTCACTCGGGAATATCCCAACGCAGCTCCTAGAAGAAACGTGTTTCTGACTCGCTGAATCTCAACATAGATTCAACTCTCTTAGGTGAACGAACGCACAGCAGAGCAGTTTCAAGGAAACGTTTCTCCTGAGTTTTAGACGAAGTTTCCTGCTGTTTAGTACGTATGCCGGCATTGGGCTGGAAATACCGGTTTTGGGATTCTGCACAGAAAGGGTTTGCAAACCGCTGAATACACACGTGAGTTTAACTCTGTCAGTTGAATGCACACATTGACAACCATTCAGTTAGATACCACCCTTTTGGTTGTAGGAGCAGATATTTCTCTGTACAGCCTATGGTCCCATTCACTCGGGAATATCCCAACGCACCTCCTAGAAGAAACGTGTTTCTGACTCGCTGAATCTCAACATAGATTCAACTCTCTTAGGTGAACGAACGCACAGCTGAGCAGTTTCAAGGAAACGTTTCTCCTGAGTTTTAGACGAAGTTTCCTGCTGTTTAGTACGTATGCCGCCATTGGGCTGGAAATACCGGTTTTGGGATTCTGCACAGAAATGGTTTGCAAACCGCTGAATCCACATGTGAGTTTAACTCTGTCAGTTGAATGCACACATTGACAACCATTCAGTTAGATAGCTCCGTTTTGGTTTTAGAAGCAGATATTTCTCTGTACAGCCTATGGTCCCATTCACTCGGGAATATCCCAACGCAGCTCCTAGAAGAAACGTGTTTCTGACTCGCTGAATCTCAACATAGATTCAACTCTCTTAGGTGAACGAACGCACAGCAGAGCAGTTTCAAGGAAACGTTTCTCCTGAGTTTTAGACGAAGTTTCCTGCTGTTTAGTACGGATGCCGGCATTGGGCTGGAAATACCGGTTTTGGGATTCTGCACAGAAAGGGTTTGCAAACCGCTGAATCCACACGTGAGTTTACCTCTGTCAGTTGAATGCACACATTGACAACCATTCAGTTTGATAGCACACTTTTGGTTTTAGAAGCAGATATTTCTCTGTACAGCCTATGGTCCCATTCACTCGGGAATATCCCAACGCAGCTCCTAGAAGAAACGTGTTTCTGACTCGCTGAGTCTCAACATAGATTCAACTCTCTTAGGTGAACGAAGGCACAGCAGAGCAGTTTCAAGGAAACGTTTCTCCTGAGTTTTAGACGAAGTTTCCTGCTGTTTAGTACGTATGCCGGCATTGGGCTGGAAATACCGGTTTTGGGATTCTGCACAGAAAGGGTTTGCAAACCGCTGAATCCACTCGTGAGTTTAACTCTGTCAGTTGAATGCACACATTGACAACCATTCAGTTAGATAGCTCCGTTTTGGTTTTAGAAGCAGATATTTCTCTGTACAGCCTATGGTCCCATTCACTCGGGAATATCCCAACGCAGCTCCTAGAAGAAACGTGTTTCTGACTCGCTGAATCTCAACATAGATTCAACTCTCTTAGGTGAACGAATGCACAGCAGAGCAGTTTCAAGGAAACGTTTCTCCTGAGTCTTAGACGAAGTTTCCTGCTGTTTAGTACGTATGCCGGCATTGGGCTGGAAATACCGGTTTTGGGATTCTGCACAGAAAGGGTTTGCAAACCGCTGAATCCACACGTGAGTTTAACTCTGTCAGTTGAATGCACACATTGACAACCATTCAGTTAGATAGCTCCGTTTTGGTTTTAGAAGCAGATATTTCTCTGTACAGCCTATGGTCCCATTCACTCGGGAATATCCCAACGCAGCTCCTAGAAGAAACGTGTTTCTGACTCGCTGAATCTCAACATAGATTCAACTCTCTTAGGTGAACGAACGCACAGCAGAGCAGTTTCAAAGAAACGTTTCTCCTGAGTTTTAGACGAAGTTTCCTGCTGTTTAGTACGGATGCCGGCATTGGGCTGGACATACCGGTTTTGGGATTCTGCACAGAAATGGTTTGCAATCCGCTGAATCCACACGTGAGTTTAACTCTGTCAGTTGAATGCACACATTGACAACCATTCAGTTAGAGAGCTCCGTTTTGGTATTAGAAGCAGATATTTCCCTGTACAGCCTATGGTCCCATTCACTCGGGAATATCCCAACGCAGCTCCTAGCATAAACGTGTTTCTGACTGGCTGAATCTCAGCATGGTTTCAACTCTCTTAGGTGAAAGAACGCGCAGCAGAGCAGTTTCAAGGAAACATTTCTACTGAATTTTAGACGAAGTTTCCTGCTGTTTAGTACGGATGCCGGCATTGAGCTGGAATTACCGGTTTTGGCATTCTGCACAGAAAGGGTTTGCAAACCGCTGAATCCACAAGTGAGTTTAACTCTGTCAGTTGAATGCACACATTGACAACCATTCAGTTAGATACCACCCTTTTGGTTGTAGGAGCAGATATTCCTCTGTACAGCCTATGGTCCCATTCACTCGGGAATATCCCAACGCAGCTCCTAGAAGAAACGTGTTTCTGACTCGCTGAATCTCAACATAGATTCAACTCTCTTAGGTGAACGAACGCACAGCACAGCAGTTTCAAGGAAACGTTTCTCCAGAGTCTTAGACGAAGTTTCCTGCTGTTTAGTACGTATGCCGGCATTGGGCTGGAAATACCGGTTTTGGGATTCTGCACAGAAAGGGTTTGCAAACCGCTGAATCCACACGTGAGTTTAACTCTGTCAGTTAAATGCACACATTGACAACCATTCAGTTAGATAGCTCCGTTTTGGTTTTAGAAGCAGATATTTCTCTGTACAGCCTATGGTCCCATTCACTCGGGAATATCCCAACACAGCTCCTAGAAGAAACGTGTTTCTGACTCGCTGAATCTCAACATAGATTTAACTCTCTTAGGTGAACGAACGCACAGCAGAGCAGTTTCAAGGAAACGTTTCTCCTGAGTTTTAGACGAAGTTTCCTGCTGTTTAGTACGTATGCCGGCATTGGGCTGGAAATACCGGTTTTGGGATTCTGCACAGAAAGGGTTTGCAAACCGCTGAATCCACACGTGAGTTTAACTCTGTCAGTTGAATGCACACATTGACAACCATTCAGTTAGATAGCTCCGTTTTGGTTTTAGAAGCAGATATTTCTCTGTACAGCCTATGGTCCCATTCACTCGGGAATATCCCAACGCAGCTCCTAGAAGAAACGTGTTTCTGACTCGCTGAATCTCAACATAGATTCAACTCTCTTAGGTGAACGAACACACAGCAGAGCAGTTTCAAGGAAACGTTTCTCCTGAGTTTTAGACGAAGTTTCCTGCTGTTTAGTACGGATGCCGGCATTGGGCTGGAAATACCGGTTTTGGGATTCTGCACAGAAAGGGTTTGCAAACCGCTGAATAAACAAGTGAGTTTAACTCTGTCAGTTGAATGCACACATTGACAACCATTCAGTTTGATAGCACTCTTTTGGTTTTAGAAGCAGATATTTCTCTGTACAGCCTATGGTCCCATTCACTCGGGAATATCCCAACGCAGCTCCTAGAAGAAACGTGTTTCTGACTCGCTGAATCTCAACATAGATTCAACTCTCTTAGGTGAACGAACGCACAGCAGAGCAGTTTCAAGGAAACGTTTCTCCTGAGTCTTAGACGAAGTTTCCTGCTGTTTAGTACGTATGCCGGCATTGGGCTGGAAATACCGGTTTTGGGATTCTGCACAGAAAGGGTTTGCAAACCGCTGAATCCACACGTGAGTTTAACTCTGTCAGTTGAATGCACACATTGACAACCATTCAGTTAGATACCACCCTTTTGGTTGTAGGAGCAGATATTTCTCTGTACAGCCTATGGTCCCATTCACTCGGGAATATCCCAACGCACCTCCTAGAAGAAACGTGTTTCTGACTCGCTGAATCTCAACATAGATTCAACTCTCTTAGGTGAACGAACGCACAGCAGAGCAGTTTCAAGGAAACGTTTCTCCTGAGTTTTAGACGAAGTTTCCTGCTGTTTAGTACGGATGCCGGCATTGGGCTGGAAATACCGGTTTTGGGATTCTGCACAGAAAGGGTTTGCAAACCGCTGAATCCACACGTGAGTTTAACTCTGTCAGTTGAATGCACACATTGACAACCATTCAGTTTGATAGCACCCTTTTGGTTTTAGAAGCAGATATTTCTCTGTACAGCCTATGGTCCCCTTCACTCGGGAATATCCCAACGCAGCTCCTAGAAGAAACGTGTTTCTGACTCGCTGAGTCTCAACATAGATTCAACTCTCTTAGGTGAACGAAGGCACAGCAGAGCAGTTTCAAGGAAACGTTTCTCCTGAGTTTTAGACGAAGTTTCCTGCTGTTTAGTACGTATGCCGGCATTGGGCTGGAAATACCGGTTTTGGGATTCTGCACAGAAAGGGTTTGCAAACCGCTGAATCCACACGTGAATTTAACTCTGTCAGTTGAATGCACACATTGACAACCATTCAGTTTGATAGCACACTTTTGGTTTTAGAAGCAGATATTTCTCTGTACAGCCTATGGTCCCATTCACTCGGGAATATCCCAACGCAGCTCCTAGAAGAAACTTGTTTCTGACTCGCTGAATCTCAACATAGATTCAACTCTCTTAGGTGAACGAATGCACAGCAGAGCAGTTTCATGGAAACGTTTCTCCTGAGTCTTAGACGAAGTTTCCTGCTGTTTAGTACGTATGCCGGCATTGGGCTGGAAATACCGGTTTTGGGATTCTTCACAGAAAGGGTTTGCAAACCGCTGAATCCACACGTGAGTTTAACTCTGTCAGTTGAATGCACACATTGACAACCATTCAGTTAGATAGCTCCGTTTTGGTTTTAGAAGCAGATATTTCTCTGTACAGCCTATGGTCCCATTCACTCGGGAATATCCCAACGCAGCTCCTAGAAGAAACGTGTTTCTGACTCGCTGAATCTCAACATAGATTCAACTCTCTTAGGTGAACGAACGCACAGCAGAGCAGTTTCAAAGAATCGTTTCTCCTGAGTTTTAGACGAAGTTTCCTGCTGTTTAGTACGGATGCCGGCATTGGGCTGGACATACCGGTTTTGGGATTCTGCACAGAAATGGTTTGCAAACCGCTGAATCCACACGTGAGTTTAACTCTGTCAGTTGAATGCACACATTGACAACCATTCAGTTAGATAGCTCCGTTTTGGTTTTAGAAGCAGATATTTCTCTGTACAGCCTATGGTCCCATTCACTCGGGAATATCCCAACGCAGCTCCTAGAAGAACCGTGTTTCTGACTCGCTGAATCTCAACATAGATTCAACTCTCTTAGGTGAACGAACGCACAGCAGAGCAGTTTCAAGGAAACGTTTCTCCTGAGTTTTAGACGAAGTTTCCTACTGTTTCGTACGGATGCCGGCATTGGGCTGGACATACCGGTTTGGGATTCTGCACAGAAATGGTTTGCAAAGCGCTGAATACACACGTGAGTTTAACTCTGTCAGTTGAATGCACACATTGACAACCATTCAGTTAGATAGCTCCGTTTTGGTATTAGAAGCAGATATTTCTCTGTACAGCCTATGGTCCCATTCACTCGGGAATATCCCAACGCAGCTCCTAGCATAAACGTGTTTCTGACTCGCTGAATCTCAGCATACTTTCAACTCTCTTAGGTGAACGAACGTGCAGCAGAGGAGTTTCAAGGAAACATTTCTCCTGAGATTTAGACGAAGTTTCCTGCTGTTTAGTACGGATGCCGGCATTGAGCTGGAATTACCGGTTTTGGCATTCTGCACAGAAAGGGTTTGTAAACCGCTGAATCCAAACGTGAGTTTAACTCTGTCAGTTGAATGCACACATTGACAACCATTCAGTTAGATACCACCCTTTTGGTTGTAGGAGCAGATATTCCTCTGTACAGCCTATGGTCCCATTCACTCGGGAATATCCCAATGCAGCTCCTAGAAGAAACGTGTTTCTGACTCGCTGAATCTCAACATAGATTCAACTCTCTTAGGTGAACGAACGCACAGCAGAGCAGTTTCAAGGAAACGTTTCTCCTGAGTTTTAGACGAAGTTTCCTGCTGTTTACTACGGATGCCGGCATTGGACTGGAAATACCGGTTTTGGGATTCTGCACAGAAAGGGTTTGCAAACCGCTGAATCCACACGTGAGTTTAACTCTGTCAGTTGAATGCACACATTGACAACCATTCAGTTAGATAGCTCCGTTTTGGTTTTAGAAGCAGATATTTCTCTGTACAGCCTATGGTCCCATTCACTCGGGAATATCCCAACGCAGCTCCTAGAAGAAACGTGTTTCTGACTCGCTGAATCTCAACATAGATTCAACTCTCTTAGGTGAACGAACTCACAGCAGAGCAGTTTCAAGGAAACGTTTCTCCTGAGTTTTAGACGAAGTTTCCTGCTGTTTAGTACGTATGCCGGCATTGGGCTGGAAATACCGGTTTTGGGATTCTGCACAGAAAGGGTTTGCAAACCGCTGAATCCACACGTGAGTTTAACTCTGTCAGTTGAATGCACACATTGACAACCATTCAGTTTGATAGCACACTTTTGGTTTTAGAAGCAGATATTTCTCTGTACAGCCTATGGTCCCATTCACTCGGGAATATCCCAACGCAGCTCCTAGAAGAAACGTGTTTCTGACTCGCTGAATCTCAACATAGATTCAACTCTCTTAGGTGAACGAACGCACAGCAGAGCAGTTTCTAGGAAACGTTTCTTCTGGGTTTTAGACGAAGTTTCCTGCTGTTTAGTACGGATGCCGGCATTGGGCTGGAAATACCGGTTTTGGGATTCTGCACAGAGAGGGTTTGCAAACCGCGAATCCACACGTGAGTTTAACTCTGTCAGTTGAATGCACACATTGACAACCATTCAGTTTGATAGCACCCTTTTGGTTTTAGAAGCAGATATTTCTCTGTACCGCCTATGGTCCCATTCATTCGGGAATATCCCAACGCAGCTCCTAGAAGAAACGTGTTTCTGACTCGCTGAATCTCAACATAGATTCAACTCTCTTAGGTGAACGAACGCACAGCAGAGCAGTTTCAAGGAAACGTTTCTCCTGAGTCTTAGACGAAGTTTCCTGCTGTTTAGTACGGATGCCGGCATTGGGCGGGAAATACCGGTTTTGGGATTCTGCACAGAAAGGGTTTGCAAACCGCTGAATCCACACGTGAGTTTAACTCTGTCAGTTGAATGCACACATTGACAACCATTCAGTTAGATAGCTCCGTTTTGGTTTTAGAAGCAGATATTTCTCTGTACAGCCTATGGTCCCATTCACTCGGGAATATCCCAACGCAGCTCCTAGAAGAAACGTGCTTCTGACTCGCTGAATCTCAACATAGATTCAACTCTCTTAGGTGATCGAACGCACAGCAGAGCAGTTTCAAGGAAACGTTTCTCCTGAGTTTTAGACGAAGTTTCCTGCTGTTTAGTACGGATGCCGGCATTGGGCTGGAAATACCGGTTTTGGGATTCTGCACAGAAAGGGTTTGCAAACCGCTGAATCCACACGTGAGTTTAACTCTGTCAGTTGAATGCACACATTGACAACCATTCAGTTAGATACCACCATTTTGGTTGTAGGAGCAGATATTTCTCTGTACAGCCTATGGTCCCATTCACTCGGGAATATCCCAACGCAGCTCCTAGAAGAAACGTGTTTCTGACTCGCTGAATCTCAACATAGATTCAACTCTCTTAGGTGAACGAACGCACAGCAGAGCAGTTTCAAGGAAACGTTTCTCCTGAGTTTTAGACGAAGTTTCCTGCTGTTTACTACGGATGCCGGCATTGGACTGGAAATACCGGTTTTGGGATTCTGCACAGAAAGGGTTTGCAAACCGCTGAATCCACACGTGAGTTTAACTCTGTCAGTTGAATGCACACATTGACAACCATTCAGTTAGATAGCTCCGTTTTGGTTTTAGAAGCAGATATTTCTCTGTACAGCCTATGGTCCCATTCACTCGGGAATATCCCAACGCAGCTCCTAGAAGAAACGTGTTTCTGACTCGCTGAATCTCAACATAGATTCAACTCTCTTAGGTGAACGAACACACAGCAGAGCAGTTTCAAGGAAACGTTTCTCCTGAGTTTTAGACGAAGTTTCCTGCTGTTTAGTACGGATGCCGGCATTGGGCTGGAAATACCGGTTTTGGGATTCTGCACAGAAAGGGTTTGCAAACCGCTGAATAAACAAGTGAGTTTAACTCTGTCAGTTGAATGCACACATTGACAACCATTCAGTTTGATAGCACTCTTTTGGTTTTAGAAGCAGATATTTCTCTGTACAGCCTATGGTCCCATTCACTCGGGAATATCCCAACGCAGCTCCTAGAAGAAACGTGTTTCTGACTCGCTGAATCTCAACATAGATTCAACTCTCTTAGGTGAACGAACGCACAGCAGAGCAGTTTCAAGGAAACGTTTCTCCTGAGTCTTAGACGAAGTTTCCTGCTGTTTAGTACGTATGCCGGCATTGGGCTGGAAATACCGGTTTTGGGATTCTGCACAGAAAGGGTTTGCAAACCGCTGAATCCACACGTGAGTTTAACTCTGTCAGTTGAATGCACACATTGACAACCATTCAGTTAGATACCACCCTTTTGGTTGTAGGAGCAGATATTTCTCTGTACAGCCTATGGTCCCATTCACTCGGGAATATCCCAACGCACCTCCTAGAAGAAACGTGTTTCTGACTCGCTGAATCTCAACATAGATTCAACTCTCTTAGGTGAACGAACGCACAGCAGAGCAGTTTCAAGGAAACGTTTCTCCTGAGTTTTAGACGAAGTTTCCTGCTGTTTAGTACGGATGCCGGCATTGGGCTGGAAATACCGGTTTTGGGATTCTGCACAGAAAGGGTTTGCAAACCGCTGAATCCACACGTGAGTTTAACTCTGTCAGTTGAATGCACACATTGACAACCATTCAGTTTGATAGCACCCTTTTGGTTTTAGAAGCAGATATTTCTCTGTACAGCCTATGGTCCCCTTCACTCGGGAATATCCCAACGCAGCTCCTAGAAGAAACGTGTTTCTGACTCGCTGAGTCTCAACATAGATTCAACTCTCTTAGGTGAACGAAGGCACAGCAGAGCAGTTTCAAGGAAACGTTTCTCCTGAGTTTTAGACGAAGTTTCCTGCTGTTTAGTACGTATGCCGGCATTGGGCTGGAAATACCGGTTTTGGGATTCTGCACAGAAAGGGTTTGCAAACCGCTGAATCCACACGTGAATTTAACTCTGTCAGTTGAATGCACACATTGACAACCATTCATTTTGATAGCACACTTTTGGTTTTAGAAGCAGATATTTCTCTGTACAGCCTATGGTCCCATTCACTCGGGAATATCCCAACGCAGCTCCTAGAAGAAACTTGTTTCTGACTCGCTGAATCTCAACATAGATTCAACTCTCTTAGGTGAACGAATGCACAGCAGAGCAGTTTCATGGAAACGTTTCTCCTGAGTCTTAGACGAAGTTTCCTGCTGTTTAGTACGTATGCCGGCATTGGGCTGGAAATACCGGTTTTGGGATTCTTCACAGAAAGGGTTTGCAAACCGCTGAATCCACACGTGAGTTTAACTCTGTCAGTTGAATGCACACATTGACAACCATTCAGTTAGATAGCTCCGTTTTGGTTTTAGAAGCAGATATTTCTCTGTACAGCCTATGGTCCCATTCACTCGGGAATATCCCAACGCAGCTCCTAGAAGAAACGTGTTTCTGACTCGCTGAATCTCAACATAGATTCAACTCTCTTAGGTGAACGAACGCACAGCAGAGCAGTTTCAAAGAATCGTTTCTCCTGAGTTTTAGACGATGTTTCCTGCTGTTTAGTACGGATGCCGGCATTGGGCTGGACATACCGGTTTTGGGATTCTGCACAGAAATGGTTTGCAAACCGCTGAATCCACACGTGAGTTTAACTCTGTCAGTTGAATGCACACATTGACAACCATTCAGTTAGATAGCTCCGTTTTGGTTTTAGAAGCAGATATTTCTCTGTACAGCCTATGGTCCCATTCACTCGGGAATATCCCAACGCAGCTCCTAGAAGAACCGTGTTTCTGACTCGCTGAATCTCAACATAGATTCAACTCTCTTAGGTGAACGAACGCACAGCAGAGCAGTTTCAAGGAAACGTTTCTCCTGAGTTTTAGACGAAGTTTCCTACTGTTTCGTACGGATGCCGGCATTGGGCTGGACATACCGGTTTGGGATTCTGCACAGAAATGGTTTGCAAAGCGCTGAATACACACGTGAGTTTAACTCTGTCAGTTGAATGCACACATTGACAACCATTCAGTTAGATAGCTCCGTTTTGGTATTAGAAGCAGATATTTCTCTGTACAGCCTATGGTCCCATTCACTCGGGAATATCCCAACGCAGCTCCTAGCATAAACGTGTTTCTGACTCGCTGAATCTCAGCATACTTTCAACTCTCTTAGGTGAACGAACGTGCAGCAGAGGAGTTTCAAGGAAACATTTCTCCTGAGATTTAGACGAAGTTTCCTGCTGTTTAGTACGGATGCCGGCATTGAGCTGGAATTACCGGTTTTGGCATTCTGCACAGAAAGGGTTTGTAAACCGCTGAATCCGAACGTGAGTTTAACTCTGTCAGTTGAATGCACACATTGACAACCATTCAGTTAGATACCACCCTTTTGGTTGTAGGAGCAGATATTCCTCTGTACAGCCTATGGTCCCATTCACTCGGGAATATCCCAATGCAGCTCCTAGAAGAAACGTGTTTCTGACTCGCTGAATCTCAACATAGATTCAACTCTCTTAGGTGAACGAACGCACAGCAGAGCAGTTTCAAGGAAACGTTTCTCCTGAGTTTTAGACGAAGTTTCCTGCTGTTTACTACGGATGCCGGCATTGGACTGGAAATACCGGTTTTGGGATTCTGCACAGAAAGGGTTTGCAAACCGCTGAATCCACACGTGAGTTTAACTCTGTCAGTTGAATGCACACATTGACAACCATTCAGTTAGATAGCTCCGTTTTGGTTTTAGAAGCAGATATTTCTCTGTACAGCCTATGGTCCCATTCACTCGGGAATATCCCAACGCAGCTCCTAGAAGAAACGTGTTTCTGACTCGCTGAATCTCAACATAGATTCAACTCTCTTAGGTGAACGAACTCACAGCAGAGCAGTTTCAAGGAAACGTTTCTCCTGAGTTTTAGACGAAGTTTCCTGCTGTTTAGTACGTATGCCGGCATTGGGCTGGAAATACCGGTTTTGGGATTCTGCACAGAAAGGGTTTGCAAACCGCTGAATCCACACGTGAGTTTAACTCTGTCAGTTGAATGCACACATTGACAACCATTCAGTTTGATAGCACACTTTTGGTTTTAGAAGCAGATATTTCTCTGTACAGCCTATGGTCCCATTCACTCGGGAATATCCCAACGCAGCTCCTAGAAGAAACGTGTTTCTGACTCGCTGAATCTCAACATAGATTCAACTCTCTTAGGTGAACGAACGCACAGCAGAGCAGTTTCTAGGAAACGTTTCTCCTGGGTTTTAGACGAAGTTTCCTGCTGTTTAGTACGGATGCCGGCATTGGGCTGGAAATACCGGTTTTGGGATTCTGCACAGAGAGGGTTTGCAAACCGCGAATCCACACGTGAGTTTAACTCTGTCAGTTGAATGCACACATTGACAACCATTCAGTTTGATAGCACCCTTTTGGTTTTAGAAGCAGATATTTCTCTGTACCGCCTATGGTCCCATTCATTGGGAATATCCCAACGCAGCTCCTAGAAGAAACGTGTTTCTGACTCGCTGAATCTCAACATAGATTCAACTCTCTTAGGTGAACGAACGCACAGCAGAGCAGTTTCAAGGAAACGTTTCTCCTGAGTCTTAGACGAAGTTTCCTGCTGTTTAGTACGGATGCCGGCATTGGGCGGGAAATACCGGTTTTGGGATTCTGCACAGAAAGGGTTTGCAAACCGCTGAATCCACACGTGAGTTTAACTCTGTCAGTTGAATGCACACATTGACAACCATTCAGTTAGATAGCTCCGTTTTGGTTTTAGAAGCAGATATTTCTCTGTACAGCCTATGGTCCCATTCACTCGGGAATATCCCAACGCAGCTCCTAGAAGAAACGTGCTTCTGACTCGCTGAATCTCAACATAGATTCAACTCTCTTAGGTGATCGAACGCACAGCAGAGCAGTTTCAAGGAAACGTTTCTCCTGAGTTTTAGACGAAGTTTCCTGCTGTTTAGTACGGATGCCGGCATTGGGCTGGAAATACCGGTTTTGGGATTCTGCACAGAAAGGGTTTGCAAACCGCTGAATCCACACGTGAGTTTAACTCTGTCAGTTGAATGCACACATTGACAACCATTCAGTTAGATACCACCATTTTGGTTGTAGGAGCAGATATTTCTCTGTACAGCCTATGGTCCCATTCACTCGGGAATATCCCAACGCAGCTCCTAGAAGAAACGTGTTTCTGACTCGCTGAATCTCAACATAGATTCAACTCTCTTAGGTGAACGAACGCACAGCAGAGCAGTTTCAAGGAAACGTTTCTCCTGAGTTTTAGACGAAGTTTCCTGCTGTTTACTACGGATGCCGGCATTGGACTGGAAATACCGGTTTTGGGATTCTGCACAGAAAGGGTTTGCAAACCGCTGAATCCACACGTGAGTTTAACTCTGTCAGTTGAATGCACACATTGACAACCATTCAGTTAGATAGCTCCGTTTTGGTTTTAGAAGCAGATATTTCTCTGTACAGCCTATGGTCCCATTCACTCGGGAATATCCCAACGCAGCTCCTAGAAGAAACGTGTTTCTGACTCGCTGAATCTCAACATAGATTCAACTCTCTTAGGTGAACGAACGCACAGCAGAGCAGTTTCAAGGAAACGTTTCTCCTAAGTTTTAGACGAAGTTTCCTGCTGTTTAGTACGGATGCCGGCATTGGGGTGGAAATACCGGTTTTGGGATTCTGCACAGAAAGGGTTTGCAAACCGCTGAATCCACACGTGAGTTTAACTCTGTCAGTTGAATGCACACATTGACAACCATTCAGTTAGATAGCTCCGTTTTGGTTTTAGAAGCAGATATTTCTCTGTACAGCCTATGGTCCCATTCACTCGGGAATATCCCAACGCAGCTCCTAGAAGAAACGTGTTTCTGACTCGCTGAATCTCAACATAGATTCAACTCTCTTAGGTGAACGAACGCACAGCAGAGCAGTTTCAAGGAAACGTTTCTCCTGAGTTTTAGACGAAGTTTCCTGCTGTTTAGTACGTATGCCGGCATTGGGCTGGAATTACCGGTTTTGGGATTCTGCACAGAAAGGGTTTGCAAACCGCTGAATCCACACGTGAGTTTAACTCTGTCAGTTGAATGCACACATTGACAACCATTCAGTTAGATACCACCCTTTTGGTTGTAGGAGCAGATATTCCTCTGTACAGCCTATGGTCCCATTCACTCGGGAATATCCCAACGCAGCTCCTAGAAGAAACGTGTTTCTGACTCGCTGAATCTCAACATAGATTCAACTCTCTTAGGTGAACGAACGCACAGCACAGCAGTTTCAAGGAAACGTTTCTCCAGAGTCTTAGACGAAGTTTCCTGCTGTTTAGTACGTATGCCGGCATTGGGCTGGAAATACCGGTTTTGGGATTCTGCACAGAAAGGGTTTGCAAACCGCTGAATCCACACGTGAGTTTAACTCTGTCAGTTGAATGCACACATTGACAACCATTCAGTTAGATAGCTCCGTTTTGGTTTTAGAAGCAGATATTTCTCTGTACAGCCTATGGTCCCATTCACTCGGGAATATCCCAACGCAGCTCCTAGAAGAAACGTGTTTCTGACTCGCTGAATCTCAACATAGATTCAACTCTCTTAGGTGAACGAACGCACAGCAGAGCAGTTTCAAGGAAACGTTTCTCCTGAGTTTTAGACGAAGTCTCCTGCTGTTTAGTACGTATGCCGGCATTGGGCGGGAAATACCGGTTTTGGGATTCTGCACAGAAAGGGTTTGCAAACCGCTGAATCCACACGTGAGTTTAACTCTGTCAGTTGAATGCACACATTGACAACCATTCAGTTAGATAGCTCCGTTTTGGTTTTAGAAGCAGATATTTCTCTGTACAGCCTATGGTCCCACTCACTCGGGAATATCCCAACGCAGCTCCTAGAAGAAACGTGTTTCTGACTCGCTGAATCTCAACATAGATTCAACTCTCTTAGGTGAACGAACACACAGCAGAGCAGTTTCAAGTAAACGTTTCTCCTGAGTTTTAGACGAAGTTTCCTGCTGTTTAGTACGGATGCCGGCATTGGGCTGGAAATACCGGTTTTGGGATTCTGCACAGAAAGGGTTTGCAAACCGCTGAATAAACAAGTGAGTTTAACTCTGTCAGTTGAATGCACACATTGACAACCATTCAGTTTGATAGCACTCTTTTGGTTTTAGAAGCAGATATTTCTCTGTACAGCCTATGGTCCCATTCACTCGGGAATATCCCAACGCAGCTCCTAGAAGAAAAGTGTTTCTGACTCGCTGAATCTCAACATAGATTCAACTCTCTTAGGTGAACGAACGCACAGCAGAGCAGTTTCAAGGAAACGTTTCTCCTGAGTCTTAGGCGAAGTTTCCTGCTGTTTAGTACGTATGCCGGCATTGGGCTGGAAATACCGGTTTTGGGATTCTGCACAGAAAGGGTTTGCAAACCGCTGAATCCACACGTGAGTTTAACTCTGTCAGTTGAATGCACACATTGACAACCATTCAGTTAGATAGCTCCGTTTTGGTTTTAGAAGCAGATATTTCTCTGTACAGCCTATGGTCCCATTCACTCGGGAATATCCCAACGCAGCTCCTAGAAGAAACGTGTTTCTGACTCGCTGAATCTCAACATAGATTCAACTCTCTTACGTGAACGAACGCACAGCAGAGCAGTTTCAAGGAAACGTTTCTCCTGAGTTTTAGACGAAGTTTCCTGCTGTTTAGTACGTATGCCGGCATTGGGCTGGAAATACCGGTTTTGGGATTCTGCACAGAAAGGGTTTGCAAACCGCTGAATCCACACGTGAGTTTAACTCTGTCAGTTGAATGCACACATTGACAACCATTCAGTTAGATACCACCCTTTTGGTTTTAGAAGCAGATATTTCTCTGTACAGCCTATGGTCCCATTCACTCGGGAATATCCCAACGCACCTCCTAGAAGAAACGTGTTTCTGACTCGCTGAATCTCAACATAGATTCAACTCTCTTAGGTGAACGAACGCACAGCAGAGCAGTTTCAAGGAAACGTTTCTCCTGAGTTTTAGACGAAGTTTCCTACTGTTTCGTACGGATGCCGGCATTGGGCTGGACATACCGGTTTGGGATTCTGCACAGAAATGGTTTGCAAAGCGCTGAATACACACGTGAGTTTAACTCTGTCAGTTGAATGCACACATTGACAACCATTCAGTTAGATAGCTCCGTTTTGGTATTAGAAGCAGATATTTCTCTGTACAGCCTATGGTCCCATTCACTCGGGAATATCCCAACGCAGCTCCTAGCATAAACGTGTTTCTGACTCGCTGAATCTCAGCATACTTTCAACTCTCTTAGGTGAACGAACGTGCAGCAGAGGAGTTTCAAGGAAACATTTCTCCTGAGATTTAGACGAAGTTTCCTGCTGTTTAGTACGGATGCCGGCATTGAGCTGGAATTACCGGTTTTGGCATTCTGCACAGAAAGGGTTTGTAAACCGCTGAATCCAAACGTGAGTTTAACTCTGTCAGTTGAATGCACACATTGACAACCATTCAGTTAGATACCACCCTTTTGGTTGTAGGAGCAGATATTCCTCTGTACAGCCTATGGTCGCATTCACTCGGGAATATCCCAATGCAGCTCCTAGAAGAAACGTGTTTCTGACTCGCTGAATCTCAACATAGATTCAACTCTCTTAGGTGAACGAACGCACAGCAGAGCAGTTTCAAGGAAACGTTTCTCCTGAGTTTTAGACGAAGTTTCCTGCTGTTTACTACGGATGCCGGCATTGGACTGGAAATACCGGTTTTGGGATTCTGCACAGAAAGGGTTTGCAAACCGCTGAATCCACACGTGAGTTTAACTCTGTCAGTTGAATGCACACATTGACAACCATTCAGTTAGATAGCTCCGTTTTGGTTTTAGAAGCAGATATTTCTCTGTACAGCCTATGGTCCCATTCACTCGGGAATATCCCAACGCAGCTCCTAGAAGAAACGTGTTTCTGACTCGCTGAATCTCAACATAGATTCAACTCTCTTAGGTGAACGAACTCACAGCAGAGCAGTTTCAAGGAAACGTTTCTCCTGAGTTTTAGACGAAGTTTCCTGCTGTTTAGTACGTATGCCGGCATTGGGCTGGAAATACCGGTTTTGGGATTCTGCACAGAAAGGGTTTGCAAACCGCTGAATCCACACGTGAGTTTAACTCTGTCAGTTGAATGCACACATTGACAACCATTCAGTTTGATAGCACACTTTTGGTTTTAGAAGCAGATATTTCTCTGTACAGCCTATGGTCCCATTCACTCGGGAATATCCCAACGCAGCTCCTAGAAGAAACGTGTTTCTGACTCGCTGAATCTCAACATAGATTCAACTCTCTTAGGTGAACGAACGCACAGCAGAGCAGTTTCTAGGAAACGTTTCTCCTGGGTTTTAGACGAAGTTTCCTGCTGTTTAGTACGGATGCCGGCATTGGGCTGGAAATACCGGTTTTGGGATTCTGCACAGAGAGGGTTTGCAAACCGCGAATCCACACGTGAGTTTAACTCTGTCAGTTGAATGCACACATGGACAACCATTCAGTTTGATAGCACCCTTTTGGTTTTAGAAGCAGATATTTCTCTGTACCGCCTATGGTCCCATTCATTCGGGAATATCCCAACGCAGCTCCTAGAAGAAACGTGTTTCTGACTCGCTGAATCTCAACATAGATTCAACTCTCTTAGGTGAACGAACGCACAGCAGAGCAGTTTCAAGGAAACGTTTCTCCTGAGTCTTAGACGAAGTTTCCTGCTGTTTAGTACGGATGCCGGCATTGGGCGGGAAATACCGGTTTTGGGATTCTGCACAGAAAGGGTTTGCAAACCGCTGAATCCACACGTGAGTTTAACTCTGTCAGTTGAATGCACACATTGACAACCATTCAGTTAGATAGCTCCGTTTTGGTTTTAGAAGCAGATATTTCTCTGTACAGCCTATGGTCCCATTCACTCGGGAATATCCCAACGCAGCTCCTAGAAGAAACGTGCTTCTGACTCGCTGAATCTCAACATAGATTCAACTCTCTTAGGTGATCGAACGCACAGCAGAGCAGTTTCAAGGAAACGTTTCTCCTGAGTTTTAGACGAAGTTTCCTGCTGTTTAGTACGGATGCCGGCATTGGGCTGGAAATACCGGTTTTGGGATTCTGCACAGAAAGGGTTTGCAAACCGCTGAATCCACACGTGAGTTTAACTCTGTCAGTTGAATGCACACATTGACAACCATTCAGTTAGATACCACCCTTTTGGTTGTAGGAGCAGATATTTCTCTGTACAGCCTATGGTCCCATTCACTCGGGAATATCCCAACGCAGCTCCTAGAAGAAACGTGTTTCTGACTCGCTGAATCTCAACATAGATTCAACTCTCTTAGGTGAACGAACGCACAGCAGAGCAGTTTCAAGGAAACGTTTCTCCTGAGTTTTAGACGAAGTTTCCTGCTGTTTACTACGGATGCCGGCATTGGACTGGAAATACCGGTTTTGGGATTCTGCACAGAAAGGGTTTGCAAACCGCTGAATCCACACGTGAGTTTAACTCTGTCAGTTGAATGCACACATTGACAACCATTCAGTTAGATAGCTCCGTTTTGGTTTTAGAAGCAGATATTTCTCTGTACAGCCTATGGTCCCATTCACTCGGGAATATCCCAACGCAGCTCCTAGAAGAAACGTGTTTCTGACTCGCTGAATCTCAACATAGATTCAACTCTCTTAGGTGAACGAACGCACAGCAGAGCAGTTTCAAGGAAACGTTTCTCCTAAGTTTTAGACGAAGTTTCCTGCTGTTTAGTACGGATGCCGGCATTGGGGTGGAAATACCGGTTTTGGGATTCTGCACAGAAAGGGTTTGCAAACCGCTGAATCCACACGTGAGTTTAACTCTGTCAGTTGAATGCACACATTGACAACCATTCAGTTAGATAGCTCCGTTTTGGTTTTAGAAGCAGATATTTCTCTGTACAGCCTATGGTCCCATTCACTCGGGAATATCCCAACGCAGCTCCTAGAAGAAACGTGTTTCTGACTCGCTGAATCTCAACATAGATTCAACTCTCTTAGGTGAACGAACGCACAGCAGAGCAGTTTCAAGGAAACGTTTCTCCTGAGTTTTAGACGAAGTTTCCTGCTGTTTAGTACGTATGCCGGCATTGGGCTGGAATTACCGGTTTTGGGATTCTGCACAGAAAGGGTTTGCAAACCGCTGAATCCACACGTGAGTTTAACTCTGTCAGTTGAATGCACACATTGACAACCATTCAGTTAGATACCACCCTTTTGGTTGTAGGAGCAGATATTCCTCTGTACAGCCTATGGTCCCATTCACTCGGGAATATCCCAACGCAGCTCCTAGAAGAAACGTGTTTCTGACTCGCTGAATCTCAACATAGATTCAACTCTCTTAGGTGAACGAACGCACAGCAGAGCAGTTTCAAGGAAACGTTTCTCCTGAGTCTTAGACGAAGTTTCCTGCTGTTTAGTACGTATGCCGGCATTGGGCTGGAAATACCGGTTTTGGGATTCTGCACAGAAAGGGTTTGCAAACCGCTGAATCCACACGTGAGTTTAACTCTGTCAGTTGAATGCACACATTGACAACCATTCAGTTAGATAGCTCCGTTTTGGTTTTAGAAGCAGATATTTCTCTGTACAGCCTATGGTCCCATTCACTCGGGAATATCCCAACGCAGCTCCTAGAAGAAACGTGTTTCTGACTCGCTGAATCTCAACATAGATTCAACTCTCTTAGGTGAACGAACGCACAGCAGAGCAGTTTCAAGGAAACGTTTCTCCTGAGTTTTAGACGAAGTTTCCTGCTGTTTAGTACGTATGCCGGCATTGGGCTGGACATACCGGTTTTGGGATTCTGCACAGAAATGGTTTGCAAACCGCTGAATCCACACGTGAGTTTAACTCTGTCAGTTGAATGCACACATTGACAACCATTCAGTTAGATAGCTCCGTTTTGGTTTTAGAAGCAGATATTTCTCTGTACAGCCTATGGTCCCATTCACTCGGGAATATCCCAACGCAGCTCCTAGAAGAAACGTGTTTCTGACTCGCTGAATCTCAACATAGTTTCAACTCTCTTAGGTGATCGAACGCACAGCAGAGCAGTTTCAAGGAAACGTTTCTCCTGAGTTTTAGACGAAGTTTCCTGCTGTTTAGTACGGATGCCGGCATTGGGCTGGAATTACCGGTTTTGGGATTCTGCACAGAAAGGGTTTGCAAACCGCTGAATCCACACGTGAGTTTAACTCTGTCAGTTGAATGCACACATTGACAACCATTCAGTTAGATACCACCCTTTTGGTTGTAGGAGCAGATATTCCTCTGTACAGCCTATGGTCCCATTCACTCGGGAATATCCCAACGCAGCTCCTAGAAGAAACGTGTTTCTGACTCGCTGAATCTCAACATAGATTCAACTCTCTTAGGTGAACGAACGCACAGCAGAGCAGTTTCAAGGAAACGTTTCTCCTGAGTCTTAGACGAAGTTTCCTGCTGTTTAGTACGTATGCCGGCATTGGGCTGGAAATACCGGTTTTGGGATTCTGCACAGAAAGGGTTTGCAAACCGCTGAATCCACACGTGAGTTTAACTCTGTCAGTTGAATGCACACATTGACAACCATTCAGTTAGATAGCTCCGTTTTGGTTTTAGAAGCAGATATTTCTCTGTACAGCCTATGGTCCCATTCACTCGGGAATATCCCAACGCAGCTCCTAGAAGAAACGTGTTTCTGACTCGCTGAATCTCAACATAGATTCAACTCTCTTAGGTGAACGAACGCACAGCAGAGCAGTTTCAAGGAAACGTTTCTCCTGAGTTTTAGACGAAGTTTCCTGCTGTTTAGTACGTATGCCGGCATTGGGCTGGACATACCGGTTTTGGGATTCTGCACAGAAATGGTTTGCAAACCGCTGAATCCACACGTGAGTTTAACTCTGTCAATTGAATGCACACATTGACAACCATTCAGTTAGATAGCTCCGTTTTGGTTTTAGAAGCAGATATTTCTCTGTACAGCCTATGGTCCCATTCACTCGGGAATATCCCAACGCAGCTCCTAGAAGAAACGTGTTTCTGACTCGCTGAATCTCAACATAGTTTCAACTCTCTTAGGTGATCGAACGCACAGCAGAGCAGTTTCAAGGAAACGTTTCTCCTGAGTTTTAGACGAAGTTTCCTGCTGTTTAGTACGGATGCCGGCATTGGGCGGGAAATACCGGTTTTGGGATTCTGCACAGAAAGGGTTTGCAAACCGCTGAATCCACACGTGAGTTTAACTCTGTCAGTTGAATGCACACATTGACAACCATTCAGTTAGATAGCTCCGTTTTGGTTTTAGAAGCAGATATTTCTCTGTACAGCCTATGGTCCCATTCACTCGGGAATATCCCAACGCAGCTCCTAGAAGAAACGTGCTTCTGACTCGCTGAATCTCAACATAGATTCAACTCTCTTAGGTGATCGAACGCACAGCAGAGCAGTTTCAAGGAAACGTTTCTCCTGAGTTTTAGACGAAGTTTCCTGCTGTTTAGTACGGATGCCGGCATTGGGCTGGAAATACCGGTTTTGGGATTCTGCACAGAAAGGGTTTGCAAACCGCTGAATCCACACGTGAGTTTAACTCTGTCAGTTGAATGCACACATTGACAACCATTCAGTTAGATACCACCCTTTTGGTTGTAGGAGCAGATATTTCTCTGTACAGCCTATGGTCCCATTCACTCGGGAATATCCCAACGCAGCTCCTAGAAGAAACGTGTTTCTGACTCGCTGAATCTCAACATAGATTCAACTCTCTTAGGTGAACGAACGCACAGCAGAGCAGTTTCAAGGAAACGTTTCTCCTGAGTTTTAGACGAAGTTTCCTGCTGTTTACTACGGATGCCGGCATTGGACTGGAAATACCGGTTTTGGGATTCTGCACAGAAAGGGTTTGCAAACCGCTGAATCCACACGTGAGTTTAACTCTGTCAGTTGAATGCACACATTGACAACCATTCAGTTAGATAGCTCCGTTTTGGTTTTAGAAGCAGATATTTCTCTGTACAGCCTATGGTCCCATTCACTCGGGAATATCCCAACGCAGCTCCTAGAAGAAACGTGTTTCTGACTCGCTGAATCTCAACATAGATTCAACTCTCTTAGGTGAACGAACGCACAGCAGAGCAGTTTCAAGGAAACGTTTCTCCTGAGTTTTAGACGAAGTTTCCTGCTGTTTAGTACGGATGCCGGCATTGGGCTGGAAATACCGGTTTTGGGATTCTGCACAGAAAGGGTTTGCAAACCGCTGAATCCACACGTGAGTTTAACTCTGTCAGTTGAATGCACACATTGACAACCATTCAGTTAGATAGCTCCGTTTTGGTTTTAGAAGCAGATATTTCTCTGTACAGCCTATGGTCCCATTCACTCGGGAATATCCCAACGCAGCTCCTAGAAGAAACGTGTTTCTGACTCGCTGAATCTCAACATAGATTCAACTCTCTTAGGTGAACGAACGCACAGCAGAGCAGTTTCAAGGAAACGTTTCTCCTGAGTTTTAGACGAAGTTTCCTGCTGTTTAGTACGTATGCCGGCATTGGGCTGGAATTACCGGTTTTGGGATTCTGCACAGAAAGGGTTTGCAAACCGCTGAATCCACACGTGAGTTTAACTCTGTCAGTTGAATGCACACATTGACAACCATTCAGTTTGATAGCACCCTTTTGGTTTTAGAAGCAGATATTTCTCTGTACAGCCTATGGTCCCATTCACTCGGGAATATCCCAACGCAGCTCCTAGAAGAACCGTGTTTCTGACTCGCTGAATCTCAACATAGTTTCAACTCTCTTAGGTGATCGAACGCACAGCAGAGCAGTTTCAAGGAAACGTTTCTCCTGAGTTTTAGACGAAGTTTCCTGCTGTTTAGTACGTATGCCGGCATTGGGCTGGAAATACCGGTTTTGGGATTCTGCACAAAAAGGGTTTGCAAACCGCTGAATCCACACGTGAGTTTAACTCAGTCAGTTGAATGCACACATTGACAACCATTCAGTTAGATAGCTCCGTTTTGGTTTTAGAAGCAGATATTTCTCTGTACAGCCTATGGTCCCATTCACTCGGGAATATCCCAACGCAGCTCCTAGAAGAAACGTGTTTCTGACTCGCTGAATCTCAACATAGATTCAACTCTCTTAGGTGATCGAACGCACAGCAGAGCAGTTTCAAGGAAACGTTTCTCCTGAGTTTTAGACGAAGTTTCCTGCTGTTTAGTACGGATGCCGGCATTGGGCTGGAAATACCGGTTTTGGGATTCTGCACAGTAAGGGTTTGCAAACCGCTGAATCCACACGTGAGTTTAACTCTGTCAGTTGAATGCACACATTGACAACCATTCAGTTAGATAGCTCCGTTTTGGTTTTAGAAGCAGATATTTCTCTGTACAGCCTATGGTCCCATTCACTCGGGAATATCCCAACGCAGCTCCTAGAAGAAACGTGTTTCTGACTCGCTGAATCTCAACATAGATTCAAATCTCTTAGGTGAACGAACGCACAGCAGAGCAGTTTCAAGGAAACGTTTCTCCTGAGTTTTAGACGAAGTTTCCTGCTCTTTAGTACGTATGCCGGCATTGGGCTGGAAATACCGGTTTTGGGATTCTGCACAGAAAGGGTTTGCAAACCGCTGAATCCACACGTGAGTTTAACTCTGTCAGTTGAATGCACACATTGACAACCATTCAGTTAGATAGCTCCGTTTTGGTTTTAGAAGCAGATACTTCTCTGTACAGCCTATGGTCCCATTCACTCGGGAATATCCCAACGCAGCTCCTAGAAGAAACGTGTTTCTGACTCGCTGAATCTCAACATAGATTCAACTCTCTTAGGTGAACGAACGCACAGAAGAGCAGTTTCAAGGAAACGTTTCTCCTGAGTTTTAGACGAAGTTTCCTGCTGTTTAGTACGGATGCCGGCATTGGGCTGGAAATACCGGTTTTGGGATTCTGCACAGAAAGGGTTTGCAAACCGCTGAATCCACACGAGACTTTAACTCTGTCAGTTGAATGCACACATTGACAACCATTCAGTTAGATAGCTCCGTTTTGGTTTTAGAAGCAGATATTTCTCTGTACAGCCTATGGTCCCATTCACTCGGGAATATCCCAACGCAGCTCCTAGAAGAAACGTGTTTCTGACTCGCTGAATCTCAACATAGATTCAACTCTCTTAGGTGAACGAACGCACAGCAGAGCAGTTTCAAGGAAACGTTTCTCCTGAGTTTTAGACGAAGTTTCCTGCTGTTTAGTACGGATGCCGGCATTGGACTGGACATAACGGTTTTGGGATTCTGCACAGAAAGGGTTTGCAAACCGCTGAATCCACACGTGAGTTTAACTCTGTCAGTTGAATGCACACATTGACAACCATTCAGTTTGATAGCACACTTTTGGTTTTAGAAGCAGATATTTCTCTGTACAGCCTATGGTCCCATTCACTCGGGAATATCCCAACGCACCTCCTAGAAGAAACGTGTTTCTGACTCGCTGAATCTCAACATAGATTCAACTCTCTTAGGTGATCGAACGCACAGCAGAGCAGTTTCAAGGAAACGTTTCTCCTGAGTTTTAGACGAAGTTTCCTGCTGTTTAGTACGGATGCCGGCATTGGGCTGGAATTACCGGTTTTGGGATTCTGCACAGAAAGGGTTTGCAAACCGCTGAATCCACACGTGAGTTTAACTCTGTCAGTTGAATGCACACATTGACAACCATTCAGTTTGATAGCACCCTTTTGGTTTTAGAAGCAGATATTTCTCTGTACAGCCTATGGTCCCATTCACTCGGGAATATCCCAACGCAGCTCCTAGAAGAACCGTGTTTCTGACTCGCTGAATCTCAACATAGTTTCAACTCTCTTAGGTGATCGAACGCACAGCAGAGCAGTTTCAAGGAAACGTTTCTCCTGAGTTTTAGACGAAGTTTCCTGCTGTTTAGTACGGATGCCGGCATTGGGCTGGAAATACCGGTTTTGGGATTCTGCACAAAAAGGGTTTGCAAACCGCTGAATCCACACGTGAGTTTAACTCTGTCAGTTGAATGCACACATTGACAACCATTCAGTCAGATAGCTCCGTTTTGGTTTTAGAAGCAGATATTTCTCTGTACAGCCTATGGTCCCATTCACTCGGGAATATCCCAACGCAGCTCCTAGAAGAAACGTGTTTCTGACTCGCTGAATCTCAACATAGATTCAACTCTCTTAGGTGAACGAACGCACAGCAGAGCAGTTTCAAGGAAACGTTTCTCCTGAGTTTTAGACGAAGTTTCCTGCTGTTTAGTACGGATGCCGGCATTGGGCTGGACATAACGGTTTTGGGATTCTGCACAGAAAGGGTTTGCAAACCGCTGAATCCACACGTGACTTTAACTCTGTCAGTTGAATGCACACATTGACAACCATTCAGTTAGATAGCTCCGTTTTGGTTTTAGAAGCAGATATTTCTCTGTACAGCCTATGGTCCCATTCACTCGGGAATATCCCAACGCAGCTCCTAGAAGAAACGTGTTTCTGACTCGCTGAATCTCAACATAGATTCAACTCTCTTAGGTGAACGAACGCACAGCAGAGCAGTTTCAAGGAAACGTTTCTCCTGAGTTTTAGACGAAGTTTCCTGCTGTTTAGTACGGATGCCGGCATTGGGCTGGACATAACGGTTTTGGGATTCTGCACAGAAAGGGTTTGCAAACCGCTGAATCCACACGTGAGTTTAACTCTGTCAGTTGAATGCACACATTGACAACCATTCAGTTTGATAGCACACTTTTGGTTTTAGAAGCAGATATTTCTCTGTACAGCCTATGGTCCCATTCACTCGGGAATATCCCAACGCACCTCCTAGAAGAAACGTGTTTCTGACTCGCTGAATCTCAACATAGATTCAACTCTCTTAGGTGATCGAACGCACAGCAGAGCAGTTTCAAGGAAACGTTTCTCCTGAGTTTTAGACGAAGTTTCCTGCTGTTTAGTACGGATGCCGGCATTGGGCTGGAAATACCGGTATTGGGATTCTGCACAGAAAGGGTTTGCAAACCGCTGAATCCACACGTGAGTTTAACTCTGTCAGTTGAATGCACACATTGACAACCATTCAGTTAGATAGCTCCGTTTTGGTTTTAGAAGCAGATATTTCTCTGTACAGCCTATGGTCCCATTCACTCGGGAATATCCCAACGCAGCTCCTAGAAGAAACGTGTTTCTGACTCGCTGAATCTCAACATAGATTCAACTCTCTTAGGTGAACGAAGGCACAGCAGAGCAGTTTCAAGGAAACGTTTCTCCTGAGTCTTAGACGAAGTTTCCTGCTGTTTAGTACGTGTGCCGGCATTGGGCTGGACATACCGGTTTTGGGATTCTGCACAGAAAGGGTTTGCAAACCGCTGAATCCACACGTGAGTTTAACTCTGTCAGTTGAATGCACACATTGACAACCATTCAGTTAGATAGCTCCGTTTTGGTTTTAGAAGCAGATATTTCTCTGTACAGCCTATGGTCCCATTCACTCGGGAATATCCCAACGCAGCTCCTAGAAGAAACGTGTTTCTGACTCGCTGAATCTCAACATAGATTCAACTCTCTTAGGTGAACGAACGCACAGCAGAGCAGTTTAAAGGAAACGTTTCTCCTGAGTTTTAGACGAAGTTTCCTGCTCTTTATTACGTATGCCGGCATTGGGCTGGAAATACCGGTTTTGGGATTCTGCACAGAAATGGTTTGCAAACCGCTGAATCCACACGTGAGTTTAACTCTGTCAGTTGAATGCACACATTGACAACCATTCAGTTAGATAGCTCCGTTTTGGTTTTAGAAGCAGATATTTCTCTGTACAGCCTATGGTCCCATTCACTCGGGATTATCCCAACGCAGCTCCTAGAAGAAACGTGTTTCTGACTCGCTGAATCTCAACATAGATTCAACTCTCTTAGGTGAACGAACGCACAGCAGAGCAGTTTCAAGGAAACGTTTCTCCTGAGTTTTAGACGAAGTTTCCTGCTGTTTAGTACGGATGCCGGCATTGGGCTGGAAATACCGGTTTTGGGATTCTGCACAGAAAGGGTTTGCAAACCGCTGAATCCACACGTGACTTTAACTCTGTCAGTTGAATGCACACATTGACAACCATTCAGTTTGATAGCACACTTTTGGTTTTAGAAGCAGATATTTCTCTGTACAGCCTATGGTCCCATTCACTCGGGAATATCCCAACGCAGCTCCTAGAAGAAACGTGTTTCTGACTCGCTGAATCTCAACATAGATTCAACTCTCTTAGGTGAACGAACGCACAGCAGAGCAGTTTCAAGGAAACGTTTCTCCTGAGTTTTAGACGAAGTTTCCTGCTGTTTAGTACGGATGCCGGCATTGGGCTGGAAATACCGGTTTTGGGATTCTGCACAGAAAGGGTTTGCAAACCGCTGAATCCACACGTGAGTTTAACTCTGTCAGTTGAATGCACACATTGACAACCATTCATTTAGATAGCACACTTTTGGTTTTAGAAGCAGATATTTCTCTGTACAGCCTATGGTCCCATTCACTCGGGAATATCCCAACGCAACTCCTAGAAGAAACGTGTTTCTGACTCGCTGAATCTCAACATAGATTCAACTCTCTTAGGTGAACGAACGCACAGCAGAGCAGTTTCAAGGAAACGTTTCTCCTGAGTCTTAGACGAAGTTTCCTGCTGTTTAGTACGTATGCCGGCATTGGGCTGGAAATACCGGTTTTGGGATTCTGCACAGAAAGGGTTTGCAAACCGCTGAATCCACACGTGAGTTTACCTCTGTCAGTTGAATGCACACATTGACAACCATTCAGTTAGATAGCTCCGTTTTGGTTTTAGAAGCAGATATTTCTCTGTACAGCCTATGGTCCCATTCACTCGGGAATATCCCAACGCAGCTCCAGAAGAAACGTGTTTCTGACTCGCTGAATCTCAACATTGATTCAACTCTCTTAGGTGAACGAACGCACAGCAGAGCAGTTTCAAGGAAACGTTTCTCCTGAGTTTTAGACGAAGTTTCCTGCTGTTTAGTACGGATGCCGGCATTGCGCTGGACATACCGGTTTTGGGATTCTGCACAGAAATGGTTTGCAAACCGCTGAATCCACTCGTGAGTTTAACTCTGTCAGTTGAATGCACACATTGACAACCATTCAGTTAGATAGCTCCGTTTTGGTTTTAGAAGCAGATATTTCTCTGTACAGCCTATGGTCCCATTCACTCGGGAATATCCCAACGCAGCTCCTAGAAGAAACGTGTTTCTGACTCGCTGAATCTCAACATAGTTTCAACTCTCTTAGGTGATCGAACGCACAGCAGAGCAGTTTCAAGGAAACGTTTCTCCTGAGTTTTAGACGAAGTTTCCTGCTGTTTAGTACGGATGCCGGCATTGGGCTGGAAATACCGGTTTTGGGAATCTGCACAGAAAGGGTTTGCAAACCGCTGAATCCACACGTGAGTTTAACTCTGTCAGTTGAATGCACACATTGACAACCATTCAGTTAGATAGCTCCGTTTTGGTTTTAGAAGCAGATATTTCTCTGTACAGCCTATGGTCCCATACACTCGGGAATATCCCAACGCAGCTCCTAGAAGAAACGTGTTTCTGACTCGCTGAATCTCAACATAGATTCAACTCTCTTAGGTGATCGAACGCACAGCAGAGCAGTTTCAAGGAAACGTTTCTCCTGAGTTTTAGACGAAGTTTCCTGCTGTTTAGTACGGATGCCGGCATTGGGCTGGAAATACCGGTTTTGGGATTCTGCACAGAAAGGGTTTGCAAACCGCTGAATCCACACGTGAGTTTAACTCTGTCAGTTGAATGCACACATTGACAACCATTCAGTTAGATACCACCCTTTTGGTTGTAGGAGCAGATATTTCTCTGTACAGCCTATGGTCCCATTCACTCGGGAATATCCCAACGCAGCTCCTAGAAGAAACGTGTTTCTGACTCGCTGAATCTCAACATAGATTCAACTCTCTTAGGTGAACGAACGCACAGCAGAGCAGTTTCAAGGAAACGTTTCTCCTGAGTTTTAGACGAAGTTTCCTGCTGTTTAGTACGGATGCCGGCATTGGGCTGGAAATACCGGTTTTGGGATTCTGCACAGAAAGGGTTTGCAAACCGCTGAATCCACAAGTGAGTTGAACTCTGTCAGTTGAATGCACACATTGACAACCATTCAGTTAGATAGCTCCGTTTTGGTTTTAGAAGCAGATATTTCTCTGTACAGCCTATGGTCCATTCACTCGGGAATATCCCAACGCAGCTCCTAGAAGAAACGTGTTTCTGACTCGCTGAATCTCAACATAGTTTCAACTCTCTTAGGTGATCGAACGCACAGCAGAGCAGTTTCAAGGAAACGTTTCTCCTGAGTTTTAGACGAAGTTTCCTGCTGTTTAGTACGGATGCCGGCATTGGGCTGGAAATACCGGTTTTGGGATTCTGCACAAAAAGCGTTTGCAAACCGCTGAATCCACACGTGAGTTTAACTCTGTCAGTTGAATGCACACATTGACAACCATTCAGTTAGATAGCTCCGTTTTGGTTTTAGAAGCAGATATTTCTCTGTACAGCCTATGGTCCCATTCACTCGGGAATATCCCAACGCAGCTCCTAGAAGAAACGTGTTTCTGTCTCGCTGAATCTCAACATAGATTCAACTCTCTTAGGTGATCGAACGCACAGCAGAGCAGTTTCAAGGAAACGTTTCTCCTGAGTTTTAGACGAAGTTTCCTGCTGTTTAGTACGGATGCCGGCATTGGGCTGGAAATACCGGTTTTGGGATTCTGCACAGTAAGGGTTTGCAAACCGCTGAATCCACACGTGAGTTTAACTCTGTCAGTTGAATGCACACATTGACAACCATTCAGTTAGATAGCTCCGTTTTGGTTTTAGAAGCAGATATTTCTCTGTACAGCCTATGGTCCCATTCACTCGGGAATATCCCAACGCAGCTCCTAGAAGAAACGTGTTTCTGACTCGCTGAATCTCAACATAGATTCAACTCTCTTAGGTGAACGAACGCACAGCAGAGCAGTTTCAAGGAAACGTTTCTCCTGAGTTTTAGACGAAGTTTCCTGCTCTTTAGTACGTATGCCGGCATTGGGCTGGAAATACCGGTTTTGGGATTCTGCACAGAAAGGGTTTGCAAACCGCTGAATCCACACGTGAGTTTAACTCTGTCAGTTGAATGCACACATTGACAACCATTCAGTTAGATAGCTCCGTTTTGGTTTTAGAAGCAGATACTTCTCTGTACAGCCTATGGTCCCATTCACTCGGGAATATCCCAACGCAGCTCCTAGAAGAAACGTGTTTCTGACTCGCTGAATCTCAACATAGATTCAACTCTCTTAGGTGAACGAACTCACAGAAGAGCAGTTTCAAGGAAACGTTTCTCCTGAGTTTTAGACGAAGTTTCCTGCTGTTTAGTACGGATGCCGGCATTGGGCTGGAAATACCGGTTTTGGGATTCTGCACAGAAAGGGTTTGCAAACCGCTGAATCCACACGTGAGTTTAACTCTGTCAGTTGAATGCACACATTGACAACCATTCAGTTAGATAGCTCCGTTTTGGTTTTAGAAGCAGATATTTCTCTGTACAGCCTATGGTCCCATTCACTCGGGAATATCCCAACGCAGCTCCTAGAAGAAACGTGTTTCTGACTCGCTGAATCTCAACATAGATTCAACTCTCTTAGGTGAACGAACGCACAGCAGAGAAGTTTCAAGGAAACGTTTCTCCTGAGTTTTAGACGAAGTTTCCTGCTGTTTAGTACGGATGCCGGCACTGGGCTGGACATACCGGTTTTGGGATTCTGCACAGAAAGTGTTTGCAAACCGCTGAATCCACACGTGACTTTAACTCTGTCAGTTGAATGCACACATTGACAACCATTCAGTTTGATAGCACACTTTTGGTTTTAGAAGCAGATATTTCTCTGTACAGCCTATGGTCCCATTCACTCGGGAATATCCCAACGCAGCTCCTAGAAGAAACGTGTTTCTGACTCGCTGAATCTCAACATAGATTCAACTCTCTTAGGTGAACGAACGCACAGCAGAGCAGTTTCAAGGAAACGTTTCTCCTGAGTTTTAGACGAAGTTTCCTGCTGTTTAGTACGGATGCCGGCATTGGGCTGGAAATACCGGTTTTGGGATTCTGCACAGAAAGGGTTTGCAAACCGCTGAATCCACACGTGAGTTTAACTCTGTCAGTTGAATGCACACATTGACAACCATTCATTTAGATAGCACACTTTTGGTTTTAGAAGCAGATATTTCTCTGTACAGCCTATGGTCCCATTCACTCGGGAATATCCAAACACAGCTCCTAGAAGAAACGTGTTTCTGACTCGCTGAATCTCAACATAGATTCAACTCTCTTAGGTGAACGAAGGCACAGCAGAGCAGTTTCAAGGAAACGTTTCTCCTGAGTCTTAGACGAAGTTTCCTGCTGTTTAGTACGTATGCCGGCATTGGGCTGGAAATACCGGTTTTGGGATTCTGCACAGAAAGGGTTTCCAAACCGCTGAATCCACACGTGAGTTTACCTCTGTCAGTTGAATGCACACATTGACAACCATTCAGTTAGATAGCAACGTTTTGGTTTTAGAAGCAGATATTTCTCTGTACAGCCTATGGTCCCATTCACTCGGGAATATCCCAACGCAGCTCCTAGAAGAAACGTGTTTCTGACTCGCTGAATCTCAACATAGATTCAACTCTCTTAGGTGAACGAACGCACAGCAGAGCAGTTTCAAGGAAACGTTTCTCCTGAGTTTTAGACGAAGTTTCCTGCTGTTTAGTACGGATGCCGGCATTGGGCTGGACATACCGGTTTTGGGATTCTGCACAGAAATGGTTTGCAAACCGCTGAATCCACTCGTGAGTTAAACTCTGTCAGCTGAATGCACACATTGACAACCATTCAGTTTGATAGCACACTTTTGGTTTTAGAAGCAGATATTTCTCTGTACAGCCTATGGTCCCATTCACTCGGGAATATCCCAACGCAGCTCCTAGAAGAAACGTGTTTCTGACTCGCTGAATCTCAACATAGATTCAACTCTCTTAGGTGAACGAACGCACAGCAGAGCAGTTTCAAGGAAACGTTTCTCCTGAGTTTTAGACGAAGTTTCCTGCTGTTTAGTACGGATGCCGGCATTGGGCTGGAAATACCGGTTTTGGGATTCTGCACAGAAAGGGTTTGCAAACCGCTGAATCCACACGTGAGTTTATCTCTGTCAGTTGAATGCACACATTGACAACCATTCAGTTTGATAGCACACTTTTGGTTTTAGAAGCAGATATTTCTCTGTACAGCCTATGGTCCCATTCACTCGGGAATATCCCAACGCAGCTCCTAGAAGAAACGTGTTTCTGACTCGCTGAATCTCAACATAGATTCAACTCTCTTAGGTGAACGAACTCACAGCAGAGCAGTTTCAAGGAAACGTTTCTCCTGAGTCTTAGACGAAGTTTCCTGCTGTTTAGTACGTATGCCGGTATTGGGCTGGACATACCGGTTTTGGGATTCTGCACAGAAAGGGTTTGCAAACCGCTGAATCCACACGTGAGTTTAACTCTGTCAGTTGAATGCACACATTGACAACCATTCAGTTAGATACCACCATTTTGGTTGTAGGAGCAGATATTTCTCTGTACAGCCTATAGTCCCATTCACTCGGGAATATCCCAACGCAGCTCCTAGAAGAAACGTGTTTCTGACTCGCTGAATCTCAACATAGATTCAACTCTCTTAGGTGAACGAACGCACAGAAGAGCAGTTTCAAGGAAACGTTTCTCCTGAGTTTTAGACGAAGTTTCCTGCTGTTTAGTACGGATGCCGGCATTGGGCTGGAAATACCGGTTTTGGGATTCTGCACAGAAAGGGTTTGCAAACCGCTGAATCCACACGTGACTTTAACTCTGTCAGTTGAATGCACACATTGACAACCATTCAGTTAGATAGCTCCGTTTTGGTTTTAGAAGCAGATATTTCTCTGTACAGCCTATGGTCCCATTCACTCGGGAATATCCCAACGCAGCTCCTAGAAGAAACGTGTTTCTGACTCGCTGAATCTCAACATAGATTCAACTCTCTTAGGTGAACGAACGCACAGCAGAGCAGTTTCAAGGAAACGTTTCTCCTGAGTTTTAGACGAAGTTTCCTGCTGTTTAGTACAGATGCCGGCATTGGGCTGGACATAACGGTTTTGGGATTCTGCACAGAAAGGGTTTGCAAACCGCTGAATCCACACGTGAGTTTAACTCTGTCAGTTGAATGCACACATTGACAACCATTCAGTTTGATAGCACACTTTTGGTTTTAGAAGCAGATATTTCTCTGTACAGCCTATGGTCCCATTCACTCGGGAATATCCCAACGCACCTCCTAGAAGAAACGTGTTTCTGACTCGCTGAATCTCAACATAGATTCAACTCTCTTAGGTGATCGAACGCACAGCAGAGCAGTTTCAAGGAAACGTTTCTCCTGAGTTTTAGACGAAGTTTCCTGCTGTTTAGTACGGATGCCGGCATTGGGCTGGAAATACCGGTATTGGGATTCTGCACAGAAAGGGTTTGCAAACCGCTGAATCCACACGTGAGTTTAACTCTGTCAGTTGAATGCACACATTGACAACCATTCAGTTAGATAGCTCCGTTTTGGTTTTAGAAGCAGATATTTCTCTGTACAGCCTATGGTCCCATACACTCGGGAATATCCCAACGCAGCTCCTAGAAGAAACGTGTTTCTGACTCGCTGAATCTCAACATAGATTCAACTCTCTTAGGTGAACGAACTCACAGCAGAGCAGTTTCAAGGAAACGTTTCTCCTGAGTCTTAGACGAAGTTTCCTGCTGTTTAGTACGTATGCCGGCATTGGGCTGGACATACCGGTTTTGGGATTCTGCACAGAAAGGGTTTGCAAACCGCTGAATCCACACGTGAGTTTAACTCTGTCAGTTGAATGCACACATTGACAACCATTCAGTTAGATAGCTCCGTTTTGGTTTTAGAAGCAGATATTTCTCTGTACAGCCTATGGTCCCATTCACTCGGGAATATCCCAACGCAGCTCCTAGAAGAAACGTGTTTCTGACTCGCTGAATCTCAACATAGATTCAACTCTCTTAGGTGAACGAACGCACAGCAGAGCAGTTTAAAGGAAACGTTTCTCCTGAGTTTTAGACGAAGTTTCCTGCTCTTTATTACGTATGCCGGCATTGGGCTGGAAATACCGGTTTTGGGATTCTGCACAGAAAGGGTTTGCAAACCGCTGAATCCACACGTGAGTTTACCTCTGTCAGTTGAATGCACACATTGACAACCATTCAGTTAGATAGCTCCGTTTTGGTTTTAGAAGCAGATATTTCTCTGTACAGCCTATGGTCCCATTCACTCGGGAATATCCCAACGCAGCTCCTAGAAGAAACGTGTTTCTGACTCGCTGAATCTCAACATAGATTCAACTCTCTTAGGTGAACGAACGCACAGCAGAGCAGTTTCAAGGAAACGTTTCTCCTGAGTTTTAGACGAAGTTTCCTGCTGTTTAGTACGGATGCCGGCATTGGGCTGGACATACCGGTTTTGGGATTCTGCACAGAAAGGGTTTGCAAACCGCTGAATCCACACGTGAGTTTACCTCTGTCAGTTGAATGCACACATTGACAACCATTCAGTTAGATAGCTCCGTTTTGGTTTTAGAAGCAGATATTTCTCTGTACAGCCTATGGTCCCATTCACTCGGGAATATCCCAACGCAGCTCCTAGAAGAAACGTGTTTCTGACTCGCTGAATCTCAACATAGATTCAACTCTCTTAGGTGAACGAACGCACAGCAGAGCAGTTTCAAGGAAACGTTTCTCCTGAGTTTTAGACGAAGTTTCCTGCTGTTTAGTACGGATGCCGGCATTGGGCTGGACATACCGGTTTTGGGATTCTGCACAGAAATGGTTTGCAAACCGCTGAATCCACTCGTGAGTTAAACTCTGTCAGCTGAATGCACACATTGACAACCATTCAGTTTGATAGCACACTTTTGGTTTTAGAAGCAGATATTTCTCTGTACAGCCTATGGTCCCATTCACTCGGGAATATCCCAACGCAGCTCCTAGAAGAAACGTGTTTCTGACTCGCTGAATCTCAACATAGATTCAACTCTCTTAGGTGAACGAACGCACAGCAGAGCAGTTTCAAGGAAACGTTTCTCCTGAGTTTTAGACGAAGTTTCCTGCTGTTTAGTACGGATGCCGGCATTGGGCTGGAAATACCGGTTTTGGGATTCTGCACAGAAAGGGTTTGCAAACCGCTGAATCCACACGTGAGTTTATCTCTGTCAGTTGAATGCACACATTGACAACCATTCAGTTTGATAGCACACTTTTGGTTTTAGAAGCAGATATTTCTCTGTACAGCCTATGGTCCCATTCACTCGGGAATATCCCAACGCAGCTCCTAGAAGGAACGTGTTTCTGACTCGCTGAATCTCAACATAGATTCAACTCTCTTAGGTGAACGAACTCACAGCAGAGCAGTTTCAAGGAAACGTTTCTCCTGAGTCTTAGACGAAGTTTCCTGCTGTTTAGTACGTATGCCGGTATTGGGCTGGAAATACCGGTTTTGGGATTCTGCACAGAAAGGGTTTGCAAACCGCTGAATCCACACGTGAGTTTAACTCTGTCAGTTGAATGCACACATTGACAACCATTCAGTTAGATACCACCCTTTTGGTTGTAGGAGCAGATATTTCTCTGTACAGCCTATAGTCCCATTCACTCGGGAATATCCCAACGCAGCTCCTAGAAGAAACGTGTTTCTGACTCGCTGAATCTCAACATAGATTCAAATCTCTTAGGTGAACGAACGCACAGCAGAGCAGTTTCAAGGAAACGTTTCTCCTGAGTTTTAGACGAAGTTTCCTGCTGTTTAGTACGGATGCCGGCATTGGGCTGGACATACCGGTTTTGGGATTCTGCACAGAAATGGTTTGCAAACCGCTGAATCCACTCGTGAGTTAAACTCTGTCAGCTGAATGCACACATTGACAACCATTCAGTTTGATAGCACACTTTTGGTTTTAGAAGCAGATATTTCTCTGTACAGCCTATGGTCCCATTCACTCGGGAATATCCCAACGCAGCTCCTAGAAGAAACGTGTTTCTGACTCGCTGAATCTCAACATAGATTCAACTCTCTTAGGTGAACGAACGCACAGCAGAGCAGTTTCAAGGAAACGTTTCTCCTGAGTTTTAGACGAAGTTTCCTGCTGTTTAGTACGGATGCCGGCATTGGGCTGGAAATACCGGTTTTGGGATTCTGCACAGAAAGGGTTTGCAAACCGCTGAATCCACACGTGAGTTTATCTCTGTCAGTTGAATGCTCACATTGACAACCATTCAGTTTGATAGCACACTTTTGGTTTTAGAAGCAGATATTTCTCTGTACAGCCTATGGTCCCATTCACTCGGGAATATCCCAACGCAGCTCCTAGAAGAAACGTGTTTCTGACTCGCTGAATCTCAACATAGATTCAACTCTCTTAGGTGAACGAACTCACAGCAGAGCAGTTTCAAGGAAACGTTTCTCCTGAGTCTTAGACGAAGTTTCCTGCTGTTTAGTACGTATGCCGGTATTGGGCTGGAAATACCGGTTTTGGGATTCTGCACAGAAAGGGTTTGCAAACCGCTGAATCCACACGTGAGTTTAACTCTGTCAGTTGAATGCACACATTGACAACCATTCAGTTAGATACCACCCTTTTGGTTGTAGGAGCAGATATTTCTCTGTACAGCCTATAGTCCCATTCACTCGGGAATATCCCAACGCAGCTCCTAGAAGAAACGTGTTTCTGACTCGCTGAATCTCAACATAGATTCAAATCTCTTAGGTGAACGAACGCACAGCAGAGCAGTTTCAAGGAAACGTTTCTCCTGAGTTTTAGACGCAGTTTCCTGCTCTTTAGTACGTATGCCGGCATTGGGCTGGAAATACCGGTTTTGGGATTCTGCACAGAAAGGGTTTGCAAACCGCTGAATCCACACGTGAGTTTAACTCTGTCAGTTGAATGCACACATTGTCAACCATTCAGTTAGATAGCTCCGTTTTGGTTTTAGAAGCAGATACTTCTCTGTACAGCCTATGGTCCCATTCACTCGGGAATATCCCAACGCAGCTCCTAGAAGAAACGTGTTTCTGACTCGCTGAATCTCAACATAGATTCAACTCTCTTAGGTGAACGAACGCACAGAAGAGCAGTTTCAAGGAAACGTTTCTCCTGAGTTTTAGACGAAGTTTCCTGCTGTTTAGTACGGATGCCGGCATTGGGCTGGAAATACCGGTTTTGGGATTCTGCACAGAAAGGGTTTGCAAACCGCTGAATCCACACGTGACTTTAACTCTGTCAGTTGAATGCACACATTGACAACCATTCAGTTAGATAGCTCCGTTTTGGTTTTAGAAGCAGATATTTCTCTGTACAGCCTATGGTCCCATTCACTCGGGAATATCCCAACGCAGCTCCTAGAAGAAACGTGTTTCTGACTCGCTGAATCTCAACATAGATTCAACTCTCTTAGGTGAACGAACGCACAGCAGAGCAGTTTCAAGGAAACGTTTCTCCTGAGTTTTAGACGAAGTTTCCTGCTGTTTAGTACGGATGCCGGCATTGGGCTGGAAATACCGGTTTTGGGATTCTGCACAGAAAGGGTTTGCAAACCGCTGAATCCACACGTGAGTTTAACTCTGTCAGTTGAATGCACACATTGACAACCATTCAGTTAGATAGCTCCGTTTTGGTTTTAGAAGCAGATATTTCTCTGTACAGCCTATGGTCCCATTCACTCGGGAATATCCCAACGCAGCTCCTAGAAGAAACGTGTTTCTGACTCGCTGAATCTCAACATAGATTCAACTCTCTTAGGTGAACGAACGCACAGCAGAGCAGTTTCAAGGAAACGTTTCTCCTGAGTTTTAGACGAAGTTTCCTGCTGTTTAGTACGTATGCCGGCATTGGGCTGGAATTACCGGTTTTGGGATTCTGCACAGAAAGGGTTTGCAAACCGCTGAATCCACACGTGAGTTTAACTCTGTCAGTTGAATGCACAC
Source organism: Aotus nancymaae (assembly GCF_030222135.1). Lineage (NCBI taxonomy): Eukaryota > Metazoa > Chordata > Mammalia > Primates > Aotidae > Aotus > Aotus nancymaae. Next base: position 473,574 of record NW_026988769.1, read on the forward strand.
ATTGACAACCATTCAGTTTGATAGCACCCTTTTGGTTTTAGAAGCAGATATTTCTCTGTACAGCCTATGGTCCCATTCACTCGGGAATATCCCAACGCAGCTCCTAGAAGAACCGTGTTTCTGACTCGCTGAATCTCAACATAGTTTCAACTCTCTTAGGTGATCGAACGCACAGCAGAGCAGTTTCAAGGAAACGTTTCTCCTGAGTTTTAGACGAAGTTTCCTGCTGTTTAGTACGTATGCCGGCATTGGGCTGGAAATACCGGTTTTGGGATTCTGCACAAAAAGGGTTTGCAAACCGCTGAATCCACACGTGAGTTTAACTCAGTCAGTTGAATGCACACATTGACAACCATTCAGTTAGATAGCTCCGTTTTGGTTTTAGAAGCAGATATTTCTCTGTACAGCCTATGGTCCCATTCACTCGGGAATATCCCAACGCAGCTCCTAGAAGAAACGTGTTTCTGACTCGCTGAATCTCAACATAGATTCAACTCTCTTAGGTGATCGAACGCACAGCAGAGCAGTTTCAAGGAAACGTTTCTCCTGAGTTTTAGACGAAGTTTCCTGCTGTTTAGTACGGATGCCGGCATTGGGCTGGAAATACCGGTTTTGGGATTCTGCACAGTAAGGGTTTGCAAACCGCTGAATCCACACGTGAGTTTAACTCTGTCAGTTGAATGCACACATTGACAACCATTCAGTTAGATAGCTCCGTTTTGGTTTTAGAAGCAGATATTTCTCTGTACAGCCTATGGTCCCATTCACTCGGGAATATCCCAACGCAGCTCCTAGAAGAAACGTGTTTCTGACTCGCTGAATCTCAACATAGATTCAAATCTCTTAGGTGAACGAACGCACAGCAGAGCAGTTTCAAGGAAACGTTTCTCCTGAGTTTTAGACGAAGTTTCCTGCTCTTTAGTACGTATGCCGGCATTGGGCTGGAAATACCGGTTTTGGGATTCTGCACAGAAAGGGTTTGCAAACCGCTGAATCCACACGTGAGTTTAACTCTGTCAGTTGAATGCACACATTGACAACCATTCAGTTAGATAGCTCCGTTTTGGTTTTAGAAGCAGATACTTCTCTGTACAGCCTATGGTCCCATTCACTCGGGAATATCCCAACGCAGCTCCTAGAAGAAACGTGTTTCTGACTCGCTGAATCTCAACATAGATTCAACTCTCTTAGGTGAACGAACGCACAGAAGAGCAGTTTCAAGGAAACGTTTCTCCTGAGTTTTAGACGAAGTTTCCTGCTGTTTAGTACGGATGCCGGCATTGGGCTGGAAATACCGGTTTTGGGATTCTGCACAGAAAGGGTTTGCAAACCGCTGAATCCACACGAGACTTTAACTCTGTCAGTTGAATGCACACATTGACAACCATTCAGTTAGATAGCTCCGTTTTGGTTTTAGAAGCAGATATTTCTCTGTACAGCCTATGGTCCCATTCACTCGGGAATATCCCAACGCAGCTCCTAGAAGAAACGTGTTTCTGACTCGCTGAATCTCAACATAGATTCAACTCTCTTAGGTGAACGAACGCACAGCAGAGCAGTTTCAAGGAAACGTTTCTCCTGAGTTTTAGACGAAGTTTCCTGCTGTTTAGTACGGATGCCGGCATTGGACTGGACATAACGGTTTTGGGATTCTGCACAGAAAGGGTTTGCAAACCGCTGAATCCACACGTGAGTTTAACTCTGTCAGTTGAATGCACACATTGACAACCATTCAGTTTGATAGCACACTTTTGGTTTTAGAAGCAGATATTTCTCTGTACAGCCTATGGTCCCATTCACTCGGGAATATCCCAACGCACCTCCTAGAAGAAACGTGTTTCTGACTCGCTGAATCTCAACATAGATTCAACTCTCTTAGGTGATCGAACGCACAGCAGAGCAGTTTCAAGGAAACGTTTCTCCTGAGTTTTAGACGAAGTTTCCTGCTGTTTAGTACGGATGCCGGCATTGGGCTGGAATTACCGGTTTTGGGATTCTGCACAGAAAGGGTTTGCAAACCGCTGAATCCACACGTGAGTTTAACTCTGTCAGTTGAATGCACACATTGACAACCATTCAGTTTGATAGCACCCTTTTGGTTTTAGAAGCAGATATTTCTCTGTACAGCCTATGGTCCCATTCACTCGGGAATATCCCAACGCAGCTCCTAGAAGAACCGTGTTTCTGACTCGCTGAATCTCAACATAGTTTCAACTCTCTTAGGTGATCGAACGCACAGCAGAGCAGTTTCAAGGAAACGTTTCTCCTGAGTTTTAGACGAAGTTTCCTGCTGTTTAGTACGGATGCCGGCATTGGGCTGGAAATACCGGTTTTGGGATTCTGCACAAAAAGGGTTTGCAAACCGCTGAATCCACACGTGAGTTTACCTCTGTCAGTTGAATGCACACATTGACAACCATTCAGTCAGATAGCTCCGTTTTGGTTTTAGAAGCAGATATTTCTCTGTACAGCCTATGGTCCCATTCACTCGGGAATATCCCAACGCAGCTCCTAGAAGAAACGTGTTTCTGACTCGCTGAATCTCAACATAGATTCAACTCTCTTAGGTGATCGAACGCACAGCAGAGCAGTTTCAAGGAAACGTTTCTCCTGAGTTTTAGACGAAGTTTCCTGCTGTTTAGTACGGATGCCGGCATTGGGCTGGACATAACGGTTTTGGGATTCTGCACAGAAAGGGTTTGCAAACCGCTGAATCCACACGTGACTTTAACTCTGTCAGTTGAATGCACACATTGACAACCATTCAGTTAGATAGCTCCGTTTTGGTTTTAGAAGCAGATATTTCTCTGTACAGCCTATGGTCCCATTCACTCGGGAATATCCCAACGCAGCTCCTAGAAGAAACGTGTTTCTGACTCGCTGAATCTCAACATAGATTCAACTCTCTTAGGTGAACGAACGCACAGCAGAGCAGTTTCAAGGAAACGTTTCTCCTGAGTTTTAGACGAAGTTTCCTGCTGTTTAGTACGGATGCCGGCATTGGGCTGGACATAACGGTTTTGGGATTCTGCACAGAAAGGGTTTGCAAACCGCTGAATCCACACGTGAGTTTAACTCTGTCAGTTGAATGCACACATTGACAACCATTCAGTTTGATAGCACACTTTTGGTTTTAGAAGCAGATATTTCTCTGTACAGCCTATGGTCCCATTCACTCGGGAATATCCCAACGCACCTCCTAGAAGAAACGTGTTTCTGACTCGCTGAATCTCAACATAGATTCAACTCTCTTAGGTGATCGAACGCACAGCAGAGCAGTTTCAAGGAAACGTTTCTCCTGAGTTTTAGACGAAGTTTCCTGCTGTTTAGTACGGATGCCGGCATTGGGCTGGAAATACCGGTATTGGGATTCTGCACAGAAAGGGTTTGCAAACCGCTGAATCCACACGTGAGTTTAACTCTGTCAGTTGAATGCACACATTGACAACCATTCAGTTAGATAGCTCCGTTTTGGTTTTAGAAGCAGATATTTCTCTGTACAGCCTATGGTCCCATTCACTCGGGAATATCCCAACGCAGCTCCTAGAAGAAACGTGTTTCTGACTCGCTGAATCTCAACATAGATTCAACTCTCTTAGGTGAACGAAGGCACAGCAGAGCAGTTTCAAGGAAACGTTTCTCCTGAGTCTTAGACGAAGTTTCCTGCTGTTTAGTACGTGTGCCGGCATTGGGCTGGACATACCGGTTTTGGGATTCTGCACAGAAAGGGTTTGCAAACCGCTGAATCCACACGTGAGTTTAACTCTGTCAGTTGAATGCACACATTGACAACCATTCAGTTAGATAGCTCCGTTTTGGTTTTAGAAGCAGATATTTCTCTGTACAGCCTATGGTCCCATTCACTCGGGAATATCCCAACGCAGCTCCTAGAAGAAACGTGTTTCTGACTCGCTGAATCTCAACATAGATTCAACTCTCTTAGGTGAACGAACGCACAGCAGAGCAGTTTAAAGGAAACGTTTCTCCTGAGTTTTAGACGAAGTTTCCTGCTCTTTATTACGTATGCCGGCATTGGGCTGGAAATACCGGTTTTGGGATTCTGCACAGAAATGGTTTGCAAACCGCTGAATCCACACGTGAGTTTAACTCTGTCAGTTGAATGCACACATTGACAACCATTCAGTTAGATAGCTCCGTTTTGGTTTTAGAAGCAGATATTTCTCTGTACAGCCTATGGTCCCATTCACTCGGGATTATCCCAACGCAGCTCCTAGAAGAAACGTGTTTCTGACTCGCTGAATCTCAACATAGATTCAACTCTCTTAGGTGAACGAACGCACAGCAGAGCAGTTTCAAGGAAACGTTTCTCCTGAGTTTTAGACGAAGTTTCCTGCTGTTTAGTACGGATGCCGGCATTGGGCTGGAAATACCGGTTTTGGGATTCTGCACAGAAAGGGTTTGCAAACCGCTGAATCCACACGTGACTTTAACTCTGTCAGTTGAATGCACACATTGACAACCATTCAGTTTGATAGCACACTTTTGGTTTTAGAAGCAGATATTTCTCTGTACAGCCTATGGTCCCATTCACTCGGGAATATCCCAACGCAGCTCCTAGAAGAAACGTGTTTCTGACTCGCTGAATCTCAACATAGATTCAACTCTCTTAGGTGAACGAACGCACAGCAGAGCAGTTTCAAGGAAACGTTTCTCCTGAGTTTTAGACGAAGTTTCCTGCTGTTTAGTACGGATGCCGGCATTGGGCTGGAAATACCGGTTTTGGGATTCTGCACAGAAAGGGTTTGCAAACCGCTGAATCCACACGTGAGTTTAACTCTGTCAGTTGAATGCACACATTGACAACCATTCATTTAGATAGCACACTTTTGGTTTTAGAAGCAGATATTTCTCTGTACAGCCTATGGTCCCATTCACTCGGGAATATCCCAACGCAACTCCTAGAAGAAACGTGTTTCTGACTCGCTGAATCTCAACATAGATTCAACTCTCTTAGGTGAACGAACGCACAGCAGAGCAGTTTCAAGGAAACGTTTCTCCTGAGTCTTAGACGAAGTTTCCTGCTGTTTAGTACGTATGCCGGCATTGGGCTGGAAATACCGGTTTTGGGATTCTGCACAGAAAGGGTTTGCAAACCGCTGAATCCACACGTGAGTTTACCTCTGTCAGTTGAATGCACACATTGACAACCATTCAGTTAGATAGCTCCGTTTTGGTTTTAGAAGCAGATATTTCTCTGTACAGCCTATGGTCCCATTCACTCGGGAATATCCCAACGCAGCTCCAGAAGAAACGTGTTTCTGACTCGCTGAATCTCAACATTGATTCAACTCTCTTAGGTGAACGAACGCACAGCAGAGCAGTTTCAAGGAAACGTTTCTCCTGAGTTTTAGACGAAGTTTCCTGCTGTTTAGTACGGATGCCGGCATTGCGCTGGACATACCGGTTTTGGGATTCTGCACAGAAATGGTTTGCAAACCGCTGAATCCACTCGTGAGTTTAACTCTGTCAGTTGAATGCACACATTGACAACCATTCAGTTAGATAGCTCCGTTTTGGTTTTAGAAGCAGATATTTCTCTGTACAGCCTATGGTCCCATTCACTCGGGAATATCCCAACGCAGCTCCTAGAAGAAACGTGTTTCTGACTCGCTGAATCTCAACATAGTTTCAACTCTCTTAGGTGATCGAACGCACAGCAGAGCAGTTTCAAGGAAACGTTTCTCCTGAGTTTTAGACGAAGTTTCCTGCTGTTTAGTACGGATGCCGGCATTGGGCTGGAAATACCGGTTTTGGGAATCTGCACAGAAAGGGTTTGCAAACCGCTGAATCCACACGTGAGTTTAACTCTGTCAGTTGAATGCACACATTGACAACCATTCAGTTAGATAGCTCCGTTTTGGTTTTAGAAGCAGATATTTCTCTGTACAGCCTATGGTCCCATACACTCGGGAATATCCCAACGCAGCTCCTAGAAGAAACGTGTTTCTGACTCGCTGAATCTCAACATAGATTCAACTCTCTTAGGTGATCGAACGCACAGCAGAGCAGTTTCAAGGAAACGTTTCTCCTGAGTTTTAGACGAAGTTTCCTGCTGTTTAGTACGGATGCCGGCATTGGGCTGGAAATACCGGTTTTGGGATTCTGCACAGAAAGGGTTTGCAAACCGCTGAATCCACACGTGAGTTTAACTCTGTCAGTTGAATGCACACATTGACAACCATTCAGTTAGATACCACCCTTTTGGTTGTAGGAGCAGATATTTCTCTGTACAGCCTATGGTCCCATTCACTCGGGAATATCCCAACGCAGCTCCTAGAAGAAACGTGTTTCTGACTCGCTGAATCTCAACATAGATTCAACTCTCTTAGGTGAACGAACGCACAGCAGAGCAGTTTCAAGGAAACGTTTCTCCTGAGTTTTAGACGAAGTTTCCTGCTGTTTAGTACGGATGCCGGCATTGGGCTGGAAATACCGGTTTTGGGATTCTGCACAGAAAGGGTTTGCAAACCGCTGAATCCACAAGTGAGTTGAACTCTGTCAGTTGAATGCACACATTGACAACCATTCAGTTAGATAGCTCCGTTTTGGTTTTAGAAGCAGATATTTCTCTGTACAGCCTATGGTCCATTCACTCGGGAATATCCCAACGCAGCTCCTAGAAGAAACGTGTTTCTGACTCGCTGAATCTCAACATAGTTTCAACTCTCTTAGGTGATCGAACGCACAGCAGAGCAGTTTCAAGGAAACGTTTCTCCTGAGTTTTAGACGAAGTTTCCTGCTGTTTAGTACGGATGCCGGCATTGGGCTGGAAATACCGGTTTTGGGATTCTGCACAAAAAGCGTTTGCAAACCGCTGAATCCACACGTGAGTTTAACTCTGTCAGTTGAATGCACACATTGACAACCATTCAGTTAGATAGCTCCGTTTTGGTTTTAGAAGCAGATATTTCTCTGTACAGCCTATGGTCCCATTCACTCGGGAATATCCCAACGCAGCTCCTAGAAGAAACGTGTTTCTGTCTCGCTGAATCTCAACATAGATTCAACTCTCTTAGGTGATCGAACGCACAGCAGAGCAGTTTCAAGGAAACGTTTCTCCTGAGTTTTAGACGAAGTTTCCTGCTGTTTAGTACGGATGCCGGCATTGGGCTGGAAATACCGGTTTTGGGATTCTGCACAGTAAGGGTTTGCAAACCGCTGAATCCACACGTGAGTTTAACTCTGTCAGTTGAATGCACACATTGACAACCATTCAGTTAGATAGCTCCGTTTTGGTTTTAGAAGCAGATATTTCTCTGTACAGCCTATGGTCCCATTCACTCGGGAATATCCCAACGCAGCTCCTAGAAGAAACGTGTTTCTGACTCGCTGAATCTCAACATAGATTCAAATCTCTTAGGTGAACGAACGCACAGCAGAGCAGTTTCAAGGAAACGTTTCTCCTGAGTTTTAGACGAAGTTTCCTGCTCTTTAGTACGTATGCCGGCATTGGTCTGGAAATACCGGTTTTGGGATTCTGCACAGAAAGGGTTTGCAAACCGCTGAATCCACACGTGAGTTTAACTCTGTCAGTTGAATGCACACATTGACAACCATTCAGTTAGATAGCTCCGTTTTGGTTTTAGAAGCAGATACTTCTCTGTACAGCCTATGGTCCCATTCACTCGGGAATATCCCAACGCAGCTCCTAGAAGAAACGTGTTTCTGACTCGCTGAATCTCAACATAGATTCAACTCTCTTAGGTGAACGAACTCACAGAAGAGCAGTTTCAAGGAAACGTTTCTCCTGAGTTTTAGACGAAGTTTCCTGCTGTTTAGTACGGATGCCGGCATTGGGCTGGAAATACCGGTTTTGGGATTCTGCACAGAAAGGGTTTGCAAACCGCTGAATCCACACGTGAGTTTAACTCTGTCAGTTGAATGCACACATTGACAACCATTCAGTTAGATAGCTCCGTTTTGGTTTTAGAAGCAGATATTTCTCTGTACAGCCTATGGTCCCATTCACTCGGGAATATCCCAACGCAGCTCCTAGAAGAAACGTGTTTCTGACTCGCTGAATCTCAACATAGATTCAACTCTCTTAGGTGAACGAACGCACAGCAGAGCAGTTTCAAGGAAACGTTTCTCCTGAGTTTTAGACGAAGTTTCCTGCTGTTTAGTACGGATGCCGGCACTGGGCTGGACATACCGGTTTTGGGATTCTGCACAGAAAGTGTTTGCAAACCGCTGAATCCACACGTGACTTTAACTCTGTCAGTTGAATGCACACATTGACAACCATTCAGTTTGATAGCACACTTTTGGTTTTAGAAGCAGATATTTCTCTGTACAGCCTATGGTCCCATTCACTCGGGAATATCCCAACGCAGCTCCTAGAAGAAACGTGTTTCTGACTCGCTGAATCTCAACATAGATTCAACTCTCTTAGGTGAACGAACGCACAGCAGAGCAGTTTCAAGGAAACGTTTCTCCTGAGTTTTAGACGAAGTTTCCTGCTGTTTAGTACGGATGCCGGCATTGGGCTGGAAATACCGGTTTTGGGATTCTGCACAGAAAGGGTTTGCAAACCGCTGAATCCACACGTGAGTTTAACTCTGTCAGTTGAATGCACACATTGACAACCATTCATTTAGATAGCACACTTTTGGTTTTAGAAGCAGATATTTCTCTGTACAGCCTATGGTCCCATTCACTCGGGAATATCCAAACACAGCTCCTAGAAGAAACGTGTTTCTGACTCGCTGAATCTCAACATAGATTCAACTCTCTTAGGTGAACGAAGGCACAGCAGAGCAGTTTCAAGGAAACGTTTCTCCTGAGTCTTAGACGAAGTTTCCTGCTGTTTAGTACGTATGCCGGCATTGGGCTGGAAATACCGGTTTTGGGATTCTGCACAGAAAGGGTTTGCAAACCGCTGAATCCACACGTGAGTTTACCTCTGTCAGTTGAATGCACACATTGACAACCATTCAGTTAGATAGCAACGTTTTGGTTTTAGAAGCAGATATTTCTCTGTACAGCCTATGGTCCCATTCACTCGGGAATATCCCAACGCAGCTCCTAGAAGAAACGTGTTTCTGACTCGCTGAATCTCAACATAGATTCAACTCTCTTAGGTGAACGAACGCACAGCAGAGCAGTTTCAAGGAAACGTTTCTCCTGAGTTTTAGACGAAGTTTCCTGCTGTTTAGTACGGATGCCGGCATTGGGCTGGACATACCGGTTTTGGGATTCTGCACAGAAATGGTTTGCAAACCGCTGAATCCACTCGTGAGTTAAACTCTGTCAGCTGAATGCACACATTGACAACCATTCAGTTTGATAGCACACTTTTGGTTTTAGAAGCAGATATTTCTCTGTACAGCCTATGGTCCCATTCACTCGGGAATATCCCAACGCAGCTCCTAGAAGAAACGTGTTTCTGACTCGCTGAATCTCAACATAGATTCAACTCTCTTAGGTGAACGAACGCACAGCAGAGCAGTTTCAAGGAAACGTTTCTCCTGAGTTTTAGACGAAGTTTCCTGCTGTTTAGTACGGATGCCGGCATTGGGCTGGAAATACCGGTTTTGGGATTCTGCACAGAAAGGGTTTGCAAACCGCTGAATCCACACGTGAGTTTATCTCTGTCAGTTGAATGCACACATTGACAACCATTCAGTTTGATAGCACACTTTTGGTTTTAGAAGCAGATATTTCTCTGTACAGCCTATGGTCCCATTCACTCGGGAATATCCCAACGCAGCTCCTAGAAGAAACGTGTTTCTGACTCGCTGAATCTCAACATAGATTCAACTCTCTTAGGTGAACGAACTCACAGCAGAGCAGTTTCAAGGAAACGTTTCTCCTGAGTCTTAGACGAAGTTTCCTGCTGTTTAGTACGTATGCCGGTATTGGGCTGGAAATACCGGTTTTGGGATTCTGCACAGAAAGGGTTTGCAAACCGCTGAATCCACACGTGAGTTTAACTCTGTCAGTTGAATGCACACATTGACAACCATTCAGTTAGATACCACCATTTTGGTTGTAGGAGCAGATATTTCTCTGTACAGCCTATAGTCCCATTCACTCGGGAATATCCCAACGCAGCTCCTAGAAGAAACGTGTTTCTGACTCGCTGAATCTCAACATAGATTCAACTCTCTTAGGTGAACGAACGCACAGAAGAGCAGTTTCAAGGAAACGTTTCTCCTGAGTTTTAGACGAAGTTTCCTGCTGTTTAGTACGGATGCCGGCATTGGGCTGGAAATACCGGTTTTGGGATTCTGCACAGAAAGGGTTTGCAAACCGCTGAATCCACACGTGACTTTAACTCTGTCAGTTGAATGCACACATTGACAACCATTCAGTTAGATAGCTCCGTTTTGGTTTTAGAAGCAGATATTTCTCTGTACAGCCTATGGTCCCATTCACTCGGGAATATCCCAACGCAGCTCCTAGAAGAAACGTGTTTCTGACTCGCTGAATCTCAACATAGATTCAACTCTCTTAGGTGAACGAACGCACAGCAGAGCAGTTTCAAGGAAACGTTTCTCCTGAGTTTTAGACGAAGTTTCCTGCTGTTTAGTACAGATGCCGGCATTGGGCTGGACATAACGGTTTTGGGATTCTGCACAGAAAGGGTTTGCAAACCGCTGAATCCACACGTGAGTTTAACTCTGTCAGTTGAATGCACACATTGACAACCATTCAGTTTGATAGCACACTTTTGGTTTTAGAAGCAGATATTTCTCTGTACAGCCTATGGTCCCATTCACTCGGGAATATCCCAACGCACCTCCTAGAAGAAACGTGTTTCTGACTCGCTGAATCTCAACATAGATTCAACTCTCTTAGGTGATCGAACGCACAGCAGAGCAGTTTCAAGGAAACGTTTCTCCTGAGTTTTAGACGAAGTTTCCTGCTGTTTAGTACGGATGCCGGCATTGGGCTGGAAATACCGGTATTGGGATTCTGCACAGAAAGGGTTTGCAAACCGCTGAATCCACACGTGAGTTTAACTCTGTCAGTTGAATGCACACATTGACAACCATTCAGTTAGATAGCTCCGTTTTGGTTTTAGAAGCAGATATTTCTCTGTACAGCCTATGGTCCCATTCACTCGGGAATATCCCAACGCAGCTCCTAGAAGAAACGTGTTTCTGACTCGCTGAATCTCAACATAGATTCAACTCTCTTAGGTGAACGAACTCACAGCAGAGCAGTTTCAAGGAAACGTTTCTCCTGAGTCTTAGACGAAGTTTCCTGCTGTTTAGTACGTATGCCGGCATTGGGCTGGACATACCGGTTTTGGGATTCTGCACAGAAAGGGTTTGCAAACCGCTGAATCCACACGTGAGTTTAACTCTGTCAGTTGAATGCACACATTGACAACCATTCAGTTAGATAGCTCCGTTTTGGTTTTAGAAGCAGATATTTCTCTGTACAGCCTATGGTCCCATTCACTCGGGAATATCCCAACGCAGCTCCTAGAAGAAACGTGTTTCTGACTCGCTGAATCTCAACATAGATTCAACTCTCTTAGGTGAACGAACGCACAGCAGAGCAGTTTAAAGGAAACGTTTCTCCTGAGTTTTAGACGAAGTTTCCTGCTCTTTATTACGTATGCCGGCATTGGGCTGGAAATACCGGTTTTGGGATTCTGCACAGAAAGGGTTTGCAAACCGCTGAATCCACACGTGAGTTTACCTCTGTCAGTTGAATGCACACATTGACAACCATTCAGTTAGATAGCTCCGTTTTGGTTTTAGAAGCAGATATTTCTCTGTACAGCCTATGGTCCCATTCACTCGGGAATATCCCAACGCAGCTCCTAGAAGAAACGTGTTTCTGACTCGCTGAATCTCAACATAGATTCAACTCTCTTAGGTGAACGAACGCACAGCAGAGCAGTTTCAAGGAAACGTTTCTCCTGAGTTTTAGACGAAGTTTCCTGCTGTTTAGTACGGATGCCGGCATTGGGCTGGACATACCGGTTTTGGGATTCTGCACAGAAAGGGTTTGCAAACCGCTGAATCCACACGTGAGTTTACCTCTGTCAGTTGAATGCACACATTGACAACCATTCAGTTAGATAGCTCCGTTTTGGTTTTAGAAGCAGATATTTCTCTGTACAGCCTATGGTCCCATTCACTCGGGAATATCCCAACGCAGCTCCTAGAAGAAACGTGTTTCTGACTCGCTGAATCTCAACATAGATTCAACTCTCTTAGGTGAACGAACGCACAGCAGAGCAGTTTCAAGGAAACGTTTCTCCTGAGTTTTAGACGAAGTTTCCTGCTGTTTAGTACGGATGCCGGCATTGGGCTGGACATACCGGTTTTGGGATTCTGCACAGAAATGGTTTGCAAACCGCTGAATCCACTCGTGAGTTAAACTCTGTCAGCTGAATGCACACATTGACAACCATTCAGTTTGATAGCACACTTTTGGTTTTAGAAGCAGATATTTCTCTGTACAGCCTATGGTCCCATTCACTCGGGAATATCCCAACGCAGCTCCTAGAAGAAACGTGTTTCTGACTCGCTGAATCTCAACATAGATTCAACTCTCTTAGGTGAACGAACGCACAGCAGAGCAGTTTCAAGGAAACGTTTCTCCTGAGTTTTAGACGAAGTTTCCTGCTGTTTAGTACGGATGCCGGCATTGGGCTGGAAATACCGGTTTTGGGATTCTGCACAGAAAGGGTTTGCAAACCGCTGAATCCACACGTGAGTTTATCTCTGTCAGTTGAATGCACACATTGACAACCATTCAGTTTGATAGCACACTTTTGGTTTTAGAAGCAGATATTTCTCTGTACAGCCTATGGTCCCATTCACTCGGGAATATCCCAACGCAGCTCCTAGAAGGAACGTGTTTCTGACTCGCTGAATCTCAACATAGATTCAACTCTCTTAGGTGAACGAACTCACAGCAGAGCAGTTTCAAGGAAACGTTTCTCCTGAGTCTTAGACGAAGTTTCCTGCTGTTTAGTACGTATGCCGGTATTGGGCTGGAAATACCGGTTTTGGGATTCTGCACAGAAAGGGTTTGCAAACCGCTGAATCCACACGTGAGTTTAACTCTGTCAGTTGAATGCACACATTGACAACCATTCAGTTAGATACCACCCTTTTGGTTGTAGGAGCAGATATTTCTCTGTACAGCCTATAGTCCCATTCACTCGGGAATATCCCAACGCAGCTCCTAGAAGAAACGTGTTTCTGACTCGCTGAATCTCAACATAGATTCAAATCTCTTAGGTGAACGAACGCACAGCAGAGCAGTTTCAAGGAAACGTTTCTCCTGAGTTTTAGACGCAGTTTCCTGCTCTTTAGTACGTATGCCGGCATTGGGCTGGAAATACCGGTTTTGGGATTCTGCACAGAAAGGGTTTGCAAACCGCTGAATCCACACGTGAGTTTAACTCTGTCAGTTGAATGCACACATTGTCAACCATTCAGTTAGATAGCTCCGTTTTGGTTTTAGAAGCAGATACTTCTCTGTACAGCCTATGGTCCCATTCACTCGGGAATATCCCAACGCAGCTCCTAGAAGAAACGTGTTTCTGACTCGCTGAATCTCAACATAGATTCAACTCTCTTAGGTGAACGAACGCACAGCAGAGCAGTTTCAAGGAAACGTTTCTCCTGAGTTTTACACGAAGTTTCCTGCTGTTTAGTACGGATGCCGGCATTGGGCTGGACATACCGGTTTTGGGATTCTGCACAGAAATGGTTTGCAAACCGCTGAATCCACTCGTGAGTTAAACTCTGTCAGCTGAATGCACACATTGACAACCATTCAGTTTGATAGCACACTTTTGGTTTTAGAAGCAGATATTTCTCTGTACAGCCTATGGTCCCATTCACTCGGGAATATCCCAACGCAGCTCCTAGAAGAAACGTGTTTCTGACTCGCTGAATCTCAACATAGATTCAACTCTCTTAGGTGAACGAACGCACAGCAGAGCAGTTTCAAGGAAACGTTTCTCCTGAGTTTTAGACGAAGTTTCCTGCTGTTTAGTACGGATGCCGGCATTGGGCTGGAAATACCGGTTTTGGGATTCTGCACAGAAAGGGTTTGCAAACCGCTGAATCCACACGTGAGTTTATCTCTGTCAGTTGAATGCTCACATTGACAACCATTCAGTTTGATAGCACACTTTTGGTTTTAGAAGCAGATATTTCTCTGTACAGCCTATGGTCCCATTCACTCGGGAATATCCCAACGCAACTCCTAGAAGAAACGTGTTTCTGACTCGCTGAATCTCAACATAGATTCAACTCTCTTAGGTGAACGAACTCACAGCAGAGCAGTTTCAAGGAAACGTTTCTCCTGAGTCTTAGACGAAGTTTCCTGCTGTTTAGTACGTATGCCGGTATTGGGCTGGAAATACCGGTTTTGGGATTCTGCACAGAAAGGGTTTGCAAACCGCTGAATCCACACGTGAGTTTAACTCTGTCAGTTGAATGCACACATTGACAACCATTCAGTTAGATACCACCCTTTTGGTTGTAGGAGCAGATATTTCTCTGTACAGCCTATAGTCCCATTCACTCGGGAATATCCCAACGCAGCTCCTAGAAGAAACGTGTTTCTGACTCGCTGAATCTCAACATAGATTCAAATCTCTTAGGTGAACGAACGCACAGCAGAGCAGTTTCAAGGAAACGTTTCTCCTGAGTTTTAGACGCAGTTTCCTGCTCTTTAGTACGTATGCCGGCATTGGGCTGGAAATACCGGTTTTGGGATTCTGCACAGAAAGGGTTTGCAAACCGCTGAATCCACACGTGAGTTTAACTCTGTCAGTTGAATGCACACATTGTCAACCATTCAGTTAGATAGCTCCGTTTTGGTTTTAGAAGCAGATACTTCTCTGTACAGCCTATGGTCCCATTCACTCGGGAATATCCCAACGCAGCTCCTAGAAGAAACGTGTTTCTGACTCGCTGAATCTCAACATAGATTCAACTCTCTTAGGTGAACGAACGCACAGAAGAGCAGTTTCAAGGAAACGTTTCTCCTGAGTTTTAGACGAAGTTTCCTGCTGTTTAGTACGGATGCCGGCATTGGGCTGGAAATACCGGTTTTGGGATTCTGCACAGAAAGGGTTTGCAAACCGCTGAATCCACACGTGACTTTAACTCTGTCAGTTGAATGCACACATTGACAACCATTCAGTTAGATAGCTCCGTTTTGGTTTTAGAAGCAGATATTTCTCTGTACAGCCTATGGTCCCATTCACTCGGGAATATCCCAACGCAGCTCCTAGAAGAAACGTGTTTCTGACTCGCTGAATCTCAACATAGATTCAACTCTCTTAGGTGAACGAACGCACAGCAGAGCAGTTTCAAGGAAACGTTTCTCCTGAGTTTTAGACGAAGTTTCCTGCTGTTTAGTACAGATGCCGGCATTGGGCTGGACATAACGGTTTTGGGATTCTGCACAGAAAGGGTTTGCAAACCGCTGAATCCACACGTGAGTTTAACTCTGTCAGTTGAATGCACACATTGACAACCATTCAGTTTGATAGCACACTTTTGGTTTTAGAAGCAGATATTTCTCTGTACAGCCTATGGTCCCATTCACTCGGGAATATCCCAACGCACCTCCTAGAAGAAACGTGTTTCTGACTCGCTGAATCTCAACATAGATTCAACTCTCTTAGGTGATCGAACGCACAGCAGAGCAGTTTCAAGGAAACGTTTCTCCTGAGTTTTAGACGAAGTTTCCTGCTGTTTAGTACGGATGCCGGCATTGGGCTGGAAATACCGGTATTGGGATTCTGCACAGAAAGGGTTTGCAAACCGCTGAATCCACACGTGAGTTTAACTCTGTCAGTTGAATGCACACATTGACAACCATTCAGTTAGATAGCTCCGTTTTGGTTTTAGAAGCAGATATTTCTCTGTACAGCCTATGGTCCCATTCACTCGGGAATATCCCAACGCAGCTCCTAGAAGAAACGTGTTTCTGACTCGCTGAATCTCAACATAGATTCAACTCTCTTAGGTGAACGAACTCACAGCAGAGCAGTTTCAAGGAAACGTTTCTCCTGAGTCTTAGACGAAGTTTCCTGCTGTTTAGTACGTATGCCGGCATTGGGCTGGACATACCGGTTTTGGGATTCTGCACAGAAAGGGTTTGCAAACCGCTGAATCCACACGTGAGTTTAACTCTGTCAGTTGAATGCACACATTGACAACCATTCAGTTAGATAGCTCCGTTTTGGTTTTAGAAGCAGATATTTCTCTGTACAGCCTATGGTCCCATTCACTCGGGAATATCCCAACGCAGCTCCTAGAAGAAACGTGTTTCTGACTCGCTGAATCTCAACATAGATTCAACTCTCTTAGGTGAACGAACGCACAGCAGAGCAGTTTAAAGGAAACGTTTCTCCTGAGTTTTAGACGAAGTTTCCTGCTCTTTATTACGTATGCCGGCATTGGGCTGGAAATACCGGTTTTGGGATTCTGCACAGAAATGGTTTGCAAACCGCTGAATCCACACGTGAGTTTAACTCTGTCAGTTGAATGCACACATTGACAACCATTCAGTTAGATAGCTCCGTTTTGGTTTTAGAAGCAGATATTTCTCTGTACAGCCTATGGTCCCATTCACTCGGGAATATCCCAACGCAGCTCCTAGAAGAAACGTGTTTCTGACTCGCGAATCTCAACATAGATTCAACTCTCTTAGGTGAACGAACGCACAGCAGAGCAGTTTCAAGGAAACGTTTCTCCTGAGTTTTAGACGAAGTTTCCTGCTGTTTAGTACGGATGCCGGCATTGGGCTGGAAATACCGGTTTTGGGATTCTGCACAGAAAGTGTTTGCAAACCGCTGAATCCACACGTGACTTTAACTCTGTCAGTTGAATGCACACATTGACAACCATTCAGTTTGATAGCACACTTTTGGTTTTAGAAGCAGATATTTCTCTGTACAGCCTATGGTCCCATTCACTCGGGAATATCCCAACGCAGCTCCTAGAAGAAACGTGTTTCTGACTCGCTGAATCTCAACATAGATTCAACTCTCTTAGGTGAACGAACGCACAGCAGAGCAGTTTCAAGGAAACGTTTCTCCTGAGTTTTAGACGAAGTTTCCTGCTGTTTAGTACGGATGCCGGCATTGGGCTGGAAATACCGGTTTTGGGATTCTGCACAGAAAGGGTTTGCAAACCGCTGAATCCACACGTGAGTTTAACTCTGTCAGTTGAATGCACACATTGACAACCATTCATTTAGATAGCACACTTTTGGTTTTAGAAGCAGATATTTCTCTGTACAGCCTATGGTCCCATTCACTCGGGAATATCCCAACGCAACTCCTAGAAGAAACGTGTTTCTGACTCGCTGAATCTCAACATAGATTCAACTCTCTTAGGTGAACGAACGCACAGCAGAGCAGTTTCAAGGAAACGTTTCTCCTGAGTCTTAGACGAAGTTTCCTGCTGTTTAGTACGTATGCCGGCATTGGGCTGGAAATACCGGTTTTGGGATTCTGCACAGAAAGGGTTTGCAAACCGCTGAATCCACACGTGAGTTTACCTCTGTCAGTTGAATGCACACATTGACAACCATTCAGTTAGATAGCTCCGTTTTGGTTTTAGAAGCAGATATTTCTCTGTACAGCCTATGTTCCCATTCACTCGGGAATATCCCAACGCAGCTCCAGAAGAAACGTGTTTGTGACTCGCTGAATCTCAACATTGATTCAACTCTCTTAGGTGAACGAACGCACAGCAGAGCAGTTTCAAGGAAACGTTTCTCCTGAGTTTTAGACGAAGTTTCCTGCTGTTTAGTACGGATGCCGGCACTGGGCTGGAAATACCGGTTTTGGGATTCTGCACAGAAATGGTTTGCAAACCGCTGAATCCACTCGTGAGTTTAACTCTGTCAGTTGAATGCACACATTGACAACCATTCAGTTAGATAGCTCCGTTTTGGTTTTAGAAGCAGATATTTCTCTGTACAGCCTATGGTCCCATTCACTCGGGAATATCCCAACGCAGCTCCTAGAAGAAACGTGTTTCTGACTCGCTGAATCTCAACATAGTTTCAACTCTCTTAGGTGATCGAACGCACAGCAGAGCAGTTTCAAGGAAACGTTTCTCCTGAGTTTTAGACGAAGTTTCCTGCTGTTTAGTACGGATGCCGGCATTGGGCTGGAAATACCGGTTTTGGGATTCTGCACAGAAAGGGTTTGCAAACCGCTGAATCCACACGTGAGTTTAACTCTGTCAGTTGAATGCACACATTGACAACCATTCAGTTAGATAGCTCCGTTTTGGTTTTAGAAGCAGATATTTCTCTGTACAGCCTATGGTCCCATACACTCGGGAATATCCCATGCAGCTCCTAGAAGAAACGTGTTTCTGACTCGCTGAATCTCAACATAGATTCAACTCTCTTAGGTGATCGAACGCACAGCAGAGCAGTTTCAAGGAAACGTTTCTCCTGAGTTTTAGACGAAGTTTCCTGCTGTTTAGTACGGATGCCGGCATTGGGCTGGAAATACCGGTTTTGGGATTCTGCACAGAAAGGGTTTGCAAACCGCTGAATCCACACGTGAGTTTAACTCTGTCAGTTGAATGCACACATTGACAACCATTCAGTTAGATACCACCCTTTTGGTTGTAGGAGCAGATATTTCTCTGTACAGCCTATGGTCCCATTCACTCGGGAATATCCCAACGCAGCTCCTAGAAGAAACGTGTTTCTGACTCGCTGAATCTCAACATAGATTCAACTCTCTTAGGTGAACGAACGCACAGCAGAGCAGTTTCAAGGAAACGTTTCTCCTGAGTTTTAGACGAAGTTTCCTGCTGTTTAGTACGGATGCCGGCATTGGGCTGGAAATACCGGTTTTGGGATTCTGCACAGAAAGGGTTTGCAAACCGCTGAATCCACAAGTGAGTTGAACTCTGTCAGTTGAATGCACACATTGACAACCATTCAGTTAGATAGCTCCGTTTTGGTTTTAGAAGCAGATATTTCTCTGTACAGCCTATGGTCCCATTCACTCGGGAATATCCCAACGCAGCTCCTAGAAGAAACGTGTTTCTGACTCGCTGAATCTCAAAATAGATTCAACTCTCTTAGGTGATCGAACGCACAGCAGAGCAGTTTCAAGGAAACGTTTCTCCTGAGTTTTAGACGAAGTTTCCTGCTGTTTAGTACGGATGCCGGCATTGGGCTGGAAATACCGGTTTTGGGATTCTGCACAAAAAGCGTTTGCAAACCGCTGAATCCACACGTGAGTTTAACTCTGTCAGTTGAATGCACACATTGACAACCATTCAGTTAGATAGCTCCGTTTTGGTTTTAGAAGCAGATATTTCTCTGTACAGCCTATGGTCCCATTCACTCGGGAATATCCCAACGCAGCTCCTAGAAGAAACGTGTTTCTGTCTCGCTGAATCTCAACATAGATTCAACTCTCTTAGGTGATCGAACGCACAGCGGAGCAGTTTCAAGGAAACGTTTCTCCTGAGTTTTAGACGAAGTTTCCTGCTGTTTAGTACGGATGCCGGCATTGGGCTGGAAATACCGGTTTTGGGATTCTGCACAGAAAGGGTTTGCAAACCGCTGAATCCACACGTGAGTTTAACTCTGTCAGTTGAATGCACACATTGACAACCATTCATTTAGATAGCACACTTTTGGTTTTAGAAGCAGATATTTCTCTGTACAGCCTATGGTCCCATTCACTCGGGAATATCCCAACGCAACTCCTAGAAGAAACGTGTTTCTGACTCGCTGAATCTCAACATAGATTCAACTCTCTTAGGTGAACGAACTCACAGCAGAGCAGTTTCAAGGAAACGTTTCTCCTGAGTCTTAGACGAAGTTTCCTGCTGTTTAGTACGTATGCCGGCATTGGGCTGGAAATACCGGTTTTGGGATTCTGCACAGAAAGGGTTTGCAAACCGCTGAATCCACACGTGAGTTTACCTCTGTCAGTTGAATGCACACATTGACAACCATTCAGTTAGATAGCTCCGTTTTGGTTTTAGAAGCAGATATTTCTCTGTACAGCCTATGGTCCCATTCACTCGGGAATATCCCAACGCAGCTCCAGAAGAAACGTGTTTCTGACTCGCTGAATCTCAACATAGATTCAACTCTCTTAGGTGATCGAACGCACAGCAGAGCAGTTTCAAGGAAACGTTTCTCCTGAGTTTTAGACGAAGTTTCCTGCTGTTTAGTACGGATGCCGGCATTGGGCTGGAAATACCGGTTTTGGGATTCTGCACAGAAAGGGTTTGCAAACCGCTGAATCCACACGTGAGTTTAACTCTGTCAGTTGAATGCACACATTGACAACCATTCAGTTAGATACCACCCTTTTGGTTGTAGGAGCAGATATTTCTCTGTACAGCCTATGGTCCCATTCACTCGGGAATATCCCAACGCAGCTCCTAGAAGAAACGTGTTTCTGACTCGCTGAATCTCAACATAGATTCAACTCTCTTAGGTGAACGAACGCACAGCAGAGCAGTTTCAAGGAAACGTTTCTTCTGAGTTTTAGACGAAGTTTCCTGCTGTTTAGTACGGATGCCGGCATTGGGCTGGAAATACCGGTTTTGGGATTCTGCACAGAAAGGGTTTGCAAACCGCTGAATCCACAAGTGAGTTGAACTCTGTCAGTTGAATGCACACATTGACAACCATTCAGTTAGATAGCTCCGTTTTGGTTTTAGAAGCAGATATTTCTCTGTACAGCCTATGGTCCCATTCACTCGGGAATATCCCAACGCAGCTCCTAGAAGAAACGTGTTTCTGACTCGCTGAATCTCAACATAGATTCAACTCTCTTAGGTGATCGAACGCACAGCAGAGCAGTTTCAAGGAAACGTTTCTCCTGAGTTTTAGACGAAGTTTCCTGCTGTTTAGTACGGATGCCGGCATTGGGCTGGAAATACCGGTTTTGGGATTCTGCACAAAAAGCGTTTGCAAACCGCTGAATCCACACGTGAGTTTAACTCTGTCAGTTGAATGCACACATTGACAACCATTCAGTTAGATAGCTCCGTTTTGGTTTTAGAAGCAGATATTTCTCTGTACAGCCTATGGTCCCATTCACTCGGGAATATCCCAACGCAGCTCCTAGAAGAAACGTGTTTCTGTCTCGCTGAATCTCAACATAGATTCAACTCTCTTAGGTGATCGAACGCACAGCAGAGCAGTTTCAAGGAAACGTTTCTCCTGAGTTTTAGACGAAGTTTCCTGCTGTTTAGTACGGATGCCGGCATTGGGCTGGAAATACCGGTTTTGGGATTCTGCACAGTAAGGGTTTGCAAACCGCTGAATCCACACGTGAGTTTAACTCTGTCAGTTGAATGCACACATTGACAACCATTCAGTTAGATAGCTCCGTTTTGGTTTTAGAAGCAGATATTTCTCTGTACAGCCTATGGTCCCATTCACTCGGGAATATCCCATCGCAGCTCCTAGAAGAAACGTGTTTCTGACTCGCTGAATCTCAACATAGATTCAAATCTCTTAGGTGAACGAACGCACAGCAGAGCAGTTTCAAGGAAACGTTTCTCCTGAGTTTTAGACGAAGTTTCCTGCTCTTTAGTACGTATGCCGGCATTGGGCTGGAAATACCGGTTTTGGGATTCTGCACAGAAAGGGTTTGCAAACCGCTGAATCCACACGTGAGTTTAACTCTGTCAGTTGAATGCACACATTGACAACCATTCAGTTAGATAGCTCCGTTTTGGTTTTAGAAGCAGATACTTCTCTGTACAGCCTATGGTCCCATTCACTCGGGAATATCCCAACGCAGCTCCTAGAAGAAACGTGTTTCTGACTCGCTGAATCTCAACATAGATTCAACTCTCTTAGGTGAACGAACGCACAGCAGAGCAGTTTCAAGGAAACGTTTCTCCTGAGTTTTAGACGAAGTTTCCTGCTGTTTAGTACGGATGCCGGCATTGGGCTGGAAATACCGGTTTTGGGATTCTGCACAGAAAGGGTTTGCAAACCGCTGAATCCACACGTGAGTTTAACTCTGTCAGTTGAATGCACACATTGACAACCATTCATTTAGATAGCACACTTTTGGTTTTAGAAGCAGATATTTCTCTGTACAGCCTATGGTCCCATTCACTCGGGAATATCCCAACGCAACTCCTAGAAGAAACGTGTTTCTGACTCGCTGAATCTCAACATAGATTCAACTCTCTTAGGTGAACGAACGCACAGCAGAGCAGTTTCAAGGAAACGTTTCTCCTGAGTCTTAGACGAAGTTTCCTGCTGTTTAGTACGTATGCCGGCATTGGGCTGGAAATACCGGTTTTGGGATTCTGCACAGAAAGGGTTTGCAAACCGCTGAATCCACACGTGAGTTTACCTCTGTCAGTTGAATGCACACATTGACAACCATTCAGTTAGATAGCTCCGTTTTGGTTTTAGAAGCAGATATTTCTCTGTACAGCCTATGGTCCCATTCACTCGGGAATATCCCAACGCAGCTCCAGAAGAAACGTGTTTGTGACTCGCTGAATCTCAACATTGATTCAACTCTCTTAGGTGAACGAACGCACAGCAGAGCAGTTTCAAGGAAACGTTTCTCCTGAGTTTTAGACGAAGTTTCCTGCTGTTTAGTACGGATGCCGGCATTGGGCTGGACATACCGGTTTTGGGATTCTGCACAGAAATGGTTTGCAAACCGCTGAATCCACTCGTGAGTTTAACTCTGTCAGTTGAATGCACACATTGACAACCATTCAGTTAGATAGCTCCGTTTTGGTTTTAGAAGCAGATATTTCTCTGTACAGCCTATGGTCCCATTCACTCGGGAATATCCCAACGCAGCTCCTAGAAGAAACGTGTTTCTGACTCGCTGAATCTCAACATAGTTTCAACTCTCTTAGGTGATCGAACGCACAGCAGAGCAGTTTCAAGGAAACGTTTCTCCTGAGTTTTAGACGAAGTTTCCTGCTGTTTAGTACGGATGCCGGCATTGGGCTGGAAATACCGGTTTTGGGATTCTGCACAGAAAGGGTTTGCAAACCGCTGAATCCACACGTGAGTTTAACTCTGTCAGTTGAATGCACACATTGACAACCATTCAGTTAGATAGCTCCGTTTTGGTTTTAGAAGCAGATA
Source organism: Aotus nancymaae (assembly GCF_030222135.1). Taxonomy (NCBI): domain Eukaryota; kingdom Metazoa; phylum Chordata; class Mammalia; order Primates; family Aotidae; genus Aotus; species Aotus nancymaae. Next base: position 496,665 of record NW_026988769.1, read on the forward strand.
TTTCTCTGTACAGCCTATGGTCCCATACACTCGGGAATATCCCAACGCAGCTCCTAGAAGAAACGTGTTTCTGACTCGCTGAATCTCAACATAGATTCAACTCTCTTAGGTGATCGAACGCACAGCAGAGCAGTTTCAAGGAAACGTTTCTCCTGAGTTTTAGACGAAGTTTCCTGCTGTTTAGTACGGATGCCGGCATTGGGCTGGAAATACCGGTTTTGGGATTCTGCACAGAAAGGGTTTGCAAACCGCTGAATCCACACGTGAGTTTAACTCTGTCAGTTGAATGCACACATTGACAACCATTCAGTTAGATACCACCCTTTTGGTTGTAGGAGCAGATATTTCTCTGTACAGCCTATGGTCCCATTCACTCGGGAATATCCCAACGCAGCTCCTAGAAGAAACGTGTTTCTGACTCGCTGAATCTCAACATAGATTCAACTCTCTTAGGTGAACGAACGCACAGCAGAGCAGTTTCAAGGAAACGTTTCTCCTGAGTTTTAGACGAAGTTTCCTGCTGTTTAGTACGGATGCCGGCATTGGGCTGGAAATACCGGTTTTGGGATTCTGCACAGAAAGGGTTTGCAAACCGCTGAATCCACAAGTGAGTTGAACTCTGTCAGTTGAATGCACACATTGACAACCATTCAGTTAGATAGCTCCGTTTTGGTTTTAGAAGCAGATATTTCTCTGTACAGCCTATGGTCCCATTCACTCGGGAATATCCCAACGCAGCTCCTAGAAGAAACGTGTTTCTGACTCGCTGAATCTCAAAATAGATTCAACTCTCTTAGGTGATCGAACGCACAGCAGAGCAGTTTCAAGGAAACGTTTCTCCTGAGTTTTAGACGAAGTTTCCTGCTGTTTAGTACGGATGCCGGCATTGGGCTGGAAATACCGGTTTTGGGATTCTGCACAAAAAGCGTTTGCAAACCGCTGAATCCACACGTGAGTTTAACTCTGTCAGTTGAATGCACACATTGACAACCATTCAGTTAGATAGCTCCGTTTTGGTTTTAGAAGCAGATATTTCTCTGTACAGCCTATGTTCCCATTCACTCGGGAATATCCCAACGCAGCTCCAGAAGAAACGTGTTTGTGACTCGCTGAATCTCAACATTGATTCAACTCTCTTAGGTGAACGAACGCACAGCAGAGCAGTTTCAAGGAAACGTTTCTCCTGAGTTTTAGACGAAGTTTCCTGCTGTTTAGTACGGATGCCGGCATTGGGCTGGACATACCGGTTTTGGGATTCTGCACAGAAATGGTTTGCAAACCGCTGAATCCACTCGTGAGTTTAACTCTGTCAGTTGAATGCACACATTGACAACCATTCATTTAGATAGCACACTTTTGGTTTTAGAAGCAGATATTTCTCTGTACAGCCTATGGTCCCATTCACTCGGGAATATCCCAACGCAACTCCTAGAAGAAACGTGTTTCTGACTCGCTGAATCTCAACATAGATTCAACTCTCTTAGGTGAACGAACTCACAGCAGAGCAGTTTCAAGGAAACGTTTCTCCTGAGTCTTAGACGAAGTTTCCTGCTGTTTAGTACGTATGCCGGCATTGGGCTGGAAATACCGGTTTTGGGATTCTGCACAGAAAGGGTTTGCAAACCGCTGAATCCACACGTGAGTTTACCTCTGTCAGTTGAATGCACACATTGACAACCATTCAGTTAGATAGCTCCGTTTTGGTTTTAGAAGCAGATATTTCTCTGTACAGCCTATGGTCCCATTCACTCGGGAATATCCCAACGCAGCTCCAGAAGAAACGTGTTTCTGACTCGCTGAATCTCAACATAGATTCAACTCTCTTAGGTGATCGAACGCACAGCAGAGCAGTTTCAAGGAAACGTTTCTCCTGAGTTTTAGACGAAGTTTCCTGCTGTTTAGTACGGATGCCGGCATTGGGCTGGAAATACCGGTTTTGGGATTCTGCACAGAAAGGGTTTGCAAACCGCTGAATCCACACGTGAGTTTAACTCTGTCAGTTGAATGCACACATTGACAACCATTCAGTTAGATACCACCCTTTTGGTTGTAGGAGCAGATATTTCTCTGTACAGCCTATGGTCCCATTCACTCGGGAATATCCCAACGCAGCTCCTAGAAGAAACGTGTTTCTGACTCGCTGAATCTCAACATAGATTCAACTCTCTTAGGTGAACGAACGCACAGCAGAGCAGTTTCAAGGAAACGTTTCTCCTGAGTTTTAGACGAAGTTTCCTGCTGTTTAGTACGGATGCCGGCATTGGGCTGGAAATACCGGTTTTGGGATTCTGCACAGAAAGGGTTTGCAAACCGCTGAATCCACAAGTGAGTTGAACTCTGTCAGTTGAATGCACACATTGACAACCATTCAGTTAGATAGCTCCGTTTTGGTTTTAGAAGCAGATATTTCTCTGTACAGCCTATGGTCCCATTCACTCGGGAATATCCCAACGCAGCTCCTAGAAGAAACGTGTTTCTGACTCGCTGAATCTCAACATAGATTCAACTCTCTTAGGTGATCGAACGCACAGCAGAGCAGTTTCAAGGAAACGTTTCTCCTGAGTTTTAGACGAAGTTTCCTGCTGTTTAGTACGGATGCCGGCATTGGGCTGGAAATACCGGTTTTGGGATTCTGCACAAAAAGCGTTTGCAAACCGCTGAATCCACACGTGAGTTTAACTCTGTCAGTTGAATGCACACATTGACAACCATTCAGTTAGATAGCTCCGTTTTGGTTTTAGAAGCAGATATTTCTCTGTACAGCCTATGGTCCCATTCACTCGGGAATATCCCAACGCAGCTCCTAGAAGAAACGTGTTTCTGTCTCGCTGAATCTCAACATAGATTCAACTCTCTTAGGTGATCGAACGCACAGCAGAGCAGTTTCAAGGAAACGTTTCTCCTGAGTTTTAGACGAAGTTTCCTGCTGTTTAGTACGGATGCCGGCATTGGGCTGGAAATACCGGTTTTGGGATTCTGCACAGTAAGGGTTTGCAAACCGCTGAATCCACACGTGAGTTTAACTCTGTCAGTTGAATGCACACATTGACAACCATTCAGTTAGATAGCTCCGTTTTGGTTTTAGAAGCAGATATTTCTCTGTACAGCCTATGGTCCCATTCACTCGGGAATATCCCATCGCAGCTCCTAGAAGAAACGTGTTTCTGACTCGCTGAATCTCAACATAGATTCAAATCTCTTAGGTGAACGAACGCACAGCAGAGCAGTTTCAAGGAAACGTTTCTCCTGAGTTTTAGACGAAGTTTCCTGCTCTTTAGTACGTATGCCGGCATTGGGCTGGAAATACCGGTTTTGGGATTCTGCACAGAAAGGGTTTGCAAACCGCTGAATCCACACGTGAGTTTAACTCTGTCAGTTGAATGCACACATTGACAACCATTCAGTTAGATAGCTCCGTTTTGGTTTTAGAAGCAGATACTTCTCTGTACAGCCTATGGTCCCATTCACTCGGGAATATCCCAACGCAGCTCCTAGAAGAAACGTGTTTCTGACTCGCTGAATCTCAACATAGATTCAACTCTCTTAGGTGAACGAACGCACAGCAGAGCAGTTTCAAGGAAACGTTTCTCCTGAGTTTTAGACGAAGTTTCCTGCTGTTTAGTACGGATGCCGGCATTGGGCTGGAAATACCGGTTTTGGGATTCTGCACAGAAAGGGTTTGCAAACCGCTGAATCCACACGTGAGTTTAACTCTGTCAGTTGAATGCACACATTGACAACCATTCATTTAGATAGCACACTTTTGGTTTTAGAAGCAGATATTTCTCTGTACAGCCTATGGTCCCATTCACTCGGGAATATCCCAACGCAACTCCTAGAAGAAACGTGTTTCTGACTCGCTGAATCTCAACATAGATTCAACTCTCTTAGGTGAACGAACGCACAGCAGAGCAGTTTCAAGGAAACGTTTCTCCTGAGTCTTAGACGAAGTTTCCTGCTGTTTAGTACGTATGCCGGCATTGGGCTGGAAATACCGGTTTTGGGATTCTGCACAGAAAGGGTTTGCAAACCGCTGAATCCACACGTGAGTTTACCTCTGTCAGTTGAATGCACACATTGACAACCATTCAGTTAGATAGCTCCGTTTTGGTTTTAGAAGCAGATATTTCTCTGTACAGCCTATGGTCCCATTCACTCGGGAATATCCCAACGCAGCTCCAGAAGAAACGTGTTTGTGACTCGCTGAATCTCAACATTGATTCAACTCTCTTAGGTGAACGAACGCACAGCAGAGCAGTTTCAAGGAAACGTTTCTCCTGAGTTTTAGACGAAGTTTCCTGCTGTTTAGTACGGATGCCGGCATTGGGCTGGACATACCGGTTTTGGGATTCTGCACAGAAATGGTTTGCAAACCGCTGAATCCACTCGTGAGTTTAACTCTGTCAGTTGAATGCACACATTGACAACCATTCAGTTAGATAGCTCCGTTTTGGTTTTAGAAGCAGATATTTCTCTGTACAGCCTATGGTCCCATTCACTCGGGAATATCCCAACGCAGCTCCTAGAAGAAACGTGTTTCTGACTCGCTGAATCTCAACATAGTTTCAACTCTCTTAGGTGATCGAACGCACAGCAGAGCAGTTTCAAGGAAACGTTTCTCCTGAGTTTTAGACGAAGTTTCCTGCTGTTTAGTACGGATGCCGGCATTGGGCTGGAAATACCGGTTTTGGGATTCTGCACAGAAAGGGTTTGCAAACCGCTGAATCCACACGTGAGTTTAACTCTGTCAGTTGAATGCACACATTGACAACCATTCAGTTAGATAGCTCCGTTTTGGTTTTAGAAGCAGATATTTCTCTGTACAGCCTATGGTCCCATACACTCGGGAATATCCCAACGCAGCTCCTAGAAGAAACGTGTTTCTGACTCGCTGAATCTCAACATAGATTCAACTCTCTTAGGTGATCGAACGCACAGCAGAGCAGTTTCAAGGAAACGTTTCTCCTGAGTTTTAGACGAAGTTTCCTGCTGTTTAGTACGGATGCCGGCATTGGGCTGGAAATACCGGTTTTGGGATTCTGCACAGAAAGGGTTTGCAAACCGCTGAATCCACACGTGAGTTTAACTCTGTCAGTTGAATGCACACATTGACAACCATTCAGTTAGATACCACCCTTTTGGTTGTAGGAGCAGATATTTCTCTGTACAGCCTATGGTCCCATTCACTCGGGAATATCCCAACGCAGCTCCTAGAAGAAACGTGTTTCTGACTCGCTGAATCTCAACATAGATTCAACTCTCTTAGGTGAACGAACGCACAGCAGAGCAGTTTCAAGGAAACGTTTCTCCTGAGTTTTAGACGAAGTTTCCTGCTGTTTAGTACGGATGCCGGCATTGGGCTGGAAATACCGGTTTTGGGATTCTGCACAGAAAGGGTTTGCAAACCGCTGAATCCACAAGTGAGTTGAACTCTGTCAGTTGAATGCACACATTGACAACCATTCAGTTAGATAGCTCCGTTTTGGTTTTAGAAGCAGATATTTCTCTGTACAGCCTATGGTCCCATTCACTCGGGAATATCCCAACGCAGCTCCTAGAAGAAACGTGTTTCTGACTCGCTGAATCTCAAAATAGATTCAACTCTCTTAGGTGATCGAACGCACAGCAGAGCAGTTTCAAGGAAACGTTTCTCCTGAGTTTTAGACGAAGTTTCCTGCTGTTTAGTACGGATGCCGGCATTGGGCTGGAAATACCGGTTTTGGGATTCTGCACAAAAAGCGTTTGCAAACCGCTGAATCCACACGTGAGTTTAACTCTGTCAGTTGAATGCACACATTGACAACCATTCAGTTAGATAGCTCCGTTTTGGTTTTAGAAGCAGATATTTCTCTGTACAGCCTATGTTCCCATTCACTCGGGAATATCCCAACGCAGCTCCAGAAGAAACGTGTTTGTGACTCGCTGAATCTCAACATTGATTCAACTCTCTTAGGTGAACGAACGCACAGCAGAGCAGTTTCAAGGAAACGTTTCTCCTGAGTTTTAGACGAAGTTTCCTGCTGTTTAGTACGGATGCCGGCATTGGGCTGGACATACCGGTTTTGGGATTCTGCACAGAAATGGTTTGCAAACCGCTGAATCCACTCGTGAGTTTAACTCTGTCAGTTGAATGCACACATTGACAACCATTCAGTTAGATAGCTCCGTTTTGGTTTTAGAAGCAGATATTTCTCTGTACAGCCTATGGTCCCATTCACTCGGGAATATCCCAACGCAGCTCCTAGAAGAAACGTGTTTCTGACTCGCTGAATCTCAACATAGTTTCAACTCTCTTAGGTGATCGAACGCACAGCAGAGCAGTTTCAAGGAAACGTTTCTCCTGAGTTTTAGACGAAGTTTCCTGCTGTTTAGTACGGATGCCGGCATTGGGCTGGAAATACCGGTTTTGGGATTCTGCACAGAAAGGGTTTGCAAACCGCTGAATCCACACGTGAGTTTAACTCTGTCAGTTGAATGCACACATTGACAACCATTCAGTTAGATAGCTCCGTTTTGGTTTTAGAAGCAGATATTTCTCTGTACAGCCTATGGTCCCATACACTCGGGAATATCCCAACGCAGCTCCTAGAAGAAACGTGTTTCTGACTCGCTGAATCTCAACATAGATTCAACTCTCTTAGGTGATCGAACGCACAGCAGAGCAGTTTCAAGGAAACGTTTCTCCTGAGTTTTAGACGAAGTTTCCTGCTGTTTAGTACGGATGCCGGCATTGGGCTGGAAATACCGGTTTTGGGATTCTGCACAGAAAGGGTTTGCAAACCGCTGAATCCACACGTGAGTTTAACTCTGTCAGTTGAATGCACACATTGACAACCATTCAGTTAGATACCACCCTTTTGGTTGTAGGAGCAGATATTTCTCTGTACAGCCTATGGTCCCATTCACTCGGGAATATCCCAACGCAGCTCCTAGAAGAAACGTGTTTCTGACTCGCTGAATCTCAACATAGATTCAACTCTCTTAGGTGAACGAACGCACAGCAGAGCAGTTTCAAGGAAACGTTTCTCCTGAGTTTTAGACGAAGTTTCCTGCTGTTTAGTACGGATGCCGGCATTGGGCTGGAAATACCGGTTTTGGGATTCTGCACAGAAAGGGTTTGCAAACCGCTGAATCCACAAGTGAGTTGAACTCTGTCAGTTGAATGCACACATTGACAACCATTCAGTTAGATAGCTCCGTTTTGGTTTTAGAAGCAGATATTTCTCTGTACAGCCTATGGTCCCATTCACTCGGGAATATCCCAACGCAGCTCCTAGAAGAAACGTGTTTCTGACTCGCTGAATCTCAAAATAGATTCAACTCTCTTAGGTGATCGAACGCACAGCAGAGCAGTTTCAAGGAAACGTTTCTCCTGAGTTTTAGACGAAGTTTCCTGCTGTTTAGTACGGATGCCGGCATTGGGCTGGAAATACCGGTTTTGGGATTCTGCACAAAAAGCGTTTGCAAACCGCTGAATCCACACGTGAGTTTAACTCTGTCAGTTGAATGCACACATTGACAACCATTCAGTTAGATAGCTCCGTTTTGGTTTTAGAAGCAGATATTTCTCTGTACAGCCTATGGTCCCATTCACTCGGGAATATCCCAACGCAGCTCCTAGAAGAAACGTGTTTCTGTCTCGCTGAATCTCAACATAGATTCAACTCTCTTAGGTGATCGAACGCACAGCAGAGCAGTTTCAAGGAAACGTTTCTCCTGAGTTTTAGACGAAGTTTCCTGCTGTTTAGTACGGATGCCGGCATTGGGCTGGAAATACCGGTTTTGGGATTCTGCACAGAAAGGGTTTGCAAACCGCTGAATCCACACGTGAATTTAACTCTGTCAGTTGAATGCACACATTGACAACCATTCATTTAGATAGCACACTTTTGGTTTTAGAAGCAGATATTTCTCTGTACAGCCTATGGTCCCATTCACTCGGGAATATCCCAACGCAGCTCCTAGAAGAAACGTGTTTCTGACTCGCTGAATCTCAACATAGATTCAACTCTCTTAGGTGAACGAACTCACAGCAGAGCAGTTTCAAGGAAACGTTTCTCCTGAGTCTTAGACGAAGTTTCCTGCTGTTTAGTACGTATGCCGGCATTGGGCTGGAAATACCAGTTTTGGGATTCTGCACAGAAAGGGTTTGCAAACCGCTGAATCCACACGTGAGTTTACCTCTGTCAGTTGAATGCACACATTGACAACCATTCAGTTAGATAGCTCCGTTTTGGTTTTAGAAGCAGATATTTCTCTGTACAGCCTATGGTCCCATTCACTCGGGAATATCCCAACCCAGCTCCAGAAGAAACGTGTTTCTGACTCGCTGAATCTCAACATAGATTCAACTCTCTTAGGTGATCGAACGCACAGCAGAGCAGTTTCAAGGAAACGTTTCTCCTGAGTTTTAGACGAAGTTTCCTGCTGTTTAGTACGGATGCCGGCATTGGGCTGGAAATACCGGTTTTGGGATTCTGCACAGAAAGGGTTTGCAAACCGCTGAATCCACACGTGAGTTTAACTCTGTCAGTTGAATGCACACATTGACAACCATTCAGTTAGATACCACCCTTTTGGTTGTAGGAGCAGATATTTCTCTGTACAGCCTATGGTCCCATTCACTCGGGAATATCCCAACGCAGCTCCTAGAAGAAACGTGTTTCTGACTCGCTGAATCTCAACATAGATTCAACTCTCTTAGGTGAACGAACGCACAGCAGAGCAGTTTCAAGGAAACGTTTCTCCTGAGTTTTAGACGAAGTTTCCTGCTGTTTAGTACGGATGCCGGCATTGGGCTGGAAATACCGGTTTTGGGATTCTGCACAGAAAGGGTTTGCAAACCGCTGAATCCACAAGTGAGTTGAACTCTGTCAGTTGAATGCACACATTGACAACCATTCAGTTAGATAGCTCCGTTTTGGTTTTAGAAGCAGATATTTCTCTGTACAGCCTATGGTCCCATTCACTCGGGAATATCCCAACGCAGCTCCTAGAAGAAACGTGTTTCTGACTCGCTGAATCTCAACATAGATTCAACTCTCTTAGGTGATCGAACGCACAGCAGAGCAGTTTCAAGGAAACGTTTCTCCTGAGTTTTAGACGAAGTTTCCTGCTGTTTAGTACGGATGCCGGCATTGGGCTGGAAATACCGGTTTTGGGATTCTGCACAGAAAGGGTTTGCAAACCGCTGAATCCACACGTGAGTTTAACTCTGTCAGTTGAATGCACACATTGACAACCATTCAGTTAGATAGCTCCGTTTTGGTTTTAGAAGCAGATATTTCTCTGTACAGCCTATGGTCCCATTCACTCGGGAATATCCCAACGCAGCTCCTAGAAGAAACGTGTTTCTGTCTCGCTGAATCTCAACATAGATTCAACTCTCTTAGGTGATCGAACGCACAGCAGAGCAGTTTCAAGGAAACGTTTCTCCTGAGTTTTAGACGAAGTTTCCTGCTGTTTAGTACGGATGCCGGCATTGGGCTGGAAATACCGGTTTTGGGATTCTGCACAGTAAGGGTTTGCAAACCGCTGAATCCACACGTGAGTTTAACTCTGTCAGTTGAATGCACACATTGACAACCATTCAGTTAGATAGCTCCGTTTTGGTTTTAGAAGCAGATATTTCTCTGTACAGCCTATGGTCCCATTCACTCGGGAATATCCCAAGGCAGCTCCTAGAAGAAACGTGTTTCTGACTCGCTGAATCTCAACATAGATTCAACTCTCTTAGGTGAACGAACGCACAGCAGAGCAGTTTCAAGGAAACGTTTCTCCTGAGTCTTAGACGAAGTTTCCTGCTGTTTAGTACGTATGCCGGCATTGGACTGGAAATACCGGTTTTGGGATTCTGCACAGAAAGGGTTTGCAAACCGCTGAATCCACACGTGAGTTTACCTCTGTCAGTTGAATGCACACATTGACAACCATTCAGTTAGATAGCTCCGTTTTGGTTTTAGAAGCAGATATTTCTCTGTACAGCCTATGGTCCCATTCACTCGGGAATATCCCAACGCAGCTCCAGAAGAAACGTGTTTGTGACTCGCTGAATCTCAACATTGATTCAACTCTCTTAGGTGAACGAACGCACAGCAGAGCAGTTTCAAGGAAACGTTTCTCCTGAGTTTTAGACGAAGTTTCCTGCTGTTTAGTACGGATGCCGGCATTGGGCTGGACATACCGGTTTTGGGATTCTGCACAGAAATGGTTTGCAAACCGCTGAATCCACTCGTGAGTTTAACTCTGTCAGTTGAATGCACACATTGACAACCATTCAGTTAGATAGCTCCGTTTTGGTTTTAGAAGCAGATATTTCTCTGTACAGCCTATGGTCCCATTCACTCGGGAATATCCCAACGCAGCTCCTAGAAGAAACGTGTTTCTGACTCGCTGAATCTCAACATAGTTTCAACTCTCTTAGGTGATCGAACGCACAGCAGAGCAGTTTCAAGGAAACGTTTCTCCTGAGTTTTAGACGAAGTTTCCTGCTGTTTAGTACGGATGCCGGCATTGGGCTGGAAATACCGGTTTTGGGATTCTGCACAGAAAGGGTTTGCAAACCGCTGAATCCACACGTGAGTTTAACTCTGTCAGTTGAATGCACACATTGACAACCATTCAGTTAGATAGCTCCGTTTTGGTTTTAGAAGCAGATATTTCTCTGTACAGCCTATGGTCCCATACACTCGGGAATATCCCAACGCAGCTCCTAGAAGAAACGTGTTTCTGACTCGCTGAATCTCAACATAGATTCAACTCTCTTAGGTGATCGAACGCACAGCAGAGCAGTTTCAAGGAAACGTTTCTCCTGAGTTTTAGACGAAGTTTCCTGCTGTTTAGTACGGATGCCGGCATTGGGCTGGAAATACCGGTTTTGGGATTCTGCACAGAAAGGGTTTGCAAACCGCTGAATCCACACGTGAGTTTAACTCTGTCAGTTGAATGCACACATTGACAACCATTCAGTTAGATACCACCCTTTTGGTTGTAGGAGCAGATATTTCTCTGTACAGCCTATGGTCCCATTCACTCGGGAATATCCCAACGCAGCTCCTAGAAGAAACGTGTTTCTGACTCGCTGAATCTCAACATAGATTCAACTCTCTTAGGTGAACGAACGCACAGCAGAGCAGTTTCAAGGAAACGTTTCTCCTGAGTTTTAGACGAAGTTTCCTGCTGTTTAGTACGGATGCCGGCATTGGGCTGGAAATACCGGTTTTGGGATTCTGCACAGAAAGGGTTTGCAAACCGCTGAATCCACAAGTGAGTTGAACTCTGTCAGTTGAATGCACACATTGACAACCATTCAGTTAGATAGCTCCGTTTTGGTTTTAGAAGCAGATATTTCTCTGTACAGCCTATGGTCCCATTCACTCGGGAATATCCCAACGCAGCTCCTAGAAGAAACGTGTTTCTGACTCGCTGAATCTCAAAATAGATTCAACTCTCTTAGGTGATCGAACGCACAGCAGAGCAGTTTCAAGGAAACGTTTCTCCTGAGTTTTAGACGAAGTTTCCTGCTGTTTAGTACGGATGCCGGCATTGGGCTGGAAATACCGGTTTTGGGATTCTGCACAAAAAGCGTTTGCAAACCGCTGAATCCACACGTGAGTTTAACTCTGTCAGTTGAATGCACACATTGACAACCATTCAGTTAGATAGCTCCGTTTTGGTTTTAGAAGCAGATATTTCTCTGTACAGCCTATGGTCCCATTCACTCGGGAATATCCCAACGCAGCTCCTAGAAGAAACGTGTTTCTGTCTCGCTGAATCTCAACATAGATTCAACTCTCTTAGGTGATCGAACGCACAGCAGAGCAGTTTCAAGGAAACGTTTCTCCTGAGTTTTAGACGAAGTTTCCTGCTGTTTAGTACGGATGCCGGCATTGGGCTGGAAATACCGGTTTTGGGATTCTGCACAGAAAGGGTTTGCAAACCGCTGAATCCACACGTGAGTTTAACTCTGTCAGTTGAATGCACACATTGACAACCATTCATTTAGATAGCACACTTTTGGTTTTAGAAGCAGATATTTCTCTGTACAGCCTATGGTCCCATTCACTCGGGAATATCCCAACGCAACTCCTAGAAGAAACGTGTTTCTGACTCGCTGAATCTCAACATAGATTCAACTCTCTTAGGTGAACGAACTCACAGCAGAGCAGTTTCAAGGAAACGTTTCTCCTGAGTCTTAGACGAAGTTTCCTGCTGTTTAGTACGTATGCCGGCATTGGGCTGGAAATACCGGTTTTGGGATTCTGCACAGAAAGGGTTTGCAAACCGCTGAATCCACACGTGAGTTTACCTCTGTCAGTTGAATGCACACATTGACAACCATTCAGTTAGATAGCTCCGTTTTGGTTTTAGAAGCAGATATTTCTCTGTACAGCCTATGGTCCCATTCACTCGGGAATATCCCAACGCAGCTCCAGAAGAAACGTGTTTCTGACTCGCTGAATCTCAACATAGATTCAACTCTCTTAGGTGATCGAACGCACAGCAGAGCAGTTTCAAGGAAACGTTTCTCCTGAGTTTTAGACGAAGTTTCCTGCTGTTTAGTACGGATGCCGGCATTGGGCTGGAAATACCGGTTTTGGGATTCTGCACAGAAAGGGTTTGCAAACCGCTGAATCCACACGTGAGTTTAACTCTGTCAGTTGAATGCACACATTGACAACCATTCAGTTAGATACCACCCTTTTGGTTGTAGGAGCAGATATTTCTCTGTACAGCCTATGGTCCCATTCACTCGGGAATATCCCAACGCAGCTCCTAGAAGAAACGTGTTTCTGACTCGCTGAATCTCAACATAGATTCAACTCTCTTAGGTGAACGAACGCACAGCAGAGCAGTTTCAAGGAAACGTTTCTCCTGAGTTTTAGACGAAGTTTCCTGCTGTTTAGTACGGATGCCGGCATTGGGCTGGAAATACCGGTTTTGGGATTCTGCACAGAAAGGGTTTGCAAACCGCTGAATCCACAAGTGAGTTGAACTCTGTCAGTTGAATGCACACATTGACAACCATTCAGTTAGATAGCTCCGTTTTGGTTTTAGAAGCAGATATTTCTCTGTACAGCCTATGGTCCCATTCACTCGGGAATATCCCAACGCAGCTCCTAGAAGAAACGTGTTTCTGACTCGCTGAATCTCAACATAGATTCAACTCTCTTAGGTGATCGAACGCACAGCAGAGCAGTTTCAAGGAAACGTTTCTCCTGAGTTTTAGACGAAGTTTCCTGCTGTTTAGTACGGATGCCGGCATTGGGCTGGAAATACCGGTTTTGGGATTCTGCACAAAAAGCGTTTGCAAACCGCTGAATCCACACGTGAGTTTAACTCTGTCAGTTGAATGCACACATTGACAACCATTCAGTTAGATAGCTCCGTTTTGGTTTTAGAAGCAGATATTTCTCTGTACAGCCTATGGTCCCATTCACTCGGGAATATCCCAACGCAGCTCCTAGAAGAAACGTGTTTCTGTCTCGCTGAATCTCAACATAGATTCAACTCTCTTAGGTGATCGAACGCACAGCAGAGCAGTTTCAAGGAAACGTTTCTCCTGAGTTTTAGACGAAGTTTCCTGCTGTTTAGTACGGATGCCGGCATTGGGCTGGAAATACCGGTTTTGGGATTCTGCACAGTAAGGGTTTGCAAACCGCTGAATCCACACGTGAGTTTAACTCTGTCAGTTGAATGCACACATTGACAACCATTCAGTTAGATAGCTCCGTTTTGGTTTTAGAAGCAGATATTTCTCTGTACAGCCTATGGTCCCATTCACTCGGGAATATCCCAACGCAGCTCCTAGAAGAAACGTGTTTCTGACTCGCTGAATCTCAACATAGATTCAAATCTCTTAGGTGAACGAACGCACAGCAGAGCAGTTTCAAGGAAACGTTTCTCCTGAGTTTTAGACGAAGTTTCCTGCTCTTTAGTACGTATGCCGGCATTGGGCTGGAAATACCGGTTTTGGGATTCTGCACAGAAAGGGTTTGCAAACCGCTGAATCCACACGTGAGTTTAACTCTGTCAGTTGAATGCACACATTGACAACCATTCAGTTAGATAGCTCCGTTTTGGTTTTAGAAGCAGATACTTCTCTGTACAGCCTATGGTCCCATTCACTCGGGAATATCCCAACGCAGCTCCTAGAAGAAACGTGTTTCTGACTCGCTGAATCTCAACATAGATTCAACTCTCTTAGGTGAACGAACTCACAGAAGAGCAGTTTCAAGGAAACGTTTCTCCTGAGTTTTAGACGAAGTTTCCTGCTGTTTAGTACGGATGCCGGCATTGGGCTGGAAATACCGGTTTTGGGATTCTGCACAGAAAGGGTTTGCAAACCGCTGAATCCACACGTGAGTTTAACTCTGTCAGTTGAATGCACACATTGACAACCATTCAGTTAGATAGCTCCGTTTTGGTTTTAGAAGCAGATATTTCTCTGTACAGCCTATGGTCCCATTCACTCGGGAATATCCCAACGCAGCTCCTAGAAGAAACGTGTTTCTGACTCGCTGAATCTCAACATAGATTCAACTCTCTTAGGTGAACGAACGCACAGCAGAGCAGTTTCAAGGAAACGTTTCTCCTGAGTTTTAGACGAAGTTTCCTGCTGTTTAGTACGGATGCCGGCACTGGGCTGGACATACCGGTTTTGGGATTCTGCACAGAAAGTGTTTGCAAACCGCTGAATCCACACGTGAGTTTAACTCTGTCAGTTGAATGCACACATTGACAACCATTCAGTTTGATAGCACACTTTTGGTTTTAGAAGCAGATATTTCTCTGTACAGCCTATGGTCCCATTCACTCGGGAATATCCCAACGCAGCTCCTAGAAGAAACGTGTTTCTGACTCGCTGAATCTCAACATAGATTCAACTCTCTTAGGTGAACGAACGCACAGCAGAGCAGTTTCAAGGAAACGTTTCTCCTGAGTTTTAGACGAAGTTTCCTGCTGTTTACTACGGATGCCGGCATTGGGCTGGAAATACCGGTTTTGGGATTCTGCACAGAAAGGGTTTGCAAACCGCTGAATCCACACGTGAGTTTAACTCTGTCAGTTGAATGCACACATTGACAACCATTCATTTAGATAGCACACTTTTGGTTTTAGAAGCAGATATTTCTCTGTACAGCCTATGGTCCCATTCACTCGGGAATATCCCAACGCAGCTCCTAGAAGAAACGTGTTTCTGACTCGCTGAATCTCAACATAGATTCAACTCTCTTAGGTGAACGAAGGCACAGCAGAGCAGTTTCAAGGAAACGTTTCTCCTGAGTCTTAGACGAAGTTTCCTGCTGTTTAGTACGTATGCCGGCATTGGGCTGGAAATACCGGTTTTGGGATTCTGCACAGAAAGGGTTTGCAAACCGCTGAATCCACACGTGAGTTTACCTCTGTCAGTTGAATGCACACATTGACAACCATTCAGTTAGATAGCTCCGTTTTGGTTTTAGAAGCAGATATTTCTCTGTACAGCCTATGGTCCCATTCACTCGGGAATATCCCAACGCAGCTCCTAGAAGAAACGTGTTTCTGACTCGCTGAATCTCAACATAGATTCAACTCTCTTAGGTGAACGAACGCACAGCAGAGCAGTTTCAAGGAAACGTTTCTCCTGAGTTTTAGACGAAGTTTCCTGCTGTTTAGTACGGATGCCGGCATTGGGCTGGACATACCGGTTTTGGGATTCTGCACAGAAATGGTTTGCAAACCGCTGAATCCACTCGTGAGTTAAACTCTGTCAGTTGAATGCACACATTGACAACCATTCAGTTTGATAGCACACTTTTGGTTTTAGAAGCAGATATTTCTCTGTACAGCCTATGGTCCCATTCACTCGGGAATATCCCAACGCAGCTCCTAGAAGAAACGTGTTTCTGACTCGCTGAATCTCAACATAGATTCAACTCTCTTAGGTGAACGAACGCACAGCAGAGCAGTTTCAAGGAAACGTTTCTCCTGAGTTTTAGACGAAGTTTCCTGCTGTTTAGTACGGATGCCGGCATTGGGCTGGAAATACCGGTTTTGGGATTCTGCACAGAAAGGGTTTGCAAACCGCTGAATCCACACGTGAGTTTATCTCTGTCAGTTGAATGCACACATTGACAACCATTCAGTTTGATAGCACACTTTTGGTTTTAGAAGCAGATATTTCTCTGTACAGCCTATGGTCCCATTCACTCGGGAATATCCCAACGCAGCTCCTAGAAGAAACGTGTTTCTGACTCGCTGAATCTCAACATAGATTCAACTCTCTTAGGTGAACGAACTCACAGCAGAGCAGTTTCAAGGAAACGTTTCTCCTGAGTCTTAGACGAAGTTTCCTGCTGTTTAGTACGTATGCCGGTATTGGGCTGGAAATACCGGTTTTGGGATTCTGCACAGAAAGGGTTTGCAAACCGCTGAATCCACACGTGAGTTTAACTCTGTCAGTTGAATGCACACATTGACAACCATTCAGTTAGATAGCTCCGTTTTGGTTTTAGAAGCAGATATTTCTCTGTACAGCCTATGGTCCCATTCACTCGGGAATATCCCAACGCAGCTCCTAGAAGAAACGTGTTTCTGACTCGCTGAATCTCAACATAGATTCAACTCTCTTAGGTGAACGAACGCACAGCAGAGCAGTTTCAAGGAAACGTTTCTCCTGAGTTTTAGACGAAGTTTCCTGCTGTTTAGTACGTATGCCGGCATTGGGCTGGAAATACCGGTTTTGGGATTCTGCACAGAAAGGGTTTGCAAACCGCTGAATCCACACGTGAGTTTAACTCTGTCAGTTGAATGCACACATTGACAACCATTCAGTTAGATACCACCCTTTTGGTTGTAGGAGCAGATATTTCTCTGTACAGCCTATAGTCCCATTCACTCGGGAATATCCCAACGCACCTCCTAGAAGAAACGTGTTTCTGACTCGCTGAATCTCAACATAGATTCAACTCTCTTAGGTGAACGAACGCACAGCACAGCAGTTTCAAGGAAACGTTTCTCCTGAGTTTTAGACGAAGTTTCCTGCTGTTTAGTACGGATGCCGGCATTGGGCTGGAAATACCGGTTTTGGGATTCTGCACAGAAAGGTTTTGCAAACCGCTGAATCCACACGTGAGTTTAACTCTGTCAGTTGAATGCACACATTGACAACCATTCAGTTAGATAGCTCCGTTTTGGTTTTAGAAGCAGATATTTCTCTGTACAGCCTATGGTCCCATTCACTCGGGAATATCCCAACGCAGCTCCTAGAAGAAACGTGTTTCTGACTCGCTGAATCTCAACATAGATTCAACTCTCTTAGGTGAACGAACGCACAGCAGAGCAGTTTCAAGGAAACGTTTCTCCTGAGTTTTAGACGAAGTTTCCTGCTGTTTAGTACGTATGCCGGCATTGGGCTGGAAATACCGGTTTTGGGATTCTGCACAGAAAGGGTTTGCAAACCGCTGAATCCACACGTGAGTTTAACTCTGTCAGTTGAATGCACACATTGACAACCATTCAGTTTGATAGCACCCTTTTGGTTTTAGAAGCAGATATTTCTCTGTACAGCCTATGGTCCCATTCACTCGGGAATATCCCAACGCAGCTCCTAGAAGAAACGTGTTTCTGTCTCGCTGAATCTCAACATAGATTCAACTCTCTTAGGTGATCGAACGCACAGCAGAGCAGTTTCAAGGAAACGTTTCTCCTGAGTTTTAGACGAAGTTTCCTGCTGTTTAGTACGGATGCCGGCATTGGGCTGGAAATACCGGTTTTGGGATTCTGCACAGTAAGGGTTTGCAAACCGCTGAATCCACACGTGAGTTTAACTCTGTCAGTTGAATGCACACATTGACAACCATTCAGTTAGATAGCTCCGTTTTGGTTTTAGAAGCAGATATTTCTCTGTACAGCCTATGGTCCCATTCACTCGGGAATATCCCAACGCAGCTCCTAGAAGAAACGTGTTTCTGACTCGCTGAATCTCAACATAGATTCAAATCTCTTAGGTGAACGAACGCACAGCAGAGCAGTTTCAAGGAAACGTTTCTCCTGAGTTTTAGACGAAGTTTCCTGCTCTTTAGTACGTATGCCGGCATTGGGCTGGAAATACCGGTTTTGGGATTCTGCACAGAAAGGGTTTGCAAACCGCTGAATCCACACGTGAGTTTAACTCTGTCAGTTGAATGCACACATTGACAACCATTCATTTAGATAGCACACTTTTGGTTTTAGAAGCAGATATTTCTCTGTACAGCCTATGGTCCCATTCACTCGGGAATATCCCAACGCAGCTCCTAGAAGAAACGTGTTTCTGACTCGCTGAATCTCAACATAGATTCAACTCTCTTAGGTGAACGAAGGCACAGCAGAGCAGTTTCAAGGAAACGTTTCTCCTGAGTCTTAGACGAAGTTTCCTGCTGTTTAGTACGTATGCCGGCATTGGGCTGGAAATACCGGTTTTGGGATTCTGCACAGAAAGGGTTTGCAAACCGCTGAATCCACACGTGAGTTTACCTCTGTCAGTTGAATGCACACATTGACAACCATTCAGTTAGATAGCTCCGTTTTGGTTTTAGAAGCAGATATTTCTCTGTACAGCCTATGGTCCCATTCACTCGGGAATATCCCAACGCAGCTCCTAGAAGAAACGTGTTTCTGACTCGCTGAATCTCAACATAGATTCAACTCTCTTAGGTGAACGAACGCACAGCAGAGCAGTTTCAAGGAAACGTTTCTCCTGAGTTTTAGACGAAGTTTCCTGCTGTTTAGTACGGATGCCGGCATTGGGCTGGACATACCGGTTTTGGGATTCTGCACAGAAATGGTTTGCAAACCGCTGAATCCACTCGTGAGTTAAACTCTGTCAGTTGAATGCACACATTGACAACCATTCAGTTTGATAGCACACTTTTGGTTTTAGAAGCAGATATTTCTCTGTACAGCCTATGGTCCCATTCACTCGGGAATATCCCAACGCAGCTCCTAGAAGAAACGTGTTTCTGACTCGCTGAATCTCAACATAGATTCAACTCTCTTAGGTGAACGAACGCACAGCAGAGCAGTTTCAAAGAAACGTTTCTCCTGAGTTTTAGACGAAGTTTCCTGCTGTTTAGTACGGATGCCGGCATTGGGCTGGAAATACCGGTTTTGGGATTCTGCACAGAAAGGGTTTGCAAACCGCTGAATCCACACGTGAGTTTATCTCTGTCAGTTGAATGCACACATTGACAACCATTCAGTTTGATAGCACACTTTTGGTTTTAGAAGCAGATATTTCTCTGTACAGCCTATGGTCCCATTCACTCGGGAATATCCCAACGCAGCTCCTAGAAGAAACGTGTTTCTGACTCGCTGAATCTCAACATAGATTGAACTCTCTTAGGTGAACGAACTCACAGCAGAGCAGTTTCAAGGAAACGTTTCTCCTGAGTCTTAGACGAAGTTTCCTGCTGTTTAGTACGTATGCCGGTATTGGGCTGGAAATACCGGTTTTGGGATTCTGCACAGAAAGGGTTTGCAAACCGCTGAATCCACACGTGAGTTTAACTCTGTCAGTTGAATGCACACATTGACAACCATTCAGTTAGATAGCTCCGTTTTGGTTTTAGAAGCAGATATTTCTCTGTACAGCCTATGGTCCCATTCACTCGGGAATATCCCAACGCAGCTCCTAGAAGAAACGTGTTTCTGACTCGCTGAATCTCAACATAGATTCAACTCTCTTAGGTGAACGAACGCACAGCAGAGCAGTTTCAAGGAAACGTTTCTCCTGAGTTTTAGACGAAGTTTCCTGCTGTTTAGTACGTATGCCGGCATTGGGCTGGAAATACCGGTTTTGGGATTCTGCACAGAAAGGGTTTGCAAACCGCTGAATCCACACGTGAGTTTAACTCTGTCAGTTGAATGCACACATTGACAACCATTCAGTTAGATACCACCCTTTTGGTTGTAGGAGCAGATATTTCTCTGTACAGCCTATAGTCCCATTCACTCGGGAATATCCCAACGCACCTCCTAGAAGAAACGTGTTTCTGACTCGCTGAATCTCAACATAGATTCAACTCTCTTAGGTGAACGAACGCACAGCACAGCAGTTTCAAGGAAACGTTTCTCCTGAGTTTTAGACGAAGTTTCCTGCTGTTTAGTACGGATGCCGGCATTGGGCTGGAAATACCGGTTTTGGGATTCTGCACAGAAAGGTTTTGCAAACCGCTGAATCCACACGTGAGTTTAACTCTGTCAGTTGAATGCACACATTGACAACCATTCAGTTAGATAGCTCCGTTTTGGTTTTAGAAGCAGATATTTCTCTGTACAGCCTATGGTCCCATTCACTCGGGAATATCCCAACGCAGCTCCTAGAAGAAACGTGTTTCTGACTCGCTGAATCTCAACATAGATTCAACTCTCTTAGGTGAACGAACGCACAGCAGAGCAGTTTCAAGGAAACGTTTCTCCTGAGTTTTAGACGAAGTTTCCTGCTGTTTAGTACGTATGCCGGCATTGGGCTGGAAATACCGGTTTTGGGATTCTGCACAGAAAGGGTTTGCAAACCGCTGAATCCACACGTGAGTTTAACTCTGTCAGTTGAATGCACACATTGACAACCATTCAGTTTGATAGCACCCTTTTGGTTTTAGAAGCAGATATTTCTCTGTACAGCCTATGGTCCCATTCACTCGGGAATATCCCAACGCAGCTCCTAGAAGAAACGTGTTTCTGACTCGCTGAATCTCAACATAGATTCAACTCTCTTAGGTGAACGAAGGCACAGCAGAGCAGTTTCAAGGAAACGTTTCTCCTGAGTTTTAGACGAAGTTTCCTGCTGCTTAGTACGTATGCCGGCATTGGGCTGGAAATACCGGTTTTGGGATTCTGCACAGAAAGGGTTTGCAAACCGCTGAATCCACACGTGAGTTTAACTCTGTCAGTTGAATGCACACATTGACAACCATTCAGTTTGATAGCACACTTTTGGTTTTAGAAGCAGATATTTCTCTGTACAGCCTATGGTCCCATTCACTCGGGAATATCCCAACGCAGCTCCTAGAAGAAACGTGTTTCTGACTCGCTGAATCTCAACATATATTCTACTCTCTTAGGTGAACGAATGCACAGCAGAGCAGTTTCAAGGAAACGTTTCTCCTGAGTCTTAGACGAAGTTTCCTGCTGTTTAGTACGTATGCCGGCATTGGGCTGGAAATACCGGTTTTGGGATTCTTCACAGAAAGGGTTTGCAAACCGCTGAATCCACACGTGAGTTTAACTCTGTCAGTTGAATGCACACATTGACAACCATTCAGTTAGATAGCTCCGTTTTGGTTTTAGAAGCAGATATTTCTCTGTACAGCCTATGGTCCCAATCACTCGGGAATATCCCAACGCAGCTCCTAGAAGAAACGTGTTTCTGACTCGCTGAATCTCAACATGGATTCAACTCTCTTAAGTGAACGAACGCACAGCAGAGCAGTTTCAAAGAAACGTTTCTCCTGAGTTTTAGACGAAGTTTCCTGCTGTTTAGTACGGATGCCGGCATTGGGCTGGACATACCGGTTTTGGGATCCTGCACAGAAATGGTTTGCAAACCGCTGAATCCACACGTGAGTTTAACTCTGTCAGTTGAATGCACACATTGACAACCATTCAGTTAGATAGCTCCGTTTTGGTTTTAGAAGCAGATATTTCTCTGTACAGCCTATGGTCCCATTCACTCGGGAATATCCCAACGCAGCTCCTAGAAGAACCGTGTTTCTGACTCGCTGAATCTCAACATAGATTCAACTCTCTTAGGTGAACGAACGCACAGCAGAGCAGTTTCAAGGAAACATTTCTCCTGCGTTTTAGACGAAGTTTCCTACTGTTTCGTACGGATGCCGGCATTGGGCTGGACATACCGGTTTGGGATTCTGCACAGAAATGGTTTGCAAAGCGCTGAATACACACGTGAGTTTAACTCTGTCAGTTGAATGCACACATTGACAACCATTCAGTTAGATAGCTCCGTTTTGGTATTAGAAGCAGATATTTCTCTGTACAGCCTATGGTCCCATTCACTCGGGAATATCACAACGCAGCTCCTAGCATAAACGTGTTTCTGACTCGCTGAATCTCAGCATAGTTTCAACTCTCTTAGGTGAACGAACGCGCAGCAGAGCAGTTTCAAGGAAACATTTCTCCTGAGTTTTATACGAAGTTTCCTGCTGTTTACTACGGATGCCGGCATTGGACTGGAAATACCGGTTTTGGGATTCTGCACAGAAAGGGTTTGCAAACCGCTGAATCCACACGTGAGTTTAACTCTGTCAGTTGAATGCACACATTGACAACCATTCAGTTAGATAGCTCCGTTTTGGTTTTAGAAGCAGATATTTCTCTGTACAGCCTATGGTCCCATTCACTCGGGAATATCCCAACGCAGCTCCTAGAAGAAACGTGTTTCTGACTCGCTGAATCTCAACATAGATTCAACTCTCTTAGGTGAACGAACGCACAGCAGAGCAGTTTCAAGGAAACGTTTCTCCTGATTCTTAGACGAAGTTTCCTGCTGTTTAGTACGTATGCCGGCATTGGGCTGGAAATACCGGTTTTGGGATTCTGCACAGAAAGGGTTTGCAAACCGCTGAATCCACACGTGAGTTTAACTCTGTCAGTTGAATGCACACATTGACAACCATTCAGTTAGATAGCTCCGTTTTGGTTTTAGAAGCAGATATTTCTCTGTACAGCCTATGGTCCCATTCACTCGGGAATATCCCAACGCAACTCCTAGAAGAAACGTGTTTCTGACTCGCTGAATCTCAACATAGATTCAACTCTCTTAGGTGAACGAACACACAGCAGAGCAGTTTCAAGGAAACGTTTCTCCTGAGTTTTAGACGAAGTTTCCTGCTGTTTAGTACGTATGCCGGCATTGGGCTGGACATACCGGTTTTGGGATTCTGCACAGAAATGGTTTGCAAACCGCTGAATCCAAACGTGAGTTTAACTCTGTCAGTTGAATGCACACATTGACAACCATTCAGTTAGATAGCTCCGTTTTGGTTTTAGAAGCAGATATTTCTCTGTACAGCCTATGGTCCCATTCACTCGGGAATATCCCAACGCAGCTCCTAGAAGAAACGTGTTTCTGACTCGCTGAATCTCAACATAGATTCAACTCTCTTAGGTGAACGAACGCACAGCAGAGCAGTTTCAAGGAAACGTTTCTCCTGAGTTTTAGACGAAGTTTCCTGCTGTTTAGTACGTATGCCGGCATTGGGCTGGAAATACCGGTTTTGGGATTCTGCACAGAAAGGGTTTGCAAACCGCTGAATCCACACGTGAGTTTAACTCTGTCAGTTGAATGCACACATTGACAACCATTCAGTTAGATACCACCCTTTTGGTTGTAGGAGCAGATATTTCTCTGTACAGCCTATAGTCCCATTCACTCGGGAATATCCCAACGCACCTCCTAGAAGAAACGTGTTTCTGACTCGCTGAATCTCAACATAGATTCAACTCTCTTAGGTGAACGAACGCACAGCACAGCAGTTTCAAGGAAACGTTTCTCCTGAGTTTTAGACGAAGTTTCCTGCTGTTTAGTACGGATGCCGGCATTGGGCTGGAAATACCGGTTTTGGGATTCTGCACAGAAAGGTTTTGCAAACCGCTGAATCCACACGTGAGTTTAACTCTGTCAGTTGAATGCACACATTGACAACCATTCAGTTAGATAGCTCCGTTTTGGTTTTAGAAGCAGATATTTCTCTGTACAGCCTATGGTCCCATTCACTCGGGAATATCCCAACGCAGCTCCTAGAAGAAACGTGTTTCTGACTCGCTGAATCTCAACATAGATTCAACTCTCTTAGGTGAACGAACGCACAGCAGAGCAGTTTCAAGGAAACGTTTCTCCTGAGTTTTAGACGAAGTTTCCTGCTGTTTAGTACGTATGCCGGCATTGGGCTGGAAATACCGGTTTTGGGATTCTGCACAGAAAGGGTTTGCAAACCGCTGAATCCACTCGTGAGTTAAACTCTGTCAGTTGAATGCACACATTGACAACCATTCAGTTTGATAGCACACTTTTGGTTTTAGAAGCAGATATTTCTCTGTACAGCCTATGGTCCCATTCACTCGGGAATATCCCAACGCAGCTCCTAGAAGAAACGTGTTTCTGACTCGCTGAATCTCAACATAGATTCAACTCTCTTAGGTGAACGAAGGCACAGCAGAGCAGTTTCAAGGAAACGTTTCTCCTGAGTTTTAGACGAAGTTTCCTGCTGCTTAGTACGTATGCCGGCATTGGGCTGGAAATACCGGTTTTGGGATTCTGCACAGAAAGGGTTTGCAAACCGCTGAATCCACACGTGAGTTTAACTCTGTCAGTTGAATGCACACATTGACAACCATTCAGTTTGATAGCACACTTTTGGTTTTAGAAGCAGATATTTCTCTGTACAGCCTATGGTCCCATTCACTCGGGAATATCCCAACGCAGCTCCTAGAAGAAACGTGTTTCTGACTCGCTGAATCTCAACATATATTCTACTCTCTTAGGTGAACGAATGCACAGCAGAGCAGTTTCAAGGAAACGTTTCTCCTGAGTCTTAGACGAAGTTTCCTGCTGTTTAGTACGTATGCCGGCATTGGGCTGGAAATACCGGTTTTGGGATTCTTCACAGAAAGGGTTTGCAAACCGCTGAATCCACACGTGAGTTTAACTCTGTCAGTTGAATGCACACATTGACAACCATTCAGTTAGATAGCTCCGTTTTGGTTTTAGAAGCAGATATTTCTCTGTACAGCCTATGGTCCCAATCACTCGGGAATATCCCAACGCAGCTCCTAGAAGAAACGTGTTTCTGACTCGCTGAATCTCAACATGGATTCAACTCTCTTAAGTGAACGAACGCACAGCAGAGCAGTTTCAAAGAAACGTTTCTCCTGAGTTTTAGACGAAGTTTCCTGCTGTTTAGTACGGATGCCGGCATTGGGCTGGACATACCGGTTTTGGGATCCTGCACAGAAATGGTTTGCAAACCGCTGAATCCACACGTGAGTTTAACTCTGTCAGTTGAATGCACACATTGACAACCATTCAGTTAGATAGCTCCGTTTTGGTTTTAGAAGCAGATATTTCTCTGTACAGCCTATGGTCCCATTCACTCGGGAATATCCCAACGCAGCTCCTAGAAGAACCGTGTTTCTGACTCGCTGAATCTCAACATAGATTCAACTCTCTTAGGTGAACGAACGCACAGCAGAGCAGTTTCAAGGAAACATTTCTCCTGCGTTTTAGACGAAGTTTCCTACTGTTTCGTACGGATGCCGGCATTGGGCTGGACATACCGGTTTGGGATTCTGCACAGAAATGGTTTGCAAAGCGCTGAATACACACGTGAGTTTAACTCTGTCAGTTGAATGCACACATTGACAACCATTCAGTTAGATAGCTCCGTTTTGGTATTAGAAGCAGATATTTCTCTGTACAGCCTATGGTCCCATTCACTCGGGAATATCACAACGCAGCTCCTAGCATAAACGTGTTTCTGACTCGCTGAATCTCAGCATAGTTTCAACTCTCTTAGGTGAACGAACGCGCAGCAGAGCAGTTTCAAGGAAACATTTCTCCTGAGTTTTATACGAAGTTTCCTGCTGTTTACTACGGATGCCGGCATTGGACTGGAAATACCGGTTTTGGGATTCTGCACAGAAAGGGTTTGCAAACCGCTGAATCCACACGTGAGTTTACCTCTGTCAGTTGAATGCACACATTGACAACCATTCAGTTAGATAGCTCCGTTTTGGTTTTAGAAGCAGATATTTCTCTGTACAGCCTATGGTCCCATTCACTCGGGAATATCCCAACGCAGCTCCTAGAAGAAACGTGTTTCTGACTCGCTGAATCTCAACATAGATTCAACTCTCTTAGGTGAACGAACGCACAGCAGAGCAGTTTCAAGGAAACGTTTCTCCTGATTCTTAGACGAAGTTTCCTGCTGTTTAGTACGTATGCCGGCATTGGGCTGGAAATACCGGTTTTGGGATTCTGCACAGAAAGGGTTTGCAAACCGCTGAATCCACACGTGAGTTTAACTCTGTCAGTTGAATGCACACATTGACAACCATTCAGTTAGATAGCTCCGTTTTGGTTTTAGAAGCAGATATTTCTCTGTACAGCCTATGGTCCCATTCACTCGGGAATATCCCAACGCAACTCCTAGAAGAAACGTGTTTCTGACTCGCTGAATCTCAACATAGATTCAACTCTCTTAGGTGAACGAACACACAGCAGAGCAGTTTCAAGGAAACGTTTCTCCTGAGTTTTAGACGAAGTTTCCTGCTGTTTAGTACGTATGCCGGCATTGGGCTGGACATACCGGTTTTGGGATTCTGCACAGAAATGGTTTGCAAACCGCTGAATCCAAACGTGAGTTTAACTCTGTCAGTTGAATGCACACATTGACAACCATTCAGTTAGATAGCTCCGTTTTGGTTTTAGAAGCAGATATTTCTCTGTACAGCCTATGGTCCCATTCACTCGGGAATATCCCAACGCAGCTCCTAGAAGAAACGTGTTTCTGACTCGCTGAATCTCAACATAGATTCAACTCTCTTAGGTGAACGAACGCACAGCAGAGCAGTTTCAAGGAAACGTTTCTCCTGAGTTTTAGACGAAGTTTCCTGCTGTTTAGTACGTATGCCGGCATTGGGCTGGAAATACCGGTTTTGGGATTCTGCACAGAAAGGGTTTGCAAACCGCTGAATCCACACGTGAGTTTAACTCTGTCAGTTGAATGCACACATTGACAACCATTCAGTTAGATACCACCCTTTTGGTTGTAGGAGCAGATATTTCTCTGTACAGCCTATAGTCCCATTCACTCGGGAATATCCCAACGCACCTCCTAGAAGAAACGTGTTTCTGACTCGCTGAATCTCAACATAGATTCAACTCTCTTAGGTGAACGAACGCACAGCACAGCAGTTTCAAGGAAACGTTTCTCCTGAGTTTTAGACGAAGTTTCCTGCTGTTTAGTACGGATGCCGGCATTGGGCTGGAAATACCGGTTTTGGGATTCTGCACAGAAAGGTTTTGCAAACCGCTGAATCCACACGTGAGTTTAACTCTGTCAGTTGAATGCACACATTGACAACCATTCAGTTAGATAGCTCCGTTTTGGTTTTAGAAGCAGATATTTCTCTGTACAGCCTATGGTCCCATTCACTCGGGAATATCCCAACGCAGCTCCTAGAAGAAACGTGTTTCTGACTCGCTGAATCTCAACATAGATTCAACTCTCTTAGGTGAACGAACGCACAGCAGAGCAGTTTCAAGGAAACGTTTCTCCTGAGTTTTAGACGAAGTTTCCTGCTGTTTAGTACGTATGCCGGCATTGGGCTGGAAATACCGGTTTTGGGATTCTGCACAGAAAGGGTTTGCAAACCGCTGAATCCACTCGTGAGTTAAACTCTGTCAGTTGAATGCACACATTGACAACCATTCAGTTTGATAGCACACTTTTGGTTTTAGAAGCAGATATTTCTCTGTACAGCCTATGGTCCCATTCACTCGGGAATATCCCAACGCAGCTCCTAGAAGAAACGTGTTTCTGACTCGCTGAATCTCAACATAGATTCAACTCTCTTAGGTGAACGAAGGCACAGCAGAGCAGTTTCAAGGAAACGTTTCTCCTGAGTTTTAGACGAAGTTTCCTGCTGCTTAGTACGTATGCCGGCATTGGGCTGGAAATACCGGTTTTGGGATTCTGCACAGAAAGGGTTTGCAAACCGCTGAATCCACACGTGAGTTTAACTCTGTCAGTTGAATGCACACATTGACAACCATTCAGTTTGATAGCACACTTTTGGTTTTAGAAGCAGATATTTCTCTGTACAGCCTATGGTCCCATTCACTCGGGAATATCCCAACGCAGCTCCTAGAAGAAACGTGTTTCTGACTCGCTGAATCTCAACATATATTCTACTCTCTTAGGTGAACGAATGCACAGCAGAGCAGTTTCAAGGAAACGTTTCTCCTGAGTCTTAGACGAAGTTTCCTGCTGTTTAGTACGTATGCCGGCATTGGGCTGGAAATACCGGTTTTGGGATTCTTCACAGAAAGGGTTTGCAAACCGCTGAATCCACACGTGAGTTTAACTCTGTCAGTTGAATGCACACATTGACAACCATTCAGTTAGATAGCTCCGTTTTGGTTTTAGAAGCAGATATTTCTCTGTACAGCCTATGGTCCCAATCACTCGGGAATATCCCAACGCAGCTCCTAGAAGAAACGTGTTTCTGACTCGCTGAATCTCAACATGGATTCAACTCTCTTAAGTGAACGAACGCACAGCAGAGCAGTTTCAAAGAAACGTTTCTCCTGAGTTTTAGACGAAGTTTCCTGCTGTTTAGTACGGATGCCGGCATTGGGCTGGACATACCGGTTTTGGGATCCTGCACAGAAATGGTTTGCAAACCGCTGAATCCACACGTGAGTTTAACTCTGTCAGTTGAATGCACACATTGACAACCATTCAGTTAGATAGCTCCGTTTTGGTTTTAGAAGCAGATATTTCTCTGTACAGCCTATGGTCCCATTCACTCGGGAATATCCCAACGCAGCTCCTAGAAGAACCGTGTTTCTGACTCGCTGAATCTCAACATAGATTCAACTCTCTTAGGTGAACGAACGCACAGCAGAGCAGTTTCAAGGAAACATTTCTCCTGCGTTTTAGACGAAGTTTCCTACTGTTTCGTACGGATGCCGGCATTGGGCTGGACATACCGGTTTGGGATTCTGCACAGAAATGGTTTGCAAAGCGCTGAATACACACGTGAGTTTAACTCTGTCAGTTGAATGCACACATTGACAACCATTCAGTTAGATAGCTCCGTTTTGGTATTAGAAGCAGATATTTCTCTGTACAGCCTATGGTCCCATTCACTCGGGAATATCACAACGCAGCTCCTAGCATAAACGTGTTTCTGACTCGCTGAATCTCAGCATAGTTTCAACTCTCTTAGGTGAACGAACGCGCAGCAGAGCAGTTTCAAGGAAACATTTCTCCTGAGTTTTATACGAAGTTTCCTGCTGTTTACTACGGATGCCGGCATTGGACTGGAAATACCGGTTTTGGGATTCTGCACAGAAAGGGTTTGCAAACCGCTGAATCCACACGTGAGTTTACCTCTGTCAGTTGAATGCACACATTGACAACCATTCAGTTAGATAGCTCCGTTTTGGTTTTAGAAGCAGATATTTCTCTGTACAGCCTATGGTCCCATTCACTCGGGAATATCCCAACGCAGCTCCTAGAAGAAACGTGTTTCTGACTCGCTGAATCTCAACATAGATTCAACTCTCTTAGGTGAACGAACGCACAGCAGAGCAGTTTCAAGGAAACGTTTCTCCTGATTCTTAGACGAAGTTTCCTGCTGTTTAGTACGTATGCCGGCATTGGGCTGGAAATACCGGTTTTGGGATTCTGCACAGAAAGGGTTTGCAAACCGCTGAATCCACACGTGAGTTTAACTCTGTCAGTTGAATGCACACATTGACAACCATTCAGTTAGATAGCTCCGTTTTGGTTTTAGAAGCAGATATTTCTCTGTACAGCCTATGGTCCCATTCACTCGGGAATATCCCAACGCAACTCCTAGAAGAAACGTGTTTCTGACTCGCTGAATCTCAACATAGATTCAACTCTCTTAGGTGAACGAACACACAGCAGAGCAGTTTCAAGGAAACGTTTCTCCTGAGTTTTAGACGAAGTTTCCTGCTGTTTAGTACGTATGCCGGCATTGGGCTGGACATACCGGTTTTGGGATTCTGCACAGAAATGGTTTGCAAACCGCTGAATCCAAACGTGAGTTTAACTCTGTCAGTTGAATGCACACATTGACAACCATTCAGTTAGATAGCTCCGTTTTGGTTTTAGAAGCAGATATTTCTCTGTACAGCCTATGGTCCCATTCACTCGGGAATATCCCAACGCAGCTCCTAGAAGAAACGTGTTTCTGACTCGCTGAATCTCAACATAGTTTCAACTCTCTTAGGTGATCGAACGCACAGCAGAGCAGTTTCAAGGAAACGTTTCTCCTGAGTTTTAGACGAAGTTTCCTGCTGTTTAGTACGGATGCCGGCATTGGGCTGGAAATACCGGTTTTGGGATTCTGCACAGAAAGGGTTTGCAAACCGCTGAATCCACACGTGAGTTTAACTCTGTCAGTTGAATGCACTCATTGACAACCATTCAGTTAGGTACCACCCTTTTGGTTGTAGGAGCAGATATTTCTCTGTACAGCCTATGGTCCCATTCACTCGGGAATATCCCAACGCAGCTCCTAGAAGAAACGTGTTTCTGACTCGCTGAATCTCAACATAGATTCAACTCTCTTAGGTGAACGAACGCACAGCAGAGCAGTTTCAAGGAAACGTTTCTCCTGAGTTTTAGACGAAGTTTCCTGCTGTTTACTACGGATGCCGGCATTGGACTGGAAATACCGGTTTTGGGATTCTGCACAGAAAGGGTTTGCAAACCGCTGAGTCCACACGTGAGTTTAACTCTGTCAGTTGAATGCACACATTGACAACCATTCAGTTAGATAGCTCCGTTTTGGTTTTAGAAGCAGATATTTCTCTGTACAGCCTATGGTCCCATTCACTCGGGAATATCCCAACGCAGCTCCTAGAAGAAACGTGTTTCTGACTCGCTGAATCTCAACATAGATTCCACTCTCTTAGGTGAACGAACGCACAGCAGAGCAGTTTCAAGGAAACGTTTCTCCTGAGTTTTAGACGAAGTTTCCTGCTGTTTACTACGGATGCCGGCATTGGACTGGAAATACCGGTTTTGGGATTCTGCACAGAAAGGGTTTGCAAACCGCTGAATCCACACGTGAGTTTAACTCTGTCAGTTGAATGCACACATTGACAACCATTCAGTTTGATAGCACATTTTTGGTTTTAGAAGCAGATATTTCTCTGTACAGCCTATGGTCCCATTCACTCGGGAATATCCCAACGCAGCTCCTAGAAGAAATGTGTTTCTGACTCGCTGAATCTCAACATAGATTCAACTCTCTTAGGTGAACGAACGCACAGCAGAGCAGTTTCAAGGAAACGTTTCTCCTGAGTCTTAGACGAAGTTTCCTGCTGTTTAGTACGGATGCCGGCATTGGGCTGGAAATACCGGCTTTGGGATTCTGCACAGAAAGGGTTTGCAAACCGCTGAATCCACACGTGAGTTTAACTCTGTCAGTTGAATGCACACATTGACAACCATTCAGTTAGATAGCTCCCTTTTGGTTTTAGAAGCAGATATTTCTCTGTACAGCCTATGGTCCCATTCACTCGGGAATATCCCAACGCAGCTCCTAGAAGAAACGTGTTTCTGACTCGCTGAATCTCAACATAGATTCAACTCTCTTAGGTGAACGAACGCACAGCAGAGCAGTTTCAAGGAAACGTTTCTCCTCAGTTTTAGACGAAGTTTCCTGCTGTTTACTACGGATGCCGGCATTGGGCTGGATATACCGGTTTTGGGATTCTGCACAGAAAGGGTTTGCAAACCGCTGAATCCACACGTGAGTTTAACTCTGTCAGTTGAATGCACACATTGACAACCATTCAGTTAGATAGCTCCGTTTTGGTTTTAGAAGCAGATATTTCTCTGTACAGCCTATGGTCCCATTCACTCGGGAATATCCCAACGCAGCTCCTAGAAGAAACGTGTTTCTGACTCGCTGAATCTCAAAATAGATTCAACTCTCTTAGGTGAACGAACGCACAGCAGAGCAGTTTCAAGGAAACGTTTCTCCTGAGTTTTAGACGAAGTTTCCTGCTGTTTACTACGGATGCCGGCATTGGGCTGGAAATACCGGTTTTGGGATTCTGCACAGAAAGGGTTTGCAAACCGCTGAATCCACACGTGAGTTTAACTCTGTCAGTTGAATGCACACATTGACAACCATTCAGTTAGATAGCTCCGTTTTGGTTTTAGAAGCAGATATTTCTCTGTACAGACTATGGTCCCATTCACTCGGGAATATCCCAATGCAGCTCCTAGAAGAAACGTGTTTCTGACTCGCTGAATCTCAACATAGATTCAACTCTCTTAGGTGAACGAACGCACAGCAGAGCAGTTTCAAGGAAACGTTTCTCCTGAGTTTTAGACGAAGTTTCCTGCTGTTTAGTACGTATGCCGGCATTGGCCTGGAAATACCGGTTTTGGGATTCTGCATAGAAAGTGTTTGCAAACCGCTGAATCCACACGTGATGTTAACTCTGTCAGTTGAATGCACACATTGACAACCATTCAGTTTGATAGCACACTTTTGGTTTTAGAAGCAGATATTTCTCTGTACAGCCTATGGTCCCATTCACTCGGGAATATCCCAACGCAGCTCCTAGAAGAAACGTGTTTCTGACTCGCTGAATCTCAACATAGATTCCACTCTCTTAGGTGAACGAACGCACAGCAGAGCAGTTTCAAGGAAACGTTTCTCCTGAGTTTTAGATGAAGTTTCCTGCTGTTTAGTACGGATGCCGGCATTGGGCTGGAAATACCAGTTTTGGGATTCTGCACAGAAAGGGTTTGCAAACCGCTGAATCCACACGTGAGTTTATCTCTGTCAGTTGAATGCACACATTGACAACCATTCAGTTTGATAGCACACTTTTGGTTTTAGAAGCAGATATTTCTCTGTACAGCCTATGGTCCCATTCACTCGGGAATATCCCAACGCAGCTCCTAGAAGAAACGTGTTTCTGACTCGCTGAATCTCAACATAGATTCAACTCTCTTAGGTGAACGGACGCACAGCAGAGCAGTTTCAAGGAAACGTTTCTCCTGAGTTTTAGACGAAGTTTCCTGCTGTTTAGTACGTATGCCGGCATTGGGCTGGAAATACCGGTTTTGGGATTCTGCACAGAAAGGGTTTGCAAACCGCTGAATCCACACGTGAGTTTAACTCTGTCAGTTGAATGCACACATTGACAACCATTCAGTTAGATAGCTCCGTTTTGGATTTAGAAGCAGATATTTCTCTGTACAGCCTATGGTCCCATTCACTCGGGAATATCCCAACGCAGCTCCTAGAAGAAACGTGTTTCTGACTCGCTGAATCTCAACATAGATTCAACTCTCTTAGGTGAACGAACGCACAGCAGAGCAGTTTCAAGGAAACGTTTCTCCTGAGTTTTAGACGAAGTTTCCTGCTGTTTAGTACGTATGCCGGCATTGGGCTGGAAATACCGGTTTTGGGATTCTGCACAGAAAGGTTTTGCAAACCGCTGAATCGACACGTGAGTTTAACTCTGTCAGGTGAATGCACACATTGACAACCATTCAGTTAGATAGCTCCGTTTTGGTTTTAGAAGCAGATATTTCTCTGTACAGCCTATGGTCCCATTCACTCGGGAATATCCCAACGCAGCTCCTAGAAGAAACGTGTTTCTGACTCGCTGAGTCTCAACATAGATTCAACTCTCTTAGGTGAACGAAGGCACAGCAGAGAAGTTTCAAGGAAACGTTTCTCCTGAGTTTTAGACGAAGTTTCCTGCTGTTTAGTACGTATGCCGGCATTGGGCTGGAAATACCGGTTTTGGGATTCTGCACAGAAAGGGTTTGCAAACCGCTGAATCCACACGTGAGTTTAACTCTGTCAGTTGAATGCACACATTGACAACCATTCAGTTTGATAGCACACTTTTGGTTTTAGAAGCAGATATTTCTCTGTACAGCCTATGGTCCCATTCACTCGGGAATATCCCAACGCAGCTCCTAGAAGAAACGTGTTTCTGACTCGCTGAATCTCAACATAGATTCAACTCTCTTAGGTGAACGAATGCACAGCAGAGCAGTTTCAAGGAAACGTTTCTCCTGAGTCTTAGACGAAGTTTCCTGCTGTTTAGTACGTATGCCGGCATTGGGCTGGAAATACCGCTTTTGGGATTCTTCACAGAAAGGGTTTGCAAACCGCTGAATCCACACGTGAGTTTAACTCTGTCAGTTGAATGCACACATTGACAACCATTCAGTTAGATAGCTCCGTTTTGGTTTTAGAAGCAGATATTTCTCTGTACAGCCTATGGTCCCATTCACTCGGGAATATCCCAACGCAGCTCCTAGAAGAAACGTGTTTCTGACTCGCTGAATCTCAACATAGATTCAACTCTCTTAGGTGAACGAACGCACAGCAGAGCAGTTTCAAAGAAACGTTTCTCCTGAGTTTTAGACGAAGTTTCCTGCTGTTTAGTACGGATGCCGGCATTGGGCTGGACATACCGGTTTTGGGATTCTGCACAGAAATGGTTTGCAAACCGCTGAATCCACACGTGAGTTTAACTCTGTCAGTTGAATGCACACATTGACAACCATTCAGTTAGATAGCTCCGTTTTGGTTTTAGAAGCAGATATTTCTCTGTACAGCCTATGGTCCCATTCACTCGGGAATATCCAAACGCAGCTCCTAGAAGAAACGTGTTTCTGACTCGCTGAATCTCAACATAAATTCAACTCTCTTAGGTGAACGAACGCACAGCAGAGCAGTTTCAAGGAAACGTTTCTCCTGAGTTTTAGACGAAGTTTCCTACTGTTTCGTACGGATGCCGGCATTGGGCTAGACATACCGGTTTGGGATTCTGCACAGAAATGGTTTGCAAAGCGCTGAATACACACGTGAGTTGAACTCTGTCAGTTGAATGCACACATTGACAACCATTCAGTTAGATAGCTCCGTTTTGGTATTAGAAGCAGATATTTCTCTGTACAGCCTATGGTCCCATTCACTCGGGAATATCCCAACGCAGCTCCTAGCATAAACGTGTTTCTGACTCGCTGAATCTCAGCATAGTTTCAACTCTCTTAGGTGAAGGAACGCGCAGCAGAGCAGTTTCAAGGAAACATTTCTCCTGAGTTTTAGACGAAGTTTCCTGCTGTTTAGTACGGTGCCGGCATTGAGCTGGAATTACCGGTTTTGGCATTCTGCACAGAAAGGGTTTGTAAACCGCTGTATCCAAACGTGAGTTTAACTCTGTCAGTTGAATGCACACATTGACAACCATTCAGTTACATACCACCCTTTTGGTTGTAGGAGCAGATATTCCTCTGTACAGCCTATGGTCCCATTCACTCGGGAATATCCCAACGCAGCTCCTAGAAGAAACGTATTTCTGACTCGCTGAATCTCAACATAGATTCAACTCTCTTAGGTGAACGAACGCACAGCAGAGCAGTTTCAAGGAAACGTTTCTCCTGAGTTTTAGACGAAGTTTCCTGCTGTTTAGTACGTATGTCGGCATTGGGCTGGAAATACCGGTTTTGGGATTCTGCACAGAAAGGGTTTGCAAACCGCTGAATCCACACGTGAGTTTAACTCTGTCAGTTGAATGCACACATTGACAACCATTCAGTTAGATAGCTCCGTTTTGGTTTTAGAAGCAGATATTTCTCTGTACAGCCTATGGTCCCATTCACTCGGGAATATCCCAACGCAGCTCCTAGAAGAAACGTGTTTCTGACTCGCTGAATCTCAACATAGATTCAACTCTCTTAGGTGAACGAACGCACAGCAGAGCAGTTTCAAGGAAACGTTTCTCCTGAGTTTTAGACGAAGTTTCCTGCTGTTTAGTACGGATGCCGGCATTGGGCTGGACATACCGGTTTTGGGATTCTGCACAGAAAGGGTTTGCAAACCGCTGAATCCACACGTGAGTTTAACTCTGTCAGTTGAATGCACACATTGACAACCATTCAGTTTGATAGCACACTTTTGGTTTTAGAAGCAGATATTTCTCTGTACAGCCTATGGTCCCATTCACTCGGGAATATCCCAACGCACCTCCTAGAAGAAACGTGTTTCTGACTCGCTGAATCTCAACATAGATTCAACTCTCTTAGGTGAACGAACGCACAGCAGAGCAGTTTCAAGGAAACGTTTCTCCTGAGTTTTAGACGAAGTTTCCTGCTGTTTAGTACGGATGCCGGCATTGGGCTGGAAATACCGGTTTTGGGATTCTGCACAGCAAGGGTTTGCAAACCGCTGAATCCACACGTGAGTTTAACTCTGTCAGTTGAATGCACACATTGACAACCATTCAGTTAGATAGCTCCGTTTTGGTTTTAGAAGCAGATATTTCTCTGTACAGCCTATGGTCCCATTCACTCGGGAATATCCCAACGCAGCTCCTAGAAGAAACGTGTTTCTGACTCGCTGAATGTCAACATAGATTCAACTCTCTTAGGTGAACGAACGCACAGCAGAGCAGTTTCAAGGAAACGTTTCTCCTGAGTTTTAGACGAAGTTTCCTGCTGATTAGTACGGATGCCGGCATTGGGCTGGACATACCGGTTTTGGGATTCTGCACAGAAAGGGTTTGCAAACCGCTGAATCCACACGTGAGTTTAACTCTGTCAGTTGAATGCACACATTGACAACCATTCAGTTTGATAGCACACTTTTGGTTTTAGAAGCAGATATTTCTCTGTACAGCCTATGGTCCCATTCACTCGGGAATATCCCAAGGCACCTCCTAGAAGAAACGTGTTTCTGACTCGCTGAATCTCAACATAGATTCAACTCTCTTAGGTGATCGAACGCACAGCAGAGCAGTTTCAAGGAAACGTTTCTCCTGAGTTTCAGACGAAGTTTCCTGCTGTTTAGTACGGATGCCGGCATTGGGCTGGAAATACCGGTTTTGGGATTCTGCACAGCAAGGGTTTGCAAACCGCTGAATCCACACGTGAGTTTAACTCTGTCAGTTGAATGCACACATTGACAACCATTCAGTTAGATAGCTCCGTTTTGGTTTTAGAAGCAGATATTTCTCTGTACAGCCTATGGTCCCATTCACTCGGGAATATCCCAACGCAGCTCCTAGAAGAAACGTGTTTCTGACTCGCTGAATCTCAACATAGATTCAACTCTCTTAGGTGATCGAACGCACAGCAGAGCAGTTTCAAGGAAACGTTTCTCCTGAGTTTTAGACGAAGTTTCCTGCTGTTTAGTACGGATGCCGGCATTGGGCTGGAAATACCGGTTTTGGGATTCTGCACAGAAAGGGTTTGCAAACCGCTGAATCCACACGTGAGTTTAACTCTGTCAGTTGAATGCACACATTGACAACCATTCAGTTAGATAGCTCCGTTTTGGTTTTAGAAGCAGATATTTCTCTGTACAGCCTATGGTCCCATTCACTCGGGAATATCCCAACGCAGCTCCTAGAAGAAACGTGTTTCTGACTCGCTGAATCTCAACATAGATTCAAATCTCTTAGGTGAACGAACGCACAGCAGAGCAGTTTCAAGGAAACGTTTCTCCTGAGTTTTAGACGAAGTTTCCTGCTCTTTATTACGTATGCCGGCATTGGGCTGGACATACCGGTTTTGGGATTCTGCACAGAAAGGGTTTGCAAACCGCTGAATCCACACGTGAGTTTAACTCTGTCAGTTGAATGCACACATTGACAACCATTCAGTTAGATAGCTCCGTTTTGGTTTTAGAAGCAGATATTTCTCTGTACAGCCTATGGTCCCATTCACTCGGGAATATCCCAACGCAGCTCCTAGAAGAAACGTGTTTCGGACTCGCTGAATCTCAACATTGATTCAACTCTCTTAGGTGAACGAACGCACAGCAGAGCAGTTTCAAGGAAACGTTTCTCCTGAGTTTTAGACGAAGTTTCCTCCTGTTTAGTACGGATGCTGGCATTGGGCTGGAAATACCGGTTTTGGGATTCTGCACAGAAAGTGTTTGCAAACCGCTGAATCCACACGTGAGTTTACCTCTGTCAGTTTAATGCACACATTGACAACCATTCAGTTTGATAGCACACTTTTGGTTTTAGAAGCAGATATTTCTCTGTACAGCCTATGGTCCCATTCACTCGGGAATATCCCAACGCAGCTCCTAGAAGAAACGTGTTTCTGACTCGCTGAATCTCAACATAGATTCAACTCTCTTCGGTGAACGAACGCACAGCAGAGCAGTTTCAAGGAAACGTTTCTCCTGAGTTTTAGACGAAGTTTCCTGCTGTTTACTACGGATGCCGGCATTGGACTGGAAATACCGGTTTTGGGATTCTGCACAGAAAGGGTTTGCAAACCGCTGAATCCACACGTGAGTTTAACTCTGTCAGTTGAATGCACACATTGACAACCATTCAGTTAGATAGCTCCGTTTTGGTTTTAGAAGCAGATATTTCTCTGTACAGCCAATGGTCCCATTCACTCGGGAATATCCCAACGCAGCTCCTAGAAGAAACGTGTTTCTGACTCGCTGAGTCTCAACATAGATTCAACTCTCTTAGGTGAACGAAGGCACAGCAGAGAAGTTTCAAGGAAACGTTTCTCCTGAGTTTTAGACGAAGTTTCCTGCTGTTTAGTACGTATGCCGGCATTGGGCTGGAAATACCGGTTTTGGGATTCTGCACAGAAAGGGTTTGCAAACCGCTGAATCCACACGTGAGTTTAACTCTGTCAGTTGAATGCACACATTGACAACCATTCAGTTTGATAGCACACTTTTGGTTTTAGAAGCAGATATTTCTCTGTACAGCCTATGGTCCCATTCACTCGGGAATATCCCAACGCAACTCCTAGAAGAAACGTGTTTCTGACTCGCTGAATCTCAACATAGATTCAACTCTCTTAGGTGAACGAATGCACAGCAGAGCAGTTTCAAGGAAACGTTTCTCCTGAGTCTTAGACGAAGTTTCCTGCTGTTTAGTACGTATGCCGGCATTGGGCTGGAAATACCGCTTTTGGGATTCTTCACAGAAAGGGTTTGCAAACCGCTGAATCCACACGTGAGTTTAACTCTGTCAGTTGAATGCACACATTGACAACCATTCAGTTAGATAGCTCCGTTTTGGTTTTAGAAGCAGATATTTCTCTGTACAGCCTATGGTCCCATTCACTCGGGAATATCCCAACGCAGCTCCTAGAAGAAATGTGTTTCTGACTCGCTGAATCTCAACATAGATTGAACTCTCTTAGGTGAACGAACGCACAGCAGAGCAGTTTCAAAGAAACGTTTCTCCTGAGTTTTAGACGAAGTTTCCTGCTGTTTAGTACGGATGCCGGCATTGGGCTGGACATACCGGTTTTGGGATTCTGCACAGAAATGGTTTGCAAACCGCTGAATCCACACATGAGTTTAACTCTGTCAGTTGAATGCACACATTGACAACCATTCAGTTAGATAGCTCCGTTTTGGTTTTAGAAGCAGATATTTCTCTGTACAGCCTATGGTCCCATTCACTCGGGAATATCCAAACGCAGCTCCTAGAAGAAACGTGTTTCTGACTCGCTGAATCTCAACATAAATTCAACTCTCTTAGGTGAACGAACGCACAGCAGAGCAGTTTCAAGGAAACGTTTCTCCTGAGTTTTAGACGAAGTTTCCTACTGTTTCGTACGGATGCCGGCATTGGGCTGGACATACCGGTTTGGGATTCTGCACAGAAATGGTTTGCAAAGCGCTGAATACACACGTGAGTTTAACTCTGTCAGTTGAATGCACACATTGACAACCATTCAGTTAGATAGCTCCGTTTTGGTATTAGAAGCAGATATTTCTCTGTACAGCCTATGGTCCCATTCACTCGGGAATATCCCAACGCAGCTCCTAGCATAAACGTGTTTCTGACTCGCTGAATCTCAGCATAGTTTCAACTCTCTTAGGTGAAGGAACGCGCAGCAGAGCAGTTTCAAGGAAACATTTCTCCTGAGTTTTAGACGAAGTTTCCTGCTGTTTAGTACGGTGCCGGCATTGAGCTGGAATTACCGGTTTTGGCATTCTGCACAGAAAGGGTTTGCAAACCGCTGTATCCAAACGTGAGTTTAACTCTGTCAGTTGAATGCACACATTGACAACCATTCAGTTAGATACCACCCTTTTGATTGTAGGAGCAGATATTTCTCTGTACAGCCTATGGTCCCATTCACTCGGGAATATCCCAACGCAGCTCCTAGAAGAAACGTGTTTCTGACTCGCTGAATCTCAACATAGATTCAACTCTCTTAGGTGAACGAACGCACAGCAGAGCAGTTTCAAGGAAACGTTTCTCCTGAGTTTTAGACGAAGTTTCCTGCTGTTTACTACGGATGCCGGCATTGGACTGGAAATACCGGTTTTGGGATTCTGCACAGAAAGGGTTTGTAAACCGCTGAATCCACACGTGAGTTTAACTCTGTCAGTTGAATGCACACATTGACAACCATTCAGTTAGATAGCTCCGTTTTGGTTTTAGAAGCAGATATTTCTCTGTACAGCCTATGGTCCCATTCACTCGGGAATATCCCAACGCAGCTCCTAGAAGAAACGTGTTTCTGACTCGCTGAATCTCAACATAGATTCAACTCTCTTAGGTGAACGAACGCACAGCAGAGCAGTTTCAAGGAAACGTTTCTCCTGAGTTTTAGACGAAGTTTCCTGCTGTTTAGTACGGATGCCGGCATTGGGCTGGACATACCGGTTTTGGGATTCTGCACAGAAAGGGTTTGCAAACCGCTGAATCCACACGTGAGTTTAACTCTGTCAGTTGAATGCACACATTGACAACCATTCAGTTTGATAGCACACTTTTGGTTTTAGAAGCAGATATTTCTCTGTACAGCCTATGGTCCCATTCACTCGGGAATATCCCAACGCACCTCCTAGAAGAAACGTGTTTCTGACTCGCGAATCTCAACATAGATTCAACTCTCTTAGGTGAACGAACGCACAGCAGAGCAGTTTCAAGGAAACGTTTCTCCTGAGTTTTAGATGAAGTTTCCTGCTGTTTAGTACGGATGCCGGCATTGGGCTGGAAATACCGGTTTTGGGATTCTGCACAGCAAGGGTTTGCAAACCGCTGAATCCACACGTGAGTTTAACTCTGTCAGTTGAATGCACACATTGACAACCATTCAGTTAGATAGCTCCGTTTTGGTTTTAGAAGCAGATATTTCTCTGTACAGCCTATGGTCCCATTCACTCGGGAATATCCCAACGCAGCTCCTAGAAGAAACGTGTTTCTGACTCGCTGAATCTCAACATAGATTCAACTCTCTTAGGTGAACGAACGCACAGCAGAGCAGTTTCAAGGAAACGTTTCTCCTGAGTTTTAGACGAAGTTTCCTGCTGTTTAGTACGGATGCCGGCATTGGGCTGGACATACCGGTTTTGGGATTCTGCACAGAAAGGGTTTGCAAACCGCTGAATCCACACGTGAGTTTAACTCTGTCAGTTGAATGCACACATTGACAACCATTCAGTTAGATAGCTCCGTTTTGGTTTTAGAAGCAGATATTTCTCTGTACAGCCTATGGTCCCATTCACTCGGGAATATCCCAACGCACCTCCTAGAAGAAACGTGTTTCTGACTCGCTGAATCTCAACATAGATTCAACTCTCTTAGGTGATCGAACGCACAGCAGAGCAGTTTCAAGGAAACGTTTCTCCTGAGTTTTAGACGAAGTTTCCTGCTGTTTAGTACGGATGCCGGCATTGGGCTGGAAATACCGGTTTTGGGATTCTGCACAGCAAGGGTTTGCAAACCGCTGAATCCACACGTGAGTTTAACTCTGTCAGTTGAATGCACACATTGACAACCATTCAGTTAGATAGCTCCGTTTTGGTTTTAGAAGCAGATATTTCTCTGTACAGCCTATGGTCCTATTCACTCGGGAATATCCCAACGCAGCTCCTAGAAGAAACGTGTTTCTGACTCGCTGAATCTCAACATAGATTCAACTCTCTTAGGTGATCGAACGCACAGCAGAGCAGTTTCAAGGAAACGTTTCTCCTGAGTTTTAGACGAAGTTTCCTGCTGTTTAGTACGGATGCCGGCATTGGGCTGGAAATACCGGTTTTGGGATTCTGCACAGAAAGGGTTTGCAAACCGCTGAATCCACACGTGAGTTTAACTCTGTCAGTTGAATGCACACATTGACAACCATTCAGTTAGATAGCTCCGTTTTGGTTTTAGAAGCAGATATTTCTCTGTACAGCCTATGGTCCCATTCACTCGGGAATATCCCAACGCAGCTCCTAGAAGAAACGTGTTTCTGACTCGCTGAATCTCAACATAGATTCAAATCTCTTAGGTGAACGAACGCGCAGCAGAGCAGTTTCAAGGAAACGTTTCTCCTGAGTTTTAGACGAAGTTTCCTGCTCTTTATTACGTATGCCGGCATTGGCCTGGACATACCGGTTTTGGGATTCTGCACAGAAAGGGTTTGCAAACCGCTGAATCCACACGTGAGTTTAACTCTGTCAGTTGAATGCACACATTGACAACCATTCAGTTAGATAGCTCCGTTTTGGTTTTAGAAGCAGATATTTCTCTGTACAGCCTATGGTCCCATTCACTCGGGAATATCCCAACGCAGCTCCTAGAAGAAACGTGTTTCTGACTCGCTGAATCTCAACATAGATTCAACTCTCTTAGGTGAACGAACGCACAGCAGAGCAGTTTCAAGGAAACGTTTCTCCTGAGTTTTAGACGAAGTTTCCTCCTGTTTAGTACGGATGCTGGCATTGGGCTGGAAATACCGGTTTTGGGATTCTGCACAGAAAGTGTTTGCAAACCGCTGAATCAACACGTGAGTTTACCTCTGTCAGTTGAATGCACACATTGACAACCATTCAGTTTGATAGCACACTTTTGGTTTTAGAAGCAGATATTTCTCTGTACAGCCTATGGTCCCATTCACTCGGGAATATCCCAACGCAGCTCCTAGAAGAAACGTGTTTCTGACTCGCTGAATCTCAACATAGATTCAACTCTCTTAGGTGAACGAACGGACAGCAGAGCAGTTTCAAGGAAACGTTTCTCCTGAGTTTTAGACGAAGTTTCCTGCTGTTTAGTATGGATGCCGACATTGGGCTGGAAATACCGGTTTTGGGATTCTGCACAGAAAGGGTTTGCAAACCGCTGAATCCACACGTGAGTTTAACTCTGTCAGTTGAATGCACACATTGACAACCATTCATTTAGATAGCACACTTTTGGTTTTAGAAGCAGATATTTCTCTGTACAGCCTATGGTCCCATTCACTTGGGAATATCCCAACGCAACTCCTAAAAGAAACGTGTTTCTGACTCGCTGAATCTCAACATAGATTCAACTCTCTTAGGTGAACGAACGCACAGCAGAGCAGTTTCAAGGAAACGTTTCTCCTGAGTTTTAGACGAAGTTTCCTGCTGTTTACTACGGATGCCGGCATTGGACTGGAAATACCGGTTTTGGGATTCTGCACAGAAAGGGTTTGCAAACCGCTGAATCCACACGTGAGTTTAACTCTGTCAGTTGAATGCACACATTGACAACCATTCAGTTAGATAGCTCCGTTTTGGTTTTAGAAGCAGATATTTCTCTGTACAGCCAATGGTCCCATTCACTCGGGAATATCCCAACGCAGCTCCTAGAAGAAACGTGTTTCTGACTCGCTGAATCTCAACATAGATTCAACTCTCTTAGGTGAACGAACGCACAGCAGAGCAGTTTCAAGGAAACGTTTCTCCTGAGTTTTAGACGAAGTTTCCTGCTGTTTAGTACGTATGCCGGCATTGGGCTGGAAATACCGGTTTTGGGATTCTGCACAGAAAGGGTTTGCAAACCGCTGAATCCACACGTGAGTTTAACTCTGTCAGTTGAATGCACACATTGACAACCATTCAGTTTGATAGCACACTTTTGGTTTTAGAAGCAGATATCTCTCTGTACAGCCTATGGTCCCATTCACTCGGGAATATCCCAACGCAGCTCCTAGAGGAAACGTGTTTCTGACTCGCTGAATCTCAACATAGATTCAACTCTCTTAGGTGAACGAACGCACAGCATAGCAGTTTCAAGGAAACGTTTCTCCTGAGTTTTAGACGAAGTTTCCTGCTGTTTAGTACGGATGCCGGCATTGGGCTGGAAATACCGGTTTTGGGATTCTGCACAGCAAGGGTTTGCAAACCGCTGAATCCACACGTGAGTTTAACTCTGTCAGTTGAATGCACACATTGACAACCATTCAGTTAGATAGCTCCGTTTTGGTTTTAGAAGCAGATATTTCTCTGTACAGCCTATGGTCCCATTCACTCGGGAATATCCCAACGCAGCTCCTAGAAGAAACGTGTTTCTGACTCGCTGAATCTCAACATAGATTCAACTCTCTTAGGTGAACGAACGCACAGCAGAGCAGTTTCAAGGAAACGTTTCTCCTGAGTTTTAGATGAAGTTTCCTGCTGTTTAGTACGGATGCCGGCATTGGGCTGGACATACCGGTTTTGGGATTCTGCACAGAAAGGGTTTGCAAACCGCTGAATCCACACGTGAGTTTAACTCTGTCAGTTGAATGCACACATTGACAACCATTCAGTTTGATAGCACACTTTTGGTTTTAGAAGCAGATATTTCTCTGTACAGCCTATGGTCCCATTCACTCGGGAATATCCCAACGCACCTCCTAGAAGAAACGTGTTTCTGACTCGCTGAATC
The DNA here is from genome assembly GCF_030222135.1 of Aotus nancymaae. Lineage (NCBI taxonomy): Eukaryota > Metazoa > Chordata > Mammalia > Primates > Aotidae > Aotus > Aotus nancymaae. The sequence goes on from NW_026988769.1 coordinate 541,111, forward strand.
TCAACATAGATTCAACTCTCTTAGGTGAACGAACGCACAGCAGAGCAGTTTCAAGGAAACGTTTCTCCTGAGTTTTAGACGAAGTTTCCTGCTGTTTAGTACGGATGCCGGCATTGGGCTGGACATACCGGTTTTGGGATTCTGCACAGAAAGGGTTTGCAAACCGCTGAATCCACACGTGAGTTTAACTCTGTCAGTTGAATGCACACATTGACAACCATTCAGTTTGATAGCACACTTTTGGTTTTAGAAGCAGATATTTCTCTGTACAGCCTATGGTCCCAATCACTCGGGAATATCCCAACGCACCTCCTAGAAGAAACGTGTTTCTGACTCGCTGAATCTCAACATAGATTCAACTCTCTTAGGTGATCGAACGCACAGCAGAGCAGTTTCAAGGAAACGTTTCTCCTGAGTTTTAGACGAAGTTTCCTGCTGTTTAGTACGGATGCCGGCATTGGGCTGGAAATACCGGTTTTGGGATTCTGCACAGCAAGGGTTTGCAAACCGCTGAATCCACACGTGAGTTTAACTCTGTCAGTTGAATGCACACATTGACAACCATTCAGTTAGATAGCTCCGTTTTGGTTTTAGAAGCAGATATTTCTCTGTACAGCCTATGGTCCCATTTACTCGGGAATATCCCAACGCAGCTCCTAGAAGAAACGTGTTTCTGACTCGCTGAATCTCAACATAGATTCAACTCTCTTAGGTGATCGAACGCACAGCAGAGCAGTTTCAAGGAAACGTTTCTCCTGAGTTTTAGACGAAGTTTCCTGCTGTTTAGTACGGATGCCGGCATTGGGCTGGAAATACCGGTTTTGGGATTCTGCACAGAAAGGGTTTGCAAACCGCTGAATCCACACGTGAGTTTAACTCTGTCAGTTGAATGCACACATTGACAACCATTCAGTTAGATAGCTCCGTTTTGGTTTTAGAAGCAGATATTTCTCTGTACAGCCTATGGTCCCTTTCACTCGGGAATATCCCAACGCAGCTCCTAGAAGAAACGTGTTTCTGACTCGCTGAATCTCAACATAGATTCAAATCTCTTAGGTGAACGAACGCACAGCAGAGCAGTTTCAAGGAAACGTTTCTCCTGAGTTTTAGACGAAGTTTCCTGCTGTTTAGTACGTATGCCGGCATTGGGCTGGAAATACCGGTTTTGGGATTCTGCACAGAAAGGGTTTGCAAACCGCTGAATCCACACGTGAGTTTAACTCTGTCAGTTGAATGCACACATTGACAACCATTCAGTTAGATAGCTCCGTTTTGGTTTTAGAAGCAGATATTTCTCTGTACAGCCTATGGTCCCATTCACTCGGGAATATCCCAACGCAGCTCCTAGAAGAAACGTGTTTCTGACTCGCTGAATCTCAACATAGATTCAACTCTCTTAGGTGAACGAACGCACAGCAGAGCAGTTTCAAGGAAACGTTTCTCCTGAGTTTTAGATGAAGTTTCCTGCTGTTTAGTACGGATGCCGGCATTGGGCTGGACATACCGGTTTTGGGATTCTGCACAGAAAGGGTTTGCAAACCGCTGAATCCACACGTGAGTTTAACTCTGTCAGTTGAATGCACACATTGACAACCATTCAGTTTGATAGCACACTTTTGGTTTTAGAAGCAGATATTTCTCTGTACAGCCTATGGTCCCATTCACTCGGGAATATCCCAACGCACCTCCTAGAAGAAACGTGTTTCTGACTCGCTGAATCTCAACATAGATTCAACTCTCTTAGGTGAACGAACGCACAGCAGAGCAGTTTCAAGGAAACGTTTCTCCTGAGTTTTAGACGAAGTTTCCTGCTGTTTAGTACGGATGCCGGCATTGGGCTGGACATACCGGTTTTGGGATTCTGCACAGAAAGGGTTTGCAAACCGCTGAATCCACACGTGAGTTTAACTCTGTCAGTTGAATGCACACATTGACAACCATTCAGTTTGATAGCACACTTTTGGTTTTAGAAGCAGATATTTCTCTGTACAGCCTATGGTCCCAATCACTCGGGAATATCCCAACGCACCTCCTAGAAGAAACGTGTTTCTGACTCGCTGAATCTCAACATAGATTCAACTCTCTTAGGTGATCGAACGCACAGCAGAGCAGTTTCAAGGAAACGTTTCTCCTGAGTTTTAGACGAAGTTTCCTGCTGTTTAGTACGGATGCCGGCATTGGGCTGGAAATACCGGTTTTGGGATTCTGCACAGCAAGGGTTTGCAAACCGCTGAATCCACACGTGAGTTTAACTCTGTCAGTTGAATGCACACATTGACAACCATTCAGTTAGATAGCTCCGTTTTGGTTTTAGAAGCAGATATTTCTCTGTACAGCCTATGGTCCCATTTACTCGGGAATATCCCAACGCAGCTCCTAGAAGAAACGTGTTTCTGACTCGCTGAATCTCAACATAGATTCAACTCTCTTAGGTGATCGAACGCACAGCAGAGCAGTTTCAAGGAAACGTTTCTCCTGAGTTTTAGACGAAGTTTCCTGCTGTTTAGTACGGATGCCGGCATTGGGCTGGAAATACCGGTTTTGGGATTCTGCACAGAAAGGGTTTGCAAACCGCTGAATCCACACGTGAGTTTAACTCTGTCAGTTGAATGCACACATTGACAACCATTCAGTTAGATAGCTCCGTTTTGGTTTTAGAAGCAGATATTTCTCTGTACAGCCTATGGTCCCTTTCACTCGGGAATATCCCAACGCAGCTCCTAGAAGAAACGTGTTTCTGACTCGCTGAATCTCAACATAGATTCAAATCTCTTAGGTGAACGAACGCACAGCAGAGCAGTTTCAAGGAAACGTTTCTCCTGAGTTTTAGACGAAGTTTCCTGCTCTTTATTACGTATGCCGGCATTGGGCTGGACATACCGGTTTTGGGATTCTGCACAGAAAGGGTTTGCAAACCGCTGAATCCACACGTGAGTTTAACTCTGTCAGTTGAATGCACACATTGACAACCATTCAGTTAGATAGCCCCGTTTTGGTTTTAGAAGCAGATATTTCTCTGTACAGCCTATGGTCCCATTCACTCGGGAATATCCCAACGCAGCTCCTAGAAGAAACGTGTTTCTGACTCGCTGAATCTCAACATAGATTCAACTCTCTTAGGTGAACGAACGCACAGCAGAGCAGTTTCAAGGAAACGTTTCTCCTGAGTTTTAGACGAAGTTTCCTGCTGTTTAGTACGGATGCTGGCATTGGGCTGGAAATACCGGTTTTGGGATTCTGCACAGAAAGTGTTTGCAAACCGCTGAATCCACACGTGAGTTTACCTCTGTCAGTTGAATGCACACATTGACAACCATTCAGTTTGATAGCACACTTTTGGTTTTAGAAGCAGATATTTCTCTGTACAGCCTATGGTCCCATTCACTCGGGAATATCCCAACGCACCTCCTAGAAGAAACGTGTTTCTGACTCGCTGAATCTCAACATAGATTCAACTCTCTTAGGTGAACGAACGGACAGCAGAGCAGTTTCAAGGAAACGTTTCTCCTGAGTTTTAGACGAAGTTTCCTGCTGTTTAGTACGGATGCCGACATTGGGCTGGAAATACCGGTTTTGGGATTCTGCACAGAAAGGGTTTGCAAACCGCTGAATCCACACGTGAGTTTAACTCTGTCAGTTGAATGCACACATTGACAACCATTCATTTAGATAGCACACTTTTGGTTTTAGAAGCAGATATTTCTCTGTACAGCCTATGGTCCCATTCACTCGGGAATATCCCAACGCAACTCCTAGAAGAAACGTGTTTCTGACTCGCTGAATCTCAACATAGATTCAACTCTCTTAGGTGAACGAACGCACAGCAGAGCAGTTTCAAGGAAACGTTTCTCCTGAGTTTTAGACGAAGTTTCCTGCTGTTTACTACGGATGCCGGCATTGGGCTGGAAATACCGGTTTTGGGATTCTGCACAGAAAGGGTTTGCAAACCGCTGAATCCACACGTGAGTTTAACTCTGTCAGTTGAATGCACACATTGACAACCATTCAGTTAGATAGCTCCGTTTTGGTTTTAGAAGCAGATATTTCTCTGTACAGCCTATGGTCCCATTCACTCGGGAATATCCCAACGCAGCTCCTAGAAGAAACGTGTTTCTGACTCGCTGAATCTCAACATAGATTCAACTCTCTTAGGTGAACGAACGCACAGCAGAGCAGTTTCAAGGAAACGTTTCTCCTGAGTTTTAGACGAAGTTTCCTGCTGTTTAGTACGTATGCCGGCATTGGGCTGGAAATACCGGTTTTGGGATTCTGCACAGAAAGGGTTTGCAAACCGCTGAATCCACACGTGAGTTTAACTCTGTCAGTTGAATGCACACATTGACAACCATTCAGTTTGATAGCACACTTTTGGTTTTAGAAGCAGATATTTCTCTGTACAGCCTATGGTCCCATTCACTCGGGAATATCCCAACGCAGCTCCTAGAGGAAACGTGTTTCTGACTCGCTGAATCTCAACATAGATTCAACTCTCTTAGGTGAACGAACGCACAGCAGAGCAGTTTCAAGGAAACGTTTCTCCTGAGTTTTAGACGAAGTTTCCTGCTGTTTAGTACGGATGCCGGCATTGGGCTGGAAATACCGGTTTTGGGATTCTGCACAGCAAGGGTTTGCAAACCGCTGAATCCACACGTGAGTTTAACTCTGTCAGTTGAATGCACACATTGACAACCATTCATTTAGATAGCACACTTTTGGTTTTAGAAGCAGATATCTCTCTGTACAGCCTATGGTCCCATTCACTCGGGAATATCCCAACGCAGCTCCTAGAGGAAACGTGTTTCTGACTCGCTGAATCTCAACATAGATTCAACTCTCTTAGGTGAACGAACGCACAGCAGAGCAGTTTCAAGGAAACGTTTCTCCTGAGTTTTAGACGAAGTTTCCTGCTGTTTAGTACGTATGCCGGCATTGGGCTGGAAATACCGGTTTTGGGATTCTGCACAGAAAGGGTTTGCAAACCGCTGAATCCACACGTGAGTTTAACTCTGTCAGTTGAATGCACACATTGACAACCATTCAGTTAGATAGCTCCGTTTTGGTTTTAGAAGCAGATATTTCTCTGTACAGCCTATGGTCCCATTCACTCGGGAATATCCCAACGCAGCTCCTAGAAGAAACGTGTTTCTGACTCGCTGAATCTCAACATAGATTCAACTCTCTTAGGTGATCGAACGCACAGCAGAGCAGTTTCAAGGAAACGTTTCTCCTGAGTTTTAGACGAAGTTTCCTGCTGTTTAGTACGGATGCCGGCATTGGGCTGGAAATACCGGTTTTGGGATTCTGCACAGAAAGGGTTTGCAAACCGCTGAATCCACACGTGAGTTTAACTCTGTCAGTTGAATGCACACATTGACAACCATTCAGTTAGATAGCTCCGTTTTGGTTTTAGAAGCAGATATTTCTCTGTACAGCCTATGGTCCCATTCACTCGGGAATATCCCAACGCAGCTCCTAGAAGAAACGTGTTTCTGACTCGCTGAATCTCAACATAGATTCAAATCTCTTAGGTGAACGAACGCACAGCAGAGCAGTTTCAAGGAAACGTTTCTCCTGAGTTTTAGACGAAGTTTCCTGCTCTTTATTACGTATGCCGGCATTGGGCTGGACATACCGGTTTTGGGATTCTGCACAGAAAGGGTTTGCAAACCGCTGAATCCACACGTGAGTTTAACTCTGTCAGTTGAATGCACACATTGACAACCATTCAGTTAGATAGCTCCGTTTTGGTTTTAGAAGCAGATATTTCTCTGTACAGCCTATGGTCCCATTCACTCGGGAATATCCCAACGCAGCTCCTAGAAGAAACGTGTTTCTGACTCGCTGAATCTCAACATAGATTCAACTCTCTTAGGTGAACGAACGCACAGCAGAGCAGTTTCAAGGAAACGTTTCTCCTGAGTTTTAGACGAAGTTTCCTGCTGTTTAGTACGGATGCTGGCATTGGGCTGGAAATACCGGTTTTGGGATTCTGCACAGAAAGTGTTTGCAAACCGCTGAATCCACACGTGAGTTTACCTCTGTCAGTTGAATGCACACATTGACAACCATTCAGTTTGATAGCACACTTTTGGTTTTAGAAGCAGATATTTCTCTGTACAGCCTATGGTCCCATTCACTCGGGAATATCCCAACGCACCTCCTAGAAGAAACGTGTTTCTGACTCGCTGAATCTCAACATAGATTCAACTCTCTTAGGTGAACGAACGGACAGCAGAGCAGTTTCAAGGAAACGTTTCTCCTGAGTTTTAGACGAAGTTTCCTGCTGTTTAGTACGGATGCCGACATTGGGCTGGAAATACCGGTTTTGGGATTCTGCACAGAAAGGGTTTGCAAACCGCTGAATCCACACGTGAGTTTAACTCTGTCAGTTGAATGCACACATTGACAACCATTCATTTAGATAGCACACTTTTGGTTTTAGAAGCAGATATTTCTCTGTACAGCCTATGGTCCCATTCACTCGGGAATATCCCAACGCAACTCCTAGAAGAAACGTGTTTCTGACTCGCTGAATCTCAACATAGATTCAACTCTCTTAGGTGAACGAACGCACAGCAGAGCAGTTTCAAGGAAACGTTTCTCCTGAGTTTTAGACGAAGTTTCCTGCTGTTTACTACGGATGCCGGCATTGGGCTGGAAATACCGGTTTTGGGATTCTGCACAGAAAGGGTTTGCAAACCGCTGAATCCACACGTGAGTTTAACTCTGTCAGTTGAATGCACACATTGACAACCATTCAGTTAGATAGCTCCGTTTTGGTTTTAGAAGCAGATATTTCTCTGTACAGCCTATGGTCCCATTCACTCGGGAATATCCCAACGCAACTCCTAGAAGAAACGTGTTTCTGACTCGCTGAATCTCAACATAGATTCAACTCTCTTAGGTGAACGAACGCACAGCAGAGCAGTTTCAAGGAAACGTTTCTCCTGAGTTTTAGACGAAGTTTCCTGCTGTTTAGTACGTATGCCGGCATTGGGCTGGAAATACCGGTTTTGGGATTCTGCACAGAAAGGGTTTGCAAACCGCTGAATCCACACGTGAGTTTAACTCTGTCAGTTGAATGCACACATTGACAACCATTCAGTTTGATAGCACACTTTTGGTTTTAGAAGCAGATATTTCTCTGTACAGCCTATGGTCCCATTCACTCGGGAATATCCCAACGCAGCTCCTAGAGGAAACGTGTTTCTGACTCGCTGAATCTCAACATAGATTCAACTCTCTTAGGTGAACGAACGCACAGCATAGCAGTTTCAAGGAAACGTTTCTCCTGAGTTTTAGACGAAGTTTCCTGCTGTTTAGTACGGATGCCGGCATTGGGCTGGAAATACCGGTTTTGGGATTCTGCACAGCAAGGGTTTGCAAACCGCTGAATCCACACGTGAGTTTAACTCTGTCAGTTGAATGCACACATTGACAACCATTCAGTTAGATAGCTCCGTTTTGGTTTTAGAAGCAGATATTTCTCTGTACAGCCTATGGTCCCATTCACTCGGGAATATCCCAACGCAGCTCCTAGAAGAAACGTGTTTCTGACTCGCTGAATCTCAACATAGATTCAACTCTCTTAGGTGAACGAACGCACAGCACAGCAGTTTCAAGGAAACGTTTCTCCTGAGTTTTAGACGAAGTTTCCTGCTGTTTAGTACGGATGCCGGCATTGGGCTGGACATACCGGTTTTGGGATTCTGCACAGAAAGGGTTTGCAAACCGCTGAATCCACACGTGAGTTTAACTCTGTCAGTTGAATGCACACATTGACAACCATTCAGTTAGATAGCTCCGTTTTGGTTTTAGAAGCAGATATTTCTCTGTACAGCCTATGGTCCCATTCACTCGGGAATATCCCAACGCAGCTCCTAGAAGAAACGTGTTTCTGACTCGCTGAATCTCAACATAGATTCAACTCTCTTAGGTGAACGAACGCACAGCAGAGCAGTTTCAAGGAAACGTTTCTCCTGAGTTTTAGACGAAGTTTCCTGCTGTTTACTACGGATGCCGGCATTGGGCTGGACATACCGGTTTTGGGATTCTGCACAGAAAGGGTTTGCAAACCGCTGAATCCACACGTGAGTTTAACTCTGTCAGTTGAATGCACACATTGACAACCATTCAGTTTGATAGCACACTTTTGGTTTTAGAAGCAGATATTTCTCTGTACAGCCTATGGTCCCATTCACTCGGGAATATCCCAACGCAACTCCTAGAAGAAACGTGTTTCTGACTCGCTGAATCTCAACATAGATTCAACTCTCTTAGGTGAACGAACGCACAGCAGAGCAGTTTCAAGGAAACGTTTCTCCTGAGTTTTAGACGAAGTTTCCTGCTGTTTACTACGGATGCCGGCATTGGGCTGGAAATACCGGTTATGGGATTTTGCACAGAAAGGGTTTGCAAACCGCTGAATCCACACGTGAGTTTAACTCTGTCAGTTGAATGCACACATTGACAACCATTCAGTTAGATAGCTCCGTTTTGGTTTTAGAAGCAGATATTTCTCTGTACAGCCTATGGTCCCATTCACTCGGGAATATCCCAACGCAGCTCCTAGAAGAAACGTGTTTCTGACTCGCTGAATCTCAACATAGATTCAACTCTCTTAGGTGAACGAACGCACAGCAGAGCAGTTTCAAGGAAACGTTTCTCCTGAGTTTTAGACGAAGTTTCCTGCTGTTTAGTACGGATGCCGGCACTGGGCTGGACATACCGGTTTTGGGATTCTGCACAGAAAGTGTTTGCAAACCGCTGAATCCACACGTGACTTTAACTCTGTCAGTTGAATGCACACATTGACAACCATTCAGTTTGATAGCACACTTTTGGTTTTAGAAGCAGATATTTCTCTGTACAGCCTATGGTCCCATTCACTCGGGAATATCCCAACGCAGCTCCTAGAAGAAACGTGTTTCTGACTCGCTGAATCTCAACATAGATTCAACTCTCTTAGGTGAACGAACGCACAGCAGAGCAGTTTCAAGGAAACGTTTCTCCTGAGTTTTAGACGAAGTTTCCTGCTGTTTACTACGGATGCCGGCATTGGGCTGGAAATACCGGTTTTGGGATTCTGCACAGAAAGGGTTTGCAAACCGCTGAATCCACACGTGAGTTTAACTCTGTCAGTTGAATGCACACATTGACAACCATTCATTTAGATAGCACACTTTTGGTTTTAGAAGCAGATATTTCTCTGTACAGCCTATGGTCCCATTCACTCGGGAATATCCCAACGCAGCTCCTAGAAGAAACGTGTTTCTGACTCGCTGAATCTCAACATAGATTCAACTCTCTTAGGTGAACGAAGGCACAGCAGAGCAGTTTCAAGGAAACGTTTCTCCTGAGTCTTAGACGAAGTTTCCTGCTGTTTAGTACGTATGCCGGCATTGGGCTGGAAATACCGGTTTTGGGATTCTGCACAGAAAGGGTTTGCAAACCGCTGAATCCACACGTGAGTTTACCTCTGTCAGTTGAATGCACACATTGACAACCATTCAGTTAGATAGCTCCGTTTTGGTTTTAGAAGCAGATATTTCTCTGTACAGCCTATGGTCCCATTCACTCGGGAATATCCCAACGCAGCTCCTAGAAGAAACGTGTTTCTGACTCGCTGAATCTCAACATAGATTCAACTCTCTTAGGTGAACGAACGCACAGCAGAGCAGTTTCAAGGAAACGTTTCTCCTGAGTTTTAGACGAAGTTTCCTGCTGTTTAGTACGGATGCCGGCATTGGGCTGGACATACCGGTTTTGGGATTCTGCACAGAAATGGTTTGCAAACCGCTGAATCCACTCGTGAGTTAAACTCTGTCAGTTGAATGCACACATTGACAACCATTCAGTTTGATAGCACACTTTTGGTTTTAGAAGCAGATATTTCTCTGTACAGCCTATGGTCCCATTCACTCGGGAATATCCCAACGCAGCTCCTAGAAGAAACGTGTTTCTGACTCGCTGAATCTCAACATAGATTCAACTCTCTTAGGTGAACGAACGCACAGCAGAGCAGTTTCAAGGAAACGTTTCTCCTGAGTTTTAGACGAAGTTTCCTGCTGTTTAGTACGGATGCCGGCATTGGGCTGGAAATACCGGTTTTGGGATTCTGCACAGAAAGGGTTTGCAAACCGCTGAATCCACACGTGAGTTTATCTCTGTCAGTTGAATGCACACATTGACAACCATTCAGTTTGATAGCACACTTTTGGTTTTAGAAGCAGATATTTCTCTGTACAGCCTATGGTCCCATTCACTCGGGAATATCCCAACGCAGCTCCTAGAAGAAACGTGTTTCTGACTCGCTGAATCTCAACATAGATTCAACTCTCTTAGGTGAACGAACTCACAGCAGAGCAGTTTCAAGGAAACGTTTCTCCTGAGTCTTAGACGAAGTTTCCTGCTGTTTAGTACGTATGCCGGTATTGGGCTGGAAATACCGGTTTTGGGATTCTGCACAGAAAGGGTTTGCAAACCGCTGAATCCACACGTGAGTTTAACTCTGTCAGTTGAATGCACACATTGACAACCATTCAGTTAGATAGCTCCGTTTTGGTTTTAGAAGCAGATATTTCTCTGTACAGCCTATGGTCCCATTCACTCGGGAATATCCCAACGCAGCTCCTAGAAGAAACGTGTTTCTGACTCGCTGAATCTCAACATAGATTCAACTCTCTTAAGTGAACGAACGCACAGCAGAGCAGTTTCAAGGAAACGTTTCTCCTGAGTTTTAGACGAAGTTTCCTGCTGTTTAGTACGTATGCCGGCATTGGGCTGGAAATACCGGTTTTGGGATTCTGCACAGAAAGGGTTTGCAAACCGCTGAATCCACACGTGAGTTTAACTCTGTCAGTTGAATGCACACATTGACAACCATTCAGTTAGATACCACCCTTTTGGTTGTAGGAGCAGATATTTCTCTGTACAGCCTATAGTCCCATTCACTCGGGAATATCCCAACGCAGCTCCTAGAAGAAACGTGTTTCTGACTCGCTGAATCTCAACATAGATTCAAATCTCTTAGGTGAACGAACGCACAGCAGAGCAGTTTCAAGGAAACGTTTCTCCTGAGTTTTAGACGCAGTTTCCTGCTCTTTAGTACGTATGCCGGCATTGGGCTGGAAATACCGGTTTTGGGATTCTGCACAGAAAGGGTTTGCAAACCGCTGAATCCACACGTGAGTTTAACTCTGTCAGTTGAATGCACACATTGTCAACCATTCAGTTAGATAGCTCCGTTTTGGTTTTAGAAGCAGATACTTCTCTGTACAGCCTATGGTCCCATTCACTCGGGAATATCCCAACGCAGCTCCTAGAAGAAACGTGTTTCTGACTCGCTGAATCTCAACATAGATTCAACTCTCTTAGGTGAACGAACGCACAGAAGAGCAGTTTCAAGGAAACGTTTCTCCTGAGTTTTAGACGAAGTTTCCTGCTGTTTAGTACGGATGCCGGCATTGGGCTGGAAATACCGGTTTTGGGATTCTGCACAGAAAGGGTTTGCAAACCGCTGAATCCACACGTGACTTTAACTCTGTCAGTTGAATGCACACATTGACAACCATTCAGTTAGATAGCTCCGTTTTGGTTTTAGAAGCAGATATTTCTCTGTACAGCCTATGGTCCCATTCACTCGGGAATATCCCAACGCAGCTCCTAGAAGAAACGTGTTTCTGACTCGCTGAATCTCAACATAGATTCAACTCTCTTAGGTGAACGAACGCACAGCAGAGCAGTTTCAAGGAAACGTTTCTCCTGAGTTTTAGACGAAGTTTCCTGCTGTTTAGTACGGATGCCGGCATTGGGCTGGACATAACGGTTTTGGGATTCTGCACAGAAAGGGTTTGCAAACCGCTGAATCCACACGTGAGTTTAACTCTGTCAGTTGAATGCACACATTGACAACCATTCAGTTTGATAGCACACTTTTGGTTTTAGAAGCAGATATTTCTCTGTACAGCCTATGGTCCCATTCACTCGGGAATATCCCAACGCACCTCCTAGAAGAAACGTGTTTCTGACTCGCTGAATCTCAACATAGATTCAACTCTCTTAGGTGATCGAACGCACAGCAGAGCAGTTTCAAGGAAACGTTTCTCCTGAGTTTTAGACGAAGTTTCCTGCTGTTTAGTACGGATGCCGGCATTGGGCTGGAAATACCGGTATTGGGATTCTGCACAGAAAGGGTTTGCAAACCGCTGAATCCACACGTGAGTTTAACTCTGTCAGTTGAATGCACACATTGACAACCATTCAGTTAGATAGCTCCGTTTTGGTTTTAGAAGCAGATATTTCTCTGTACAGCCTATGGTCCCATTCACTCGGGAATATCCCAACGCAGCTCCTAGAAGAAACGTGTTTCTGACTCGCTGAATCTCAACATAGATTCAACTCTCTTAGGTGAACGAACTCACAGCAGAGCAGTTTCAAGGAAACGTTTCTCCTGAGTCTTAGACGAAGTTTCCTGCTGTTTAGTACGTATGCCGGCATTAGGCTGGACATACCGGTTTTGGGATTCTGCACAGAAAGGGTTTGCAAACCGCTGAATCCACACGTGAGTTTAACTCTGTCAGTTGAATGCACACATTGACAACCATTCAGTTAGATAGCTCCGTTTTGGTTTTAGAAGCAGATATTTCTCTGTACAGCCTATGGTCCCATTCACTCGGGAATATCCCAACGCAGCTCCTAGAAGGAACGTGTTTCTGACTCGCTGAATCTCAACATAGATTCAACTCTCTTAGGTGAACGAACGCACAGCAGAGCAGTTTAAAGGAAACGTTTCTCCTGAGTTTTAGACGAAGTTTCCTGCTCTTTATTACGTATGCCGGCATTGGGCTGGAAATACCGGTTTTGGGATTCTGCACAGAAATGGTTTGCAAACCGCTGAATCCACACGTGAGTTTAACTCTGTCAGTTGAATGCACACATTGACAACCATTCAGTTAGATAGCTCCGTTTTGGTTTTAGAAGCAGATATTTCTCTGTACAGCCTATGGTCCCATTCACTCGGGAATATCCCAACGCACCTCCTAGAAGAAACGTGTTTCTGACTCGCTGAATCTCAACATAGATTCAAATCTCTTAGGTGAACGAACGCACAGCAGAGCAGTTTCAAGGAAACGTTTCTCCTGAGTTTTAGACGCAGTTTCCTGCTCTTTAGTACGTATGCCGGCATTGGGCTGGAAATACCGGTTTTGGGATTCTGCACAGAAAGGGTTTGCAAACCGCTGAATCCACACGTGAGTTTAACTCTGTCAGTTGAATGCACACATTGTCAACCATTCAGTTAGATAGCTCCGTTTTGGTTTTAGAAGCAGATACTTCTCTGTACAGCCTATGGTCCCATTCACTCGGGAATATCCCAACGCAGCTCCTAGAAGAAACGTGTTTCTGACTCGCTGAATCTCAACATAGATTCAACTCTCTTAGGTGAACGAACGCACAGAAGAGCAGTTTCAAGGAAACGTTTCTCCTGAGTTTTAGACGAAGTTTCCTGCTGTTTAGTACGGATGCCGGCATTGGGCTGGAAATACCGGTTTTGGGATTCTGCACAGAAAGGGTTTGCAAACCGCTGAATCCACACGTGACTTTAACTCTGTCAGTTGAATGCACACATTGACAACCATTCAGTTAGATAGCTCCGTTTTGGTTTTAGAAGTAGATATTTCCCTGTACAGCCTATGGTCCCATTCACTCGGGAATATCCCAACGCAGCTCCTAGAAGAAACGTGTTTCTGACTCGCTGAATCTCAACATAGATTCAACTCTCTTAGGTGAACGAACGCACAGCAGAGCAGTTTCAAGGAAACGTTTCTCCTGAGTTTTAGACGAAGTTTCCTGCTGTTTAGTACGGATGCCGGCATTGGGCTGGACATAACGGTTTTGGGATTCTGCACAGAAAGGGTTTGCAAACCGCTGAATCCACACGTGAGTTTAACTCTGTCAGTTGAATGCACACATTGACAACCATTCAGTTTGATAGCACACTTTTGGTTTTAGAAGCAGATATTTCTCTGTACAGCCTATGGTCCCATTCACTCGGGAATATCCCAACGCACCTCCTAGAAGAAACGTGTTTCTGACTCGCTGAATCTCAACATAGATTCAACTCTCTTAGGTGATCGAACGCACAGCAGAGCAGTTTCAAGGAAACGTTTCTCCTGAGTTTTAGACGAAGTTTCCTGCTGTTTAGTACGGATGCCGGCATTGGGCTGGAAATACCGGTATTGGGATTCTGCACAGAAAGGGTTTGCAAACCGCTGAATCCACACGTGAGTTTAACTCTGTCAGTTGAATGCACACATTGACAACCATTCAGTTAGATAGCTCCGTTTTGGTTTTAGAAGCAGATATTTCTCTGTACAGCCTATGGTCCCATTCACTCGGGAATATCCCAACGCAGCTCCTAGAAGAAACGTGTTTCTGACTCGCTGAATCTCAACATAGATTCAACTCTCTTAGGTGAACGAACTCACAGCAGAGCAGTTTCAAGGAAACGTTTCTCCTGAGTCTTAGACGAAGTTTCCTGCTGTTTAGTACGTATGCCGGCATTAGGCTGGACATACCGGTTTTGGGATTCTGCACAGAAAGGGTTTGCAAACCGCTGAATCCACACGTGAGTTTAACTCTGTCAGTTGAATGCACACATTGACAACCATTCAGTTAGATAGCTCCGTTTTGGTTTTAGAAGCAGATATTTCTCTGTACAGCCTATGGTCCCATTCACTCGGGAATATCCCAACGCAGCTCCTAGAAGGAACGTGTTTCTGACTCGCTGAATCTCAACATAGATTCAACTCTCTTAGGTGAACGAACGCACAGCAGAGCAGTTTAAAGGAAACGTTTCTCCTGAGTTTTAGACGAAGTTTCCTGCTCTTTATTACGTATGCCGGCATTGGGCTGGAAATACCGGTTTTGGGATTCTGCACAGAAATGGTTTGCAAACCGCTGAATCCACACGTGAGTTTAACTCTGTCAGTTGAATGCACACATTGACAACCATTCAGTTAGATAGCTCCGTTTTGGTTTTAGAAGCAGATATTTCTCTGTACAGCCTATGGTCCCATTCACTCGGGAATATCCCAACGCAGCTCCTAGAAGAAACGTGTTTCTGACTCGCTGAATCTCAACATAGATTCAACTCTCTTAGGTGAACGAACGCACAGCAGAGCAGTTTCAAGGAAACGTTTCTCCTGAGTTTTAGACGAAGTTTCCTGCTGTTTAGTACGGATGCCGGCATTGGGCTGGAAATACCGGTTTTGGGATTCTGCACAGAAAGTGTTTGCAAACCGCTGAATCCACACGTGAGTTTAACTCTGTCAGTTGAATGCACACATTGACAACCATTCATTTAGATAGCACACTTTTGGTTTTAGAAGCAGATATTTCTCTGTACAGCCTATGGTCCCATTCACTCGGGAATATCCCAACGCAACTCCTAGAAGAAACGTGTTTCTGACTCGCTGAATCTCAACATAGATTCAACTCTCTTAGGTGAACGAACGCACAGCAGAGCAGTTTCAAGGAAACGTTTCTCCTGAGTCTTAGACGAAGTTTCCTGCTGTTTAGTACGTATGCCGGCATTGGGCTGGAAATACCGGTTTTGGGATTCTGCACAGAAAGGGTTTGCAAACCGCTGAATCCACACGTGAGTTTACCTCTGTCAGTTGAATGCACACATTGACAACCATTCAGTTAGATAGCTCCGTTTTGGTTTTAGAAGCAGATATTTCTCTGTACAGCCTATGGTCCCATTCACTCGGGAATATCCCAACGCAGCTCCAGAAGAAACGTGTTTCTGACTCGCTGAATCTCAACATTGATTCAACTCTCTTAGGTGAACGAACGCACAGCAGAGCAGTTTCAAGGAAACGTTTCTCCTGAGTTTTAGACGAAGTTTCCTGCTGTTTAGTATGGATGCCGGCATTGGGCTGGACATACCGGTTTTGGGATTCTGCACAGAAATGGTTTGCAAACCGCTGAATCCACTCGTGAGTTTAACTCTGTCAGTTGAATGCACACATTGACAACCATTCAGTTAGATAGCTCCGTTTTGGTTTTAGAAGCAGATATTTCTCTGTACAGCCTATGGTCCCATTCACTCGGGAATATCCCAACGCAGCTCCTAGAAGAAACGTGTTTCTGACTCGCTGAATCTCAACATAGTTTCAACTCTCTTAGGTGATCGAACGCACAGCAGAGCAGTTTCAAGGAAACGTTTCTCCTGAGTTTTAGACGAAGTTTCCTGCTGTTTAGTACGGATGCCGGCATTGGGCTGGAAATACCGGTTTTGGGATTCTGCACAGAAAGGGTTTGCAAACCGCTGAATCCACACGTGAGTTTAACTCTGTCAGTTGAATGCACACATTGACAACCATTCAGTTAGATAGCTCCGTTTTGGTTTTAGAAGCAGATATTTCTCTGTACAGCCTATGGTCCCATACACTCGGGAATATCCCAACGCAGCTCCTAGAAGAAACGTGTTTCTGACTCGCTGAATCTCAACATAGATTCAACTCTCTTAGGTGATCGAATGCACAGCAGAGCAGTTTCAAGGAAACGTTTCTCCTGAGTTTTAGACGAAGTTTCCTGCTGTTTAGTACGGATGCCGGCATTGGGCTGGAAATACCGGTTTTGGGATTCTGCACAGAAAGGGTTTGCAAACCGCTGAATCCACACGTGAGTTTAACTCTGTCAGTTGAATGCACACATTGACAACCATTCAGTTAGATACCACCCTTTTGGTTGTAGGAGCAGATATTTCTCTGTACAGCCTATGGTCCCATTCACTCGGGAATATCCCAACGCAGCTCCTAGAAGAAACGTGTTTCTGACTCGCTGAATCTCAACATAGATTCAACTCTCTTAGGTGAACGAACGCACAGCAGAGCAGTTTCAAGGAAACGTTTCTCCTGAGTTTTAGACGAAGTTTCCTGCTGTTTAGTACGGATGCCGGCATTGGGCTGGAAATACCGGTTTTGGGATTCTGCACAGAAAGGGTTTGCAAACCGCTGAATCCACAAGTGAGTTGAACTCTGTCAGTTGAATGCACACATTGACAACCATTCAGTTAGATAGCTCCGTTTTGGTTTTAGAAGCAGATATTTCTCTGTACAGCCTATGGTCCCATTCACTCGGGAATATCCCAACGCAGCTCCTAGAAGAAACGTGTTTCTGACTCGCTGAATCTCAACATAGTTTCAACTCTCTTAGGTGATCGAACGCACAGCAGAGCAGTTTCAAGGAAACGTTTCTCCTGAGTTTTAGACGAAGTTTCCTGCTGTTTAGTACGGATGCCGGCATTGGGCTGGAAATACCGGTTTTGGGATTCTGCACAAAAAGCGTTTGCAAACCGCTGAATCCACACGTGAGTTTAACTCTGTCAGTTGAATGCACACATTGACAACCATTCAGTTAGATAGCTCCGTTTTGGTTTTAGAAGCAGATATTTCTCTGTACAGCCTATGGTCCCATTCACTCGGGAATATCCCAACGCAGCTCCTAGAAGAAACGTGTTTCTGTCTCGCTGAATCTCAACATAGATTCAACTCTCTTAGGTGATCGAACGCACAGCAGAGCAGTTTCAAGGAAACGTTTCTCCTGAGTTTTAGACGAAGTTTCCTGCTGTTTAGTACGGATGCCGGCATTGGGCTGGAAATACCGGTTTTGGGATTCTGCACAGTAAGGGTTTGCAAACCGCTGAATCCACACGTGAGTTTAACTCTGTCAGTTGAATGCACACATTGACAACCATTCAGTTAGATAGCTCCGTTTTGGTTTTAGAAGCAGATATTTCTCTGTACAGCCTATGGTCCCATTCACTCGGGAATATCCCAACGCAGCTCCTAGAAGAAACGTGTTTCTGACTCGCTGAATCTCAACATAGATTCAAATCTCTTAGGTGAACGAACGCACAGCAGAGCAGTTTCAAGGAAACGTTTCTCCTGAGTTTTAGACGAAGTTTCCTGCTGTTTAGTACGGATGCCGGCATTGGGCTGGACATAACGGTTTTGGGATTCTGCACAGAAAGGGTTTGCAAACCGCTGAATCCACACGTGAGTTTAACTCTGTCAGTTGAATGCACACATTGACAACCATTCAGTTTGATAGCACACTTTTGGTTTTAGAAGCAGATATTTCTCTGTACAGCCTATGGTCCCATTCACTCGGGAATATCCCAACGCACCTCCTAGAAGAAACGTGTTTCTGACTCGCTGAATCTCAACATAGATTCAACTCTCTTAGGTGATCGAACGCACAGCAGAGCAGTTTCAAGGAAACGTTTCTCCTGAGTTTTAGACGAAGTTTCCTGCTGTTTAGTACGGATGCCGGCATTGGGCTGGAAATACCGGTATTGGGATTCTGCACAGAAAGGGTTTGCAAACCGCTGAATCCACACGTGAGTTTAACTCTGTCAGTTGAATGCACACATTGACAACCATTCAGTTAGATAGCTCCGTTTTGGTTTTAGAAGCAGATATTTCTCTGTACAGCCTATGGTCCCATTCACTCGGGAATATCCCAACGCAGCTCCTAGAAGAAACGTGTTTCTGACTCGCTGAATCTCAACATAGATTCAACTCTCTTAGGTGAACGAACTCACAGCAGAGCAGTTTCAAGGAAACGTTTCTCCTGAGTCTTAGACGAAGTTTCCTGCTGTTTAGTACGTATGCCGGCATTAGGCTGGACATACCGGTTTTGGGATTCTGCACAGAAAGGGTTTGCAAACCGCTGAATCCACACGTGAGTTTAACTCTGTCAGTTGAATGCACACATTGACAACCATTCAGTTAGATAGCTCCGTTTTGGTTTTAGAAGCAGATATTTCTCTGTACAGCCTATGGTCCCATTCACTCGGGAATATCCCAACGCAGCTCCTAGAAGGAACGTGTTTCTGACTCGCTGAATCTCAACATAGATTCAACTCTCTTAGGTGAACGAACGCACAGCAGAGCAGTTTAAAGGAAACGTTTCTCCTGAGTTTTAGACGAAGTTTCCTGCTCTTTATTACGTATGCCGGCATTGGGCTGGAAATACCGGTTTTGGGATTCTGCACAGAAATGGTTTGCAAACCGCTGAATCCACACGTGAGTTTAACTCTGTCAGTTGAATGCACACATTGACAACCATTCAGTTAGATAGCTCCGTTTTGGTTTTAGAAGCAGATATTTCTCTGTACAGCCTATGGTCCCATTCACTCGGGAATATCCCAACGCAGCTCCTAGAAGAAACGTGTTTCTGACTCGCTGAATCTCAACATAGATTCAACTCTCTTAGGTGAACGAACGCACAGCAGAGCAGTTTCAAGGAAACGTTTCTCCTGAGTTTTAGACGAAGTTTCCTGCTGTTTAGTACGGATGCCGGCATTGGGCTGGAAATACCGGTTTTGGGATTCTGCACAGAAAGTGTTTGCAAACCGCTGAATCCACACGTGACTTTAACTCTGTCAGTTGAATGCACACATTGACAACCATTCAGTTTGATAGCACACTTTTGGTTTTAGAAGCAGATATTTCTCTGTACAGCCTATGGTCCCTTTGACTCGGGAATATCCCAACGCAGCTCCTAGAAGAAACGTGTTTCTGACTCGCTGAATCTCAACATAGATTCAACTCTCTTAGGTGAACGAACGCACAGCAGAGCAGTTTCAAGGAAACGTTTCTCCTGAGTTTTAGACGAAGTTTCCTGCTGTTTAGTACGGATGCCGGCATTGGGCTGGAAATACCGGTTTTGGGATTCTGCACAGAAAGGGTTTGCAAACCGCTGAATCCACACGTGAGTTTAACTCTGTCAGTTGAATGCACACATTGACAACCATTCATTTAGATAGCACACTTTTGGTTTTAGAAGCAGATATTTCTCTGTACAGCCTATGGTCCCATTCACTCGGGAATATCCCAACGCAACTCCTAGAAGAAACGTGTTTCTGACTCGCTGAATCTCAACATAGATTCAACTCTCTTAGGTGAACGAACGCACAGCAGAGCAGTTTCAAGGAAACGTTTCTCCTGAGTCTTAGACGAAGTTTCCTGCTGTTTAGTACGTATGCCGGCATTGGGCTGGAAATACCGGTTTTGGGATTCTGCACAGAAAGGGTTTGCAAACCGCTGAATAAACACGTGAGTTTACCTCTGTCAGTTGAATGCACACATTGACAACCATTCAGTTAGATAGCTCCGTTTTGGTTTTAGAAGCAGATATTTCTCTGTACAGCCTATGGTCCCATTCACTCGGGAATATCCCAACGCAGCTCCAGAAGAAACGTGTTTCTGACTCGCTGAATCTCAACATTGATTCAACTCTCTTAGGTGAACGAACGCACAGCAGAGCAGTTTCAAGGAAACGTTTCTCCTGAGTTTTAGACGAAGTTTCCTGCTGTTTAGTATGGATGCCGGCATTGGGCTGGACATACCGGTTTTGGGATTCTGCACAGAAATGGTTTGCAAACCGCTGAATCCACTCGTGAGTTTAACTCTGTCAGTTGAATGCACACATTGACAACCATTCAGTTAGATAGCTCCGTTTTGGTTTTAGAAGCAGATATTTCTCTGTACAGCCTATGGTCCCATTCACTCGGGAATATCCCAACGCAGCTCCTAGAAGAAACGTGTTTCTGACTCGCTGAATCTCAACATAGTTTCAACTCTCTTAGGTGATCGAACGCACAGCAGAGCAGTTTCAAGGAAACGTTTCTCCTGAGTTTTAGACGAAGTTTCCTGCTGTTTAGTACGGATGCCGGCATTGGGCTGGAAATACCGGTTTTGGGATTCTGCACAGAAAGGGTTTGCAAACCGCTGAATCCACACGTGAGTTTAACTCTGTCAGTTGAATGCACACATTGACAACCATTCAGTTAGATAGCTCCGTTTTGGTTTTAGAAGCAGATATTTCTCTGTACAGCCTATGGTCCCATTCACTCGGGAATATCCCAACGCAGCTCCTAGAAGAAACGTGTTTCTGACTCGCTGAATCTCAACATAGATTCAACTCTCTTAGGTGAACGAACGCACAGCAGAGCAGTTTCAAGGAAACGTTTCTCCTGAGTTTTAGACGAAGTTTCCTGCTGTTTAGTACGGATGCCGGCATTGGGCTGGAAATACCGGTT
The DNA here is from genome assembly GCF_030222135.1 of Aotus nancymaae. Classification (NCBI taxonomy): domain Eukaryota; kingdom Metazoa; phylum Chordata; class Mammalia; order Primates; family Aotidae; genus Aotus; species Aotus nancymaae. Next base: position 562,226 of record NW_026988769.1, read on the forward strand.
TTGGGATTCTGCACAGAAAGGGTTTGCAAACCGCTGAATCCACACGTGAGTTTATCTCTGTCAGTTGAATGCACACATTGACAACCATTCAGTTAGATAGCTCCGTTTTGGTTTTAGAAGCAGATATTTCTCTGTACAGCCTATGGTCCCATTCACTCGGGAATATCCCAACGCAGCTCCTAGAAGAAACGTGTTTCTGACTCGCTGAATCTCAACATAGTTTCAACTCTCTTAGGTGATCGAACGCACAGCAGAGCAGTTTCAAGGAAACGTTTCTCCTGAGTTTTAGACGAAGTTTCCTGCTGTTTAGTACGGATGCCGGCATTGGGCTGGAAATACCGGTTTTGGGATTCTGCACAAAAAGCGTTTGCAAACCGCTGAATCCACACGTGAGTTTAACTCTGTCAGTTGAATGCACACATTGACAACCATTCAGTTAGATAGCTCCGTTTTGGTTTTAGAAGCAGATATTTCTCTGTACAGCCTATGGTCCCATTCACTCGGGAATATCCCAACGCAGCTCCTAGAAGAAACGTGTTTCTGTCTCGCTGAATCTCAACATAGATTCAACTCTCTTAGGTGATCGAACGCACAGCAGAGCAGTTTCAAGGAAACGTTTCTCCTGAGTTTTAGACGAAGTTTCCTGCTGTTTAGTACGGATGCCGGCATTGGGCTGGAAATACCGGTTTTGGGATTCTGCACAGTAAGGGTTTGCAAACCGCTGAATCCACACGTGAGTTTAACTCTGTCAGTTGAATGCACACATTGACAACCATTCAGTTAGATAGCTCCGTTTTGGTTTTAGAAGCAGATATTTCTCTGTACAGCCTATGGTCCCATTCACTCGGGAATATCCCAACGCAGCTCCTAGAAGAAACGTGTTTCTGACTCGCTGAATCTCAACATAGATTCAAATCTCTTAGGTGAACGAACGCACAGCAGAGCAGTTTCAAGGAAACGTTTCTCCTGAGTTTTAGACGAAGTTTCCTGCTCTTTAGTACGTATGCCGGCATTGGGCTGGAAATACCGGTTTTGGGATTCTGCACAGAAAGGGTTTGCAAACCGCTGAATCCACACGTGAGTTTAACTCTGTCAGTTGAATGCACACATTGACAACCATTCAGTTAGATAGCTCCGTTTTGGTTTTAGAAGCAGATACTTCTCTGTACAGCCTATGGTCCCATTCACTCGGGAATATCCCAACGCAGCTCCTAGAAGAAACGTGTTTCTGACTCGCTGAATCTCAACATAGATTCAACTCTCTTAGGTGAACGAACTCACAGAAGAGCAGTTTCAAGGAAACGTTTCTCCTGAGTTTTAGACGAAGTTTCCTGCTGTTTAGTACGGATGCCGGCATTGGGCTGGAAATACCGGTTTTGGGATTCTGCACAGAAAGGGTTTGCAAACCGCTGAATCCACACGTGAGTTTAACTCTGTCAGTTGAATGCACACATTGACAACCATTCAGTTAGATAGCTCCGTTTTGGTTTTAGAAGCAGATATTTCTCTGTACAGCCTATGGTCCCATTCACTCGGGAATATCCCAACGCAGCTCCTAGAAGAAACGTGTTTCTGACTCGCTGAATCTCAACATAGATTCAACTCTCTTAGGTGAACGAACGCACAGCAGAGCAGTTTCAAGGAAACGTTTCTCCTGAGTTTTAGACGAAGTTTCCTGCTGTTTAGTACGGATGCCGGCACTGGGCTGGACATACCGGTTTTGGGATTCTGCACAGAAAGTGTTTGCAAACCGCTGAATCCACACGTGACTTTAACTCTGTCAGTTGAATGCACACATTGACAACCATTCAGTTTGATAGCACACTTTTGGTTTTAGAAGCAGATATTTCTCTGTACAGCCTATGGTCCCATTCACTCGGGAATATCCCAACGCAGCTCCTAGAAGAAACGTGTTTCTGACTCGCTGAATCTCAACATAGATTCAACTCTCTTAGGTGAACGAACGCACAGCAGAGCAGTTTCAAGGAAACGTTTCTCCTGAGTTTTAGACGAAGTTTCCTGCTGTTTACTACGGATGCCGGCATTGGGCTGGAAATACCGGTTTTGGGATTCTGCACAGAAAGGGTTTGCAAACCGCTGAATCCACACGTGAGTTTAACTCTGTCAGTTGAATGCACACATTGACAACCATTCATTTAGATAGCACACTTTTGGTTTTAGAAGCAGATATTTCTCTGTACAGCCTATGGTCCCATTCACTCGGGAATATCCCAACGCAGCTCCTAGAAGAAACGTGTTTCTGACTCGCTGAATCTCAACATAGATTCAACTCTCTTAGGTGAACGAAGGCACAGCAGAGCAGTTTCAAGGAAACGTTTCTCCTGAGTCTTAGACGAAGTTTCCTGCTGTTTAGTACGTATGCCGGCATTGGGCTGGAAATACCGGTTTTGGGATTCTGCACAGAAAGGGTTTGCAAACCGCTGAATCCACACGTGAGTTTACCTCTGTCAGTTGAATGCACACATTGACAACCATTCAGTTAGATAGCTCCGTTTTGGTTTTAGAAGCAGATATTTCTCTGTACAGCCAATGGTCCCATTCACTCGGGAATATCCCAACGCAGCTCCTAGAAGAAACGTGTTTCTGACTCGCTGAATCTCAACATAGATTCAACTCTCTTAGGTGAACGAACGCACAGCAGAGCAGTTTCAAGGAAACGTTTCTCCTGAGTTTTAGACGAAGTTTCCTGCTGTTTAGTACGGATGCCGGCATTGGGCTGGACATACCGGTTTTGGGATTCTGCACAGAAATGGTTTGCAAACCGCTGAATCCACTCGTGAGTTAAACTCTGTCAGTTGAATGCACACATTGACAACCATTCAGTTTGATAGCACACTTTTGGTTTTAGAAGCAGATATTTCTCTGTACAGCCTATGGTCCCATTCACTCGGGAATATCCCAACGCAGCTCCTAGAAGAAACGTGTTTCTGACTCGCTGAATCTCAACATAGATTCAACTCTCTTAGGTGAACGAACGCACAGCAGAGCAGTTTCAAGGAAACGTTTCTCCTGAGTTTTAGACGAAGTTTCCTGCTGTTTAGTACGGATGCCGGCATTGGGCTGGAAATACCGGTTTTGGGATTCTGCACAGAAAGGGTTTGCAAACCGCTGAATCCACACGTGAGTTTATCTCTGTCAGTTGAATGCACACATTGACAACCATTCAGTTTGATAGCACACTTTTGGTTTTAGAAGCAGATATTTCTCTGTACAGCCTATGGTCCCATTCACTCGGGAATATCCCAACGCAGCTCCTAGAAGAAACGTGTTTCTGACTCGCTGAATCTCAACATAGATTCAACTCTCTTAGGTGAACGAACTCACAGCAGAGCAGTTTCAAGGAAACGTTTCTCCTGAGTCTTAGACGAAGTTTCCTGCTGTTTAGTACGTATGCCGGTATTGGGCTGGAAATACCGGTTTTGGGATTCTGCACAGAAAGGGTTTGCAAACCGCTGAATCCACACGTGAGTTTAACTCTGTCAGTTGAATGCACACATTGACAACCATTCAGTTAGATAGCTCCGTTTTGGTTTTAGAAGCAGATATTTCTCTGTACAGCCTATGGTCCCATTCACTCGGGAATATCCCAACGCAGCTCCTAGAAGAAACGTGTTTCTGACTCGCTGAATCTCAACATAGATTCAACTCTCTTAGGTGAACGAACGCACAGCAGAGCAGTTTCAAGGAAACGTTTCTCCTGAGTTTTAGACGAAGTTTCCTGCTGTTTAGTACGTATGCCGGCATTGGGCTGGAAATACCGGTTTTGGGATTCTGCACAGAAAGGGTTTGCAAACCGCTGAATCCACACGTGAGTTTAACTCTGTCAGTTGAATGCACACATTGACAACCATTCAGTTAGATAGCTCCGTTTTGGTATTAGAAGCAGATATTTCTCTGTACAGCCTATGGTCCCATTCACTCGGGAATATCACAACGCAGCTCCTAGCATAAACGTGTTTCTGACTCGCTGAATCTCAGCATAGTTTCAACTCTCTTAGGTGAACGAACGCGCAGCAGAGCAGTTTCAAGGAAACATTTCTCCTGAGTTTTATACGAAGTTTCCTGCTGTTTACTACGGATGCCGGCATTGGACTGGAAATACCGGTTTTGGGATTCTGCACAGAAAGGGTTTGCAAACCGCTGAATCCACACGTGAGTTTAACTCTGTCAGTTGAATGCACACATTGACAACCATTCAGTTAGATAGCTCCGTTTTGGTTTTAGAAGCAGATATTTCTCTGTACAGCCTATGGTCCCATTCACTCGGGAATATCCCAACGCAGCTCCTAGAAGAAACGTGTTTCTGACTCGCTGAATCTCAACATAGATTCAACTCTCTTAGGTGAACGAACGCACAGCAGAGCAGTTTCAAGGAAACGTTTCTCCTGATTCTTAGACGAAGTTTCCTGCTGTTTAGTACGTATGCCGGCATTGGGCTGGAAATACCGGTTTTGGGATTCTGCACAGAAAGGGTTTGCAAACCGCTGAATCCACACGTGAGTTTAACTCTGTCAGTTGAATGCACACATTGACAACCATTCAGTTAGATAGCTCCGTTTTGGTTTTAGAAGCAGATATTTCTCTGTACAGCCTATGGTCCCATTCACTCGGGAATATCCCAACGCAACTCCTAGAAGAAACGTGTTTCTGACTCGCTGAATCTCAACATAGATTCAACTCTCTTAGGTGAACGAACACACAGCAGAGCAGTTTCAAGGAAACGTTTCTCCTGAGTTTTAGACGAAGTTTCCTGCTGTTTAGTACGTATGCCGGCATTGGGCTGGACATACCGGTTTTGGGATTCTGCACAGAAATGGTTTGCAAACCGCTGAATCCAAACGTGAGTTTAACTCTGTCAGTTGAATGCACACATTGACAACCATTCAGTTAGATAGCTCCGTTTTGGTTTTAGAAGCAGATATTTCTCTGTACAGCCTATGGTCCCATTCACTCGGGAATATCCCAACGCAGCTCCTAGAAGAAACGTGTTTCTGACTCGCTGAATCTCAACATAGTTTCAACTCTCTTAGGTGATCGAACGCACAGCAGAGCAGTTTCAAGGAAACGTTTCTCCTGAGTTTTAGACGAAGTTTCCTGCTGTTTAGTACGGATGCCGGCATTGGGCTGGAAATACCGGTTTTGGGATTCTGCACAGAAAGGGTTTGCAAACCGCTGAATCCACAAGTGAGTTTAACTCTGTCAGTTGAATGCACACATTGACAACCATTCAGTTAGGTACCACCCTTTTGGTTGTAGGAGCAGATATTTCTCTGTACAGCCTATGGTCCCATTCACTCGGGAATATCCCAACGCAGCTCCTAGAAGAAACGTGTTTCTGACTCGCTGAATCTCAACATAGATTCAACTCTCTTAGGTGAACGAACGCACAGCAGAGCAGTTTCAAGGAAACGTTTCTCCTGAGTTTTAGACGAAGTTTCCTGCTGTTTACTACGGATGCCGGCATTGGACTGGAAATACCGGTTTTGGGATTCTGCACAGAAAGGGTTTGCAAACCGCTGAATCCACACGTGAGTTTAACTCTGTCAGTTGAATGCACACATTGACAACCATTCAGTTAGATAGCTCCGTTTTGGTTTTAGAAGCAGATACTTCTCTGTACAGCCTATGGTCCCATTCACTCGGGAATATCCCAACGCAGCTCCTAGAAGAAACGTGTTTCTGACTCGCTGAATCTCAACATAGATTCAACTCTCTTAGGTGAACGGACGCACAGCAGAGCAGTTTCAAGGAAACGTTTCTCCTCAGTTTTAGACGAAGTTTCCTTCTGTTTACTACGGATGCCGGCATTGGGCTGGAAATACCGGTTTTGGGATTCTGCACAGAAAGGGTTTGCAAACCGCTGAATCCACACGTGAGTTTAACTCTGTCAGTTGAATGCACACATTGACAACCATTCAGTTAGATAGCTCCGTTTTGGTTTTAGAAGCAGATATTTCTCTGTAGAGCCTATGGTCCCATTCACTCGGGAATATCCCAACGCAGCTCCTAGAAGAAACGTGTTTCTGACTCGCTGAATCTCAACATAGATTCAACTCTCTTAGGTGAACGAACGCACAGCAGAGCAGTTTCAAGGAAACGTTTCTCCTGAGTTTTAGACGAAGTTTCCTGCTGTTTACTACGGATGCCGGCATTGGGCTGGAAATACCGGTTTTGGGATTCTGCACAGAAAGGGTTTGCAAACCGCTGAATCCACACGTGAGTTTAACTCTGTCAGTTGAATGCACACATTGACAACCATTCAGTTAGATACCACCCTTTTGGTTGTAGGAGCAGATATTTCTCTGTACAGCCTATGGTCCCATTCACTCGGGAATATCCCAACGCAGTTCCTAGAAGAAACGTGTTTCTGACTCGCTGAATCTCAACATAGATTCCACTCTCTTAGGTGAACGAACGCACAGCAGAGCAGTTTCAAGGAAACGTTTCTCCTGAGTTTTAGACGAAGTTTCCTGCTGTTTACTACGGATGCCGGCATTGGACTGGAAATACCGGTTTTGGGATTCTGCACAGAAAGGGTTTGCAAACCGCTGAATCCACACGTGAGTTTAACTCTGTCAGTTGAATGCACACATTGACAACCATTCAGTTTGATAGCACACTTTTGGTTTTAGAAGCAGATATTTCTCTGTACAGCCTATGGTCCCATTCACTCGGGAATATCCCAACGCAGCTCCTAGAGGAAATGTGTTTCTGACTCGCTGAATCTCAACATAGATTCAACTCTCTTAGGTGAACGAACGCACAGCAGAGCAGTTTCAAGGAAACGTTTCTCCTGAGTCTTAGACGAAGTTTCCTGCTGTTTAGTACGTATGCCGGCATTGGGCTGGAAATACCGGTTTTGGGATTCTGCACAGAAAGGGTTTGCAAACCGCTGAATCCACACGTGAGTTTAACTCTGTCAGTTGAATGCACACATTGACAACCATTCAGTTAGATAGCTCCCTTTTGGTTTTAGAAGCAGATATTTCTCTGTACAGACTATGGTCCCATTCACTCGGGAATATCCCAACGCAGCTCCTAGAAGAAACGTGTTTCTAACTCGCTGAATCTCAACATAGATTCAACTCTCTTAGGTGAACGAACGCACAGCAGAGCAGTTTCAAGGAAACGTTTCTCCTCAGTTTTAGACGAAGTTTCCTGCTGTTTACTACGGATGCCGGCATTGGACTGGAAATACCGGTTTTGGGATTCTGCACAGAAAGGGTTTGCAAACCGCTGAATCCACACGTGAGTTTAACTCTGTCAGTTGAATGCACACATTGACAACCATTCAGTTAGATAGCTCCGTTTTGGTTTTAGAAGCAGATATTTCTCTGTACAGCCTATGGTCCCATTCACTCGGGAATATCCCAACGCAGCTCCTAGAAGAAACGTGTTTCTGACTCGCTGAATCTCAACATAGATTCAACTCTCTTAGGTGAACGAACGCACAGCAGAGCAGTTTCAAGGAAACGTTTCTCCTGAGTTTTACACGAAGTTTCCTGCTGTTTACTACGGATGCCGGCATTGGGCTGGAAATACCGGTTTTGGGATTCTGCACAGAAAGGGTTTGCAAACCGCTGAATCCACACGTGAGTTTAACTCTGTCAGTTGAATGCACACATTGACAACCATTCAGTTAGATAGCTCCGTTTTGGTTTTAGAAGCAGATATTTCTCTGTACAGCCTATGGTCCCATTCACTCGGGAATATCCCAATGCAGCTCCTAGAAGAAACGTGTTTCTGACTCGCTGAATCTCAACATAGATTCAACTCTCTTAGGTGAACGAACGCACAGCAGAGCAGTTTCAAGGAAACGTTTCTCCTGAGTTTTAGACGAAGTTTCCTGCTGTTTAGTACGTATGCCGGCATTGGCCTGGAAATACCGGTTTTGGGATTCTGCATAGAAAGTGTTTGCAAACCGCTGAATCCACACGTGATGTTAACTCTGTCAGTTGAATGCACACATTGACAACCATTCAGTTTGATAGCACACTTTTGGTTTTAGAAGCAGATATTTCTCTGTACAGCCTATGGTCCCATTCACTCGGGAATATCCCAACGCAGCTCCTAGAAGAAACGTGTTTCTGACTCGCTGAATCTCAACATAGATTCCACTCTCTTAGGTGAACGAACGCACAGCAGAGCAGTTTCAAGGAAACGTTTCTCCTGAGTTTTAGATGAAGTTTCCTGCTGTTTAGTACGGATGCCGGCATTGGGCTGGAAATACCAGTTTTGGGATTCTGCACAGAAAGGGTTTGCAAACCGCTGAATCCACACGTGAATTTATCTCTGTCAGTTGAATGCACACATTGACAACCATTCAGTTTGATAGCACACTTTTGGTTTTAGAAGCAGATATTTCTCTGTACAGCCTATGGTCCCATTCACTCGGGAATATCCCAACGCAGCTCCTAGAAGAAACGTGTTTCTGACTCGCTGAATCTCAACATAGATTCAACTCTCTTAGGTGAACGGACGCACAGCAGAGCAGTTTCAAGGAAACGTTTCTCCTGAGTTTTAGACGAAGTTTCCTGCTGTTTAGTACGTATGCCGGCATTGGGCTGGAAATACCGGTTTTGGGATTCTGCACAGAAAGGGTTTGCAAACCGCTGAATCCACACGTGAGTTTAACTCTGTCAGTTGAATGCACACATTGACAACCATTCAGTTTGATAGCACACTTTTGGTATTAGAAGCAGATATTTCTCTGTACAGCCTATAGTCCCATTCACTCGGGAATATCCCAACGCAGCTCCTAGATGAAACGTGTTTCTGACTCGCTGAATCTCAACATAGATTCAACTCTCTTAGGTGAACGGACGCACAGCAGAGCAGTTTCAAGGAAACGTTTCTCCTGAGTTTTAGACGAAGTTTTCTGCTGTTTAGTACGTATGCCGGCATTGGGCTGGAAATACCGGTTTTGGGATTCTGCACAGAAAGTGTTTGCAAACCGCTGAATCCACACGTGAGTTTAACTCTGTCAGTTGAATGCACACATTGACAACCATTCAGTTTGATAGCACACTTTTGGTTTTAGAAGCAGATATTTCTCTGTACAGCCTATGGTCCCATTCACTCGGGAATATCCCAACGCAGCTCCTAGAAGAAACGTGTTTCTGACTCGCTGAATCTCAACATAGATTCAACTCTCTTAGGTGAACGGACGCACAGCAGAGCAGTTTCAAGGAAACGTTTCTCCTGAGTTTTAGACGAAGTTTCCTGCTGTTTAGTACGTATGCCGGCATTGGGCTGGAAATACCGGTTTTGGGATTCTGCACAGAAAGGGTTTGCAAACCGCTGAATCCACACGTGAGTTTAACTCTGTCAGTTGAATGCACACATTGACAACCATTCAGTTAGATAGCTCCGTTTTGGATTTAGAAGCAGATATTTCTCTGTACAGCCTATGGTCCCATTCACTCGGGAATATCCCAACGCAGCTCCTAGAAGAAACGTGTTTCTGACTCGCTGAATCTCAACATAGATTCAACTCTCTTAGGTGAACGAACGCACAGCAGAGCAGTTTCAAGGAAACGTTTCTCCTGAGTTTTAGACGAAGTTTCCTGCTGTTTAGTACGTATGCCGGCATTGGGCTGGAAATACCGGTTTTGGGATTCTGCACAGAAAGGTTTTGCAAACCGCTGAATCCACACGTGAGTTTAACTCTGTCAGGTGAATGCACACATTGACAACCATTCAGTTAGATAGCTCCGTTTTGGTTTTAGAAGCAGATATTTCTCTGTACAGCCTATGGTCCCATTCACTCGGGAATATCCCAACGCAGCTCCTAGAAGAAACGTGTTTCTGACTCGCTGAGTCTCAACATAGATTCAACTCTCTTAGGTGAACGAAGGCACAGCAGAGCAGTTTCAAGGAAACGTTTCTCCTGAGTTTTAGACGAAGTTTCCTGCTGTTTAGTACGTATGCCGGCATTGGGCTGGAAATACCGGTTTTGGGATTCTGCACAGAAAGGGTTTGCAAACCGCTGAATCCACACGTGAGTTTAACTCTGTCAGTTGAATGCACACATTGACAACCATTCAGTTTGATAGCACACTTTTGGTTTTAGAAGCAGATATTTCTCTGTACAGCCTATGGTCCCATTCACTCGGGAATATCCCAACGCAGGTCCTAGAAGAAACGTGTTTCTGACTCGCTGAATTTCAACATAGATTCAACTCTCTTAGGTGAACGAATGCACAGCAGAGCAGTTTCAAGGAAACGTTTCTCCTGAGTCTTAGACGAAGTTTCCTGCTGTTTAGTACGTATGCCGGCATTGGGCTGGAAATACCGCTTTTGGGATTCTTCACAGAAAGGGTTTGCAAACCGCTGAATCCACACGTGAGTTTAACTCTGTCAGTTGAATGCACACATTGACAACCATTCAGTTAGATAGCTCCGTTTTGGTTTTAGAAGCAGATATTTCTCTGTACAGCCTATGGTCCCATTCACTCGGGAATATCCCAACGCAGCTCCTAGAAGAAACGTGTTTCTGACTCGCTGAATCTCAACATAGATTCAACTCTCTTAGGTGAACGAACGCACAGCAGAGCAGTTTCAAAGAAACGTTTCTCCTGAGTTTTAGACGAAGTTTCCTGCTGTTTAGTACGGATGCCGGCATTGGGCTGAACATACCGGTTTTGGGATTCTGCACAGAAAGGGTTTGCAAACCGCTGAATCCACACGTGAGTTTAACTCTGTCAGTTGAATGCACACATTGACAACCATTCAGTTAGATAGCTCCGTTTTGGTTTTAGAAGCAGATATTTCTCTGTACAGCCTATGGTCCCATTCACTCGGGAATATCCAAACGCAGCTCCTAGAAGAAACGTGTTTCTGACTCGCTGAATCTCAACATAAATTCAACTCTCTTAGGTGAACGAACGCACAGCAGAGCAGTTTCAAGGAAACGTTTCTCCTGAGTTTTAGACGAAGTTTCCTACTGTTTCGTACGGATGCCGGCATTGGGCTGGACATACCGGTTTGGGATTCTGCACAGAAATGGTTTGCAAAGCGCTGAATACACACGTGAGTTGAACTCTGTCAGTTGAATGCACACATTGACAACCATTCAGTTAGATAGCTCCATTTTGGTATTAGAAGCAGATATTTCTCTGTACAGCCTATGGTCCCATTCACTCGGGAATATCCCAACGCAGCTCCTAGCATAAACGTGTTTCTGACTCGCTGATTCTCAGCATAGTTTCAACTCTCTTAGGTGAAGGAACGCGCAGCAGAGCAGTTTCAAGGAAACATTTCTCCTGAGTTTTAGACGAAGTTTCCTGCTGTTTACTACGGATGCCGGCATTGGACTGGAAATACCGGTTTTGGGATTCTGCACAGAAAGGGTTTGCAAACCGCTGAATCCACACGTGACTTTAACTCTGTCAGTTGAATGCACACATTGACAACCATTCAGTTAGATAGCTCCGTTTTGGTTTTAGAAGCAGATATTTCTCTGTACAGCCTATGGTCCCATTCACTCGGGAATATCCCAACGCAGCTCCTAGAAGAAACGTGTTTCTGACTCGCTGAATCTCAACATAGATTCAACTCTCTTAGGTGAACGAACGCACAGCAGAGCAGTTTCAAGGAAACGTTTCTCCTGAGTTTTAGACGAAGTTTCCTGCTGTTTAGTACGGATGCCGGCATTGGGCTGGACATAACGGTTTTGGGATTCTGCACAGAAAGGGTTTGCAAACCGCTGAATCCACACGTGAGTTTAACTCTGTCAGTTGAATGCACACATTGACAACCATTCAGTTTGATAGCACACTTTTGGTTTTAGAAGCAGATATTTCTCTGTACAGCCTATGGTCCCATTCACTCGGGAATATCCCAACGCACCTCCTAGAAGAAACGTGTTTCTGACTCGCTGAATCTCAACATAGATTCAACTCTCTTAGGTGATCGAACGCACAGCAGAGCAGTTTCAAGGAAACGTTTCTCCTGAGTTTTAGACGAAGTTTCCTGCTGTTTAGTACGGATGCCGGCATTGGGCTGGAAATACCGGTATTGGGATTCTGCACAGAAAGGGTTTGCAAACCGCTGAATCCACACGTGAGTTTAACTCTGTCAGTTGAATGCACACATTGACAACCATTCAGTTAGATAGCTCCGTTTTGGTTTTAGAAGCAGATATTTCTCTGTACAGCCTATGGTCCCATTCACTCGGGAATATCCCAACGCAGCTCCTAGAAGAAACGTGTTTCTGACTCGCTGAATCTCAACATAGATTCAACTCTCTTAGGTGAACGAACTCACAGCAGAGCAGTTTCAAGGAAACGTTTCTCCTGAGTCTTAGACGAAGTTTCCTGCTGTTTAGTACGTATGCCGGCATTAGGCTGGACATACCGGTTTTGGGATTCTGCACAGAAAGGGTTTGCAAACCGCTGAATCCACACGTGAGTTTAACTCTGTCAGTTGAATGCACACATTGACAACCATTCATTTAGATAGCACACTTTTGGTTTTAGAAGCAGATATTTCTCTGTACAGCCTATGGTCCCATTCACTCGGGAATATCCCAACGCAACTCCTAGAAGAAACGTGTTTCTGACTCGCTGAATCTCAACATAGATTCAACTCTCTTAGGTGAACGAACGCACAGCAGAGCAGTTTCAAGGAAACGTTTCTCCTGAGTCTTAGACGAAGTTTCCTGCTGTTTAGTACGTATGCCGGCATTGGGCTGGAAATACCGGTTTTGGGATTCTGCACAGAAATGGTTTGCAAACCGCTGAATCCACACGTGAGTTTAACTCTGTCAGTTGAATGCACACATTGACAACCATTCATTTAGATAGCACACTTTTGGTTTTAGAAGCAGATATTTCTCTGTACAGCCTATGGTCCCATTCACTCGGGAATATCCCAACGCAACTCCTAGAAGAAACGTGTTTCTGACTCGCTGAATCTCAACATAGATTCAACTCTCTTAGGTGAACGAACGCACAGCAGAGCAGTTTCAAGGAAACGTTTCTCCTGAGTCTTAGACGAAGTTTCCTGCTGTTTAGTACGTATGCCGGCATTGGGCTGGAAATACCGGTTTTGGGATTCTGCACAGAAAGGGTTTGCAAACTGCTGAATCCACACGTGAGTTTACCTCTGTCAGTTGAATGCACACATTGACAACCATTCAGTTAGATAGCTCCGTTTTGGTTTTAGAAGCAGATATTTCTCTGTACAGCCTATGGTCCCATTCACTCGGGAATATCCCAACGCAGCTCCAGAAGAAACGTGTTTCTGACTCGCTGAATCTCAACATTGATTCAACTCTCTTAGGTGAACGAACGCACAGCAGAGCAGTTTCAAGGAAACGTTTCTCCTGAGTTTTAGACGAAGTTTCCTGCTGTTTAGTATGGATGCCGGCATTGGGCTGGACATACCGGTTTTGGGATTCTGCACAGAAATGGTTTGCAAACCGCTGAATCCACTCGTGAGTTTAACTCTGTCAGTTGAATGCACACATTGACAACCATTCAGTTAGATAGCTCCGTTTTGGTTTTAGAAGCAGATATTTCTCTGTACAGCCTATGGTCCCATTCACTCGGGAATATCCCAACGCAGCTCCTAGAAGAAACGTGTTTCTGACTCGCTGAATCTCAACATAGTTTCAACTCTCTTAGGTGATCGAACGCACAGCAGAGCAGTTTCAAGGAAACGTTTCTCCTGAGTTTTAGACGAAGTTTCCTGCTGTTTAGTACGGATGCCGGCATTGGGCTGGAAATACCGGTTTTGGGATTCTGCACAGAAAGGGTTTGCAAACCGCTGAATCCACACGTGAGTTTAACTCTGTCAGTTGAATGCACACATTGACAACCATTCAGTTAGATAGCTCCGTTTTGGTTTTAGAAGCAGATATTTCTCTGTACAGCCTATGGTCCCATTCACTCGGGAATATCCCAACGCAGCTCCTAGAAGAAACGTGTTTCTGACTCGCTGAATCTCAACATAGATTCAACTCTCTTAGGTGAACGAACGCACAGCAGAGCAGTTTCAAGGAAACGTTTCTCCTGAGTTTTAGACGAAGTTTCCTGCTGTTTAGTACGGATGCCGGCATTGGGCTGGAAATACCGGTTTTGGGATTCTGCACAGAAAGGGTTTGCAAACCGCTGAATCCACAAGTGAGTTGAACTCTGTCAGTTGAATGCACACATTGACAACCATTCAGTTAGATAGCTCCGTTTTGGTTTTAGAAGCAGATATTTCTCTGTACAGCCTATGGTCCCATTCACTCGGGAATATCCCAACGCAGCTCCTAGAAGAAACGTGTTTCTGACTCGCTGAATCTCAACATAGTTTCAACTCTCTTAGGTGATCGAACGCACAGCAGAGCAGTTTCAAGGAAACGTTTCTCCTGAGTTTTAGACGAAGTTTCCTGCTGTTTAGTACGGATGCCGGCATTGGGCTGGAAATACCGGTTTTGGGATTCTGCACAAAAAGCGTTTGCAAACCGCTGAATCCACACGTGAGTTTAACTCTGTCAGTTGAATGCACACATTGACAACCATTCAGTTAGATAGCTCCGTTTTGGTTTTAGAAGCAGATATTTCTCTGTACAGCCTATGGTCCCATTCACTCGGGAATATCCCAACGCAGCTCCTAGAAGAAACGTGTTTCTGTCTCGCTGAATCTCAACATAGATTCAACTCTCTTAGGTGATCGAACGCACAGCAGAGCAGTTTCAAGGAAACGTTTCTCCTGAGTTTTAGACGAAGTTTCCTGCTGTTTAGTACGGATGCCGGCATTGGGCTGGAAATACCGGTTTTGGGATTCTGCACAGTAAGGGTTTGCAAACCGCTGAATCCACACGTGAGTTTAACTCTGTCAGTTGAATGCACACATTGACAACCATTCAGTTAGATAGCTCCGTTTTGGTTTTAGAAGCAGATATTTCTCTGTACAGCCTATGGTCCCATTCACTCGGGAATATCCCAACGCAGCTCCTAGAAGAAACGTGTTTCTGACTCGCTGAATCTCAACATAGATTCAAATCTCTTAGGTGAACGAACGCACAGCAGAGCAGTTTCAAGGAAACGTTTCTCCTGAGTTTTAGACGAAGTTTCCTGCTCTTTAGTACGTATGCCGGCATTGGGCTGGAAATACCGGTTTTGGGATTCTGCACAGAAAGGGTTTGCAAACCGCTGAATCCACACGTGAGTTTAACTCTGTCAGTTGAATGCACACATTGACAACCATTCAGTTAGATAGCTCCGTTTTGGTTTTAGAAGCAGATACTTCTCTGTACAGCCTATGGTCCCATTCACTCGGGAATATCCCAACGCAGCTCCTAGAAGAAACGTGTTTCTGACTCGCTGAATCTCAACATAGATTCAACTCTCTTAGGTGAACGAACTCACAGAAGAGCAGTTTCAAGGAAACGTTTCTCCTGAGTTTTAGACGAAGTTTCCTGCTGTTTAGTACGGATGCCGGCATTGGGCTGGAAATACCGGTTTTGGGATTCTGCACAGAAAGGGTTTGCAAACCGCTGAATCCACACGTGAGTTTAACTCTGTCAGTTGAATGCACACATTGACAACCATTCAGTTAGATAGCTCCGTTTTGGTTTTAGAAGCAGATATTTCTCTGTACAGCCTATGGTCCCATTCACTCGGGAATATCCCAACGCAGCTCCTAGAAGAAACGTGTTTCTGACTCGCTGAATCTCAACATAGATTCAACTCTCTTAGGTGAACGAACGCACAGCAGAGCAGTTTCAAGGAAACGTTTCTCCTGAGTTTTAGACGAAGTTTCCTGCTGTTTAGTACGGATGCCGGCACTGGGCTGGACATACCGGTTTTGGGATTCTGCACAGAAAGTGTTTGCAAACCGCTGAATCCACACGTGACTTTAACTCTGTCAGTTGAATGCACACATTGACAACCATTCAGTTTGATAGCACACTTTTGGTTTTAGAAGCAGATATTTCTCTGTACAGCCTATGGTCCCATTCACTCGGGAATATCCCAACGCAGCTCCTAGAAGAAACGTGTTTCTGACTCGCTGAATCTCAACATAGATTCAACTCTCTTAGGTGAACGAACGCACAGCAGAGCAGTTTCAAGGAAACGTTTCTCCTGAGTTTTAGACGAAGTTTCCTGCTGTTTACTACGGATGCCGGCATTGGGCTGGAAATACCGGTTTTGGGATTCTGCACAGAAAGGGTTTGCAAACCGCTGAATCCACACGTGAGTTTAACTCTGTCAGTTGAATGCACACATTGACAACCATTCATTTAGATAGCACACTTTTGGTTTTAGAAGCAGATATTTCTCTGTACAGCCTATGGTCCCATTCACTCGGGAATATCCCAACGCAGCTCCTAGAAGAAACGTGTTTCTGACTCGCTGAATCTCAACATAGATTCAACTCTCTTAGGTGAACGAAGGCACAGCAGAGCAGTTTCAAGGAAACGTTTCTCCTGAGTCTTAGACGAAGTTTCCTGCTGTTTAGTACGTATGCCGGCATTGGGCTGGAAATACCGGTTTTGGGATTCTGCACAGAAAGGGTTTGCAAACCGCTGAATCCACACGTGAGTTTACCTCTGTCAGTTGAATGCACACATTGACAACCATTCAGTTAGATAGCTCCGTTTTGGTTTTAGAAGCAGATATTTCTCTGTACAGCCAATGGTCCCATTCACTCGGGAATATCCCAACGCAGCTCCTAGAAGAAACGTGTTTCTGACTCGCTGAATCTCAACATAGATTCAACTCTCTTAGGTGAACGAACGCACAGCAGAGCAGTTTCAAGGAAACGTTTCTCCTGAGTTTTAGACGAAGTTTCCTGCTGTTTAGTACGGATGCCGGCATTGGGCTGGACATACCGGTTTTGGGATTCTGCACAGAAATGGTTTGCAAACCGCTGAATCCACTCGTGAGTTAAACTCTGTCAGTTGAATGCACACATTGACAACCATTCAGTTTGATAGCACACTTTTGGTTTTAGAAGCAGATATTTCTCTGTACAGCCTATGGTCCCATTCACTCGGGAATATCCCAACGCAGCTCCTAGAAGAAACGTGTTTCTGACTCGCTGAATCTCAACATAGATTCAACTCTCTTAGGTGAACGAACGCACAGCAGAGCAGTTTCAAGGAAACGTTTCTCCTGAGTTTTAGACGAAGTTTCCTGCTGTTTAGTACGGATGCCGGCATTGGGCTGGAAATACCGGTTTTGGGATTCTGCACAGAAAGGGTTTGCAAACCGCTGAATCCACACGTGAGTTTATCTCTGTCAGTTGAATGCACACATTGACAACCATTCAGTTTGATAGCACACTTTTGGTTTTAGAAGCAGATATTTCTCTGTACAGCCTATGGTCCCATTCACTCGGGAATATCCCAACGCAGCTCCTAGAGGAAACGTGTTTCTGACTCGCTGAATCTCAACATAGATTCAACTCTCTTAGGTGAACGAACTCACAGCAGAGCAGTTTCAAGGAAACGTTTCTCCTGAGTCTTAGACGAAGTTTCCTGCTGTTTAGTACGTATGCCGGTATTGGGCTGGAAATACCGGTTTTGGGATTCTGCACAGAAAGGGTTTGCAAACCGCTGAATCCACACGTGAGTTTAACTCTGTCAGTTGAATGCACACATTGACAACCATTCAGTTAGATAGCTCCGTTTTGGTTTTAGAAGCAGATATTTCTCTGTACAGCCTATGGTCCCATTCACTCGGGAATATCCCAACGCAGCTCCTAGAAGAAACGTGTTTCTGACTCGCTGAATCTCAACATAGATTCAACTCTCTTAGGTGAACGAACGCACAGCAGAGCAGTTTCAAGGAAACGTTTCTCCTGAGTTTTAGACGAAGTTTCCTGCTGTTTAGTACGTATGCCGGCATTGGGCTGGAAATACCGGTTTTGGGATTCTGCACAGAAAGGGTTTGCAAACCGCTGAATCCACACGTGAGTTTAACTCTGTCAGTTGAATGCACACATTGACAACCATTCAGTTAGATAGCTCCGTTTTGGTATTAGAAGCAGATATTTCTCTGTACAGCCTATGGTCCCATTCACTCGGGAATATCACAACGCAGCTCCTAGCATAAACGTGTTTCTGACTCGCTGAATCTCAGCATAGTTTCAACTCTCTTAGGTGAACGAACGCGCAGCAGAGCAGTTTCAAGGAAACATTTCTCCTGAGTTTTATACGAAGTTTCCTGCTGTTTACTACGGATGCCGGCATTGGACTGGAAATACCGGTTTTGGGATTCTGCACAGAAAGGGTTTGCAAACCGCTGAATCCACACGTGAGTTTAACTCTGTCAGTTGAATGCACACATTGACAACCATTCAGTTAGATAGCTCCGTTTTGGTTTTAGAAGCAGATATTTCTCTGTACAGCCTATGGTCCCATTCACTCGGGAATATCCCAACGCAGCTCCTAGAAGAAACGTGTTTCTGACTCGCTGAATCTCAACATAGATTCAACTCTCTTAGGTGAACGAACGCACAGCAGAGCAGTTTCAAGGAAACGTTTCTCCTGATTCTTAGACGAAGTTTCCTGCTGTTTAGTACGTATGCCGGCATTGGGCTGGAAATACCGGTTTTGGGATTCTGCACAGAAAGGGTTTGCAAACCGCTGAATCCACACGTGAGTTTAACTCTGTCAGTTGAATGCACACATTGACAACCATTCAGTTAGATAGCTCCGTTTTGGTTTTAGAAGCAGATATTTCTCTGTACAGCCTATGGTCCCATTCACTCGGGAATATCCCAACGCAACTCCTAGAAGAAACGTGTTTCTGACTCGCTGAATCTCAACATAGATTCAACTCTCTTAGGTGAACGAACACACAGCAGAGCAGTTTCAAGGAAACGTTTCTCCTGAGTTTTAGACGAAGTTTCCTGCTGTTTAGTACGTATGCCGGCATTGGGCTGGACATACCGGTTTTGGGATTCTGCACAGAAATGGTTTGCAAACCGCTGAATCCACACGTGAGTTTAACTCTGTCAGTTGAATGCACACATTGACAACCATTCAGTTAGATACCACCCTTTTGGTTGTAGGAGCAGATATTTCTCTGTACAGCCTATGGTCCCATTCACTCGGGAATATCCCAACGCAGTTCCTAGAAGAAACGTGTTTCTGACTCGCTGAATCTCAACATAGATTCCACTCTCTTAGGTGAACGAACGCACAGCAGAGCAGTTTCAAGGAAACGTTTCTCCTGAGTTTTAGACGAAGTTTCCTGCTGTTTACTACGGATGCCGGCATTGGACTGGAAATACCGGTTTTGGGATTCTGCACAGAAAGGGTTTGCAAACCGCTGAATCCACACGTGAGTTTAACTCTGTCAGTTGAATGCACACATTGACAACCATTCAGTTTGATAGCACACTTTTGGTTTTAGAAGCAGATATTTCTCTGTACAGCCTATGGTCCCATTCACTCGGGAATATCCCAACGCAGCTCCTAGAAGAAATGTGTTTCTGACTCGCTGAATCTCAACATAGATTCAACTCTCTTAGGTGAACGAACGCACAGCAGAGCAGTTTCAAGGAAACGTTTCTCCTGAGTCTTAGACGAAGTTTCCTGCTGTTTAGTACGTATGCCGGCATTGGGCTGGAAATACCGGTTTTGGGATTCTGCACAGAAAGGGTTTGCAAACCGCTGAATCCACACGTGAGTTTAACTCTGTCAGTTGAATGCACACATTGACAACCATTCAGTTAGATAGCTCCCTTTTGGTTTTAGAAGCAGATATTTCTCTGTACAGACTATGGTCCCATTCACTCGGGAATATCCCAACGCAGCTCCTAGAAGAAACGTGTTTCTGACTCGCTGAATCTCAACATAGATTCAACTCTCTTAGGTGAACGAACGCACAGCAGAGCAGTTTCAAGGAAACGTTTCTCCTCAGTTTTAGACGAAGTTTCCTGCTGTTTACTACGGATGCCGGCATTGGACTGGAAATACCGGTTTTGGGATTCTGCACAGAAAGGGTTTGCAAACCGCTGAATCCACACGTGAGTTTAACTCTGTCAGTTGAATGCACACATTGACAACCATTCAGTTAGATAGCTCCGTTTTGGTTTTAGAAGCAGATATTTCTCTGTACAGCCTATGGTCCCATTCACTCGGGAATATCCCAACGCAGCTCCTAGAAGAAACGTGTTTCTGACTCGCTGAATCTCAACATAGATTCAACTCTCTTAGGTGAACGAACGCACAGCAGAGCAGTTTCAAGGAAACGTTTCTCCTGAGTTTTACACGAAGTTTCCTGCTGTTTACTACGGATGCCGGCATTGGGCTGGAAATACCGGTTTTGGGATTCTGCACAGAAAGGGTTTGCAAACCGCTGAATCCACACGTGAGTTTAACTCTGTCAGTTGAATGCACACATTGACAACCATTCAGTTAGATAGCTCCGTTTTGGTTTTAGAAGCAGATATTTCTCTGTACAGCCTATGGTCCCATTCACTCGGGAATATCCCAATGCAGCTCCTAGAAGAAACGTGTTTCTGACTCGCTGAATCTCAACATAGATTCAACTCTCTTAGGTGAACGAACGCACAGCAGAGCAGTTTCAAGGAAACGTTTCTCCTGAGTTTTAGACGAAGTTTCCTGCTGTTTAGTACGTATGCCGGCATTGGCCTGGAAATACCGGTTTTGGGATTCTGCATAGAAAGTGTTTGCAAACCGCTGAATCCACACGTGATGTTAACTCTGTCAGTTGAATGCACACATTGACAACCATTCAGTTTGATAGCACACTTTTGGTTTTAGAAGCAGATATTTCTCTGTACAGCCTATGGTCCCATTCACTCGGGAATATCCCAACGCAGCTCCTAGAAGAAACGTGTTTCTGACTCGCTGAATCTCAACATAGATTCCACTCTCTTAGGTGAACGAACGCACAGCAGAGCAGTTTCAAGGAAACGTTTCTCCTGAGTTTTAGATGAAGTTTCCTGCTGTTTAGTACGGATGCCGGCATTGGGCTGGAAATACCAGTTTTGGGATTCTGCACAGAAAGGGTTTGCAAACCGCTGAATCCACACGTGAGTTTATCTCTGTCAGTTGAATGCACACATTGACAACCATTCAGTTTGATAGCACACTTTTGGTTTTAGAAGCAGATATTTCTCTGTACAGCCTATGGTCCCATTCACTCGGGAATATCCCAACGCAGCTCCTAGAAGAAACGTGTTTCTGACTCGCTGAATCTCAACATAGATTCAACTCTCTTAGGTGAACGGACGCACAGCAGAGCAGTTTCAAGGAAACGTTTCTCCTGAGTTTTAGACGAAGTTTCCTGCTGTTTAGTACGTATGCCGGCATTGGGCTGGAAATACCGGTTTTGGGATTCTGCACAGAAAGGGTTTGCAAACCGCTGAATCCACACGTGAGTTTAACTCTGTCAGTTGAATGCACACATTGACAACCATTCAGTTTGATAGCACACTTTTGGTATTAGAAGCAGATATTTCTCTGTACAGCCTATAGTCCCATTCACTCGGGAATATCCCAACGCAGCTCCTAGAAGAAACGTGTTTCTGACTCGCTGAATCTCAACATAGATTCAACTCTCTTAGGTGAACGGACGCACAGCAGAGCAGTTTCAAGGAAACGTTTCTCCTGAGTTTTAGACGAAGTTTTCTGCTGTTTAGTACGTATGCCGGCATTGGGCTGGAAATACCGGTTTTGGGATTCTGCACAGAAAGGGTTTGCAAACCGCTGAATCCACACGTGAGTTTAACTCTGTCAGTTGAATGCACACATTGACAACCATTCAGTTTGATAGCACACTTTTGGTTTTAGAAGCAGATATTTCTCTGTACAGCCTATGGTCCCATTCACTCGGGAATATCCCAACGCAGCTCCTAGAAGAAACGTGTTTCTGACTCGCTGAATCTCAACATAGATTCAACTCTCTTAGGTGAACGGACGCACAGCAGAGCAGTTTCAAGGAAACGTTTCTCCTGAGTTTTAGACGAAGTTTCCTGCTGTTTAGTACGTATGCCGGCATTGGGCTGGAAATACCGGTTGTGGGATTCTGCACAGAAAGGGTTTGCAAACCGCTGAATCCACACGTGAGTTTAACTCTGTCAGTTGAATGCACACATTGACAACCATTCAGTTAGATAGCTCCGTTTTGGATTTAGAAGCAGATATTTCTCTGTACAGCCTATGGTCCCATTCACTCGGGAATATCCCAACGCAGCTCCTAGAAGAAACGTGTTTCTGACTCGCTGAATCTCAACATAGATTCAACTCTCTTAGGTGAACGAACGCACAGCAGAGCAGTTTCAAGGAAACGTTTCTCCTGAGTTTTAGACGAAGTTTCCTGCTGTTTAGTACGTATGCCGGCATTGGGCTGGAAATACCGGTTTTGGGATTCTGCACAGAAAGGTTTTGCAAACCGCTGAATCCACACGTGAGTTTAACTCTGTCAGGTGAATGCACACATTGACAACCATTCAGTTAGATAGCTCCGTTTTGGTTTTAGAAGCAGATATTTCTCTGTACAGCCTATGGTCCCATTCACTCGGGAATATCCCAACGCAGCTCCTAGAAGAAACGTGTTTCTGACTCGCTGAGTCTCAACATAGATTCAACTCTCTTAGGTGAACGAAGGCACAGCAGAGCAGTTTCAAGGAAACGTTTCTCCTGAGTTTTAGACGAAGTTTCCTGCTGTTTAGTACGTATGCCGGCATTGGGCTGGAAATACCGGTTTTGGGATTCTGCACAGAAAGGGTTTGCAAACCGCTGAATCCACACGTGAGTTTAACTCTGTCAGTTGAATGCACACATTGACAACCATTCAGTTTGATAGCACACTTTTGGTTTTAGAAGCAGATATTTCTCTGTACAGCCTATGGTCCCATTCACTCGGGAATATCCCAACGCAGGTCCTAGAAGAAACGTGTTTCTGACTCGCTGAATCTCAACATAGATTCAACTCTCTTAGGTGAACGAATGCACAGCAGAGCAGTTTCAAGGAAACGTTTCTCCTGAGTCTTAGACGAAGTTTCCTGCTGTTTAGTACGGATGCCGGCATTGGGCTGGAAATACCGGTTTTGGGATTCTGCACAGAAAGGGTTTGCAAACCGCTGAATCCACACGTGAGTTTAACTCTGTCAGTTGAATGCACACATTGACAACCATTCAGTTAGATAGCTCCGTTTTGGTTTTAGAAGCAGATATTTCTCTGTACAGCCTATGGTCCCATTCACTCGGGAATATCCCAACGCAGCTCCTAGAAGAAACGTGTTTCTGACTCGCTGAATCTCAACATAGATTCAACTCTCTTAGGTGAACGAACGCACAGCAGAGCAGTTTCAAAGAAACGTTTCTCCTGAGTTTTAGACGAAGTTTCCTGCTGTTTAGTACGGATGCCGGCATTGGGCTGAACATACCGGTTTTGGGATTCTGCACAGAAATGGTTTGCAAACCGCTGAATCCACACGTGAGTTTAACTCTGTCAGTTGAATGCACACATTGACAACCATTCAGTTAGATAGCTCCGTTTTGGTTTTAGAAGCAGATATTTCTCTGTACAGCCTATGGTCCCATTCACTCGGGAATATCCAAACGCAGCTCCTAGAAGAAACGTGTTTCTGACTCGCTGAATCTCAACATAAATTCAACTCTCTTAGGTGAACGAACGCACAGCAGAGCAGTTTCAAGGAAACGTTTCTCCTGAGTTTTAGACGAAGTTTCCTACTGTTTCGTACGGATGCCGGCATTGGGCTGGACATACCGGTTTGGGATTCTGCACAGAAATGGTTTGCAAAGCGCTGAATACACACGTGAGTTGAACTCTGTCAGTTGAATGCACACATTGACAACCATTCAGTTAGATAGCTCCATTTTGGTATTAGAAGCAGATATTTCTCTGTACAGCCTATGGTCCCATTCACTCGGGAATATCCCAACGCAGCTCCTAGCATAAACGTGTTTCTGACTCGCTGAATCTCAGCATAGTTTCAACTCTCTTAGGTGAAGGAACGCGCAGCAGAGCAGTTTCAAGGAAACATTTCTCCTGAGTTTTAGACGAAGTTTCCTGCTGTTTAGTACGGTGCCGGCATTGAGCTGGAATTACCGGTTTTGGCATTCTGCACAGAAAGGGTTTGTAAACCGCTGTATCCAAACGTGAGTTTAACTCTGTCAGTTGAATGCACACATTGACAACCATTCAGTTAGATACCACCCTTTTGGTTGTAGGAGCAGATATTCCTCTGTACAGCCTATGGTCCCATTCACTCGGGAATATCCCAACGCAGCTCCTAGAAGAAACGTGTTTCTGACTCGCTGAATCTCAACATAGATTCAACTCTCTTAGGTGAACGAACGCACAGCAGAGCAGTTTCAAGGAAACGTTTCTCCTGAGTTTTAGACGAAGTTTCCTGCTGTTTACTACGGATGCCGGCATTGGACTGGAAATACCGGTTTTGGGATTCTGCACAGAAAGGGTTTGCAAACCGCTGAATCCACACGTGAGTTTAACTCTGTCAGTTGAATGCACACATTGACAACCATTCAGTTAGATAGCTCCGTTTTGGTTTTAGAAGCAGATATTTCTCTGTACAGCCTATGGTCCCATTCACTCGGGAATATCCCAACGCAGCTCCTAGAAGAAACGTGTTTCTGACTCGCTGAATCTCAACATAGATTCAACTCTCTTAGGTGAACGAACGCACAGCAGAGCAGTTTCAAGGAAACGTTTCTCCTGAGTTTTAGACGAAGTTTCCTGCTGTTTAGTACGGATGCCGGCATTGGGCTGGAAATACCGGTTTTGGGATTCTGCACAGAAAGGGTTTGCAAACCGCTGAATCCACACGTGAGTTTAACTCTGTCAGTTGAATGCACACATTGACAACCATTCAGTTAGATAGCTCCGTTTTGGTTTTAGAAGCAGATATTTCTCTGTACAGCCTATGGTCCCATTCACTCGGGAATATCCCAACGCAGCTCCTAGAAGAAACGTGTTTCTGACTCGCTGAATCTCAACATAGATTCAAATCTCTTAGGTGAACGAACGCACAGCAGAGCAGTTTCAAGGAAACGTTTCTCCTGAGTTTTAGACGAAGTTTCCTGCTCTTTATTACGTATGCCGGCATTGGGCTGGACATACCGGTTTTGGGATTCTGCACAGAAAGGGTTTGCAAACCGCTGAATCCACACGTGAGTTTAACTCTGTCAGTTGAATGCACACATTGACAACCATTCAGTTAGATAGCTCCGTTTTGGTTTTAGAAGCAGATATTTCTCTGTACAGCCTATGGTCCCATTCACTCGGGAATATCCCAACGCAGCTCCTAGAAGAAACGTGTTTCTGACTCGCTGAATCTCAACATAGATTCAACTCTCTTAGGTGAACGAACGCACAGCAGAGCAGTTTCAAGGAAACGTTTCTCCTGAGTTTTAGACGAAGTTTCCTCCTGTTTAGTACGGATGCTGGCATTGGGCTGGAAATACCGGTTTTGGGATTCTGCACAGAAAGTGTTTGCAAACCGCTGAATCCACACGTGAGTTTACCTCTGTCAGTTGAATGCACACATTGACCACCATTCAGTTTGATAGCACACTTTTGGTTTTAGAAGCAGATATTTCTCTGTACAGCCTATGGTCCCATTCACTCGGGAATATCCCAACGCAGCTCCTAGAAGAAACGTGTTTCTGACTCGCTGAATCTCAACATAGATTCAACTCTCTTAGGTGACCGAACGGACAGCAGAGCAGTTTCAAGGAAACGTTTCTCCTGAGTTTTAGACGAAGTTTCCTGCTGTTTAGTATGGATGCCGACATTGGGCTGGAAATACCCGTTTTGGGATTCTGCACAGAAAGGGTTTGCAAACCGCTGAATCCACACGTGAGTTTAACTCTGTCAGTTGAATGCACACATTGACAACCATTCATTTAGATAGCACACTTTTGGTTTTAGAAGCAGATATTTCTCTGTACAGCCTATGGTCCCATTCACTCGGGAATATCCCAACGCAACTCCTAGAAGAAACGTGTTTCTGACTCGCTGAATCTCAACATAGATTCAACTCTCTTAGGTGAACGAACGCACAGCAGAGCAGTTTCAAGGAAACGTTTCTCCTGAGTTTTAGACGAAGTTTCCTGCTGTTTACTACGGATGCCGGCATTGGACTGGAAATACCGGTTTTGGGATTCTGCACAGAAAGGGTTTGCAAACCGCTGAATCCACACGTGAGTTTAACTCTGTCAGTTGAATGCACACATTGACAACCATTCAGTTAGATAGCTCCGTTTTGGTTTTAGAAGCAGATATTTCTCTGTACAGCCAATGGTCCCATTCACTCGGGAATATCCCAACGCAGCTCCTAGAAGAAACGTGTTTCTGACTCGCTGAGTCTCAACATAGATTCAACTCTCTTAGGTGAACGAAGGCACAGCAGAGAAGTTTCAAGGAAACGTTTCTCCTGAGTTTTAGACGAAGTTTCCTGCTGTTTAGTACGTATGCCGGCATTGGGCTGGAAATACCGGTTTTGGGATTCTGCACAGAAAGGGTTTGCAAACCGCTGAATCCACACGTGAGTTTAACTCTGTCAGTTGAATGCACACATTGACAACCATTCAGTTTGATAGCACACTTTTGGTTTTAGAAGCAGATATTTCTCTGTACAGCCTATGGTCCCATTCACTCGGGAATATCCCAACGCAGGTCCTAGAAGAAACGTGTTTCTGACTCGCTGAATCTCAACATAGATTCAACTCTCTTAGGTGAACGAATGCACAGCAGAGCAGTTTCAAGGAAACGTTTCTCCTGAGTCTTAGACGAAGTTTCCTGCTGTTTAGTACGTATGCCGGCATTGGGCTGGAAATACCGCTTTTGGGATTCTTCACAGAAAGGGTTTGCAAACCGCTGAATCCACACGTGAGTTTAACTCTGTCAGTTGAATGCACACATTGACAACCATTCAGTTAGATAGCTCCGTTTTGGTTTTAGAAGCAGATATTTCTCTGTACAGCCTATGGTCCCATTCACTCGGGAATATCCCAACGCAGCTCCTAGAAGAAACGTGTTTCTGACTCGCTGAATCTCAACATAGATTCAACTCTCTTAGGTGAACGAACGTACAGCAGAGCAGTTCAAAGAAACGTTTCTCCTGAGTTTTAGACGAAGTTTCCTGCTGTTTAGTACGGATGCCGGCATTGGGCTGGACATACCGGTTTTGGGATTTTGCACAGAAATGGTTTGCAAACCGCTGAATCCACATGTGAGTTTAACTCTGTCAGTTGAATGCACACATTGACAACCATTCAGTTAGATAGCTCCGTTTTGGTTTTAGAAGCAGATATTTCTCTGTACAGCCTATGGTCCCATTCACTCGGGAATATCCAAACGCAGCTCCTAGAAGAAACGGGTTTCTGACTCGCTGAATCTCAACATAAATTCAACTCTCTTAGGTGAACGAACGCACAGCAGAGCAGTTTCAAGGAAACGTTTCTCCTGAGTTTTAGACGAAGTTTCCTGCTGTTTCGTACGGATGCCGGCATTGGGCTGGACATACCGGTTTGGGATTCTGCACAGAAATGGTTTGCAAAGCGCTGAATACACACGTGAGTTTAACTCTGTCAGTTGAATGCACACATTGACAACCATTCTGTTAGATAGCTCCGTTTTGGTATTAGAAGCAGATATTTCTCTGTACAGCCTATGGTCCCATTCACTCGGGAATATCCCAACGCAGCTCCTAGCATAAACGTGTTTCTGACTCGCTGAATCTCAGCATAGTTTCAACTCTCTTAGGTGAAGGAACGCGCAGCAGAGCAGTTTCAAGGAAACATTTCTCCTGAGTTTTAGACGAAGTTTCCTGCTGTTTAGTACGGTGCCGGCATTGAGCTGGAATTACCGGTTTTGGCATTCTGCACAGAAAGGGTTTGTAAACCGCTGTATCCAAACGTGAGTTTAACTCTGTCAGTTGAATGCACACATTGACAACCATTCAGTTAGATACCACCCTTTTGGTTTTAGGAGCAGATATTCCTCTGTACAGCCTATGGTCCCATTCACTCGGGAATATCCCAACGCAGCTCCTAGAAGAAACGTGTTTCTGACTCGCTGAATCTCAACATAGATTCAACTCTCTTAGGTGAACGAACGCACAGCAGAGCAGTTTCAAGGAAACGTTTCTCCTGAGTTTTAGACGAAGTTTCCTGCTGTTTACTACGGATGCCGGCATTGGACTGGAAATACCGGTTTTGGGATTCTGCACAGAAAGGGTTTGCAAACCGCTGAATCCACACGTGAGTTTAACTCTGTCAGTTGAATGCACACATTGACAACCATTCAGTTAGATAGCTCCGTTTTGGTTTTAGAAGCAGATATTTCTCTGTACAGCCTATGGTCCCATTCACTCGGGAATATCCCAACGCAGCTCCTAGAAGAAACGTGTTTCTGACTCGCTGAATCTCAACATAGATTCAACTCTCTTAGGTGAACGAACGCACAGCAGAGCAGTTTCAAGGAAACGTTTCTCCTGAGTTTTAGACGAAGTTTCCTGCTGTTTAGTACGGATGCCGGCATTGGGCTGGACATACCGGTTTTGGGATTCTGCACAGAAAGGGTTTGCAAACCGCTGAATCCACACGTGAGTTTAACTCTGTCAGTTGAATGCACACATTGACAACCATTCAGTTTGATAGCACACTTTTGGTTTTAGAAGCAGATATTTCTCTGTACAGCCTATGGTCCCATTCACTCGGGAATATCCCAACGCAGGTCCTAGAAGAAACGTGTTTCTGACTCGCTGAATCTCAACATAGATTCAACTCTCTTAGGTGAACGAATGCACAGCAGAGCAGTTTCAAGGAAACGTTTCTCCTGAGTCTTAGACGAAGTTTCCTGCTGTTTAGTACGTATGCCGGCATTGGGCTGGAAATACCGCTTTTGGGATTCTTCACAGAAAGGGTTTGCAAACCGCTGAATCCACACGTGAGTTTAACTCTGTCAGTTGAATGCACACATTGACAACCATTCAGTTAGATAGCTCCGTTTTGGTTTTAGAAGCAGATATTTCTCTGTACAGCCTATGGTCCCATTCACTCGGGAATATCCCAACGCAGCTCCTAGAAGAAACGTGTTTCTGACTCGCTGAATCTCAACATAGATTCAACTCTCTTAGGTGAACGAACGCACAGCAGAGCAGTTTCAAAGAAACGTTTCTCCTGAGTTTTAGACGAAGTTTCCTGCTGTTTAGTACGGATGCCGGCATTGGGCTGAACATACCGGTTTTGGGATTCTGCACAGAAATGGTTTGCAAACCGCTGAATCCACACGTGAGTTTAACTCTGTCAGTTGAATGCACACATTGACAACCATTCAGTTAGATAGCTCCGTTTTGGTTTTAGAAGCAGATATTTCTCTGTACAGCCTATGGTCCCATTCACTCGGGAATATCCAAACGCAGCTCCTAGAAGAAACGTGTTTCTGACTCGCTGAATCTCAACATAAATTCAACTCTCTTAGGTGAACGAACGCACAGCAGAGCAGTTTCAAGGAAACGTTTCTCCTGAGTTTTAGACGAAGTTTCCTACTGTTTCGTACGGATGCCGGCATTGGGCTGGACATACCGGTTTGGGATTCTGCACAGAAATGGTTTGCAAAGCGCTGAATACACACGTGAGTTGAACTCTGTCAGTTGAATGCACACATTGACAACCATTCAGTTAGATAGCTCCGTTTTGGTATTAGAAGCAGATATTTCTCTGTACAGCCTATGGTCCCATTCACTCGGGAATATCCCAACGCAGCTCCTAGCATAAACGTGTTTCTGACTCGCTGAATCTCAGCATAGTTTCAACTCTCTTAGGTGAAGGAACGCGCAGCAGAGCAGTTTCAAGGAAACATTTCTCCTGAGTTTTAGACGAAGTTTCCTGCTGTTTAGTACGGTGCCGGCATTGAGCTGGAATTACCGGTTTTGGCATTCTGCACAGAAAGGGTTTGTAAACCGCTGTATCCAAACGTGAGTTTAACTCTGTCAGTTGAATGCACACATTGACAACCATTCAGTTAGATACCACCCTTTTGGTTGTAGGAGCAGATATTCCTCTGTACAGCCTATGGTCCCATTCACTCGGGAATATCCCAACGCAGCTCCTAGAAGAAACGTGTTTCTGACTCGCTGAATCTCAACATAGATTCAACTCTCTTAGGTGAACGAACGCACAGCAGAGCAGTTTCAAGGAAACGTTTCTCCTGAGTTTTAGACGAAGTTTCCTGCTGTTTACTACGGATGCCGGCATTGGACTGGAAATACCGGTTTTGGGATTCTGCACAGAAAGGGTTTGCAAACCGCTGAATCCACACGTGAGTTTAACTCTGTCAGTTGAATGCACACATTGACAACCATTCAGTTAGATAGCTCCGTTTTGGTTTTAGAAGCAGATATTTCTCTGTACAGCCTATGGTCCCATTCACTCGGGAATATCCCAACGCAGCTCCTAGAAGAAACGTGTTTCTGACTCGCTGAATCTCAACATAGATTCAAATCTCTTAGGTGAACGAACGCACAGCAGAGCAGTTTCAAGGAAACGTTTCTCCTGAGTTTTAGACGAAGTTTCCTGCTGTTTAGTACGGATGCCGGCATTGGGCTGGACATACCGGTTTTGGGATTCTGCACAGAAAGGGTTTGCAAACCGCTGAATCCACACGTGAGTTTAACTCTGTCAGTTGAATGCACACATTGACAACCATTCAGTTTGATAGCACACTTTTGGTTTTAGAAGCAGATATTTCTCTGTACAGCCTATGGTCCCATTCACTCGGGAATATCCCAACGCACCTCCTAGAAGAAACGTGTTTCTGACTCGCTGAATCTCAACATAGATTCAACTCTCTTAGGTGAACGAACGCACAGCAGAGCAGTTTCAAGGAAACGTTTCTCCTGAGTTTTAGACGAAGTTTCCTGCTGTTTAGTACGGATGCCGGCATTGGGCTGGAAATACCGGTTTTGGGATTCTGCACAGCAAGGGTTTGCAAACCGCTGAATCCACACGTGAGTTTAACTCTGTCAGTTGAATGCACACATTGACAACCATTCAGTTAGATAGCTCCGTTTTGGTTTTAGAAGCAGATATTTCTCTGTACAGCCTATGGTCCCATTCACTCGGGAATATCCCAACGCAGCTCCTAGAAGAAACGTGTTTCTGACTCGCTGAATCTCAACATAGATTCAACTCTCTTAGGTGAACGAACGCACAGCAGAGCAGTTTCAAGGAAACGTTTCTCCTGAGTTTTAGACGAAGTTTCCTGCTGTTTAGTACGGATGCCGGCATTGGGCTGGAAATACCGGTTTTGGGATTCTGCACAGAAAGGGTTTGCAAACCGCTGAATCCACACGTGAGTTTAACTCTGTCAGTTGAATGCACACATTGACAACCATTCAGTTAGATAGCTCCGTTTTGGTTTTAGAAGCAGATATTTCTCTGTACAGCCTATGGTCCCATTCACTCGGGAATATCCCAACGCAGCTCCTAGAAGAAACGTGTTTCTGACTCGCTGAATCTCAACATAGATTCAAATCTCTTAGGTGAACGAACGCACAGCAGAGCAGTTTCAAGGAAACGTTTCTCCTGAGTTTTAGACGAAGTTTCCTGCTCTTTATTACGTATGCCGGCATTGGGCTGGACATACCGGTTTTGGGATTCTGCACAGAAAGGGTTTGCAAACCGCTGAATCCACACGTGAGTTTAACTCTGTCAGTTGAATGCACACATTGACAACCATTCAGTTAGATAGCTCCGTTTTGGTTTTAGAAGCAGATATTTCTCTGTACAGCCTATGGTCCCATTCACTCGGGAATATCCCAACGCAGCTCCTAGAAGAAACGTGTTTCTGACTCGCTGAATCTCAACATAGATTCAACTCTCTTAGGTGAACGAACGCACAGCAGAGCAGTTTCAAGGAAACGTTTCTCCTGAGTTTTAGACGAAGTTTCCTCCTGTTTAGTACGGATGCTGGCATTGGGCTGGAAATACCGGTTTTGGGATTCTGCACAGAAAGTGTTTGCAAACCGCTGAATCCACACGTGAGTTTACCTCTGTCAGTTGAATGCACACATTGACAACCATTCAGTTTGATAGCACACTTTTGGTTTTAGAAGCAGATATTTCTCTGTACAGCCTATGGTCCCATTCACTCGGGAATATCCCAACGCAGCTCCTAGAAGAAACGTGTTTCTGACTCGCTGAATCTCAACATAGATTCAACTCTCTTAGGTGAACGAACGGACAGCAGAGCAGTTTCAAGGAAACGTTTCTCCTGAGTTTTAGACGAAGTTTCCTGCTGTTTAGTATGGATGCCGACATTGGGCTGGAAATACCGGTTTTGGGATTCTGCACAGAAAGGGTTTGCAAACCGCTGAATCCACACGTGAGTTTAACTCTGTCAGTTGAATGCACACATTGACAACCATTCATTTAGATAGCACACTTTTGGTTTTAGAAGCAGATATTTCTCTGTACAGCCTATGGTCCCATTCACTCGGGAATATCCCAACGCAACTCCTAGAAGAAACGTGTTTCTGACTCGCTGAATCTCAACATAGATTCAACTCTCTTAGGTGAACGAACGCACAGCAGAGCAGTTTCAAGGAAACGTTTCTCCTGAGTTTTAGACGAAGTTTCCTGCTGTTTACTACGGATGCCGGCATTGGACTGGAAATACCGGTTTTGGGATTCTGCACAGAAAGGGTTTGCAAACCGCTGAATCCACACGTGAGTTTAACTCTGTCAGTTGAATGCACACATTGACAACCATTCAGTTAGATAGCTCCGTTTTGGTTTTAGAAGCAGATATTTCTCTGTACAGCCAATGGTCCCATTCACTCGGGAATATCCCAACGCAGCTCCTAGAAGAAACGTGTTTCTGACTCGCTGAGTCTCAACATAGATTCAACTCTCTTAGGTGAACGAAGGCACAGCAGAGAAGTTTCAAGGAAACGTTTCTCCTGAGTTTTAGACGAAGTTTCCTGCTGTTTAGTACGTATGCCGGCATTGGGCTGGAAATACCGGTTTTGGGATTCTGCACAGAAAGGGTTTGCAAACCGCTGAATCCACACGTGAGTTTAACTCTGTCAGTTGAATGCACACATTGACAACCATTCAGTTTGATAGCACACTTTTGGTTTTAGAAGCAGATATTTCTCTGTACAGCCTATGGTCCCATTCACTCGGGAATATCCCAACGCAGCTCCTAGAAGAAACGTGTTTCTGACTCGCTGAATCTCAACATAGATTCAACTCTCTTAGGTGAACGAATGCACAGCAGAGCAGTTTCAAGGAAACGTTTCTCCTGAGTCTTAGACGAAGTTTCCTGCTGTTTAGTACGTATGCCGGCATTGGGCTGGAAATACCGCTTTTGGGATTCTTCACAGAAAGGGTTTGCAAACCGCTGAATCCACACGTGAGTTTAACTCTGTCAGTTGAATGCACACATTGACAACCATTCAGTTAGATAGCTCCGTTTTGGTTTTAGAAGCAGATATTTCTCTGTACAGCCTATGGTCCCATTCACTCGGGAATATCCCAACGCAGCTCCTAGAAGAAACGTGTTTCTGACTCGCTGAATCTCAACATAGATTCAACTCTCTTAGGTGAACGAACGTACAGCAGAGCAGTTCAAAGAAACGTTTCTCCTGAGTTTTAGACGAAGTTTCCTGCTGTTTAGTACGGATGCCGGCATTGGGCTGGACATACCGGTTTTGGGATTCTGCACAGAAATGGTTTGCAAACCGCTGAATCCACATGTGAGTTTAACTCTGTCAGTTGAATGCACACATTGACAACCATTCAGTTAGATAGCTCCGTTTTGGTTTTAGAAGCAGATATTTCTCTGTACAGCCTATGGTCCCATTCACTCGGGAATATCCAAACGCAGCTCCTAGAAGAAACGTGTTTCTGACTCGCTGAATCTCAACATAAATTCAACTCTCTTAGGTGAACGAACGCACAGCAGAGCAGTTTCAAGGAAACGTTTCTCCTGAGTTTTAGACGAAGTTTCCTGCTGTTTCGTACGGATGCCGGCATTGGGCTGGACATACCGGTTTGGGATTCTGCACAGAAATGGTTTGCAAAGCGCTGAATACACACGTGAGTTTAACTCTGTCAGTTGAATGCACACATTGACAACCATTCTGTTAGATAGCTCCGTTTTGGTATTAGAAGCAGATATTTCTCTGTACAGCCTATGGTCCCATTCACTCGGGAATATCCCAACGCAGCTCCTAGAAGAAACGTGTTTCTGACTCGCTGAATCTCAGCATAGTTTCAACTCTCTTAGGTGAAGGAACGCGCAGCAGAGCAGTTTCAAGGAAACATTTCTCCTGAGTTTTAGACGAAGTTTCCTGCTGTTTAGTACGGTGCCGGCATTGAGCTGGAATTACCGGTTTTGGCATTCTGCACAGAAAGGGTTTGTAAACCGCTGTATCCAAACGTGAGTTTAACTCTGTCAGTTGAATGCACACATTGACAACCATTCAGTTAGATACCACCCTTTTGGTTTTAGGAGCAGATATTCCTCTGTACAGCCTATGGTCCCATTCACTCGGGAATATCCCAACGCAGCTCCTAGAAGAAACGTGTTTCTGACTCGCTGAATCTCAACATAGATTCAACTCTCTTAGGTGAACGAACGCACAGCAGAGCAGTTTCAAGGAAACGTTTCTCCTGAGTTTTAGACGAAGTTTCCTGCTGTTTACTACGGATGCCGGCATTGGACTGGAAATACCGGTTTTGGGATTCTGCACAGAAAGGGTTTGCAAACCGCTGAATCCACACGTGAGTTTAACTCTGTCAGTTGAATGCACACATTGACAACCATTCAGTTAGATAGCTCCGTTTTGGTTTTAGAAGCAGATATTTCTCTGTACAGCCTATGGTCCCATTCACTCGGGAATATCCCAACGCAGCTCCTAGAAGAAACGTGTTTCTGACTCGCTGAATCTCAACATAGATTCAACTCTCTTAGGTGAACGAACGCACAGCAGAGCAGTTTCAAGGAAACGTTTCTCCTGAGTTTTAGACGAAGTTTCCTGCTGTTTAGTACGGATGCCGGCATTGGGCTGGACATACCGGTTTTGGGATTCTGCACAGAAAGGGTTTGCAAACCGCTGAATCCACACGTGAGTTTAACTCTGTCAGTTGAATGCACACATTGACAACCATTCAGTTTGATAGCACACTTTTGGTTTTAGAAGCAGATATTTCTCTGTACAGCCTATGGTCCCATTCACTCGGGAATATCCCAACGCACCTCCTAGAAGAAACGTGTTTCTGACTCGCTGAATCTCAACATAGATTCAACTCTCTTAGGTGAACGAACGCACAGCAGAGCAGTTTCAAGGAAACGTTTCTCCTGAGTTTTAGACGAAGTTTCCTGCTGTTTAGTACGGATGCCGGCATTGGGCTGGAAATACCGGTTTTGGGATTCTGCACAGCAAGGGTTTGCAAACCGCTGAATCCACACGTGAGTTTAACTCTGTCAGTTGAATGCACACATTGACAACCATTCAGTTAGATAGCTCCGTTTTGGTTTTAGAAGCAGATATTTCTCTGTACAGCCTATGGTCCCATTCACTCGGGAATATCCCAACGCAGCTCCTAGAAGAAACGTGTTTCTGACTCGCTGAATCTCAACATAGATTCAACTCTCTTAGGTGAACGAACGCACAGCAGAGCAGTTTCAAGGAAACGTTTCTCCTGAGTTTTAGACGAAGTTTCCTGCTGTTTAGTACGGATGCCGGCATTGGGCTGGACATACCGGTTTTGGGATTCTGCACAGAAAGGGTTTGCAAACCGCTGAATCCACACGTGAGTTTAACTCTGTCAGTTGAATGCACACATTGACAACCATTCAGTTTGATAGCACACTTTTGGTTTTAGAAGCAGATATTTCTCTGTACAGCCTATGGTCCCATTCACTCGGGAATATCCCAACGCACCTCCTAGAAGAAACGTGTTTCTGACTCGCTGAATCTCAACATAGATTCAACTCTCTTAGGTGATCGAACGCACAGCAGAGCAGTTTCAAGGAAACGTTTCTCCTGAGTTTTAGACGAAGTTTCCTGCTGTTTAGTACGGATGCCGGCATTGGGCTGGAAATACCGGTTTTGGGATTCTGCACAGCAAGGGTTTGCAAACCGCTGAATCCACACGTGAGTTTAACTCTGTCAGTTGAATGCACACATTGACAACCATTCAGTTAGATAGCTCCGTTTTGGTTTTAGAAGCAGATATTTCTCTGTACAGCCTATGGTCCTATTCACTCGGGAATATCCCAACGCAGCTCCTAGAAGAAACGTGTTTCTGACTCGCTGAATCTCAACATAGATTCAACTCTCTTAGGTGATCGAACGCACAGCAGAGCAGTTTCAAGGAAACGTTTCTCCTGAGTTTTACACGAAGTTTCCTGCTGTTTAGTACGGATGCCGGCATTGGGCTGGAAATACCGGTTTTGGGATTCTGCACAGAAAGGGTTTGCAAACCGCTGAATCCACACGTGAGTTTAACTCTGTCAGTTGAATGCACACATTGACAACCATTCAGTTAGATAGCTCCGTTTTGGTTTTAGAAGCAGATATTTCTCTGTACAGCCTATGGTCCCATTCACTCGGGAATATCCCAACGCAGCTCCTAGAAGAAACGTGTTTCTGACTCGCTGAATCTCAACATAGATTCAAATCTCTTAGGTGAACGAACGCACAGCAGAGCAGTTTCAAGGAAACGTTTCTCCTGAGTTTTAGACGAAGTTTCCTGCTCTTTATTACGTATGCCGGCATTGGGCTGGACATACCGGTTTTGGGATTCTGCACAGAAAGGGTTTGCAAACCGCTGAATCCACACGTGAGTTTAACTCTGTCAGTTGAATGCACACATTGACAACCATTCAGTTAGATAGCTCCGTTTTGGTTTTAGAAGCAGATATTTCTCTGTACAGCCTATGGTCCCATTCACTCGGGAATATCCCAACGCAGCTCCTAGAAGAAACGTGTTTCTGACTCGCTGAATCTCAACATAGATTCAACTCTCTTAGGTGAACGAACGCACAGCAGAGCAGTTTCAAGGAAACGTTTCTCCTGAGTTTTAGACGAAGTTTCCTCCTGTTTAGTACGGATGCTGGCATTGGGCTGGAAATACCGGTTTTGGGATTCTGCACAGAAAGTGTTTGCAAACCGCTGAATCCACACGTGAGTTTACCTCTGTCAGTTGAATGCACACATTGACAACCATTCAGTTTGATAGCACACTTTTGGTTTTAGAAGCAGATATTTCTCTGTACAGCCTATGGTCCCATTCACTCGGGAATATCCCAACGCAGCTCCTAGAAGAAACGTGTTTCTGACTCGCTGAATCTCAACATAGATTCAACTCTCTTAGGTGAACGAACGGACAGCAGAGCAGTTTCAAGGAAACGTTTCTCCTGAGTTTTAGACGAAGTTTCCTGCTGTTTAGTATGGATGCCGACATTGGGCTGGAAATACCGGTTTTGGGATTCTGCACAGAAAGGGTTTGCAAACCGCTGAATCCACACGTGAGTTTAACTCTGTCAGTTGAATGCACACATTGACAACCATTCAGTTAGATAGCTCCGTTTTGGTTTTAGAAGCAGATATTTCTCTGTACAGCCTATGGTCCCATTCACTCGGGAATATCCCAACGCAGCTCCTAGAAGAAACGTGTTTCTGACTCGCTGAATCTCAACATAGATTCAACTCTCTTAGGTGAACGAACGCACAGCAGAGCAGTTTCAAGGAAACGTTTCTCCTGAGTTTTAGAC